>NC_091884.1:1906000-2540500 GCF_019399895.1 Cardiocondyla obscurior | reverse complement strand
GAGCCAATTGATCGATAGGCCGAAGGTGCAAATGATTATCGCGTCGTAAATAATGAAGTTAATTGTCTGCGATGACAATCTAATATTTCACAATAAACGTTATTACACTCGTGTCGGATTGCACCGTGGAAAAAAAAAAAACTCGTGACGTTATAATCGCGGTGAACCGGCCAAGTCGAGCCGGCAGAGTATCTCGCAACAACCTGTCTCGCGATTCGCGATATGTAGTTCCGATTACTACATTCTATTTCCAGTCCCGCTTACCCAATAACGCTGTTAATTTATCATTAAAATTGCATTATCGTTATCGGAAAAATATCGCTGTACATCGTCGAACCCGAGGTGTTATCTGCGAGATAGCACGAAAATGTAACGTGCTGATTAAGAAAAATAAAAAAGAAAAAGAAAGAAACTTTGAATTTTATCTTGCGTTTTACGCGTTGCGTGCGGAGCGATTGAGAAATGTCTCTTTTTTTTTCTTTTTTTTTTTTTCGCCTCTCTTTTCCCTCCACGGAAAATGTGTATTGGCCACTTTATGGAACGCCGTAGGAATTATTGACCTTTTCCTAGGCCTAGATTCCTCTTCATGCAGTCAGTGCGTCGCTCTTATGAAACGATTGGCGGAATTAGAAAGGCGTACGGTGATCTGCACGATTCATCAGCCGAGTGCCTTGCTCCTGGAGATGTTCGACTCCCTGTACGTGGTGGCTGGCGGTTACTGCATATACAGAGGCCCGGTCAGCTCGTTGCTACCACACCTGGCCTCCGTCGGCGCCCATTGTCCGCCTTATCACAATCCGGCGGATTTCGGTACGTAGCCACGGCGCAGATTTAACGATTAAAGGCGGTTTCTCGGCCGTTTCTGATCAGCAACCGCGTAATTAATGAAACGGTCCAAGGCCGCATTCCTGCATGATCCCCTTCGAGATCGCGAAATTTAAGAGATGTTATAAGTTACGCGACGTTGCGCAAAAAAACGGACGATTTAACTCACTCGCTGCACAAGAGTGTAGTAATACGGTCTCGAATAAATTAAGCAAGGCGAATAAGTTGAGTTTCAAATTGAGAAAGTTTTTTTTTTTATATATCACGCGATGTCCTGAAACGTATCGAGCGCGATTCGTTTTGAAATTGATTTCTCCCGATTGCGTCGACCCGTTTATGGAAGTGAACTGTTGTAAGCTCCTCACGCGATGGATTATGATAACGATGTGAGAACAATCGCGTGTCAACGTCTCGCAACGATGTGCTTGAATAAGTTTGCTGCAAGTACGGCGATATACGTACGCAGAAGGATGTCGAAACGACGGCCGGCATTCACTTCGTAAGCGTTTTGAACGCTCGCTGCTATTTTTGCGGATTAACTTTAATCTCGGCTTACCTAGCTGCTTATCTCTTTTGGGCTCTAAGCGTCGGAACGAGACAGAAAACGGGTTAAACCCGAGACTGCACTTTGTGGAAACGGCCATTAATTATAGTCTCGGGAATAATGATAAAAGTCTAATTATTAAATTGATTTCAGTTCTCGAGGTGGCGATCGGCGAATATGGGATTTCGCTCGATAAATTGGTGGCGGCGGCGGAAACGATACCATGCGACAGGCAAAAGACCACGGAAATTCTCACGAGTCTGCCCGACGAAGGTACGGCTCTCCTTCACTTTTATTTAATTTCGCAAGCCTGACTCTAAATTTCGAGTAGTTAAAACACGCCTCTCTCGGGCTAATTATACACGGAAGATCTACGCAAATATCTTTGAAATAATAAATATGAATATATTTTCTATGAATAAAGCAAGCATAAAAATTTTTCAGGGTTCTTTTAAAATAAAATATCCAAGAAAAGAATACCGGAAATATATATATGTATATATAAAAAAAAAGAAGAAACTGCTTTTATGCTTAAGAGAGTACAGGACTTGTTGCGTCAGAATTTTATTAATGCAATCGTTTCGGTTCAAAATGTCAACCGTGTCGGAAATATTTTAGTATATCTTTATAACTATTTATAGACGTCGATTATTTTTTACAATGCTGCGCAATTTACTTAGCGGCTTAAAATAGTTCGAGCTGGTCTATAAATTCATTCTCTCTTTGCTTTCGTCACGTTAATTGGCATAAGACGATAATGTTTATATGGCTTTTCAACTTTCATATTCTTAACAATCTTGTGCGAATTAACGAGGATTAGGATTTTCGAAAAAAAAAAAATTACACGGAGGAAATTTATTTAAGAACTGTCCCGCAAAACACGACCTTGCTGAAATATTAAAAATAATAATCATAAATGCAGTTTCAAAGACAATTGTTACTAAGTTCTATCGTGACAGCAATAATGCATTATGTGTATTATTTTAGGAGACGTTATCAAGGAACCGCCACCACCAGCTGGTTTTCTGACGCAGTGCTATCTTCTGTACAAGAGACAGCTGTTAAGCTTAAAGAGAGACTACTCGTTAATTATGGCGCGACTGCTCTGTCACTTGCTCATTGGCGTGATATTTGGTTATCTATACATGGGAAGTGGCTATCGAGCTAATGTCTTAGCGAATTACGTTTACCTATATGGATCGTTGCTGCTTCTCGTCTACACTGGAAAAATGGCTGTTACTCTTGCCTGTAAGTTACTGCTATTCGAATATAAATTATGCTGAAGGAAACAAGCTAATTAATACATAAAAAAAAAATGTTTATCTGCGAAAAAAAATAATAATGCATTAATGTACACCAGAAAGACGTCGTAAATGCAAATTAATTATTTATGGGTATATCACGATTTCGCGTTCGCCGTTTTAAACGCCGAGATTTTTCGGCTTCGACGAACGGATTAATATGTGGTAAAAGAAAAGGTAATAGCCTGCGATATATCAAACGAAAAGGCTGATCTGGTAATCACATTAATCAACCGAGTGACAGATCCCTATTAGTCATGTTGGTATTATACACATTAAACGTATTATTAATGAAACCGAATGAACACATATCGGGGCATTTAAATATCTTTTTTTTTTTTTTTTTTTTTTTTTATAACATTACGTAACATTAAATCTTAATTGTAACAAATTATCTGTCGTACATATAAGTTGTGGGTCTAAATTAAACACCTGCGGCACGAGCTACAGTTAATAATAATTACGTCAGTTTTTTTTCTCGTTTAACGTTTTCAATTTGATCTGACCTTTTAATTTGGCACGGGTTCGCCTTATTTATTATATCAATTACATAACGTTTCGAGTACATTAATTCCCAAGTTTGCGAAATTTATGCAAATTATTTATTAATTTCATCAAGACAGATTTCACCGGACCAGATATCCGTTTACTTTAATCGAATGCACCAGATACATCGGTATTGCGTTACGTTCGCCAACTTTCTCGGTGGAATCTAATAAGCTCGACGCTGCAACCACTGCGGTTTCTATTTTCTAAATTAGCGTGCAACAGCTTGACTTTATTAAGCGAGAGCTAGACAGTTTTTTGCGTTATTCGTAACTCCATGCATGCTAGATCGAACGATATTGGAGGCCAGATTTCACCCGTTTCTATCGTTGCTTCACTTTGTGATTTCAGGTGTCGTGATAGAAACGGATTTCACTCCGTGCCCTTATTTTATTATATATTTAATCTGCGAAAATTCACGTATGTACGTCGCGTGTGTACAAAGGTTCGCGTGCACGTGCTCCTGAATTGTCACAATAGTGTCGAAAGCATCAATCGCCACTGTTGTCGGGGACTGTTGTCGCTAATCTCGCTTATCTTTCGAAATGCCACGAGATGACCGATGATAATTATCTTTGCTGTTGCATCGTGTAGTAATATTCGCAAACGCGCTCGGCGCCGCGCTGTCATTACTCCAAGATTTAGGTCAAGGAAACGTGAATATCTCTGTCACAGATGTTGGGATTAAATTTCACACAGCGATCTCGGCGAATCTCGTCGTGATGCAACCAAATATTTTCGAAATAAAAAAAGCAGACTCGAGTCCGGAGCACGCGTTGATAATTCTCGATT
This sequence comes from Cardiocondyla obscurior, assembly GCF_019399895.1. NCBI lineage: Eukaryota > Metazoa > Arthropoda > Insecta > Hymenoptera > Formicidae > Cardiocondyla > Cardiocondyla obscurior. The sequence goes on along the minus strand of NC_091884.1, from coordinate 2,536,492 downwards.
TAGTTTGTTCAAAATTATAATCTTATATCATCGCGTCTGCGTAACTTTGTAGATAGTGTTTGATAAATTATTATCTCGATAATCGATGAACGAACGTCTCAATATAAATATAACAATTTTAATTGTTTCACAAACACGTTGATGAACCTTACGCAATTTTATCAGTAGAAAATATGAAATTTTTCGAGTTTTCTCAGCCAAAACTAATGTGACTATTATAAAATTTAATTTAATTATTTAATATTTAGTTTAAGTTTATTACGCTTATATGTTTTAGTTCCATTGGAAATGAGAATTCTCATGAGGGAGCATTTTAATCGTTGGTACCGTCTGGCGCCGTATTATATCAGCATACTGCTGATCGAGATACCTTTTCAAGCGGCATGTGCAGCATCTTACCTGGTGGTGAGCTACTGGTTAACCGGGCAGCCTATAGAGACAAATCGCATAATATTCTTCATGGTAGTCAGCATAGCCGCGAGTCTGACGGCTCAAGCGTGGGGTTTCTTCATCGGCGTCACCACGCCAATTAAGGTAATTTCCTTCGGAATGTCTTCCGTAAACGTTACGCACAATTCTAAATCTAAAGTTATACAATAGTACAAATTCCAAGTGTTCTTGAAAGTAAATAATTTTACGTTCGTACATAGGTACGTATTTACGTGTTCCACTTATTTGTAATATCAAGTTTTACCACTCAACCAAATTTTATAATTACTTACAGATCGCAGTCTTTATTGGCCCCATAATCGCAGTGCTGTTCTCCATCTTCGGTTTCTGCATACGTTACTTTGACACGCCGCATCTATTCCGCTGGATGTTCCACATATCGTATTTCCGCGCGGGTTTCCACAGTTTGTTGTACACTGTGTACGGATTCGACAGAATGGATTTGTTGTGCGACGAATTTTACTGCCACTACAAAAAACCTAGCAAGTTCCTCAACGAGATGGAAATCAATGATGTAAACGTGGTCAACAATTTAGTGCTTATTCTCGGTATCGGAGTACTGATGCATCTTTTGACTGCCAGTGCGCTTTGGTGTAAGCTTAACAGAAGATGAAACACAATCTTGTTGAATACAGTATTTGTAAAATCGCACACTGTCGTTCCTCTCGTGGAATGATATAAGAATTCTGATATGCTTCTCCCATGACAAATGTGAAAACACAAAGAGATGGTAGAGACTCGACTAGAAGCTCTATAAAAATTAAAAAATTGTTTAAGAATTAATTAATTAATTAATTAAAGAAGTCGTCGTTATTTGTCCAGTTTTTACTATAGTCAAATATGTAGTTTCGCGTCATTTCAGCAGTTTTTCATATATATTCGAAGATTAATTTAAAGTACTTTGTTTAACTAAATAAAGTATTAATTTTGGGAAAATTATGTATTAGTCAAACTATAACAGTCAACAACTTTGTTCGTAAAAAGTGATGATATTCAAGAATGATGTAAAATTGATTATATCTATATGTATATAAGTCTAAAGTGATAAAGCAGAGAGCTCAACTCGGAATCGCGGCTTCCACGCGTATAGTTACAAAGGCTCGTCCGTGTGAAGCCAGCGCTTCGGCTGCCGTCGGATAAAAGAATAGGCCAGAGTTATACACTGTCTGTCCTATTCTTTCGCGGCGTCGCCGGTAGTTATCGCAGATCCGCTTCTCGGTAACATCGCCGAGTTATAAGATGAGAGCAGACATATAAACTTAACGATAAAATAAACAAATTTTGTAATGATTATAATTTATATTATGAATAAACTACAATATATTATATATATAAAGGTGTTTTTTATTTCCCTTGCGGGCTACACCCTATAAAAGCGTATCCTGTTCCCGTCAATTCTCCGAGACTTCTCGCCGCGAAGACTTCTTTCGCTCCAAATTTTTTATTATTTAATAATGTCTGACTAAAAATTTTTTAAGTAGTACGAAGTCAGAGTTACTAAACTGTGTATGGTCAGACATTTTCAAGGTATAAGTAGTACGACTCAACAACAAAGTTAGACATTATTAAATAATAAAATATTCGGAGCGAGAAAAGTCTTGAAGAATTGACGGGAAAGGGATACGCTTTCGATAGGGTGTAGCTCGCAAGAAAAAATAAAAAACAGCCTCTGTATCTGTACGCGTGGAAGCCGCGATACCGAGTTAGGCTCTCTGTGATAAAGGACAAGTATACATGACAGCGCGCATTTTAACTATTATAGTTTATAATTGTATTTAAAACTTTAAAGATATACTTACAATATAATATTCTTAAATATGTTTATTTAAATTGCGTTAGTATTGTCTATGGACATAGACATATGTGAAGGTTTTGTTAAGTAAATATATTTTTTGCACTCTCTAATTGCACAAATATCTTACCGTAGATAACCTAATTTTCTTTATGAAGAAAATTAAAGTATTTTGTAAAAAATGGAAATAAAAAGATTATTTAAAATTTCTTTAAGAATGAAATTATTCTTAAACTTATTGCTTTATTATACTGAATCGTATATGATTCTGTATAATATATTGAATCATAAATGATTCTGTCGTCCAGACGAATTATCCTTGATTGCCGTCGATTACCTCGAATTTCTGTCGGCGATGATAGCGTTGTATTTTAAGATTTCTCGGGAACTGAAACAAGATTTACATTTTCCGCAGTTTCTCCTAACGATATATGTATTTTGCTTCGAGTAAGAATGGAAGTTTGTCGATGAGAATCAGCTTATGTAAATTATTTTTAAACTTTTTTATTTGCGACATTATATACGATAGCTTTTCTTAAAGTTTACAATAGAATTTGTTTTCCATAAGAAGAGCATTTAGACAGTTAATAACAAACTGACAAAATTCACTCCCTTAAATTCATAAATATAATTATAATATATTTTATATTTAAAATTTACTCTAAATGGATTAATGTACGATGATATATATGATTACATCTATTTTAATTACACTTAAAAGAGCGTACTTAAATGTAAGCATCGTCTACAGAAAGAGAATTATTCCTATTCGCGATAATAATGTTAATAATAACTGCAGTCTTGTTTTGCATAATAATTCTCTGGAGGATATTTTCTGTTGATTGTTATACTTTTTTTTTTTTTTTTTTTTATACAAGTGTATAAATGTAGGTACCACACGAAAAAGTGACATTGCCATCACAGCGATCTCTACAAGGAAGGTAATACTGTACTTTTTGTTAATTTCTCCTTTCTCTCTTGTAACTTTAAGTAAAACAAAATAAAAATAGCGACTAGAAATAAAATTACTGAAAGACTCAACAATGTACAATCTTCCATCCACTAATTATATGAATATAAAGTAATATACATCAAATTTATTTGATAGAATATTGCATATATATATATATATGTATGTAATATGAAATTGCATGTTTAGTACCTCTATGTTTTATGTATAATGTAAATCTTTTATATACATTATTATTAGATTCTTGTAAATCATAAAGTGATCTGAATAAATATCTTGGATAATGTAAGATATCTCTCGTTTTGTTTTTTTTTTTTTTTTTTTTTTGGTGGCTAGTTTTACATATTTAATGCAATAAAATTTCTTTTTTGTCAAAATAAGAAAAATTTTACTTCATTGAATGGATTCTGTAACATAAATTAGGTCGCAGTTAGTAAAAATAAATAAATTATAGAAAGAAAAACAGTTTTTAGCGTATTCATGAGTAATCAATCGATACATTCTTTCGATACGATGGTGATTTTAGATGAACACATAATTATAATATAGTTACAACGCTACAAATGTTGACATATATTCTTAAAACAAATTATTAAATAATAGAAATTATTTTTAATTACATTATTATTACGAAAAAAAAAATTAATTCACACATAAATACACTCGAAAAATGTCCGTGTCGATGTGATGTTTCTTATGTTGATTTATCTTTGCAGATAGTTCTTCGGATTTCTAAAGTGACTAATCTAAAACAAGGAACTTTTCATATAAAATATACAACGTTTTCATTTACAGAAAATATAAATAATCGATAATACTTGAATGTATGATAACAAAATACTTAGAAACATATCACATCAACACATAATTTAATTACAATAAGAAATGGTATCAACGAAAAGTATCGTAACAAATTTATACGAGTTACTTATAATTTATACATAAAATATAATGAAGTTTAAATAATGATAGTATAGTTTTTTTCTCAAATAAAAAAAAAAAAAAACATAATGAGAATAAGGGAGAATGCGAATTTAAAAGCTTAGATTTACATTTAATTTATTCCATATTTTTTTTAAAGTTTTATTTTTTCTTGTTCTTTTTATGATTTAGTCATTAAAAAAAAAAAAAAAAAAAAAAAAATAAAAAGAGAGATAGAAAAAGAGAAGAGACAAAGGAATATAATTATGAAAGTGTTGGATTACATTTAATTTAATGTGTTGATTATTGAATGATTTGTACATCTTTTAAAATAATTTTTTATACGAATAATTGAACTTGAAATAAAAGATCTTGAAACATCTCTGTTCGCAACAGTGATATCTACAATACTTTCCATTGTTGCCGTTAAAATACTAGGCATATAAGTACTTATATGTACATGTGTATATACACATATAAACACACACATATCTGTACCATATCTGTACTAATCTGATAAAACTAATAAAATATTATGTACGTTACAGAATACATTAATTACACAGTACAATACTGTAAATTAATAATTTAACACAATTTTTTTTACACATAATTATAATCCTCTTCATTGAAAACATCGGTTAACTAAAACAAAAATTTTTTAACATAAGGGACAAGAAAAGTTTCTACATGGTTTGATCAGTCCAAAATTGAGTTGAAAAAGATAACTGCGATTATAAAATATAATTTCCATATCTATTTACAAGACCTCTAGCTCTCTTCTCTTAATAATTATTTACATTAAATCGATAATTTATCTATCGTGATTTTTCGATTTCACTTTTCTTTGCGCTTCTGTTTCATCTTCTATGCCATAAAGATGAGACCGGTGCTTCATTTCAGTTGCAACAGACTTTAATAAACCAACAGAGAAACAGAAAAGTAAACGTAAGAATAACATAAGTAATAAAGAGAAGAAAGATAATCAAATAAAGAGACTAAGCGACATTTATAAATGTTGCATTATAATATTAATTTTTTACCAAACTCACCAGACGAGAACGTACTCTTTTTGGCATAGCTTCTTGCAAACAATAGATTTCATTACGCTTTAAAACAAGTTGAGAGCCATCCTCGAAACAAACCTAAATTAGAAAAAAAAAATGTATTGCACTTAATAATTTAATATTTAATAATTAATTTTTGATACTAAAAGATATATTGAAATTTACTTACAGTAAACATTATTCGATGATTTGTACCTTCGAAAATGCCGTCATATATCTCACCGTCTGTCCACTTAACTTTTACCGCGGCTCCGAGCGGAGGTGTGTTTCCAGAGTTATAGTTCTAAGTACACAAAATATATGTAAAGCATATTTCAAAGTCGTATAATTTACAAGATTTTACGATTATTAAAAACACTGACGGGAATTAATAAAGCAATTATATGTACAGAATAAATTAATGAAATGATAAAAAGAGACTGTTGAAACTTACAATAATATCTGACGGATACATATCGTCGCTGAAGCTATTGTCATTAAAAGTAACCATATAAAAGAGAATATCTTGAATAGCCTCTACTTTGGCTTGATAATATCGCGTGTTGCGATGCTTTGCCCAGACTATCTCCCCTTGGCGTATCTGTGGGATCTTTCCTTTGTCTTCATCGTGTCCGTTACATGTTACCTAGACGCCACAAAATTAATATTAATATTTATTTTACAAGCCCACTAATAATTATATTTTACAATTAAAGAATATATGCACCTGAAGCTCCTGTGAATTGTACACAGGTATAGTAAATGTAGCGCCTGCCACAAGACCGCAAAACGGATGAAACATGTTATTGCATTGATTGCATTTCAAGCACACGCCACTATTTTGTCCGCAAAAACAACATGTTTTATGAAGCATTTCCGCCATAATCGTCAATACATTGATAGGATCTTTGTTTATGACATCTTTGAATATAGCTCCTGGTACCATAAGCGTGCATAAGATATGTGCCCATCTACTATCACTCGTACGCTTCAGAGGGCCGCCAAACATCGGGCACAGACAACACATCTAATTTTGCAATAACGAAGGTAGAATTAAATAAAATACATCTTTTATTCTATTAATAAAAAAAAAAAAAATAATAATTATAAAATAGTAAATTGTTGTACATACCGCGTCGTATTTTCCAGCTTTACACCTGTCGCATGCCCAGCCTCGGATATCCGCAGGTAATATAGTTATACCATAACAAGATGCATGTACGGTTACGTGACATTCCCTACATCGTAAAAGTTTGTTATTTTCTGGCTCTACAGCTTGTTCCTTAGAGTTTGCTGCAAAAATACTGGCCGATACCTGCGCATAAATAATTATTTTAATAAATGTTTAACAAATATTTTTTTAACTTTAGTTGCGTACGTTCAAAGCGAGATTATTACTGCAAAATTAAATTATTATTATAATATAAATTACTAAGCATTATTTTCTTACCCATATAGGTGTACTTTCAGGTAGTATAGTTGATCCGCAATATTTCCAATCAGGCGGCATCATTTTTCTGCTTCCGCTTTTACTTGAGGCAAAAGTAGCACATATTGCACAATGAGATACTTGAGCGCTCCAATAATTATTAAACGCTTTTAACAATTCTCCGTTTGGTATTCTCGGATAAATCATGTCAGAAATGTGTCCCGGTATTATCGACGTTGACTGATTGTAAAGCTGTAACATATCGCCAGACTGGAAAGGCGTTGATCTGCCGAGATCGTCTCTTGCAATCGGTTCGTCTTTTATAGTAACTTCATCTGCTACAATGCATTCATCTTTCGTAGTGGGCTCGTCTCTTATAATAGGTTCAGCTTTTATACTTAATTCAGCTTGTATACCTTCAATAATAGGAGCATCAATAACTTCGGGAACAGTTAACGTAGCAGTTGTAATAGTTACAGGAACATCTACAGAAGCAATAGTTGTAGCGGTAGCAGTCGCAGGAGCAACAGACACGGGACTAACGACCGCAGAAGCAACAGCCGCAGAAACTACAGTTGCAGAAGCTATTGTTGCAGGAGCTACGTTAATAGGAGCCACAGTCGTGGAAGCCACAGTCGTGGAAGCAGTAATCGTAGGATCCACAGTTGTAGAAGCTACGGTCATAAGAGCAATTGTCGCGGGATCGACAGCTCCAGAAGACCTTATCGTTTTTCTTCTCGTTGTAGATTTTTTCTCTTTCGATTTCTTTTTGGAGACAGATGCCTTCGGTTTAAATGCACGTGCACGTGAATAAATATCGCGTTTTTGTTTTTGTGAACCTTGCAGCTGTATGTTATTATCAGATATATTTACGTGTTCATTTTCACGCAATGGGTTCGCATTTGCAATTCGTGACTGAATATTTGGATCAAACAGATTCGTCTGCGTTGAATCGATAGGATCGATCAAAGTTTGAGTATTAATACAAGCACTCGAAGGTGCGTTATTGTTCGATTTATTACATTTGGCCGAATGCTTCTTACGTGTCGTTCCCTTTTGCGGTCTTTGGCGCGATACATTCTTCGTGACTTTTGGCATAACTTGTTTTGAACTGCATGTAGAAGAAGATAAAATATTCGTAGCTCCCGGCAAATTATTTTGTACATGACTGTTGATAGGTATAATCTGAGCGGGAATATCCGGATATTGCGATAACATTGACATTCTATTCACTTTGGGTGCATTTGAAATTGTACACATTTGTAAATCCCGTTCTTTTGGAATCTTTTGAAGTGACTTGAAAGTGTTTGAATACATATTTTGCTTCGAGATCAACCTCAAATCTTCAGAACTATCACTCATACAAATATTATCCATATTTATATCATTCGTCATATTTGTAATACAGTTGCTAAATAAATTTGCAAACATTTTATTACTACAACTTGTATTAGACATAGAAGTAATAGTAGTACCGGCTGGAACCATTGGGATTCCTAAGACTGGCGGACTTCTGACCGCGCTATTATTTCCACTGTTATACTGCGCTTCCATTTCATTTCTTAAAACTGGTGGTTGTAAAGGTACGGATGGTGGTAACAAATAACGAGGTACGATATATACACCTTTCTCAATCTTTACAGAAGGCCTAGCCTGCTGATTATCAGGGTGCGGCTTAGAAACTTTATTAGTCGGCAATTTTAAACGAGGCTCTTTTATTAAAACTTTTTGAACGTTAGTTTTCATTCTGTTGTCTGGGGGCAAACCCACATTTTTACGATTTATACTTGTAAACTGTTTAATTTGATTGGACGTCGGAACGTATCTTTCACTTTGATACTCAGAATTCATACTCTGCGTAATAGCACAAGATTTCTCTCCAAAATTCATATTTGTAAATGCCCTTTTTGAAAAATTGCCACTGTTACTTGTCGATGAATAAATAGATTTTCTGTTTTCCACGATACTGATCGATTTCGCAGTAATTGTTCTGTCATTGTTAGATATAGGATTTATTATTTGATTAGATTTTACTTTATTTGTGATTTCCTCATTGTCAAGTTTGTTAAGTGAAACTACAGGAAGCAGATTTCCTGCTACTAAATTTATATTACTTTCCGGAATTTTACTTATGTCGTACATGTCTAAACCAGGTAGCGATATAGTTTGTGCAGTAGCATCTGAAACATTTGTGGCTGACATGTGACTCGGTGGTAAATTATCACGTTTACGTTTACTTTTCGACACTTTTGGTTTCAATTTTTTCTGTTCGTTATGTTTTGAAGATTTCTTTTTCTTTTTGGCATAATTTGGAATAATTCTCGGAGGATTAAAACCATGTAAAAGATTATTTTCTACTTTTAAAGAATCCATAACATTATTTTCTATAATAATTTTGTCATTATAATTTCCTTGAGGCACAGGAATGTCATCGATACTTTCGTGTGATATACATTCAAAAGCTCTAGACATATCTTCAGGCCTCACTTCAATATTCTCGTGTTTTATATGAACTTTAAGTACGTTCTGTATAAATTTGTTGGCCTCTTTCTTAGGTTTTGTTTCGCCTCTTTCAAGTTTCGGTTTTTTCTCTTTATCTCCGTTCTGTTTCTTCTTTCTTTTCTTATTTTTCTTGCGATTGTAACCGTCGTCATATACAGTTACTTCTCCAATATCTAAAATAAAAATATATATGATCAGTAAAGCTACAGATAAACTGTGTAAAATACATAAGCACTAAAAATTGCAACAGTAAAAATAAAATTGTATTGATATTTTACCCATTTCTCCTGCTTTAAGCCAAATATCTTCTAAAACCTCTAACTGTTGCTCATCTGGGGGCTCGTCTATTTCCTCAAACTCGAGATCTTGTAAGGCTTTCTTAACGTCCAGAGGAATATCAGAATGATTCACAAAATCTTCCATGTTAACGCCAGGATTTGTGCATACTACGTTCTTTTTCTTATGAATCATATGTCGCTTATTTTTTGGTGTCGCAGTTAAATAACTTTCCGGTAATTCGCCATTGCTACTGCTGCTACATAATAAATCCATTTGGGATGGCATTGGAGCAGCAGTTTGTCTAGGATCTTCAGGGTGAGGACCAATATCCTCTCCGCGCAACCACAATTCATACCTACATTTTAAAAAATTAATTGTAATATCGAAATATAAAAAATAATGTTTTAATTATTATTAAATAAAAATTATTTTATCCATAATACCTGTCAGGTTGGAAACGTTTTACAAAAGTGTCCATAGATATTTTGACCATGTCCTTACTACAGGTGCATTGCATAGCTCTTTTTCCATATTCTACCCATCTGGGTGCCGCAAAATTTGTGGATTCTGCGCAATTAAATCCATGATTAAACCCAGCGTGATAGCCGTACGGAAATGTGATCATTATTTCTCCAGCTTCTTGCGTTATCTATAACGATAAAAATATTTAAAAAATCTGAAAGATATTAAATCAATAATTAGAATAATTAGAAAACAAACTTACTTTGTTACACGGAATAGAGTATTGTCTTAGTATTTGAGGAGATATCAGAGACATTTTGTGACGCAGAAATGCTTGACAATTTTGATAACTAGTCGGAAAGAAGCCGCTGGCTAGTCTTTCCAGTCTACGTCCGTGCTCTGGAGGTATGGCGTACCATGTTTTTGGCGCACCAAAATGCAAATAATTTATCGAATAAAGATCCATATCTTCCGTATGCCACGCGAACGTAGTTTTCCACATTCCAAAATACAAGTAAGCTGTATTAACCCCATCGATGGATATGCCATAATCTTTGTTAACGTAATCCAAAATTGTTCCTAGGTGATTAATATTCCACTCTTTAACGTCTGGATCTGTTAAAGAGCCAGACACATCTGCGCCATATATCGGCGCCACGTACGTTATGTTCTTCCAGTATTTCCTCTCCAAATCCTCGTAATCGAAATGACGAGGCGTAGCGTAACGATCGGAGTTGGCTAATTTACTGTACTCTTGCACGGTCAACGATTTCTTTTGAATATTAATTTGTTGGTAAAGTCCCTGTTTCCCAGTGACAACCTGACAAATTGGTGCTGGAATAGTGAGGTCTAATTCATCCAGATTATAGCCTCTCTTTCGCGGGACCCATTCGGGCGGTGGTATCACCTTAGCCAAGCCGGCTTTGTGAGCTCCCTGACTCTCCATATACTCCACATATTTTGTGAAATCTTTAAACTCCTCGTACGTTGGTCTAAAGACCTGTATACGAGGTATCCCTCTTGAATTACTAGCCATCTTGAATTTATTACAACTGTAAACCAAAATTTTGGGAATACTAGACATGTAACTATAAAAAAAAAAACATTTAAACAGAATTGTGTATACCGTAAATAAAATATCATGCACTTTTCATTATTTAAATCAATTAAAAAATATATGATGCAACATGCTGTAATTTCCTAAGGACTTAAACTCTAATCTCGTAAATCTGTCTCCAAATTTTTAATAATATTAAAAATATTTTGCAAAAAATAAAAAAAAAAAACAATTTCGTAGTTTTCCTGCCACGTGCACGCATTACAAGACTTTCACGGTTGCATTTTAGATTTTGACGCAACCCCTTTTCAATACGTTCCAAGAACACGCTTCGAAGTCCTCGGATTAATTTCATCAGTAAAATAAACATGGTTTTTAAGCGGTCGCGAGAGTAAACATCGGTGCCGAGATGCGATTAAATCGCACGCCGATGACACCCTGTCGGCTTTGACAAATGTATCCGGGGTGTTGAACAATAAGCGTCGCAACGTGAAACGTGCAAACACTCTTCGTCCCATCTCAATCTTAGCCGCGAATACTTTCCCCGCACGTGATCCACGCGCTCGAGACTCGGAACACCCATGTGCGACTTACGTGTAAACAAACGGGACAAATCTGTGCAGCGAGATGCGAGGACGAGCGACGGCCCGTCGCGGAAGCGTAAGGCGATACGAAATAAGGCAGAAGAAAAGCGCAAAAGAAGGTGCACGAAAAGAGAGAAAAAAAAAAAAATAATAAAATAGGATCCGACGCTTTTCCAAATCATTCGACAAAGAGAAGAGAGGGAAGGGGAGAGGGGGGGAAGGGTTGCTGGCGATGGTGGTGGAAGACTATAAACAAAATGGTAGTTATCTATTGTCGCCAGGATTACCTCGGGTGGAGGGCTTTTTCGCGACGAAAGAATCTACCCACGCGACAGGGCGGCTTTCCCGTTTTTTTTCGGCGATTCGCGGCCGTGCGTGAGTGGAGAACGAAGGAGGCACGCTCACGGCAGAGATAGAGAAAGAGACGGAGCGAGAGAGAAAGCTTCGCGAAGCAGCGCCTCGGGACGGGGAGATAACACCGTGGGGTGTTCCGCCGCGAGGACGACCGGACTCGGAGGAAGCGTCGCGATACTTACACGACAGACACGCCTGGAAATCACCTCTCCTGTATCAGTACCATCGTTTGCGGGAATCCACTCGTAAAGTACACCGCACCACAGTTTTCTCGGCGATACACATATACACACGCATACGCCGCGTACCGTCATCCGTTGCCGTCCACGAGCGTCGTCCGCACGAATACGGCGAGGTGGCGTTCCGGCGCTCCGCTCCTCGAAGTCCTCGGATCAGGTCGCCGCGACGATGGCGCCGCCTGTCCGTCGTGAGGATCATTTAAATTTGCGGCGTTTTGTCACGTACGCCAGTCGATCGGCGGAAGCCGGCAATGGTACGGGAGGAGAAAAGCTATTCGCGCGTCGGTGAAATAATTTTAAAGATAATTTCTTTTTAAATTTTTTTTTGGGGGGTTTTTTTCGCAATAAAATATTTCGTTTGTTATTTAAAAACATGTAAATTGATTGCCATTCTGCTAATAAAAATACTACACAAGAAGATCCCTAAGAAGCTTAATTATATAGGGTGGGGCAGCCTGTATAATTAAAAAAAAAAAAAATAATTAAAACTTGTATAAAAAAATGCATTTATAAATTATTAATAATTTATAAGTTGTATAAACCGGGAGTACACATTTTTGTAAAACACATAACACGTGTGCATAAAAAAATATGATTATTTCAACTTTGTTATGCAATAATTAAATACATAAAAAATTGAACCAATCATATTAATATGAATATTCTTTATATACACGCGTTATGCATGATACGAAAATGTGTACTCTGACCTATATACTTTGTATCTTATTCTTGATTAAGAAGCGTTTCTGCCAGTGCGAATTGATTTTAATTTTAGTTTAATTCGCTTTTTATCTTGTTATAATTCCCAGAATTAGTAAAAAAAACTAAGAGACAAATTGGACCGAGATTAATATTGATCTATGTAGGTAGAAATGGCTCTAAGCGATAGCTCGCAGCAGTAACATATAAAACAGTATAATAAATACTTTAATCGCCTGCGAACGCGACTCTCCGAAGGCGGTTGAGCGAATCAATCATTGATATTTTATGTATAGACGTGCTGGGTAAATAATACCGATAAGTACCGCATTAACGTTGCCTACGAGTTAAAATTTCCTGCAAAGTATAGAAATTTATATAGTATACGTAACGTAAGGTCTAAAAAGTCATTGAAAATAATCGTTTAATGTAAAAAAAAAAAAAACTTAATGATAAAATTATAGCGACGCCAAGATGGACCGGAATTCATAAGTTAAAATAAAAAAAAACTCGCGGGTTTTTTCTCTCTTTCTCTTTACATACAATGTATCGCGCAAAACAGCGTTTCATTAATTATGAATGAGGACAATTGTAATTATTTTTTTCGTCCATTTTTTAGCGTGCACATTAAACGCAGATCCGACATTGGGAGTTTTCCAGCAAGGAGTGCTACAACATGTGCTACAAACGTGTGTTTCTAACTCATCGCTGTGTGCGAAATAATTAACGATGAGATAATTCGTTCGCGTGTCTGTTACTGGAGAATTCGCATTCCTAGTTAGTGGTGTTGCCAATGAAAATGTATCTCATTTGAATATGATACGCACTTGCTGGATGCATTTTAAAAATTACTGTGACGTAATCTGGCACTTTGTCACAATGCGTTGACTAGATGGTGCCAGATTCGTAGCATGGTAGCATTTGATGATACGTAGCAAAAACGAACTGGGGATCCGTACAGAAGCTTAATAGCCCGCTCTATTTTTATCACACGCTACCAGTCATTACCAGATGCTGACGAACGCTACTACTAAAGGATACGGCGGCCCGAATCTGGCATCAACGAGTCCGTCTAGTAACGCAACTATCTCTAGGCTCTGATTGGCCCGTTCTTTTAGATCTAAAAATATACGCTAATCGGACACCGAGGCTCGCTGACCGTCGCCTTCCCCGAATACACCCATAAGTCTCACTTCGCTTGTTCAGCGGTTAGCGCAGTTCCTGCCCTAGTTCGGTGGATATCTTTTTACCTGCGCTAAGAGAAGATAAAATTCTGAGTTCCAGTAGTCGCGCTTAGCCCGCCGAGGAAACGAACGTACGCGTTGAATGAAGGAGGCTTGATGCGCCGACGCCGTGAAGTCGGACGCGTACGCGCGCGCGGACGAGGGCGCGCGTAGAATCGAACGTCACGAAACACCAAGTCGCACACTAGTCGAGATCGGGCAAGAGGACGCGTGCGGAATAATAAAGGCGTGTGTACAGAATCGAAGGTGGCGAGGCTGGTGTGCCAATCGTTCGGGGAAAAGGAAAGCGCGCGGAAGAAACGCGCGGTGGAAACCCGACGTTGGTGGCTATCGACGGGAAAGGCGCGGCGCTAATCGAACGTATACTGACCGCTGGGCGTAGTGATGATGAGATCTTCGAAAGGAACGTGCGACCCGCAACAGTTGCTCGCGGACAACGCGCTGCCCGATAGATCGCTTTATCTCCTCTTCGAGGATGTGTCGTACAGCGTGCGGAAAGGGATTTTGACGAACGGTAAAGCGATATTAATCATTAAATCACAGCTACGCTGCTATTTTGAGAAATAACCTGTATATGAAGTGTCTTCATAGATATTATTCGCGTACGTAATTCTACATCAGAGTAATTTGGATAAATATTAATTTATCCTCGCCTAGGGGAGTGTTAAACGTCTCTCCTTTTATTAAATTCAGCCTCATGGTTTTAAACGTGCCGCAAGAAAAAAAAAAAAGAGATTGTACACTATATGTTATACCGCTGTATTATAATCGTACAAGTAACGATAAACAACTACGTTATAACTGTATAAAAAAATTATAATCACGTTGAAGTTGATGTTTTTTTACATTGGTTCTAGATTAATTCTAATTTTGATGATGCGACATATTTTGTCCAGAGGCGAAAAGGAGATATATATTTCTTAATTTAAAACGCCGTTTTAATACGATGGCATTGTATGTGGAGTAAATAATAATTAAGGAAAACTGTTATAAATTGCAGTTAAAGATTAAGTGAGTATTATTGAAAATTTAGATGAAAGAGAATGAAAGTTTTAAACGATACTCACTGTGACATATATTATTTTTGAGCGAGGAAGAAAGGGAAGTGAAGCTTTACTAGTTTTGAAGAATATAATAAACTAAGATAAGAACCTGGTCGCTCGAAAAATGAGTGATTTCTTCCCAGAACAAAGACATACCAATGGTAGTTAAGAGGACTTCGTAGTGACTTGATAAGATATAGGCGAGTTGGTGTTTGGCTTCGTTTCAAAGTGTAGAAAGATAATGAACATATATTACTCTTATATTCATGAAAAGGTGCTGGAATATCATTTATCTAGATACATTTACTTTCAAAAGATAAAAAGAGCTTTTAGATAATCGATGTAATATAAATATAAATTTATATATTTTTCAAAGAAAGATACGTTTATATACGTTTCAGATTTATCGCATTGTCATGTCGATATTATATTCCTAAAATTGTGTAGACAGATTTTAGTCTCGAAATGCCGAGGCTGCTGTAATTATTGACTGGAAAGGATTGAAAGTTAATTTTTAAATTAATAAAAAAAACCGGCTTATCAAAATTTCGTATGTTCATTTCATAGATCTAGTTTTCACCGAGCACTTAGTTCGGTTTCAATTCAGAGTGAAATAAAATTCAATTCGGTTGACACTCGCTTATTTTATTTCAATATGTTCTTCGATGCATTCTTAAATCAAGTCCGATGGGGACCCATCGTTGTATTTCTTTTATTTCGAATTAAAACCAAATTGATGCGCTCGGTGGAGACTGGACTGAAGACCATAGATATTAAAAGTGTTGTTTGTAACACTATTTAACTAGATAGACAGACAATGACATCTGAAATTATTACTCACTACATTCTTTTCTTTTTTTACGTTTTGCAAGACTAATCATTATCGCGATAATAATATTTCACAATTATCGGAAAAGAAAATGCGCGTTGCAAAATTATATTATAATCATCGGTTACGTTTGTTGACTATGATAGTTTAAAGGTAGCAAATGTTGTATTCACTTGCAGTAAAAAAAAAATTTTTTTTTTTTATTTAATTCTTTTAAACTTAATTTAAAACTAAAATATATTTCTAAATATATATACTAGTGATGAAACATTTTATCATATCTTTTATGATGTAGATGTTACCTTGTGGCATTAATTTATTCTTTAATATATATATATATATATATATATATATATATATATATATATATATATATATATATATATATATATATGTATCTGGCAGTGCCAACATGCGTTCTCACTTGGAACTTTCACTTTAGTAGCAACAATAATTTGTTTAGATTGTAATTGAAATGGTGATTGCATTCTGCTGATGCAAGTTTTGTCATATTTAATATACTCAGCATGTTATATGTACTGTTATACTATTATGTACTGTTACACGTGTGTTATATAATTTGTTTGCTAGACAACTATTTATTAAAATTTTTTTTTGCACAAATTAATTATGCAATCTATTTTACAGAGAAAAAAAAATTATTAAAGGATCTCAGCGGCGATTTTCGACCTGGTGAGCTCACAGCTATAATGGGTCTTTCAGGCGCTGGAAAATCTACGTTGATGGATATCTTAGCAGGTTTTACGTCAGTATATAATTAATACTATACTGTAATCAATGTTATCTTGAAAATAAGTTAGAACTTAATACAAAATTTTTCCGTACAAAGTAATTAAAGTGATACACTGAAAAAAAAATTCTTTCAATTAAACTCAGATTTAGTTAATACAACAAAATTTTTAATAAACCGAAGTAAATTGTAGTCTATAAAGACCACAATTAATTCGATTAAATAATAATTTTGTTGTATTAACTAAAATTGGATTTAGTTGAAAAGTTTAATCTGTTTAATAATTTTTTTTTCTCAGTGCATATATTATGTAATTATATTATATGACTATGATTATGTAAATATAATTATATACATATAATAAATGTACAATTATTTAAACTAGCTAGCTAACTATCAAAAAATACCTTGGTTTAGTAGTAAAGATTATATTATGATAAATATATGATGCTGAAGATCGAATTATAGTGGATTTGTTTTTTCGGAATTCGCTCGTATTTTTCCTCTGCGTGTTAAAAAACAACTGTATAATTTTCCAGGTGTTTTATAAATTGAAAATTTTACTAACAGTTTCTTAAATGTCAATTAAACATTTCGTTCGAATTTCTGTTCATCCGAAACGAGGGTATCTTGATTTATTTGAGCGATAACCATTCGAAAAACAACCTTGAATTTAGATATCATATGGGTAATCTTCATTATCATTGTCAACCTTGATTAAAAAGCGAAATCTCTTCACACGGTAGGATCTTTTCCTGGGTTTTATCTACGCCCGTACTTTAACTCGCTCATTTTTAGATAAAATTGCATGTACATGTTCAGCGGTAAAGTCACATGTGCACGAATATATTTTATCACAAGTCAAGTATCCGTTTGTGCTTTAGATGCATTTGCTGCGATGCATCGTGATATCATTCAATAAATGATTTTTTTAATCTTATCTTTTTTGAATTTTTATCTTCTCACATGTTCTTATCTTTCTCTCTTTTGGTACTGTCCAATTGCGTAACTTACAATCTATTGGCAAATTTTTCTAAAGTACATACCAATTATTAAAACGTTCATCAATCATAGTTACATTTATATCATATACGTATTCGTTACAGAGAGCTAATCGCTTACGATCTCGTTACGATTTCTGTTCGCACGTAATAATAATTTTAGCAGTGGTTTTAGCATAAGCTACGCATCAATTAATTGTTTACAATATGTATAATAAAAATTAATTGCACACATATCAATAATATAAAAATTATCATTTCAGAACAAACTCGATCACTGGCAAGATAATGATAAACGGACAAGAACGAAATATATCAGAATTTCGCAAATTATCTGCCTACATAATGCAGGACGACAACCTGCAACCACTGTTGACAGTACAAGAAGCTATGCTTATTGCTGCTGATCTCAAACTTGGACTTAACCGCCGTGAAAACTCGCAAAAGGTAAATAATACTGATAACGTCGGCTAACTTAATGGCTATTAAACATGTATTACTAAAGTGCGAGTTTAAAGGGTAAAAGTTAATTGATGTAACAGATTGACGAACTATTAATAGCAATGGGCCTCGACGAGTCTCGTCATACACTTACGAAGGAACTTAGTGGAGGACAAAGAAAAAGACTTGCCATTGCACTCGAGCTGATTAACAATCCGCCAATTATGTTTCTTGACGAACCTACGAGGTAAATATATGATTTTCTTCACGAAACCCTACATAGTTATTATTTTCTTACCATTTACTTGTCACGTATCTTTTATACAACTGTCTCAATGAAATTTTTTAGCGGTTTGGATAGCACTTCTTCAAAGCAATGCATATCACTTTTGAAGCAATTAGTGCAAGAAGGACGAACCATAATCTGCACGATTCATCAACCGAACGCGATTCTTTTCAATATGCTGGATCATCTTTACGTGATTGCCGACGGCAATTGTGTTTATACGGGCAGTACACAGAATTTAATACCATATCTAGATAGTGTAGGATTTAATTGTCCAATACATTATCATCCTGCTGATTTCCGTAAGCTAGATATGTTTTATAATAGACGTCGTTTATATAATGTACAATAATTTTCACGCGGTACGAATCTAACGCTCTTGTTCCGTAGTAATGGAAATATGCAACGGCGATTATGGTTCTCATGTATCGAAGCTAGTGGAGTCGATTGGGAATGGCAGAAATGAAGAATGGAGATCGACGCAGTCATTATACTTAAATAAAAATAAAGAAACTCTTACATCGCAACAAATTACTGAGAGGCTGTACTCCTTCGAAACGGAACTGATACATACTCCGGACTACATTGCTAATTTCTGGAAGCAGTTTCGTGTTCTTATTAAGAGAAATGCAATTAAATTATTTCGAGATAAGGTAACAAATTTAATTTCGTCCTGCACATTAATTTTCTTTAATATTATTATTTTATGGATTTTTATTTCCGTAGGTTTTTACGCTTTTACGGATTGTGATGCACTTTGTGGTTGGTTTGATGGTGGGAATATTATATTTTAGAATTGGTCAAGACGCTGCTTATGTTTTAGATAATTTTAATCTATTATATTTTAATATTATGTTTCTCGTGTTTACTGCCTTTAGCGCTACAATGATTGCAAGTATGTTTATTGCATTTATCACACTTTAATTTTCTTACACATTTATTTTTAACGTAACAAATTTATTTTTTAAATTCTACATCGTTATATTTTTACTAATTTTTGCAGTTCCTTTGGAATTACAAGTGCTCAAACGCGAACATTTCAACCGGTGGTACAAATTACGATCGTACTATTTAGCGAACAAATTGACTGATATTCTAATCCAACTTATTGCCACGTTTATCTATACAATTATAGTATATTACATGAGTAATCAACTTCCCGAAAGCAGAAGATTTGTATTATTTATGTTCATGTGCTTCATTGCCAGTCTGGTTGGACAAGCAGCTGGACTTCTCATAGGATGCATATTAAAAGTCCAGGTTTGAATTAATTTATTTAAGGCATTACTTTAAGTTGTTTTAAATTAATATTAATTGTTATATTTTGCTTTTTATTTTTTTTTTAACTGGAAATAAAGATTTAAAACTTTATTAAATTAATCGGCTACTATTGCATATATTTTTTATTTATAAATTGATCATTATTTTTTTTCTTTTAGGATGGTGTCGTTTTTGGACCGTTTGCAATTATGCCATTCGTTATACTTAGTGGTTTCTTTATACATGTTAAAGACGTTCATCAATATTTTCATTGGCTGTTTGACACGTCGTTCTTCAAATATGCTTTTGAGGGAGTGTTGATAGTGACTTATGGGTAAGATTTATTTTTGGAAATACACTAATTAATAACTGTAATGTAGTGCCAAGTGTCAACTTTTTTTCTAGTTGAAAAAATTATTTTTTAATTTATTTTGAGTATAAAATAAAGCTCAAGCACTTGGTAACACTTTTTGCTTAATTTTTCATATTATTTTATTTTTTCTTTGTCGTAAAATCTAAGAAGAATATTTATTATTATAATCGTAGCTACGATCGCGCGAAATTGAAGTGCTCGGCGGATTATTGCCACTTCGCTGTTCCTAGAAGATTTCTTATAGAATTGGGCATAGAGGACGTAAATTACTGGTTAAATGTAATAATTTTGATATCAATGTGTATCATTTTGGATATTGTAGCATATATTTCGTTAAACATAAGAATAAAAAAACGCATATACTTGAGCTAATAAATTTCGTATTAATAGTTTTTTCTTTTTTCTTTTTTTACAATTACATGCAGCAAACGGGTAAATAAAATCTCTACGGTTACACATCTCAAGATTAATTTATTTCTTGTTATTCATGTGATGATGCCACATTTATAATATTTGTATTATATGCCTAAAGCAATTATAATATTAGATTAATAGATAATAATTCATTGCAGTTGCACAAATTAAAGTATAGGTTGATTTTAATTTGATAAATCTATTTTAACATATTTTAGCTATGTTTAATATTTATTATCATTGATATACTTCAAACTTGCCATGACATTTTCGTTCAAGCTATATGCGGGTTTTTATCTTATAACAGACTTTAATTCCTTCATGTTATTTTTCTGTTAAACACAATGTTATAAATGCACTTGTACACGAAGTTATTAAGTAAAATAATTAAAAGCAAGAACTGTTGTTTTATTGAATAAAGTTAAGAGATTTTTTTCCGCGGAAATATTATTTAATTAAAAAAAAATTATATATACAAATTGGAATATTATCGCGTTTCTAATATTCAACGTCAGCACTGCAAATTTACAGTTTATTCTATAACTATACTATAGTCAATAAGCCACGTTAATATTCAAGTCAAACTGGTTTCTAAAAACCGGTTCATTTAAGTACGCGAAATTGAAAGAAAGTACTCGTGAAGTAGAAATTTTTATCAGAATTTTGATACTAGCTAGCATGCTAAATTTCATTTCAAATATATCCTAACACAGTACATTGTTATCGCGACATCGACAAAACAATTTGAATCAAGGATTTAAATTAGAAATTAAAATAAAAAGAAAAAAAATATATATATTTATAACTTTTTATCACATGCAATGTTACACGTGCATAACATTACAAATATGCGACGCGCTTGAAAGTAGCAATGTAATGTGAACACTTGAGCGATACTGAAGCTTGTAGAAAGGGGTCCCCCCCTCGTTTATCATCGTCTGCGAGAAAAGAGGGACTACTTTCCTCTCGAGCTCGACAACTAGCAGTATGAGATCAGACTCATCAGACATATCAGAATGATTAAACCACGTCAGGAGTCTAGACGCGATGTAATATCCGCTATATAATATATGCAACTAATAAAGAATTCAACATCGTTGTGAGATACTGTCGCGACGTGTACGCAGTTATAAAAGCCAAACCCAGCTACTTGAATTAATTGATTGCGGTATGAGTAATTGTTCTGAGTGTTACGAGGTGCTGGACGGCGACTCTTGTAGGATCCGTTTGCAAGAGATGGATAAATTAATGGGACCCGAAAAGTCACGGAGTTTGTGCATCGAATTCAGCGATCTCTGTTATTCAGTTCACCACAAAGGCAAGTACATTTTCCTACATTTAATTCCTCTGCGCTCCCGATAAATTCTATTTTGCTCGTTCTAGTTGCACTATCTCTCGACAATTATCGTTTAACTTTGGATAGTCGTGCGTAAGATAACGACTGGCCTAATCACTCGAATATAGTAACAATATAACGAGCGCGAGTTATTACGTCATGATACATTTTATCAAGAGACAAAGTGATATCTCGTATCAAGTGTACGCGTAGCAAGATCTAATGTGTACGAAGTCTTTTTCTTTTTTTTTTATTTTTATTTTTAAATATTCCACAAGCTGAGATAAAACGACGTGGAGTCCGATATTAAATCGAATATGATGCTGTATTTTTTTACGAGATCTCTCTGGCGTTTCATTGAATTTTAATGCGGTACGCGAGACATTATTCTAGTTTCCTCATGTTGCTTAAATATTAATAAGGTGAATTTATTTTACAGGATCGAAGAAAATGATTCTCGACAACGTGCTGGGGCACTTTGAACCGGGAAAGATAACGGCGATAATTGGTCCTTCCGGCGCAGGAAAGACCACCTTGCTAAAAATTATAGCTGGGAAACGTTTGGCCGATGTAACGGGTACTTTCACTATAAACGGCGTCGAATGGGATATACGTACGTTTCGCAAACAAATGTGCTACGTGCCACAACAATTTGATTTACTGCCATTTCTCACGACGAAAGAAACTCTCTACATAGCGACTCGACTGAAACTCAGCGTGAATCAAAACGAGGATGCGATTTCTTCAGTTGTAAGTAATATATAAAATAAAAGAAAAAGTGCCTTCCAAACGCTATGTTAAAATGTAATGCAGTACAAAATATATTTTATATATAAGTATTTATTCTCCGGATTTTTTATGGCGAGTGAAACTATGTAGACTAATATTAGATATTAATTTTAAGGTGGATGATATCGCGGAGAACCTAAGCTTATCAAATTGCCTGAATACATTGGCAAGCAAACTGAGCGGTGGCGAACGAAAGAGACTATCTATTGGCGTGGAAATCATCACCAACCCGTCCGTTCTTTTGCTGGACGAGCCGACAAGTGGGCTTGATAGTGTCGCATCTAATCAGGTATAACATAGATGACTAATGCAGCTAGTTTAAAGCTTTGCAAACAGTTTTGCAAAGATTTTATCCGATATTAATATTTTTTTCTATTGCCTGCTAAATATAAATTCCGTACAAACGCAAAAAAAAAAAAAAGTTTCAGTAACGTTCGCAGCGTTCCTGCGACGTAGCTGGAATATTGTATTTTTGCAATTGTTAAAAATACTTTCCGCGCTTTCCACGCTGTATGGGAATTATGCGATTTGTGTTGAATAGCTCGTTAACATGCTGCACAATTTGGCGAGAGAGAACTGTACTGTGATATGCGCGATACATCAACCCAGCAGTCCGATGATTTCGCTCTTCGACAATATTATGGTACTTAATCGAGGCAAATGCATGTACTGTGGTCCAAAGAGCGAGATCTTAAAGACATACGAGATCGCCGGGTACAATTATCCTAGCTTCTACAATATAGCCGAGTTTGGTAATGTTGACCTATGTCTACCGATCTGACTTCACAAATAGCTTATTCGAATTTCATCAAGCAATGAGGTCCACTTAAAATCTTAGATTAAATAATCATCAAAGAACTGGCTTTATTAAAGAAAAATAATTATTATTGATAGCATAAAGATCTAGCTTTAACAGAAGCCTTCTTATATAACCAACATTTATTCTACCACAATTATGAAACGATTAAAGAAATAGAAATAACAAAATCATAATTTTTTTTTACGTTAAACTTTTTATATCAAAGACTTAAAGATAGCAAAATAATCTAAACGTCAATCTAAATACCATGTGGAAATATACAAATGTGTGCACTTATATTTGCTGTTCAATTTAATGTAACAAAGTTTATAAAAGTAATCCGTGGTTTATTTTATTTTCTGACGTTACACAAATATTTTATTATAAAATAATATTGAGTTTAGTTTCAGGTTTTCGCGGCCATTGGTCTCATCAAAATTTAAAACAAATATTTTTTAAAAGGAACTTAATAATGACTTTTCTTATTTTGTACATTTTTTTTCTTTCAGTACTTGAGGTCATAACTGAACAAAGAAATGGAGATTTAGAGAATCTGCATAAGGTCTGTCGTGTTGAATACGAAAAGCTCAGACAACGAAATAAAAATGGTAACTATAATTCTGCACCTTTTAATTTTAATTATTTTTATTATTGTGATTATTGATTAATTACGGGTTCTATTTTTTTTTTTTTTTTATAGAAAAAGCTAATTTCAAACAGAAATTTGAAGCAGACGACATAGACACGCTTACAAAAAGTATAATACCAAAGAAGTCGACGTGGCAGCAACAAAAGATTTTATTGTTCAGATCTCTAATCTGCATTAAGCGAGATAACGTGAGTAGAAACAGTCAAAATTGTTACAAGCAATATTAATTATTGTTATCAATTCCTGTCTTTAAAAACCTATGCTAGATCGACGATGAAACAAATTTATTACCGTTGCTTTTCTGCAATATAAATTATTTCTCCCGTCTGGCTCACTTTGTGCCACGGGAATAAGTGTTAATTTAATTTAACACAAACCATGCGCATGTTTCACGCACGCTATTTTTCGGAAGCTCTTCATTCTGTGCGTGTCATTTTAATTGAACAATTTATGTTCGACGGCGTGTTATCGGTTCAAGAGACCCGATCACTAACTACGAAAAAATTAAAGCATGCGACTCACCGATCTGCATGAGCGTCAGCGGAGTTGTGGAATTCTGCCGGTGACTGTAACATACAAAAGAAAATATTAATGTAGACACGTTAATCAATTTATAAAATTAATGAAAAATAAGGTAAAGTTTTTTTTTTTTTTTTTTATTAATTAATTAATTAATTATTATTATTAAAACAATTTATTCTTACCTATAAGTTGCTCCGCCGATGCAGGATGCCCCCCGGGCCTGCTCCTCCTCTCAGTTTGCGTGTCGAGCCATCCTTCCGCGCACTGGAAACTCGCGGACGCGCCCGGGTGAAGTTACAATCGCGAAAATTAATTAACACTTTCGCGCGTGATTTTTTCGGCACTCCCGCAAAAATACAATCGTAAAAAAAAGCGTCCGAAAACTGGCGGCACTCCCGAGCGACCGACGAACCGGGTGCGGTTCGTATAATTAATTATGTCGGCGTGCGGCACTTTAATCACTGAACGCGATGCACAACAGCGGAGGTCCTCTTGCCTGTAACAGATAAATAAAAAGATTATGTTGCGGATATTAAATTTAATTCAATAAAATAATGAAAAAAAAAAAGTTATCAAAAATCAGAAGGATTTAATTCGGAAGGATAATTAATATTTACCCTGGGGTTGCTCCGCTGGCGCAGGATACCCTTCCTGGGCCTCCTCCTCCTCTCAGGATGTCCGCGGGATGTCCGGGTCGGTCCTTCCGCGCACTGGACAGTTCGGAATAGTTCATGTCACTCCCGGGATAGTTCTCGACACTTCCGAGATAGTTCCTGACACTCCCGGGATAGTCCACGATTTCCACACGAAACGATTCTCGTCGGCGGAACGAACGATGCCGAGATTTTAAACCAAGTGGCAAACAGAGACGGGCCGCAAATCGGAATGTTCCCCGTGCACTGGACAGTTCGGAATAGTTCATGTCACTCCCGGGATAGTTCTCGACACTCCCGAGATAGTTCCTGACACTCCCGGGATAGTCCACGATTTCCACACGAAACGATTCTCGTCGGCGGAACGATGCCGAGATTTTAAACCAAGCAGCAAACGAGACAGGCCGCAAATCGGAATGTTCTCCGCTCACTTTGTCGTCCTTAAGTTCCTCAAAGTCACTTGCTCGAAGCGGGACGAGATCCGACCGCGACGAGGAACACGGGCGAACTGCGGATCTCTCGCTTCGACAACTACGATCACCGGAATCTGTCGAACAAAATTTTAATGGAAGCCACGGCGGTCGAAAATGTCCGAGTAATACGCGACGCAATTCACGCTGGACGTTCCGCGAGCGCTGCATTCGCCACTTAACCTTGTCGTTCCGCAGCACTTTTTCGAACGACGAAACAGAACACAAAACGACGAGTGGAATGACAAAGGAGTACCGAATACGATCACCCGTTCTCGAGTCAAGGTCATCGACACTAAAACGTACGCGAGAATGTTCTATCCGCGGTAAAAAATACGCGACATTGCGGAGCGAGTAGCAACACGTGCTCGCGCTCGAAGCTCCGCAATAAGAGTGACCTTCAGAGACTCGGTCCTTAGATAGGAAAATATTGCGAGTTGCCGATGCTCACGTAACGTCGCCCGACCACAAGCACGTAGTTATCGTGGCGGAATGAAGACCGAGGTTCACCTTCACTCGCCCGGTCAAATGTTGGTGAATGGACAGTGGCGATGTGCACTACCTGTGCACGAGCATGCGGTTCACGAGGCCCCCAGAACGAGACGAGGCACAAAATCTCAATGATAAAGCGCAGGAGAACACCCCAGAAGCCTCCGGATATCCGTAGCGAGAATCAATGCGTGGCACATGGTCGGGCGGATGATCCTCAAGTGCGCAGCGAGCCCCGTGGAACATTATCGATCAGGCGATCGATAGCGCGCTGTGATTGGTCGGCGCGCCTAGGGTCACCCATCTCTTGTGTACAGCAGATTTTTCGTGCGTAACCACGAAGTGGCTTGAGCGTTATCACTAATAATTGCGGATTAAATCGTGGGAAAATTGCAAAGACCGTCTTTGGACATATTAAAATTAAACTGAACATTAAAATCGCTAACGCAGAGCGTCTCTGGATTTCTTTTAATATGATTATTTTGTACGTTAACTGAACCGTACGTGAACAAAGTGACAAGTACGTTAATTAATATCTCTCATCTCTACCTTGATTGACTCAATTTGTTTTATCTTTCAGACTTTGACAAAATTAAGATTCGCAGCGCACGTCGTTAATGGACTGTTATTAGGAACAGTTTTCTACAATTTCGGAAATGACGCGGAGAAAGTACTTAGTAACATGGCCTGTTTATTCTTCTTTATGTTATTCTTATTCTTCGCAAACGCTATGCCGGCAGTACAAATGTGTGAGTAATACAAATATAATTTCATATCGCTGTACACACAGTTATGTATTATAATAAATGCGTTTTATAAACTCTACAAAATGTGTCAATCCATTTTAGTTCCCACAGAAACAACAGTATTCCTACAGGAACATTTAAACAACTGGTATTCTTTAAGATCTTATTATAGTGTAAAGATATTAACAGATCTCCCAATGCAGGTACGTTTAATGGGGCATTATGTTTTAACTACTTTCTTTCTAACATGAAATTTTAATATTAAATAAATGTATTGCTTTAAAATTATTTGTCTGATTTTTAGATACTTTGCGCCTCTTCTTTCTTATTTATAGCATATTATATGACAGGACAACCAATGGAGTATTATAGAATGTTACAGATGTGGAGTGTTTGCCTATTAATTACAATTCTTGGACAAACAGTTGGGATACTTACAGGTGCAGCTTTTGGCACTCAGGTATTTTATTATTTTAATCCGATTATTATTTAACATAAGCAATTAATATACTCACTTAAATGTAATTTCTTTTTCAGACAGGCTTTTTTTTAATACCGGCAGTTACCACGCCATTGTTACTTTTTGCCGGATATTTCTTGAAATTAAGAGAAATGTTAATTTATCTACAGCCTTTAAGCACTGTCAGCTTTTTCAGGTAGAAACAATTTTATTTTTAATTTTTTAATTAAAACTAATTGTATTTTTAATTTACCCTTATTTGTTTAATAAGCTTGAAAATCTTATTGCAGGTATACATATGAGGGAATGTTGCAAGCGATTTATCTTAACCGACCGAATTTATCGTGCACAGAAATCTACTGTTTCTTTCAGTCGCCAAGCAAAATTCTCTCGATAATGGACGTGCCAACAGTACCTTTTCACGCAATTCTTATAATACTTGCCTCTTGGATAATCTGTTTGCATATATTCACTTATGCAGTACTTTGTTGGCGAATTTATTATGCAAAGAAATGATATATTAATATGTTAAAAAAATATTCCCCAAGTCACTTACATAAGAAATTTGCTTTAACACATTTTCTCTGAGCAGACTACCAAGAGAAATAACAGATAAATATGATTATAACATGTAAAAAAAATGTATAAGGTTTTACATAATTGAATATGTATAAGGTTTTTTATACTTATGTGATATAAGGTTCGCATCGACTTAGCAAAGCTGAAGAACATGTAATTAACTCAGAATTATTGCTTTGTCTTACGTAAATAACACAATAAAATAATAAAAATTAATATGTATATAAAATTAAAAATTAAATAAAAAAAACAACGTTACTTTACATTACCGTAAAAATTATGATGATAATAATGATACGTAAAGAACACAGGTAATGAATTTAGAAAATCTTGTCTATCATGAATTCTCGAAGTATAAGTATTTCATAATATTCACTATTTCAATTAGCAGTTTGATATTTTTTTCGATAATAAAAAAAATACATATTACATTAGAATAATTGTCTTTTAGCAAGCGGAGTCTTTGGATTTTAAAATTACCTCTTTCATTGAGTGTTTACTGTTTACATTTTCCTCTTATGCCGAAGAACTGACGTAATCACAGCTTTTTTTTTAATCCTGAAAGTATTTGCTTATCGAGAACTTTCATTAATTGAAAGCTGTCATATGTATTAAACGCCGATATGAGTTCAAATGGTCTGTCTTTCAATGGAAGTAATAATTAATTCTGTTGACGTGTAGCGTGTATACGATCATATAGTATCACGTATAATTTCTTAGCATCTCGCATCTATCACTATTAAATATAAAAATATTAAATACAATTATCGATAATAACCTACGTTACTACGTAAACTTACTTCTGTATATTTTCGATATCTCGATATGAACTCAGAAGTACATACAACATTTGTCATGTAGGCATACGAACAGTTCCACTCATTCACGCGATTATCATGAGATTATTATGATTGGATAATGTATAAAGATTATGTACAGAAAAATATATATATATCCAGCGGGTAGCATTTGCCGCAATTTTTTTTCTCGTGTTCGAATAGAGCAATTCGCTGACTGTATAATCTTGAATTGCCCTGAATTTAAAATAGAAACAAAAATTAATTGAGCACTAACAAGTGACTAATATAAATTAATGTTTATCTCATTACCTTAAAATTCTCCAATATTGCTTATTAATTATTAATATCGATGCTTTGAATATTTTGCTCTTCAGACAAAACTTAAATATTATGATTTGTAAGGTTGAGAGTATGTACTTAAGTCTCTCAGCCATGTAAATTCGTAGTCGGAGTATATAAAAAAATTGAATTCCAAAGACAAATCGGTATTATCGGTACGATACGAGTTTCCATCGTAAAAGAATATAGGCGCCACATCGTGTAATGAGTAATATCGTAGCCAATGCAATAACATCGTTCCAAAATTGATCTCCTTGCATGGCGATGTCCGAAAGAAATTTCGAAGGATATTTATAGTGACAGTACAACTCGCCCTTTTCCTTGCACTCCAAAATAGGTCTGTCTAGTCCGTAAATGGCCCCGACAAATCTGTGCAAACACGCGTTAAAATAATTTTATTAAATAATTTTAATTTATGTAATATTTATAATTACATAAATATAAATTGCATAAGTATAAATTTGCTATTAAAAATATATAAAGAGATGATATATATCGCTGGTGGCTAATTAATATGAATTTTAAAAAGTAATTCTTACCCTTCTAGACCATATCGTAAGTAGCTGACATATGTTCCCCATTTGAGATAGCTCGGTAAATCTCGTAACGACACTCCGAACCCGGCAAACATCATCAAAGGGCATGCAATTGTCGGGCCCATAAATGTACCATTCTATAAGTTAAAAAGCATCTTCATTAAATTTTATTAAAAGCCGACAATAATTTTAATTAATTACTTATACTTACCACGACATTAAATACAGCGCCTATCATAAGACCAGTTCCTTGTCCAATAAACATGATCAATATGCTGATGCTTAAAAACATACAAAATCGAACGATTTCCAGTGGTTGTGCCGACATAAAGTAAACGATTATTGAAAAAAAAATACAGCAGACTATCGAAATTGGCACATCGATCAACGTTATCGCCATGTAAAACGCCTTCAGACTGTACCATCTGTTAAAGTGCTCCTTCAGAAGGATGGACATTTGTAGCGGGACTGTAAATCACAAAAGAAATGTTTTACCTTGTGTGAATTTGTACTTACGGTATAAACTACCGTTAATCATCTGCAGAAGACGCGCGGATACTTACACGTCACTATCGTAAGCATCATTGTCGTCATCATGTGATGTATCAGAATAGAAAAGAGAAGATTATAGTTGTCCAAAACACGTGAACCATCGGCGCCGGATCGCAGAAAAACGGATCCCAACATTAATCCAACGACTATGTTAACAACGATGCGCAAATGTGTCAAAGTCTGTGACATGTAACGAAAAGTTACTCAGTTAAATTTTGTGCGATCATTGTCGTTTCATTAAATTTGTCAACAAAAAAATTGCAGTATTCTACATCTTAAAAGAAAATCTTGCACAATTTTTTGAGCTTTTTAAACGAGTGCGCATTATCGATAACAATTGACAATTTCGTTAAAACGCAAATGGGAACAAACAAATCTTACCGTATCTCGTTTACACATGATATATCCTCTTCTTAGCAATATCTTGATTTGATGAGCGAGGTTTGTCGCGTGTAAGCTACTGTTATCGTCCATCATATTCTTTAGAGGGTGCGCCGCTGGAAGAAACAGGCAAAGATTAAAAACTCATTAATCTAGATTAATATTGATTAAGAGAAAAATAAAATAATAAATTATACGATTTTATAATAAGATATTGACTGTATAAAAAAAAATTTTTTTCGTACTCCTCAAGGTTTTTGCGTCCTTCAAAGTTTCTGGATTATCAAACCACTGAAGATTTCGTCCGTTTTGCGAGCCCATAATCAATGTATCGATTTTATCATCACCGTACTCTCCGCAGGCAAGTTCGATCATATAATCTGCTGGATTATGATACATAGGACACGGTAATTTTAAATTTTCCAAATATGGCACGAGCTTGTTCGTTGCTCCTTGATATAAGCAGTCTCCTTTCGTCAGTACATATACCTAAAAATTTGATTTTCTCAAATACAATTTTTAAAATACAGTTTAAAATAATGTAGGTCAATATCTTTCTAAAACTCTAAAAATATTTTAAAAGCAGACTTTTATTGATTTTATTTCTTTGATTTTTACGATTTCTATAATTTTTAAACGGTTACTTACTTGATCGAACAGTTGAAACAAGGACGCGCTTGGCTGATGAATCGTGCAAACAATTGTTCTACCCTGTCGTGCCAAGATTTTTAATAAGTTGACAACGTGCATACAAGACGAACTATCCAGACCTCTGTAACAAGTAAATGATTAAAAACTTTCTTCGTATTATCTAGTAAAAATTTATTATTAATGTTAAAAATTACATTTAAATAGGGAAACAATAACTAAATAAATTTATCGCTTGAAACAAGTTACTTATTTATACAAGAAAAAACACTTAGCTGCAAAAAGAAGTTTGAATTACAATGATTACATTTAACAATTATGCAAATACACTTATCAGGAATAAAAGGTGGATGACTAAGATATAATTAATAGACTTCGACATCAGTATTTAAATAAGACATTAAATTTTATTAAGCCGTATGTAGAAAAATAGCATCGAATGTCTAAAGTTTAAATGCACTTACGTGGTCGGTTCATCGAGGAACATCACTGTGGGATTGTTGACCAATTCCAATGCAATGGAGAGGCGCTTCTTTTGGCCGCCGCTCAATTGACCAGATCTCGTATACATGTGCTCGTACAAGCCAAGTGTCGTGAGAATATCTTCGATCTAAAACATTACGTAATTAATTTTAATAATATATCGTAATAATTTTTTTTCTCGTTCAATTATTCAGATAATTCGTAATAAATGTTTGCGTACAATCATCTCTTTTTTGTGCTGCGGCGTGCTCGACGGCAGTTTTAAATCGGCAGCGACTCTCATGTTCTCGATCACGGTGAGCAGAGGCTCCAATCGATCCTCTTGCGTGATATAAGCGCTGCATCTAAAGTGTGGATTAAACGTTATTAATATACTTGAGATATTTATATCCGAAAGAAACGTCGAAATTTCTTAATTGCTTAATTTAATTTAATTACTTATTAAAGTACCGGAGAGTATACTCACTTTCGAAAACTATTAAGATGCCGAACACGACCATTGATGTATATCACGCCGTCCACTCCAGTTGTACGGAAACCAGATAGGATGTCGAGTAACGTAGACTTCCCCGCGCCGGATGGTCCCATCAAAGCGATCAACTGATTGCTGGGGAGCCTTCCGTTAATCCCGTGCAAGATTTCTTTATCTCCTAAAAATTTTACGACACATTAAATATCTAATGCTGTAAAAACATTGCCATTTAACTTTAATTATTCCTCGTTCAACTTGTTAAAAATTTCCATTTATATAATTTATTATAAATAATTACGCTCGACTAAATGTCAAGGTTTTAAGATCTTTTAAAATGTTATTTCAAGAATCGTTCACCTTTTCTAAAGCCAAGGTTGACAGTGTAGGTGATGTTTTCGAAAATGATGTCGATTGATTCCATGCCCTTGTCGCGTAGGGCTCCGGACGACATGCTGATTTCTTCTCGCTTGAACGTGGATTCAGTTGCACATCCTACCGTATCCGCGCCGTTTTCCCGTCGATTGCTCGCCTCGTGCATCAATACTTCCATCTTTGTGCTGTGCGCGAACCGTTCGAGTGATGAAGTCTATTATGCTTGAACGCTCATCTGTCGCTCCAACTCGGACAACCTGGAATTACGAGTTTTCGTTAGAATAAATGCAAAAACGAGATAACATCGCTATTAAGTGATAAACATAAGTAAAAAAAATATCTTATTTTTTGCACTGTAATACGATCCACTTCCTTTTCTAAGATATAAGCTGGCTTTATGCTAATTAAATCCGAAGTAAGCACAATTGTGACTTATACGATTAAGTCCGCGAGCAGCGTTTCGTATTATTTCCGCGACTCGACGCATTTCCACGTGATCGCAGCTTCGCATTCTTAATTCGTTCGGAATCACGGACGATGCGTATTGCAAATAAATCTATTTACTTTAATTGCGCCATTTGGAATACAGGACATTAAACATTTTTTAACGACGTTAAAACATTTCGTAATGACATAATTAAACTCGCGACTCTTGTAGCCACGAAGAGAATTTCGTTTCAATATTATAAGTACTTTTTCCTCGATGACATTTCTTTTTAGGAAAATACGGAAAAAGCGGCGGCAGACAAAATTTTTTAATCTCATAGCAATATAAATTAACCAGCCAGCTTTTTTCATTAATATGTAATTATACCAACAGCAGACTATTATTGTAAAAATCTAGTCTGCGGCTACTATTTACGAATAAAATTAGCATCAAGTGTTAATATATGTTAACATATGTTTTTCGACGGAAAAAAAAAATAAGCTCTTTATCTAAGTCGCTATCAATAACCTCTACTATTATCAAGTAACATTAATCGTTGATTTTTTCCTTCTGCATTTTTCTGTGCTTCACGTAAAGAAAAAAGTACAAGATAGAACAAAGAAATAAATGATGCGCCAATTAGTCGAGAGAAGTTCCTGCCTTTATTCGCTACGTCGTCGGCGTATAAGCGAACGTCACTTTGTGACCGAAGTACAAAGGTAGCTTTATATTTGCGACGATCATTTTCTGTTCAACGTGCGGTGATTCACTAACAGTGAAGAAACTCGTTTTGACGATCCTACTTCTCGTGCACCTAAATAATGTACAGGCATCGCGATGTGTGTGTATGCAGAGGTAGTCCTTGACGCGCAATTATATTTTACAAGAGCCCAAATTCGAGACAATGCACAAGAAACCACTTGGAATTTCGCAAACTACTCCAAGCCTTGTAAAACAGTCGTGTACATTCTACATCCTTCGGCTCGAAGCTACGTCCCGGCCTTGTCGGCGACTTAAAGCGTCCCCGCCTAAATTTATAACAGAATTGATCTTTATACGATCATTGTCAATTAATTAAACCTTCGACGCATCTGATGCTTATTCAAAGTGAACGCGAGACGAAGCGAAGCAGTACTTGGTCCTTTCGTCTGACGCATTCGCGCGAATATGTTCTCACCAATTTGTTTAGCATGCAAATGAGCGCAATTAAAAGAACGATTAAAGGTCTAACGTAAGTTTCCGGGAATACGAACAAAGCCTCGAGGTGATGGATTTTCCGATAATACAGAACGTGAATCTGCGGCGAGTGTACGTCAATAAGATCGTATCACCTTGGTCACATTCCTAGAGTACCAAGTCCAGTAACCTTTGATGATTTCATTGACAGCGGAATCGTCAATCTTATCTAATCGTTAGTATGCGCGTGGAGCTAACATTGTTGGATTTTTAACCGCGGACGGTCGCCGCGGTGTTTTTGAAGCTAAACCGAACGGCGACTATCGAGATTCAGCGAAATAATCGCGCCGATGGAGAAAAAGAAAAGATAATCGAGTAATTGCGTCAAAGATGTTATCGTGAACTTCGTAACGTGCGCACGAGTCCGAAAGAAAGGAAAAGAAACTGTCACCGACGGGAAATAATGATGCTGCGTTACGCAACGATATGGATTCTCT
This sequence comes from Cardiocondyla obscurior, assembly GCF_019399895.1. Taxonomy (NCBI): domain Eukaryota; kingdom Metazoa; phylum Arthropoda; class Insecta; order Hymenoptera; family Formicidae; genus Cardiocondyla; species Cardiocondyla obscurior. The sequence goes on along the minus strand of NC_091884.1, from coordinate 2,501,888 downwards.
CCTAGGTTGCCACGGACGATAAGCCGCGATAAGCGCGAAATGTAGAGCAAAAATATTTAGCGTACACTACATGAGTTCGGCGGACACTTGCCATCATCGCGCAATACATGCAAAATGATTTCATTTAAATCTCCATTGGGATTGTAATCGCCACGCCCGAGTGTTAATAAATCGCTCTCGATACTCCGAATCCGGACCACTTAACGATCGTGTAATTTTACGCTCACGCTTGTTTTTGTCATCAAATATTTGTAAACACGTTTTTAAATCATTCCTGCTCGCTCGTTGTACATACATTCTCACTTTTTCCGAGTGCATTCAGATTTCCTGAGAGTTTCGTTTAGGGTAAATACCATTTGCGGAGTTACTTCATATTGGAAAGCGTTAAACTCACGTATAGAAAAAAAATTTCTGTTGTCAGCATCGGTAAAGATTCGTTAATTCGCGGATAACAGACTTGTTATTTAACTCGCTTATTATTTTATTTATTATTCCACCAGTAAATTAAAGACACGATAAAGATTATTTCAGAATGTGTTCAGGAAATAATACGTAATACATTACGTACCGAAGGCTACTTTTTTTGCAACAATGTTTTCGCGGATGCGAATGATGTAAGCGAGAGGTGAAAGTAGAATAACCAAGTAAGATATTTTGCGCGCTACCCAACAAAATAATACGATTTCTTTTACACCTATCAGTCTCTTGTGTTCACGCATATACATATATTGCCGATATACCCGACAAACGTAGCTTTACCGTTTAATTTTTGTTACCTCTCGCGCGAATGCAAATCCCGCGAAGTAATCGCGAAGACGGAACAATTCGTGCACAATGATAGATATCGTTCAAGTAACAATACGACACGATGCGATATGCACTCGGATACGCTCGTCCGCGTAGATTACAGAACAAAGAACGGCACAGCCGATGGATGACACAAAATCAACTGATTACAGAAAACGCCTAAATTTTAATCACACTTCGCACCCTCGATAACAGATTGGCGAAGTTGGAAGGGGTTTCCTTACGTTACGCGATGACATATCTTTCCTCGAGGGGGAGAGCGATTTAGATTGCGTCCTTTTTAAACGAACTGCTTTGACAGATAAGCGGATGATGAATCGTATACAGAGAATGACTACCGCGCACAAAGTTCAAGTGAGATCCAGCCGGCACGGGCGAACGTTTCACGCTGGACTTTTGTACTAACAATGAAGAATTTAATTCATCGCGCCTACTTTTCCATTCGACGTGACTTGTGTCTTCTTCTAGTGAATTTGGTAACTTGGATGGTGTGCACTGTCCCGAGTTTCTTCTCTCTTTCTCTCTCTTCCTTTTTTTTCCCCGTAATCGCAATCTTCTGACGTCAGCGCGAATAAATGAATGAAGCGTAGAACGTCTTTACACTGAAAAGAAATTATTTGTTTTAAAAAGAATAATTCGATAGTATTACTGTATTCTATTTCTGTAAAAAAAAAAAAAAATTTGTGTCCGACCGCAAGCTTTATTTAATCAGACTAGAAACAAACTATGCGTGCGCGCTATTTTTTAATATAATTTTATTTTTATTTTAGAGTATTTAAATATTCTTTTCTTTTTCCTTTTCTTTTCTTACAAGTTCATATATCCTTAGGCAAAATGCAATAAAAAAACAAAGTTTTCAAGTATTTATATCATGCTACACCGCACGTGGACTTCATTATCTCGCGATGCAGTCACTGGACATATTAAAGATTACTTATACGAGTATGAAAATTGTAATTTAAATAGCGTTACAATTTTAATTTCCTAGATTAAATTTTTTTAAAAAAGAATGTATGTAAAATGCAGAAGAATCTTGAAATGAGCTCTTTGTCGACGTTTATGCAAATTCCGTTTAGTTCTTTTCAGCACAAAAACATATTTGTTATGCAAAATATCGAATGCGATAATACGATGACTGTATTATTGATAATACGATCAATCAAGAGTTATTAACATATGTAGAAATACAAAAAAAATAGATGGCAATAGCAATAGCTGTTCAATTTTTTAAAGATCTAAAGGATATTGATAAATTACGACCGTCAGTATAATTATAGCACAAATTCAGACGATAAGGAAAAATTCTTGATTTTATCTAATTCCTTAAAATTATTTATTATTACCGGCAAAGACAGCCGTCCATTACGTTTCCAAGAAGGAATTATCATAATGCAATTGTCACTAATAATACAATACGCGTTCAAGAAAGAAAAAAAAAGGCAGTTGGAAAAAGATAAAATTAGAAAAAGGAATATCTCCAGATAACAATATTATATTCAGCTCGATCGAATTAACGAACCATTTACCTCCCGCGCTCAAAAATTGAAAGCTATTGACAGATTACGTTTTTATCAAGCAGATAAAAGAAAAAAAAGAGAGAGAAAAATATCTGATACGATTGTTTCGGTTAAATCTTCATGACCGCGCCCCGTAATTGTATCTAAGTGCGGTATATTTAAATAAAAGAAATATATCCGGTAGGAAATCGCTCTCGAGCTGAGAGATCAAAACAGGAAGTGCGTGAAAAGATGATTTATATTTAATTTTAGATTAGCGAAGTTACAACAGTTCCGCGTGTCGCGTGCACGTGCATGACACGATCGCGATATAAAGACCGCGATCACGTGATTCGCACATGCGCTGTTATTTAAAATAACTCGATTGATAAAAAAAAAAAAAGAAAAGAAAAGAAAATAAAAATAATACAGGGAACGTCGAATGTCAGGAAGTATCGACTTACGTTGCTTTAAGTAAACTGTGAGCGAATCGTAAGCGACGGCCATTGTGCGTCTTTCAGCTTCGATTTAACGTTAAACAATGGGATCCTTGCCGGCGTGGTTTACGGACGATCTGCGACTGATCAAAGAACGTTCGATACGATATCGGCAAGCTCGTAATTTAATCGCGTGTACGGAAAAAGAAATACCCGGTCACTCGACTTGCTGTCGCAAGCACATCTTTTTGCTGCCGCGACAAATTAAAGCGGGTGTCATTTTTTCCCTCCGTATGTTAAACGCAAGGAAACCTTAAACGCGCCTCCACGCTCGTTCTTAGAGTATATTTTTAGCGCGGGCTTGTCGCGCGCTTCGACAAAAGGCGCCCGATCAAACGATTTAAAGCCCCGATTTAATTTCCCGCGTACGGAAACCGTCCCGCCGTTGCGGGACAACGACCTTTCGACCGATCGGGGAATCGTTTTAAAAAGCTCGCTCGTCGCTCGAACAACCGGCAGGAGCTTCGATGCGATAAAAGTATAGGAGGATGGTAGTAAACGCTAACGTCCGGGGCTGATGATCTTACGCACTTTTCAACGATCGCGCACGAAAACTCGCATCTTCTCGCGAAAGACAGTCGAGGATTTACGAGCGTACACACATTTACCCGAGACGCACGGCATAAATCTCTTTTTAACGCGCCGCGAAGAGTAACGTTCTACGTGAAACGAGCGTGAAAATTACTCCGAATACGGATTAAGTTGAATAGAAATATCGCCGAGGCAAATCTCACGCCGAGGCGCAAGAGAGGGAATTAATTTTGTAAAGCTAGAGTTAATTTTTCTATTTTTTTTTTTTTTTTCTCACATCAACGGCCGCAACTTCGCTGAGCGAATGCACCTGAATCGAATGCATAATTAATTCACACGCGGGATGTAACAATTCCGCCTTTCCATTATTTTATCTCCGCAGCTTTTCCTAGGTTTGCATCATCGCGCGATATTTCAAACACGCGCGGCGATAATCGTGACGAAACTTTTTAATCGCTATCAGTTAATTAATCCATTCGATCGAAATTAATTAAAGTAAAGCTATCCGTGACCTTTCGCGACTCTCTTTTGCGACGTTTCAAAACGACGAAAGGTTGTGACCGAGGAGCCGCAGTTTCTCGCCATCTGGACGATTAAAAAAAATTCTAAAAAAAAAAATTGTCCTGCCGGATACACACCCGCCCGCGTCCCTTTCTCACCCTGGGCGCGCGGATCGAATCCGAGACACGTCGATCGCGGATCTCGAAAGGGAGTCCCGATAAGACGACTCGTAACTTTTGACATCTGGCAATCGCAGTTTCTATCCGGCCAATGCCAGAGATAAAACAAGGAAGCGTTACACGATCGCGTGACGTAGTACATAGAAGTGAGCTACGCGGATTGCGCCAAACGCGGAATGTGAAAGTATGAAATCTCATTCTTCTCTTTTTTTTTTTTTTCCTTTTTTTTTTTTCTTTTCTTCCGCGTAGTCTAGTCGCGAGTAATATACGCTCGATGGTTAGGTCGTGATGTACTTACGGGACATGAAACCGGACAATGCTCGAGCGCTTCGAAGACTGGTTTGTTCGTGCAGGACGCGGACCGTTCGCAACCGAGGATAGAGCACTAACTCGAAGAGACCCAAGACATTGCCGCTTTTCTTCCTCACTCTATCTCATCCGAGCCCCCACGCCGCCCGGCACACTACGCGTTTCAACCCTCCTTTCCTCTTGTGATCCGCAGCTCTTCCGGAACACTCCGAGCACTTGCACTTGCGGGTCGCTAATGGCGCGAAATTGTTTCGGAGCTTCCCGCCTTTCTTCAAATTTTCTTTCGCGAGCTGTAAGGAAAATTAAAAAAATTAAAAAGTCGTAAATTATATGTTACAAAACGATGAAAACTAATTTTCAAATTACATTTAACGATATTTTTATAATTCGCCAAATACGCACAGCTCGGGAACGAAACGCGTTTAAAATTAATAACGAGCGCAGTATCGTTTCAGCTCGATTCAGCTAGATATTCCAGTGAATCTCACAGATTTCGTTAAACTCACGTAATTCGTGCGTGCGTACGTATAACAAGGCTCAAAGAGCACGCGACGTTAATATACCTGCTAACCAGCAGCTAAATAAATGATAAATCCTGTTTTGTACGTGCACACAATTGCTACTACAAATGTATTTTTTTGCAGCTGGGTACAAAGTTCGCTCGCACGCTGAATCGGTAAAAAATTAACCCGGTAAAAAAAAAAAAAAAAAGGCAGCTTGTCTCACGCTGCTCTTCCTCCGCCAACCTTTTCCTTTCTCCATATTCTACAGCGAAGTTGCCGGCGATATAAAAAGTATGAAATAAACAGTTTACAACGACTTTTATAAACAATGTATAAAATTATCTCGCTCGCTGTAATTTTATTTTACGTGGCAATATTGCACGAGAAACATCAATAGTAATTTACGTCAAATAACAACACACGCAAATTCCGCATAGAGAAAATGATGATCGGTTCACGAGAATGTATTCCGTTATCAATAACGCTTTCTTAAAAAAGAAAAACGTATGCGCGTTGAAGCGATTCACATCAAGTCAAGTTATTTATACGCGTGTATATATACATGTAATAAAAAGAAAATTGTCCACGTGCGATTATCACGGAATTCATAAATATCCGTAAATGAACATTGGGATAAACTCCAATTTCCTGCTTAATTAAATTTTCTGCACCGGAGAGCTGCAAATTTCATCCTTTCGCAAAAATAAAATAACTGTTTTATCACTTTTGACCTCAAAAATAAAATATCACGCGCTTATATACACGTTTCATACGAATAAACTTAAAATTAATTAATCCATATTGATAAAAAAAAAATAATAAGATATTAATATCATTATTGATAAAGACGAAGGAGATAAAAAAAAAGTGTAACAAGAGTCAGCTTATTGGATTACTTCGGATCCCTAAACGCTAATAATATTAATACGTTTTCTCTTCCGTCTTGTTATTTTTTATATGCTTGGAGAAAAAAAAAAAAAAATGAAAAACAAGAAAACAAAATTAAAAGATCGAAGTTGAGATGAGTACTTGCAAGAATACTAACTGAAGGTAATCTTATCTACATATAATAGTCCAAAGGTAAAGATTAAATCAATGTGCAATGTGCGATAACAATTAATTACTCTTGTGTAACTTGATATTTCACCAGAACGACGCATTATTTGTGATAATTGAATAAGCTGAAACTTTAATACCACAATTTTTTTTTAATCTCGCGTCAGCACATGCCGTTTAAAGTGCACTGTCCGATTTCAGAGACAAACGTATATATTCCAATTTAATAACGAAAATATATATGTTAATGTGTTCATTCGTTAGCAAATCTATGCATAATTTATTCTTATTACCTTTTCGCGCGTTCTAGATAAAATATTGGTGTTTATACCTCAAGTAAACGTCGTTAAACATTTTTTTTCTTTTCGTGGTATGTTAATTCGCAGTTTCTTTTTTTTCCACTTGATTCGAGATAAAACGAATATACAAATTAAGTGGAACGATAGGAAAATATCGATCATATTGCAACTCTTCGGCATGTTCTGCTTCGCTCTTTCCTAGCAGTAATTTGTTGTGATTTTATTTCACCTATAGTATGTTATATCTTACAGTTAGCCTGCTATTTCTTGTTATTATCCGCACGACTCGTTTCTGCCGATGCCTTTGGCGCTTTGACATACTTCGCAGTCTATTCCTCGAAGAAATCACCGCCGAGTGCTGTAATAACGCTACCTCACTTCTTTTTCTTATGAAACTTTGTCTTCTACTCTTCTATTTTTGATCTTAACTTTTCCTCTTCGATGTTTTATTTATTCACTCCAGTGTTTTAGTGATCCTGGAATGTACAGTTAGCACGTTATATACAATTTACAACTACATAAAACATAAAATAACCATTTCTTTAAAGCTTCTGCGCAACATAATCACAAAGATAAATTAATTTCAAAAAATTATGTTGCAGAGAAAAAATTATCTTGTATTTTCTTTGGTCGTGCTTCTTGTCAACGTTAATAATGTTCCGTTTCCGCGTGTGGAGTGAAATAATACATTGATATTGTTAAAATAAATGTTCGCTTTGATTATTACTATCACAATAAGATGCACGACCATTGACCCGACCTCGCAACTGTATCAACTATATTCGCATGTCTTCGATAACGTTACAAGCATTCTTAGCACAGTTCAATTAAGAAAGATCATATATCTACCTGCGTAAAAACGCAGAATTTTATGAGAAATTAATAAAGGATAAATTATGTTCTCGAACGAATATTTCTATTTATATCGCGCGTATTTCTTTAAAGCAGTAAAAAAAAAAATAATAAAAGTTAAGGATACTTTTAATAAAGGATACTTTTGCGTAATCTAAAGATATCGAAGTAAAGTTAATAAAAAAATTTAAAAACTATTTTTATATTGGATCAATAAAAATATTTTAGTATTATTAAATTAAATTAATTACTTATACGCTAAAAATCTTTATTCATCGTCTTGTACAACTGTTGTTTTTTCGGATACATAGAGTCCGTCCAAAAACTTCCTAATATCCTTGTCTTTCACAGTTGTTGATTGTTGGATAAGAGCAGCTAAAATATAAAATATATTTATTAACGCTGTTAAATTTATTTATTTAAAAACTATCGAAATTTGTATAAATAGCTGATATTTACCTGAACGTGATACGTCTTCTAGAGAGTTACCCTCTATAACTAATTCGTCTTTCTGCTTACCAGAATTTGCAACAGTAACACCTGGTGCCATTTTTACACGACGAATGTATTTTTCCCCCAAAAAGTTACGGATTTCAATAACTGAGTTATTCTCAGTAGTAACACAATTAATAGGGAAATGGGCATATACTGCTCGCATCTTGTACTGATAGCCCTTTGTTACTCCTTTAAGCATATTTTCAATATGTGAGCAAACAGTACGAACAGCTGCTAATTCCTTCTTTGTACCAAACCATTTCTCAACTCTCAACAATCTTGGGCTGATCATCTAATGTAAAAAAAAATATTTATTCTCATAAATATGTTATATATGCCGACATAAATTAAAAATATTTTAAATGCAAAATTATAAAAAATAAAGGTAAATCTGTATTCTCATTGCAACAAATACAATTTCAATAGTTTATTTAATTATTTAAAATGATAAAACTACTAAAAAATCCTTGAAAAACGGTATATGTTTGTAATAAAAATGCTACTTACACGAATATCAAGCGCTAAGTGTTTGAAAGATCGCTTCAAGACACCCCTTGGTCCTTTTACCGTCACCAGTCGGGATTTGACGGTAACTGTCAATCCCTCTGGGATTTTGACCATTTGATTAGTGACGATCTGCTTCATTCTGTAACATACAAATAAATTAGTAAAAACGAAATAATTATCTCGTACATTTCTAATAAAAAATTTGACAAATCTCAATACAGCAAACGTGTTAACCTATAAATTAGAATCAACAGTGCTAGAAATTACATATTTATAGGTATCGGGTGCAATAAATATTTAGACATTTATGTATTAATTTTTTCTCTGCAATTCCGGTTATTTATCAAGATAAGAATTGCATGTAATTCTCTCAAAGCGAAAACTACGAACCCGTATGCATCGGCTTCAAGCGCTTAATAACAAAAATAATATTTCATAGCGCAAGAACGAGAAATACTTATGCTAAAATCTGCATAGTCGCATTAGCAGGATACAATCGAGCGGTTGATTGTCGCGGATTAGAAGTATTTTTCGTTATAAAATCTCCATTACCTGGCGACTGTCTCAGACCTAGAACGGCAAGACCACGAAAGACCGATTCGTCAAGAAGAGGCCTTTACCAGAAATGGCGGATGCATTCCCACCATTTTATGGCGACCGACGCGGAAATTCTACGACAAAGGCAGCACCATCGGCCGCCATATTAAAACGGTGCAATTGTTCAACGAAAGTGCATCTGCAAGTTTCACTCGTTCACGGCACCGGCAACGGTCAAGATGTCTAATAATTACCTTTTCAAGACTACGATGTATCGTTGAATTTACGATCTCGGCGTACGATTCAGCTTGTAAGGGCGAAAGAGAACCTCGTCGACATCGATATTGATTCCTGTACAAAGATAAAGCTTTGGCGTAATTTCAATCAAAGTACGTATATATTTCAGCGTCCAAACTCTTACCTTGATTCTCTCTGCGAGGTATTCAAATACTCAAGACAATGAAATTCATTTTCTCACATTTTCTTATGCATTTATGCAAATTTGTGTCTGTCTAGACAGCCCGTAACGGTCGCTTCGCTTCATCCTCGAAGATTTCAATTGTTTCTGCGTCACTGGAGGTTGCGCGGGAGAGAGGATATGCGCCAACAGTTTTTGCGCAACCTCCATTGGCGTAACAGAAAGTGAAATGATAGATTTGCTAAACGTTTCTAACCTCGCAAGTACCAATTTTATAAAATTAATAATTTGTAAAATAATAGGAACGGATATCGGAGGACAAGGCCGTCCTCTTCGCGATTGCCAAATTTTTTTCCTCGTATTTTGCTGAACGTAACCTTTTGCCGCCAATGACCATGTAAGTGATGCCGACAATTGCGTCATGTATGTCAACGTTTCTGGGACGTGTTCTCCGGTGATTCCGAGTTCCTCCAAATACGCTGGAATACATGTATGCTTGCTTTTTCTTTCAACGCTTTATTTTGTACGTTTTTAATTTAATTGCTTGACGCGAGCTTCGTACGCTTTGCTGTAATATAAATGTGCATTATTGTAATTAATTATAAATGTGAAATAAACGCCAAAAAGTATGTTATTCATCGCTCGCGAACGGTCTCGACTAATTTTCTATTTATCTCGACTAAAAAAAGTAGAGGGGGAAGATGAGGCAATCGTTAACCTGTCTCTTGAACTCGGCAGCTCGGCACGTGATTTTAAATCCTACTCTTCGATAATCACCCGCATCTGGAAATTAATTACTCGTAAATAAGATAATGCTATCGTTTAACATAATTTTAAGGACGTTCCCCATTATTGTTTTATGTCGCGTATAATGTTTTTCAATCATTTGTGAATATTTCCGTGTGTACAAAATGTGATATGTTTTAGAGAGCTCGAGTGCTTCAACGGTATAAAATTACATCATGTCGAAGAAAATTATTTGCCTGTTCGACGTAGACGGCACGATCACCGAACCACAGCAGGTATTATATTTTGCATGCTACAAAATCGTACCTAAACGAGATTATACATCTTCTCAAATTACCTTTTTATCTATCTGTTGTAACAGATTTATTGTTATGTTTTATAGCCAATCACTCCTAGTGTTGAAAAGTTTCTTTATGAAACTGTAAAAAAGGAATTTGACATAGCTGTAGTTGGTGGGTCTATGTTATGGAAAATTCAAGAACAGCTTGGTGGTGAGCACATTTTTGAAAAGTACAAGTATGTCTTTGCAGAGAATGGCCTTGTCGCTTTTAAGCATGGTAATGCTCTACCATCGCAAGTAAGTAGGTAAAATAGTCACCGAGAACAACAAAGATAATATACTCGCTTTTATAACGCGCATTAAATTTTAGTCAATTCAGAATATGCTTGGAGAAGATTCCCTGCAGGACTTTATAAATTTTTCATTGCGATATATATCCGAGTTGAAACTGCCATTTAAGCGGGGAACATTCATTGAATTCCGAAAAGGTATCATAAACGTTTCACCAGTAGGACGGAATTGCACTAAGAAAGAACGTGAACAATTCAACGAATACGATAACGAGCATCATATTCGTGAAAAATTCATACAAGCTCTTAAAAAAGAATTTCCTGACTTGGGTTTGATTTACAGTATTGGTAAGTAACATGGCTTATAGAAATTATAGTGAATTTGCAAATTAACGCTAAAATTTTTTACGTATAAATTATGACAAGCAAGTTAAAAAAAATTTTATTTCCAAGGGGGACAAATCTCTTTCGATGTTTTTCCCATTGGTTGGGATAAAACATATTGCTTACGTCATATTCAGGGATATGATGAAATACACTTCTTCGGTGATAAAACAATCGAAGGCGGTAACGATTACGAGATTTACGAAAGTGATTTAACGATAGGACATCGTGTCACTGGCCCGAAAGATACCGTAAATCAATTAAATGTCCTTCTAACGCTTGTAAAAGAGAACAGAGAGAAAGAGCAGAGCAACGTTTCCATGCAATGCGTTTTATAGCTAAACCCTGAAAAGTATTTTTCTAGATCGAGGTAAATGTGCATTTTTAATTAATATTATATGGTACCGTGCAATAGATTAATTTTTATCAAAAATAATTTTTTAGTCAGATATATAGACATTCTTGACGATATATAGCATATAATTCTTATCTTTTAAATAGAATTATTTAGCACTTAAAAAATCTAGGCATAATTGTTTTTACACGCACTTATAAATATATTTGTACATATGCTAATTTTTTTCAATTATCTTATCATCACATAATACATAGAAATTATAAATATTAAATAAAAGAGATTATTGGCATGGTAAATAGTATTTTATCAATTTTTTTTCGCAAATGATTTCCACTCGCAAGTCTTACATGTGCATACAGAGTCACATACATATCATTGCACTTGCATATCCATATGTACACATATATTAAAACAATGTCCAATAATAACGGTGATAACATTAAAAAAAAAAAAAAAGTTATAGTATTTATTGGAAGACGGTGCAATGTGATGTAGAATTTTTTTTTCTTGTTAACAAGATATAAAGGCGCGCATTAGCATATGTAAATAGCAAACCTGCAAGGTCAAATTTGTAACAGCTGTCGCTGCAACTTGCTTAAAACGCAATGCTAAGCCTTTACCATTTTAAGTAACTTTCATTTTACAACTTAACTGAATTTTTTATTTTAATAAAATATTACAAATATATATTAAAATTAATATATACTATAGTAAACGTTAATATGTATATTTCTCAATATAAAATATATTCTGTTCGCGATATTTAAAGTAAAGTATTATGGCACCTGAATTTTATACTCCTTGGTAGACAGGTACACGCTTGGCTGCGAATGCAGCGAGTCCTTCAATTCTGTCCTTCGTTTCCACAATCTTACTATAGCACTGTTTCTCGATCTGCATACCGTCTTCCTGAGATACTTCCATACCTGTAGATATAGCTACTTTCGCCATTCTAAAATGACAAAATTAAAAAATTAATTTTGTAATTTAGTATTGCGCTGCGTCAGCTAACAAAAGTTGTTAGTAAAATATAACACTCGAAAAGGCACATCTTACTCACGCTCGATAAGCATGAGTAGATAAACATACGTGGTGTGATGTGTATTATGTAATCTGCAAGTGATTGTATTAACGATTGTGAGTAAGCATTATTGTGACGTTTAAATATCCGTGCTTATACAGATAATAATTACAGCGATTTAACGTGTTATACAAATTTTGATTTCGGTTTCATAATTATACTTTTTTTTTTTTTTTTTTCGACAACGTTGATAATTGTTAATTCTTTAAATTCTTATTTCTTAGATTTTACTTTATGTCTTTTATCTTTCTATTTAATATTATGCATTTATTTACAAAAATTAATATTAAATAATTATGTTTTTAGCGCTTTAACATCGGTAACTCACCTGACACCGATCGGACCGTTGGGTAGAATTTCTCTCGCGATTGAAAGAGCCATTTGGTAAGCCGCATCGCCGACCGTGTTCTGAGAAACCACTTCGTTCACGAGACCGATTTCCATCGCCTGCTCGCCGTTTAGAATTCGTGCGGTATAAATCAACTGTTTAGCCTTGGCTAAGCCGATTACCCTTGGAAGTCTCTGTGTCCCGCCGGCGCCCGGTATTATCGCCAGACTCGTTTCTATAAGGCCCATTTTGGCTTCGGCTGAAGCGACCCTGATATCGGTAGCCAGCGCGAGCTCCAATCCTCCGCCCAGCGCGAAGCCATCGATCGCCGATATTACCGGCGTCGGCAGCGCTTCCACCTTGGACATGAGATCTCTCAGAGTGGATACGAATCGATTCACTTCGGAATTATCCATTTTGTATCTTTCCCGTAGGTCTGCCCCGGCACAGAACACTTTCGGAATCAGGCTGCGTACTATCAGCACACGGAGCTTGCTGTTTTGCCTGATGGAGTCCAACGCCTCGTTAAACTGAGAGATCAGGATCTTCCCCAAGGAGTTGCGGGCGGCGGGCCTGTTCAGCCCTAGCACGGCGATACCGTTGTCCTTACCGTCCAAATAATTGACGATTATCTCTTTTCCCTCGTCCGTGGGACTTGGCATTGCGCTTGTGGTCAGCGTCCTAACGGCGCAAGCACATAAATGCTGGAAGGACCTGGTTGTTCTGACGGTCGTCACTAATGAAGCCATTTTGTGAAAAGGCCGTTTATTCGCAGCTGAATCTCTTTATAAAATGATAAATCTGGAAAAGCAAGGTCAGTATATTATTCTCGATTAAATACGTGTATCTTATCGAATTGAATTAGCTCGTTTTCTATCACTCCGCGGTGGCTATTTAAATGTACGCGGCGTCTCGCGGGATTCAACATAGCGTTTAAGCGGTATGATAATCTCTCGGGAGGACTTACTTGAATGCAGCCGACCGGTTTTCTCAGCCCTTCCACGGCGTTGTGGTAGATGCGAAAAAGTTTACGACGACGTTATCCTTGATCCTATTTCGGGATTAAGATGCGGCAGGAGGCTTGCGTCGCAGTCCGTTCGCGGAAGCGTGCTCTCTTTTTCTCTTTTTTTTTCTCTCTCTCTCTTTCTCTCTCTTTCTATCTTTCTTAGTTTCTTTTTTCTCCGCAGGTCGCGAGCGTTTAAATTAATTGCGAGCTGATCGCGCGGGAGTGCCTCTGTACTCGCGCGACTCCTTGGACTTTACAGGCCCTGGTCACAGCGGTATTGCAGCAACGGCGGCGACGGCGACGACGGCGACGGTGGTAGGGATGGATTGGAGAAAAGTGCGTAAGACCGAGCCGCGGCGCGGGGACGAGGGACGCGCGAATCTCTCCCGCGTCCGAGCACGACCGCGTCGAAGCTGCGACCACGACTGTTTGCTTATCCTCGCCTCTACGACGGCCGGCGCCAATGAAAGCAACACGCGGATCAATCGCGCATGCGTTCTCGGCGCGCTGCCCTACGAAAATGCCTCTTACAAGGTAAGTCTTACGCTTATATCGCTCTTCTTCCTGCTTTCGATTTGATAAACTGGACCGCGCTTTCGACAGACAGACCGGAAGCGAAAAGAAAATCAAAGCTCCGCCGCTTTATCTATGCCACTAGATTTAATTTAATCGTACGAAAGAAAACGTCGGCCTTTGAGCCGCGCGGAAGCTCTCGGGAGATCGGCAGGGAAGGCCGAGTGATTTCATCATTGCTTACTCAAGCGACCGTTGCACCGAATTCTGACTTAACCTTGCGACGTCGCGGCGTCATAGTTTCTCCCTTCGACATTCCCGAAGAGTAAAATCCACGGAAATCTCCTCGGCGATAGATTAATTACGTAACCGCCGGTGTCGAGGCCGCATTAGATTACAGCGAAACCGTAAACAAACTTCGTTATCAGTTAGGAATCGGATCATAAGGCGTGCATCGCAGCGAACACGCCGAGGGAAACGTTTGTATGCAAATGTGTGTTTAATTCCAGCAGCGAAGCCACCGTCGCGTCAAATCCTGGCCAGAGAAGGGAATCTTATCGTTGTAGATACTCTCTTTGCTTTTCCACGTCGCAGTATGATAGCGTCGCACAAAAGTAGAAAAAAGAAAGAAAAAAAAAAAGAGAAAGAAAGAAAGATTAGGATAGGTTGATTACTCGAGGCCGCGCTGAGAAAGAAACGCGCCTACTTTTAACACTTAAATAAAGATGACGTTGAAAAGTGTCGTGTCATCGTGACGCGAACGGAAGTGACATGCAGATTTTGCGCGAATTATAATATTTATATAAAAAACGTAGCGGCGCGACTTTCTTATGAAGAGGACTCGCGCGATGAAATTTCTCTCCTGCGACGAAAGTTGAGAAATCCTGCCGATGTTATGTATCGTTACGTTTGTCGATTTAAATTATTGACGCGATAAACACGTTTAATTTGAAGATTATTTAACTTTTAACCCGGTCTCGCTCGTACACAAAGCGCATATCTTATCTGAAACATATAACACATGCGTATTATGAAATGCAAACATATAAATTGTTTTTTTTATTCGTGTAAGTGTACATATAATTGGAATTTTACTAAGCTAGGTATTCTTTATTTTAAAATGCGCATTACTTTAATTAACGTACATTAAAATAGAATTAATATAAAATGCAACAGAATGACGAAATCTTTCTTTCTTTTTTTTTTTTTTAATTTATTTTATTTTATTTTATTTTATTTTTTAATTGCAAAGTAGAACGCGCAAAGATTAATGGAATATAAGACTGAACACATCGCTTTGTCGCGTATATATTTTATATTCTAATATTCTGGCAGATTATATACATTAATCTAAACAGATCAACTTAACGTATAATGGCTTGCATTTATGTGTTTCGACATTCGACCGCATTTCTAGAAGGAAATACATATATCAGACTTTCTGAAGACGAATTACGAACTACGTGACAAATAAATAAATAAATAATTAATAAATAAAATACGGCCGAGGTTTGGTCCAACGTTAAACTCTTATTATGTAGAATGTTTCTCATCTACATAAAATTTTTTTTTTTTTCTTATATCTTTGAAGTCAATCTTTTTTTTTTCTTTTTTTTTCTTTCTGTGATCTTAGAGTATATTAATTGAATATGTATTTCTTATTTCTTGTTATACTCTTTCGCTGCAACTTAGTTCGTTAGGAGCTTCTTATTTTGAATTATTAGCCGAGAAACTATCGGTGCCTCGACATTTCTCTCGAGGAAAATCGACTTCGAATTGATAGACCGATCTGTCGTCTAAAAAGATAACGCGGTTGCAAGTGGGACATCGCGTATACATTTTCCTGTTACTTTCTCTGCCTAGCTTATCGCGCGAATGGGGAAAAAAAAATTGGTTTATTAATATAAATCCAATTACGATTAATCTAGTCCATCGAAGTGGCCGCGCGACTTTTGCGACTTGGGCGCGACAAACCTCGTTAAACAATACCCCTCGCGTTGACCCTCAATCTCGAATTCTCACGGCTCGGCTCCCGTTACGATCGGCAATTACTAGAGGTTTCGGTTGGACCAAGATGCGGCAGGATTATGTAGTTTAAGCTGCGGGTGAAACAGGCGGTGGTCGAAGCATTGACCTGGTGGCCGAGGAAAGTTTCTGCGACACCAAATGCGCTATATGCGACGATCTCTTCCACACAAACTCTCGCGTTCTGTCGTGATCGTCCTGGCTTTCCACTCGAACCTGATTTAAAAAAGAAAAAAAAGAAAAAAAAAAAAAAGATAGAAACATTTGATTTAATATGCGAGCGCAAACATGTATTGAAATATATGCTAAATCGTTGCTGCCGCATACGTATTCATTACTCGTTTCAGTCTCTATGTTAACGTACCTGCTTTGGTTGCAAGACTCGAATAGAATGCAATGTCGCTGCGCCACCGTGCAATACTCGCAAGCTCAACTTGCCAGACATCTCGGCCGTGGTGGCGGTCGCGCTCCTCAGCTCCTTCTTCGCAGCCCTGCCGAACTCTTTCTCGACCTTCAGCACCAGTGGTCCCAAGCTGAACTTGGTCTTAATTGTCGTGTGATCGCTCATCATGTTCACCGATACATTACCCGTCCTATGCAGAGACGCCAATCCGTACAAGGTGGCTCTCGCTTTCGGTCTGCTCTTAGCCTTGGTCTGAAAAATTGCGTGAAAAATTAATTGAGTATTTTTTAATTTTTGTTCGTCACTTAAAAGGCTGCCTGTGTGCCAGCTTCAAACATCCAAGAACTTAGATTTAAATTCGTATAATAGAAAAAATTGTGGTCTCACTAATAATTGATTGATTACTTTGTTTTTGTTGGTGCTTTGATTTTTCGTCTTGTTCTTCGTTCGTTTGCGATTCTTATTGGTGTTCTTATTCTTGCTGGACGTACGTCTGGTGTTGGATCTCACGCTGCTTTCTGTGGAAGACTCTAATAAAACTGGTTGCTTTTCCGTCGCGTGGATCGGCGTTGCGACTGATTCAGTGGCCTGGGTGACTTTCTGTAATCATAAAGCAGGCGTGTTTCATTCGAGTTGACTTTTTGGAGTTTAACAAGTTTATTTCGCTTTTTAAATTAATTTGGAAATTAATAGTAATAAATTTACTTAATAGTATAAATTATTTGAATATTGGAAAAAAAGAAAATAATTGCAGGGCGTATCGTACCTCGACGTCATTTTCATTGTCATTTTTTTCAGCTATGGTGGAATCTTCGATCGGTCTCGAGGCGCTCTTTTTAGTACCGTTCTTTATGCCCTTCTTCTTGGTCTTATTCTTGTTCTTGCCCGTTTTGTAGCTCGATGTTGGATTCGTCAGTTTCACAGTCACCGGCTCGTAATTAGCGCGCAGAATGTTGTTGATCTTGCCGAGAATATTGTCGACAAAACGATTATATTTCGCCACGTAAATCGCTGGCACGTGGCCACTCGATTCGGAGTCCATGCCACCTAAATCATTGATAGAAATTGCGTCAATTTTGCAGTCTCTACTTTCCCGGATGTTCCTCACGCGAAAGCTCCACGTGGAAATATTTTCTTCAACATCGAAATAATATTCGCATTTTAAAGTAGTTTAAATGTTACTTTGAGATCGCGACAAAGCACCCTGTAATTTAAAACTAATTAATTATTATTTTAGACCCGCGGGTCTTTCCGATTGATTTATATTCGCGACGGCGAGCGATTGTTCGTCGATTTTTATAAACATCGCGTATTTTATTATCTAAAAAAACAGAGAAAAAAAAAAAAATGTATGTTACTGTCAGCGCTACCAAGCATCATCGTACGACGATCGTTTCTCCGAAAGCCATCAGTTTACAAGTCGTAAGTTTCCAAAGCCATCAAAATCTCACCGATTATTAACCCAGAGATAATGGATCTCTCTAACAATTTCCGACTCGAGATAAGCATCGAAGGGGGAGAGAGGGGGGGAGAAAGCGGCTTCGGGAATGCGCCCTGATTGCGTCCTTGAGACCACTTTTCGTGAGGTCATTTCGTCTCGTCCGGGTCGTTGACCAGGGTGGGACCGTGGCCGGTGCTGCCTTCCGCGACTCGTCGGACCGTCTCTGGATTTTAATGAAGGGAAACGCATTCCCCTTCCCGCCGAGTTACCTTGGAAGGAAGAAACGGCGGTCGCCGATCGAGGAGGAGCCTACTTAAAGCGACGACAATGTTAACGGTATATCGGAATCCTTCGGCGCGGCCAAACTGGTCCCCGATCTAGGCCACGACCTCCTTCTTCGCCACATAACTCACCTACAGACCCATCTAGCCACGCAGGTCCATCCGACTGGTGCCTACCTAAAAACTCTCCCCCGGTCGTTGCACCTCCCGCGGCACGTAAGCACGACTTTCTTTCGGACGTCACGACGCCGTGCCACGGATGAAAATCTTATGCCACGGACAATATCAAGGTCGTCTACTTCTGGCAGAAACGAATACGTCGAGTGCTCGCGAGATCTCGGGTGTGAACCTCGCTTTTAAAATATTAAAAAAAAAAAAAAAAAAAAAAAAAAAAAAAAAAAGAGTACGCGAGACGAGAAGGAATCTTCGTCTCGGTCTCATCCACGAGAAACAAACCAGATTCAGAATAAAAAAAGATTAAAGAGCGATCGTATATTAAACGACTAGCTTAGGCGTGCCACGTGAGGGATACCGAAGGACATCAGCTTCGTAACTTCGGCTGTGGGTCAGGGTCGCAGTTGGAGGAGACTCCTTCCGGTAACGTCGCTTACGTTCTCCGGGTCGGTGGCCTCGTTTCTTTTTCGACCGGCTACTCCCGGTGAAAGCCGGGAAAAAATTTCAACGCGGTCACACCTTTGTTGGATTTAACCCGGCACTCATGTAGAAAGTTAATTGAATGTGGCGCGTGACGGATAATTAAGAATCCCCGTTCATAAACTTCATAAACTGATGGCAGCGATACGTTCGATCGGCACCGCGGTCGAAACCCCCGCGGCGGCTTCGTTCCCTTCTTATTAAGCATCACCCGGACCGAATCGTTATCGTCAAGACCGAAACGCGCCGAGTAAAATATCCGTGGTATGTAGGTAAGCGCTCCGCGTCGCACTGAGAAAAGATGATCGAGGTAGAGCTGCTAAAAGCGCGGACAATATGTATAAAGAACAAATTACGTGAAAGCAAACTATCGATCTACGCAATCTACCAAAACTACACGTGTAACAAGAACGTAAAATAACTACGACAGTGCTTTAAACAAAAGTAGAGGGGTTGCAAAGTGTGCCGCCGAACCAAAATGTTTCTCTTTCGACTGGGTTATCTCAGCTACTTTTCTTATCAATCTACTTGTTAGTTACTAACTACTAAGTTTACTAATCTACTTGGAGATATCAGGGTGAGGGTGATTGAGGAGCGCGGACGAGAGAGGAATGGGAGAATGTCGTGCTACTGTCCAGGTACACGTTGTCGCAGTCGATTGTCCAAAACCGTCCACCAAACACGCGATTGTCTACTGGCAGATAAAAGAAAGAAAAAAAAAAAAAAAAGTACAGCTGAAGCGAGTATGGGCGGCTACGATCTCGTGAGAAACGAGCGACAAGAAAAGCAGGTGATATCGAACTGATACGAGATGTCAGGAAAAGAGAAATGTGCCGCTGTCTATCGAATGCGCTCAAACAGCCAGGCGGGTTCACGTCACGTCACGAAGAGACGGAGAACACGCCCTTCCCTTGGCCGGAGATCGAGATTGAGAATTTCATTCGAGAAAATCGGAATTTACCCACGCGATCGGCTTCAAGTTTTCCCCCTTTCGTGTTCCGCGATTACATCGAGAGTCGAAAAATTTCCGCGCGCCGAAAATTAGCTCAATCTCCAACCCCGAGCGAAAGAGAACCGCGACTCGAGATCCGTTCGACGGAAAGAAAGCAGAGAGAGATTTCATCCTCCTGGATCACGTGTAATTGCATCTGGACACAAAGACGTATCGACTGATTCAATGCGACTGGACAAAATGGTGTATGAAATAAATAAGCGGTACACACAACTTTGTAAAAATAATAAATTATTTGTATTTTGCAATCCAGAACGGACAATGTCTCTGTACAAGTCTTGGTCTAGAGTAGAGAAACATTGCGGAAGAAAAAAAAAAAAAAAGAAAAGACATATCTCTCGATTCGCGCGGAGCAATCGACACCGCCACCGACCGTGCTTAATCCGCCAGGTGATGAAACAACTTTAATAAATACGCGACGCAAAGTATAAAATCTATGTGAGATGAGATAAATTTTCCTTGTGGCTGGATATGTATTTACACTTGAAAATAATATCGATCGTAGGCGTTCGAGTCGCCTGCCGGATTAAGCACCTTATTGCTAATTCGACAGAACAGAAACAGGACGAGATCAGTTTCTCGTTCTGTTTTCTAACGTGGGCGATTTCGATGTCTCTTGATCCTGTAAACGAGACTACGTGATATCTCTAGATCTCGGTCTCTTTCTCTCTCATGTACGCGCCCCTTCCGTTCTCTTCCTTTCTATTTTTCTCTTTCTCTAATTTTTTTTTTTTTATATATCTTTTTATATTTTTTTTTTTATTTCTCATTCAGCTAAATGTAAAATGGATCACGAATGTTGGAAAAAAGAGGAAAATACGTGACGTGAAGTCACCAAGCCAAGGAATTTCAATGCTACTACTCCATGCAACACAAGGAGCTAAAAAAAAATATATAAAAAAATCTAGAAGATGTGTCTACAGTTTCTAAAAAAATCTGAAAGCCTACAAAATTAGCATGTGATATAAAAAAAAAAAAAAGAATAGAACCGTTTGAAACATCTGAGAGAAACCGAAGGATTACAAAGAGACCGGACGTGTCAGTCTGTGCGGTGCGACTTTAAATAGAGATATTGCCGTTAATAAATATAATAAATAACTAATGCTTGAAATAATTTAGAGCGAAGTGATTGTTCGATGCGCGATATTGCAGAAAATTAGAATTCTGTTGGCGCGGACTTTCGTCGAATAATTTATGAAAAAGATCTTTCTAATTCGATCGCCCGATCGAGAAACTATCAAGCGGACATAGCGCAAACAATTCACCTTCCCGTTCTTCTTTTCGTCGATAACTACTTAAAAAAGAATGCTATAAATATTCATATTAAAGATACGCTGATCGCGATCGGGCGTAGCCGCTCTAATAAATAATCTCGTGAGAACCGACCGTGAAAACGTTCGATGGAACCGATTCGGGCAGGCAGCCTGAACGGTGTGCAATGACTTCCATGAAACTTCCAAGAAACTTTCGTGCCAAAAGTCAAACGACTTCAGCGGCAAAGAGAGCGCGCGAAGTCGAAGGATCACGATGCATTTGTTACCGGCATTCTCGACAACTCGGTCTAAACGCTCTTCGACGCCAAGGCGGAAGAAGTAGAAGAAGAGGAGGAAGTTATAGTAGTAGAGGGTGAAGAAGAAGAAGAGGCCGACCGTGCGATCGATTTGCGCGACTTGCGAGTATGCTTGACGTTATGTTTCTTGGCCTTCTTGCCCTTGAACTCACGTGCGTGCCTAGCGTCGGCGATGTCGGCGATGTCTTCCACTTCGTCATCGTCGTCGTCGTCGTCGTCATCGTCGTCGTCGTCCTCGTCGTCGTCGTCGTCGTCGTCGTCGTCTGTGATGTCCAGGTCTACGTCGTCGTCGTCGTCGTCGTCATCGTCGTCGTCCTCGTCGCTGGACGGAGCAGCCGCGACGGCGCCGACCGGCGAAGCCGCTGCTCCGACGGCCTGGACTGATACCGGATTCGAGACGGACTCGGCACCTTCGAACGTCGTCTCGTGGATGTTCGACGCGGCCTGGGTCTCGGCGGCGTCGCCCTCCTCGTCCTCGTAGCTCCCGGCGTCGTCGTCGGACGCCTCGGCCGACGCGGCGTCTTCCGCGGCCTCCTCGGCGGCCGCTTGATTCAGATCGGCCGCCACGGCGAGCGGTACCTGGGGCGAATTAACGGGGGCGGCTGGTACCGCCGCGGGCGCGACTGGTACCGGCGCCGCGGCGGCTTCATCCTCGTCGTCGTCGTCGTCATCTTCCCCTGCGAAATTCACATCGGGAGAAAGTTAATATATTTTACTTGCAAGCGTTATTATTATTAAACCGAGCAAAGCGAACAGCTGAAGAGTTACGTAAGTAAGAGGGAACTCCGCTTAAACGTCAATTAGAAAATTACAGCCCGGCGGAACTGATTAACGTCTATTCTTTTATCGCAACTTTTAGCCGCGCCGAGAATCGCTGAGGAATACGACCGGGGGGCGAAGAGAACTTCGCTACAATTCAAATCGTTGCTAAATCGTACTTACCGAGTGCACGGAGTAATGAGTTTATTCTCTTTCGCAAGGTTTACGCATTCGTGATTTTAACGCATTCTGCATAAGAGACGGGAATCGAGAGAACTCGGATTATCTTTTGGTATTCAGGTCAATGCGAAGAAGTAGCGCGTAGAAATTTTTTTTCCGAACCGAGATCGCTGTCGATTTATGTTAATTTGGACGAGTCAAAGTACCCTGTACCGTTATAACGCACGAGCACATATAAGTGAGAAAGAGATTCTCAGGCAATACGAAGCGTCGCGTTTACATAACGGTGTGTGTCAGTTTGCGAGAGTTTCTATTGTCCACGGATATTCGACGGAAAAGAAACTGATCCAACGCGCGAATCGGAGGAAGAAAAAAAATCGATTCGCTGCTCAAGCTCTCGAGAAAGAAAAAAAGAAAACACACAAGTCATAGTTTGCAAACGATTCCATGGAAGAAAACGCAAATTAAACCGTTTATAAATTCACTCATTAGCAAGTAGTTGATTTCTTTTTGCATTCCAAAGAAATTTGCCAAATATGTGTTGAGGATTCGAGCTTCGGTTATTTCCCGGTTTTCGTATAGGAGACTTAATAGTTTATTCGATAAGAATTGCTGTTTGAATATTAGGTTTAGATACAACGGGATCTTGTTAAAATACATATTAATCAAGTAAAAAAAAAAAAAAAAATATTCTGCCGAATGGAAGATAATCATTTTTACAGATCGGTGATTTTCCGCTCTAAATGTTCATTCTGTATTCTCTTATCTTTCAATTAAGCATTTATTCATCGTTCTCTATTTTATTAAGCACGCTGTTTCTTTTTTTTTTCAGGGTGCACTACAGTAAATGGAATAAAAAAATGCAGGTGATCTCTTACCTCCGAGTATATCCTCGATGAAGCGCTCCAGGTAATCACTATCGTCGTCATCGTCGTCATCGTCATCGTCGTCGTCATCGTCGTCGTCGTCGTCGGTGATATCTAAATCGACGTCGTCGTCATCGTCGTCGTCGTCGTCGTCATCGTCAGCAGCGACTGGCGCCTCGGGCGATTGCCTTCCAGTTGCAAGGACATTTTGAGTCGACACCTTGCTGTCGGCGATCTTGGGCACCGGTGAGGCGAGTGCCCCTATCGCCAGACAGCACAGCAACGTCAGCACTGCCGCTAATCTCATGGCTCTGCGAAAATTAATCGAACGCATTAGAAACAAAATGGAAAAACAAGAGTGGAAACGATTGTCTTCTCAACTTTGACGACCGAGACCGAAACGGTGAACGCTACTCGGAAAATGGACCGAGATAGAAATGTACGTCGACCCGGCAAATTCTCTTGCCGACAGTTTTTTATTTAATTATTAATTTAGGACCTGGTTCCACCAGCGCGAATTAGTTTAATTTCGGGCTGACTTTTCAGAGTCGCAACTGCCAGTACGTAAAGAATTAAAGTTTGTTAACATATAATTCTGGCAACGGGTTTATGTTCGGCAGTGAGTGATTCTGAAAGTTAACCGGTTCATTAGATTACTAATTCGCGCTGGTGAAACCGGAGGTTTAAATAAATGCGAGAGATACTGATCGATTTGAAATGCTTTACTGTACAGGAGTTCGCGAACGAGAGGCCGACGATGAGGTGACATCGGCAGGAAGACGTCGGCACGTTGCCCGTTATGAGCGGCACGTGCGACTGTTAGAGACGCGATACGCGACTAACCCAGGCCTGGTACAAGTTAACCGTAAGGAATTGCATCTTTTTCCGCCCGCGGAGGAGACATTTTCCGTGTCGTGACCAGCGATCGATCGCGCAATAATGAACCAGACGGGTTACCTAGCATCTCCCGGCATTCTCAAGCGTATGGCTTTCAACTTTCGGAGCACGAGCACGCGAAACGTCTTGCGGGACGAGATTTACGAGCCGCATCGCAATAAACCGGATGTCTAGATTTGAGGGGAACAGCGTTACGGATAGAATAACAACGGTAGTCGATGACGTCTTCCGTACATCTTCCAGTCGTTTCACGGTCGAATCTACAAGTAAGAGAAAGATTGAAATAAAGATGAACGTGTAAATGAAGAAAACCAGAATGCCGTTTCGACAAAAAAAATCTACATTTACAAATGATGCTGGGGCGTATATCTTTTATGCAATTAATTTATCGTACAAAAAGTTGATATAGAAAACAATTAACATTAAGTTTTTTTTCTTTTTTTATTTTTTATTTGACGGAAACAAACTTTTTTTGTGAAAACTGAAAGATAATTGCTAGTAAAAGTATAATTAAAATTAAAAAAGAACCAGAAGTGACGAAAAGTTTCACTAATTAGAAATAAAGGAATAAAAGATTTATCAGAAAATTAAAATCGCGAATACGCGATTAATCGGTGTGAAAAATTTCCAGCACACATAAACAAGCCTTTAAAATAGCAATCGAATAAGTGTTCTGTTACCTTTTGCTTAATTAATTAAAAAAAAGAAAAAAGACATGTAAAAACAGCGTTACTAATAAAGCTGCCTCACGTTATAGCTTCGAACTCCGCGACTGCGCTGATACCCGGAAGTAACCCCGCGACGAGGTCGAAATTCAAGAAGAGAAGACTCAACCGAAGAGGCCAAGTTCACAGAGGATCCTCCAAACGCGAGGTACGTGCACACGAAATAATCGCCGAAAATTACCCCACTGTATTAGCGTCGCACACAGTATCACTTGGGCCTTCAGGAAGAGAAAAGAAAAAAAAGAATCGGCCCTTCGGCTAAATCAATCGGTCAGCGAACGGAAGGGAATAAGCGAACGAGTGACTTGGTCAAGGTCGTACGTGCAGATCCGGCCTCACCGGAAATCGTTTCCGGCTCAGTTCGGCGACTTCTGACGAAGGACGTCGCGGGCACTTTGTTCTCCACTTTCCTGGGTATCCGGTATCCCTCGGGGACTCACCTCTCTTCTGGTCTTTCGTCCTCTCTCTTTCTCTCTACTCTCCTTTTCTACGTCTTCTCGAGGAGTGGACGATCGACGATCGACGATGACACGCGTATACGTCCCGGTTCTTCCACTGATCGATCCACCGAGCGGCCCCGGTGAGAGTGTTAAAACAGACGATGCGGTCGCGACGCGACCCTTTTATACCGACCCGCACCTCCACCTCCTTTCATGCTCCTTCGTCGTCCTCCTTCTCGTCGTCGTCGTGCTCTTCCTGCGTTTATTCGCACCGTACCTACCTACCTACCCGCCTATCTATCTTGTTCTCCACGTGGCTCGGACCGAGTGTTTTCTCCCTTTCCGAGGCGTGCGTGAGCGCATTGTACATATTTTACATCCGTCAAGATTATAGAGCTTTTAAAGGATTTCCGGGTATCCAATCCGTAGATGATTAAAAAAGAGAAAGAGCAACGTTAAAAAAAAAAGAATAGAGGGTGGGGATAAGGGGAGAAGGAAGCAAATGTAGCAAGTACTTGTTTAAATTTTCTCCAAAGTATACGCTTCTCATAAACTCCCACTTTCTATAATAACTATTCTTATATTTAATATCTAGCCTGATGTAAGATCCTACATTTTATGACTGCAATCTTTTTCTCGTCGCGAGTAGAGTCTCACCGTATTTTTAATTGTTCTTTTGCATTAAAAGAAAAAGCTTTTATTACGTCAGACACGGTAAAGCTAACTCTCCAAGCAGCGTCCGCGTTATTTCAGCAAAACGAGAAAGCAAACTGCACGCGTAAAGATTTTCATATCCCCGTTCGGAATTCTCGAGATGCAAAAACTGTAATGTAAGGCTTTCTGATTTTGATGGTTGATCGGCACGCTTTAAAGTGAAATTCTATAACTTCCACGAAAACGTCACTGCGTGGCAAACATTTGAAATGATCTATCGCGAAGGAGATCTGAAATAAATCAGGCGCGCATTAAAAGATCATTGTCACTCTCGCTCCTTCTGGCGAGGAGATTTTAATACTTCGTTTGATGACGTTGCTTATTTGATGTGCTACTTTCGTGATAAATAATGCATCACCTAGGCGAACATCGCCGGGACGTTTCGGCCGGTCTCTAGGCGGCTAATTAACAGCAGTTGTCCCGCATGTGGATGATTGGTGCCTGGCCTAATGCGAACGATCGCAGATATAAAACGATTACGCTGATTAATTGTACAATCGTACTTTACAATATTATTTATCGAGAAGTACTTTCTTATTATATTCGACATCGAGCCAGCAATCTGCCGGCACGAGATGATTATCGCGATGACAAGTGACAAAAATAATAAGAACAAGTAACTTCAAGGAGTTTTATCGAAGACGTTTTAATTTAGTTTCTTTGAAAGAATTTCTTTGATTTGTTATATAATTTATTTGTACTTAATTTTTAATTTTTTTTTTTTTTTTTTTTTTTAGATAAATAATATTTTGTAATTAATAAGATAAACTTAACGTAAACTAATTGAATCTATCCGGTGATATGGAACAGAGAGCGAGAGTGTGGCTCGCTCTTCTCTTCTCTGATCAGTTTTGTAGCCGAAGGCTTGAAAGAGCATATTTTACATTTGACCTAAATAATACCATGTATCAATTCTTCCTCAAAGAGTAAGAATTAGAAAATGTTTCTCGCCTACATTTTTTAATTATTCCGAATGTGTCGTAAAAGAAATATTTCCGTATCATTTTTATTAACATTTCTATTAAATCCGGGAACTGGGAGCATATACGAAAGTGATATCGCTCTACCGTTGTGCCTTTGTTAAATAAATAATCGTCACGCTCGGTCATCGCCGAGAACTCGGTTCCGACCGGGTGCTAAATACTAAAACGAGAATCGCAGAAATGAAAACGTTCGCCTGGAGAACGAGGAGCGAAAGCAACGCGTTCGATCGTCATCGGGCCGGTCGATCGTCTAACTGTAAATACCGAGCAACTTCTTCCTGCGGATGGCATAGTGGTAGCTGCTGATGGATCGATCATACGGCCAGCATCCGCTCTATCTAATGCCCGAAGCGACGACGTTGGATTTTTACGCGACACATTCCTGTTTGTGGAACGCCGGACGATTTCACGCTTCGAAACTACACCCAATGATCATCGCGGAACCCACACGTATAATCTTTCTCGAAGTGCTCATTGTGTTACATTTCGTCTACCGATTTTGATTAAAAAAAAAATCCGACGAGCTGGACGAAGTCGAGCTCTCTTAGAATATGTAGGAAAAGATTTTCTTCTCTGGTCCTCACCGGTTCTTCGACGGCCTTTAATGCCGGATAACATCTCGTTTCTCTATGTCGTTATAAGCGATGAGAATCTATAAAAGTCGTAATAGAGCGCGATTGTATTCGAGTGACATAGATCTGCGAAATGAGCGATAATGACCGCGTCCGATCAACTCCCGATCAGATTAATCGTGATAATGCACATCGATTGCATCACAGATCAATTTCAAGATTCCGTTTATTGTAACTATTGTATCGCAATTGCTCGTAATTGTTCGTACTTTCCCAAGTTATCTACTTCTGACGCTTGAACCGGAGAAACGAAAATAACAAGTCATCAAAGCCGACAATGAGAACGAAATTCAATAGAGTATTTTAATTTTCAAAAATCCAGCGGTAATTCAATACTCGATTGAAAAATAAGCGCAATGGCTCAGAAAAAAAAAGGAAGAAAGAAAAAATAAGAGAAAGAATGAGATCTAATTTTTCATTGCGTTATCTAGACGTATTTGAAACTGATAAAATTCTTCGGCGCGTTGTAAATTTTTGTCAAGACGAAAGCGCATCTGAATTCATCTGGCACGGAATTTATCGCCGAAGAGATATTTCCTATATGATAGTGGGCGCGTATACAGCGGCGTTAAGATCCGGTGTGAATCGCTCGCTCGCGTGGATCATCGAGCTCTCGGGCTCGCCGACTCTCCATTCTGGCTGGAATATGGGATTTGGTGTCACAACGAGGCAGGGAAGTAGTCCGCGGCTACGTGAATTAGTAATCAGGATGTGTGTCTCGCTCAGAGTGGTGAACGCATTTTCGTATACGCCCGCCCCGCCGGGAGGGGGCGGGAGAACGAGGGAGTGAAACAGGTGCAGGAGCGAGAAGAGAGAAAGAGGGAAAGAAGGCGAAGGAAAAGATAGTAAAATAAAGAATGGCACGGTGGTACGATTCGCACATGCATTCTTCGCAGTGCGTTGTGCCGCGGGAACGCCATTCATTATTCATTGATTCACGCACGAGGACTGCAAACAGGAAGAATTCGCACGTTCGAAGCCGCTGTCCTCGAATTTCCTACTCGGAAATATCAATTCGGCATACCGATTTCGGTATTTAGCCCGATTGTGTAATATAACGTCGATTATTATATAATTTATCGTGCACTAATTGCTGTACATTTATTTGTATATATATATTTTTTTTTTTTGTTAAAAATTTGATCGTTTTAAAGTAAAAGCTCTTCCTGAAACATTCTATCTATTTCCAGAATGGAAGAGACGAGACAAACTGCTTTAATCTTAGCGTATAAATTTTTAATTACGATTTATGTATAATAAATACATATATTTCCTTCGTAGTCGAATAATTAATATTGCATTTGTTTTTAACAAATTTTATTGGAACAAGATCTGCAAACCATAAGACTTTTAAAATAAGTAAGTAATTTAAAATACATTCCTCCTAAAATGGTCAATTTTTTTTTCCCGACATAGCAGTTTGCTCGCACTTTTGTTGTACATAAAAGGCTAAGTAAGACCTATATTGCTATTCACATTATTTTATGGATTTATAAATTTGTTAAATTTTATTTTTTCATTATTTGTATGACATCTTCATCGTGCATCACATGCTGCAATCCTACTCTTTGAGGCGAATATTTCGTACTCGTGCCCTTAAAAAAAATAAAAAAACAATTTACATGACGCGTATATTTTTAATTTTAAAAATCAATATGAATATAGTTTATCGAGATATACATAGACGCATGGTTATGGCCATCTAATAACTTACCCATACAAGAGCGTATTTAAATTGCTGTGCGAGCGTACGGTGAATTGCGTGGCACACATGCTCCACCGTTACTCCTTTCCTCAATATTAAGCCGTCGTCAAAATCAGGCGGCTGTCCAGGCTTTTTTGTGTACACCCTTATCAAGGATAAATATTCCCATAATATTTCCAGCAAAAAGTCAAGATTTAACTTCATATTACAACTGTAAAAAATAAAAATGATTAACGGGAGACCAACGAAATATTTGTGCGAAAAATACGGATATTTTATAACGATTTTATATCTCACCTAACTACAACACTATTCGGTTGTCTAGCGATTCGATCGACTTCTTCTATTGATATTTGATCTATCTTATTATATACATAAAGGCAGGGCAAATATACTCTGTTTGCATTGATAACGTCAATTAATTCATCTGCGCTATAATCTTCGCGAAAGAGCACCTCGGCATTGAAGATTTTATACTCGTGCAGTATCATTTGAACTAATTTTTCATCTACTTTTGTTAAAGGACACGTTGAATTGAAGGCTAAACCACCACCTTTCTTTACTTTAAAATATATATTTGGCTTCTTCTTGTTGAGTCTTATTCCAACAGATTCCAACTCTTTCTCCAAGAGCTGCCGCTGGACGTCCTGTTTAGTTGCATCCAACATCATAAGTACCAAATCTGCTGTTCTGGCAACAGATATAACTTGTCTACCTCGTCCTTTTCCCTATAATTAATAAAAATATAATTAAATAAAATAAAAAAAAATTTTACAGAAGCTTTTCAGTCTGTCTGTTTACCTGTGCTGCTCCTTCAATTATACCAGGCAAGTCCAACAATTGTATATTAGCACCTTTGTAATCAATAACACCAGGGATGCATGTCAGAGTGGTGAATTCATAAGATGCAGCCTCTGACTCAGTTGCAGTTAGAGTACTGAGTAATGTCGATTTACCCACCGACGGAAAACCAATTAACGCGACTCTGGCGTCGCCGGATTTCAGGACGTCAAAACCTTCGCCTTTCTCGGATTTTTTCGACGGCTCTAAAAGCTGGGACCTGTACTTTGCAAGCTTTGCTTTTAACAAGCCCAGATGATACTCGGTCGCTGCAATCAAATTTCACGATTACAATCGCATGGTCGCATTTAAATCTCGCCTCGCTTCCTCGTCTTTTTTTTTTTTTTTTTTTTTTTTTTAATCGTTATAACCGCAATATTGTTAAGAATATGAACAAATAGGTTAAGAAGGATACATGAACCCAACGACGTCGAGGTCCGGCACTCACCTTTGTTCTTCTGCGTGCGCGCGATTTCCTTCTCGATTTCCGAGATCTTCTCTAATATTCCCATCGTGATGTTGAATCTTGACTCGTGAACAATATATTTATTACATCTATCGGAGGATCAACAGACAGTTTATTCAAGCGCGTGCTGCTGGGATGACAATTTGGTGTGGTGCTCTATAATGTGGTCCTCTTATGCTCTATAGTGTGGTGACAGCAGCGCCGATCATGCCGTATTCTCGGAGCAGCTTGGATTGAAGTTCCACCGAGTTTCACCAAAGTCCGCTAGAACCCGCCACCGACTTCACTTCCAAGTAGAAAGCCGACTCGTGCTCGTGGCTGTTCCTCACCTCCGCGTAAGAGAGGTTAAAGTTATCTCCGAGTCGCCCAATTTCCAGCGAGATGTACGAGGACTACAACGAGGTACTTATCTATTTTTTTTATCCTAATTTTGCAACATTAAATCAAGTTTTACATGCTTTTAATCTCGGCCCTCCGTTCGCGCTCTATTCTTTTTAATCTTACGTGCGTTTGTCGGTAGTACGACGCCTACGACGATTACGGAGCGCCGGATGTTCATGATCAGTATGAACGGCCAAGCTATCGGCAGGTGCCCGAAGTGGTGCGCAACTTTCTGGTATTCCTGCGCAACTGCATCAACGAGGGCATGATCTTCGAGATCCAGAATCTGTACGAGAACTCCTTCCCCAAGATCTCGGAGCAGCTGTTTGACAAATCGCCGTGGCCGGACGCGGCGACGATCGCCCACATCGTCGACAACGACGCCGTGTTCCTTACTCTCTACAAGGAGCTCTACTTCCGTCACATATACGCGCGCATGCAAGGCCCGACGTTAGAGCAGCGTCTTAATTCTTTTTACAACTACTGCGATCTTTTTAACTACATCTTGCATCCCGACACTCCCGTGCAGCTGGAGCTGCCCGACCAATGGCTCTGGGAGCTCATCGACGAGTTTGTCTACCAATTTCAATCGTTT
Organism: Cardiocondyla obscurior; assembly: GCF_019399895.1. NCBI lineage: Eukaryota > Metazoa > Arthropoda > Insecta > Hymenoptera > Formicidae > Cardiocondyla > Cardiocondyla obscurior. The sequence continues at coordinate 2,470,345 of NC_091884.1, read as the reverse complement.
GCCCAGTACCGCGCCAATCTGTCTAACAAGACGCCAGATGAGATTGAGAATTTGACCGCGCACAACAAAATCTGGGACGTTCTGTGCGTATTGAACGTCCTGCATTATCTGGTCGACAAGTCGAAGATAAAGAGCCAATTGGAAGTATATGCAAGCGGCGGTGATCCAGATTCAGTAGCTGGCGCTTTCGGCCGGCATTCTTTGTATAAAATGCTTGGCTATTTTTCGCTCGTCGGTTTACTGAGACTGCACTCTCTGCTAGGCGATTATTATCAAGCTATCAAGGTCTTAGAAAACGTGGAACTCTACAAGAAGAGCGCGTATTCCCATGTGCCTGGCTGCCAAATTTCAACGGCGTATTACGTGGGCTTTGCATACATGATGATGCGTCGTTATGCAGACGCAATTAGAACGTTTTCTGGTATCCTTTTATACATTCAACGCACAAAGCAGCTGTTCGCTACACGCAGTTATCAGAACGATCAAATTAACAAGCAGACCGAGCAGATGTATCATCTGCTTGCCATTTGCCTGGTTCTACATCCGCAGTGTATAGACGAAGGATTGCAGCAGGCTCTGCGGGACAAAAACTATCACGAGAAAATGTATAAAATGCAGTACGGCGATCTTACCGAATTCGAGAATTGCTTCGTATTTGCGTGCCCAAAATTCTTGTCTCTGACATCGCCAAATCCGGAAAATCCAAACGAGGACTACGTTCGCGAAGCAATCAAACATCAAACTCAAGTATTCATGGACGAAGTGGTGCAGCAAAAGATGTTACCAACTATTCGCTCGTACCTGAAACTTTACACGACATTGCCATTAAGTAAATTAGCGACGTTTATGGGAAACAATACTAGATCCGATATCGAAGGCTGGGATCTCGATAAGGAGGTTAATTCATTGACGATTCATTTATTATGCTTCAAACATAAAATGAAAAATATCGTTTGGACGAAAGGTACATCGGGATTAGACGGAAAATTCCAATCTGGTTCTGAGGTAATTATTATTTATATTAATTATAATATTACATTGCTCTATGTCTCAAAAAATGTTACTTGTGCAATTAATTCAGATATTTTTTCTAAGAAAAAAATTTTCTTCACACAAGTCACATTTTCTTTAATAATAATTAATTGTTTATTAATTGTTTCTTTTTTTTTTTCCAGTTGGATTTCTATATCGATCATGATATGATTCACATCGCTGACACGAAAGTAGCGCATCGTTATGGAGATTTCTTTATTCGTAAAATATTAAAATTCGAAGAATTAAATCGCAAGCTGCATCATATAAAGATTTAACTGTATATTATACAATTATTACTCAACATTTTGACAGTACGTTTGTCAAAGAAAAAAAAAGAAAAAATGGAAATAAAAATTTTTCAGAAATTAATTTGTTATTTCTTTATCAAAATCACATTCGTATTGCTTTTAATAATTTAATTTTTATATCAGACTAGACATTACAAAATGCTAAGTGAATAAAACAAGAAAATCAGCTGAGCTGTAAGAAAACAGTCTTCTTCAACATTAATATTTTTCTATTATTAATCTCTTATTATTAAAAAGTACATTAACAATCAAATAAATAATATTTAATAATCTTTAATTACAATAAAAAAAAAAAACTAATTTAATCATGTACCCACGTAAGTGATCGAGGTATTGATCTAAAAATAAACCAGATGACAAATCTTGCAACATTGGCGTTTTGCGGCTCCGAGCATCTGAAAACTCTCGAAAATCATTAGGAGTATAGGAGGAGTAAGTAGGTAAGTGGTGGCACGGTCAGCGCGCCGTTCCCGCCAATTTTATGGGTACGCCTTTTTTATAATGGTTGCCACATGGCTACCATCGTGACAGCTGGACTGCAGAGAGATCGACGATGTTACCAACTTAATTTTGCGCGCGTTTTTAAAGCACTGCACTGCGAAACTCCAGAACTCACAATCAACGGATTTATTACTCTTCAATCTGACACGGCCTTGTAAAGATGTGACAAGACGGCTAAGTACAAACACAGCTTCACTTAGTTTATTTTTATATAAAATAAATTACATAAAATTAATTGTATAAAACAAATAAATAACTATCGTAAAAATATAATCTGATGCTGTATAATTTCACGTACGTAATAATTGTCATTTTGGTAAAAGTTCGTTTTGGATATTGCACACTTAAATGCACATACGTTCGAGTACAGTATGTGCTTTTTGAGGAACTTTGATATCTTTTTCTAATTTCTCTGCTGACAGTTCCAGACAGAAGTTATCGTAAACGTACGCGTTCGCCGCGATGTTGGATTGTTTCTCTTCCGAGATCGACGTGAACCGCTGGAGAACGATATTGTTTGGCCACACGTTGGGGAAGATCTTGCCAGCGTACGGCAAGCTATCGCTCGAGCTGCTAGAAAACTTCTTCTCGATGTCATCGAGGCTACGTCCTCTGGTCTCCGGCAATATCGTGAGAGCAAAGATCGCGCCCAACACGCCGGCCGCACTAAATATCCACATGGTGAATTCTAGACCGACGACGGAGTTCATATCCGGGTACGTTTTGATCGCGGCGAATGTTAATATCTGCGCGAGACTAGTTGTGAGACCGCCCAAGTTGCCCCTGAACCTCAGCGGGTACAATTCCGAAGTCATGACCCACGGTAAGGTAAGGAAACCGATCATAGATGAGCCTACGTGGACCCCGACGCAAAGTAGTGGCACCCACGAAGGCAGTTCGGACCTAGATGCAAAGAAAGTCTCGTCATTATTGCCAAAAATCCTTAAAATCTTTCAGAGCAGAGTCCGAATTAAAAATATAAAAATGCAGCGAAAAAATTTTTTTATTGCTTCTATATTAATTATACGAAAATTTTTAGGTAGCTGAGAGAATGAAGTGGACGTACCTCAAGGAAAGAGCGATTCCCATAGCGGCGGTGGCCATCCCGAAACCGCTGACGAAGGCCAGAGTCTTTCTGCCGAAGTTGTTGGCCAGTCCAGCGCCAAGAACCGACGCGAATAACCTAACGACACTCATGCCGACGCTGGCCACGTATTCATTCACGTCTATGCCGATGTCCTTAAGGACGTTCACTGCATAAAACAGGATCACGTAGATGCCGGACAATTGCTGAAGAGCAAAGAAGGCGAAAAGAATAAAAAATGGCTTCCACACGTTGGGTTTATGCAACGCCTGCAGTAAGTGCTCTTTTTTTTCTTTTCGTTGCACATTCATTTCGCAGAGTTCTTGGTACTCCTCGTTGACGTCTAGTCCGGGGCCTCTCAGCCACATGAGAGCATCCCTTGCCTCATCTATTCGACCCTTCGAGGCTAGCCAAGCAGGAGTTTCCGGTATCACTCTGCAAAAATAAACCATTTCATTTAATGAGATTGAAAAATTACTATTGACGATTTTCTTTGGTGATACTTGAAATTCTTTTATTTTATACGTGCAAATTCTTATTATTTCTCGTTTCACAGTTGTAAAAAAAAATGGGTATGATTGAAAAGGTGAATACCGTATCAACGCGAACGACAAAATCGCCGGCCCAATGCTGGCAGCGGCTGTTCTTTGCCACGACGTGATAGCACCTAGAGTGTACACTATCAAGACACCTAAGGAAACGAGAACTGGTCCACAACTCGCGAGCCAGGCTCTTTGATTTGGCGCCGCCACCTAAAATAAAAAAAGAAAATTTTAGAATTAAATCCACGCGAACAATGTATGTTAAATTTTTTACTTCTCATATTTGCAGTAATATAATCGCACAAATTATTTTTTAATGTATTATTTTTGTCTTTGTTTATAGAAGAAGTGAGAAAGATTTATTAATTTCTTTTTTTTTTAGATTATTTAATGTACTTTTACCCGTTGACGTATAGAATGGAATTGATGCACCTGTGTAATTCGAGGATGCCAAAAATAACAGTGCCAAATAAAGAGATAATTATCGTGCACATTCGTTCAAATATTATTATTCGTGTACTTTAATTGGTATGTTACATATGCATTTTTACATACCTCGCTGACGTAGAGATAGATTCCGTTAGCCATGCCGGTGCCGAGGCCGCTGACGAATCTACCAATGCACAGCATTGACACGTTCCTCGATAATGCGATTAGCAGCCAGCCGATGGCGTGTGGCAGTGTGGCCAGCGCGATTGCGGACCTACGGCCGAGGCATTCCGCACAGATTCCGGCGACAATGGCACCAAGGGGATTCGAGATCACGCCGAGAGATGCAATCCACGATGCCTGCGATTGATCCGCGAACTTGGTTTCGAGGAGCTTCGGAATAAGGATCGCGCTGTATCCCTGAGACAGCCCTACAGAAATTTGTCCGGAGTGCGCAGCCAGACCGGCCAAAATCTGAAAACGTCGCGGAAAAGATGCTCTGTAAAGTATTTATATTTTTAGATACATTCGTTAACGTCGATAATACAACGCTAAGAATTAATTAACGATTTGATAATTGTAACTGCCGATCGTAATAACGGAGGCAAGGCGCGTCTACCTTGACGCCGTTGAATGGAAAATCGCGGGAAAGGATGCGCAGTATAATTGCAATCTGCGCGTTGTATGCACTAGCTTCGAAAATTCCGCGTTTGTAGAAGGACGAGGATCGAGAAGGCCGATCCATCATTGCCTTATCCATTTATTTATTTAAAAACAATCTCCTCCTATTCGATGGCCTCGTTTAACGAGAATCTCTTTGGAATCTCTTCGCACTTTACGACGCTCGCAATAGTTATTCTCACAGCATTTGCAATGCTTTGAGCCGAGAATTAGCAGAGGCAGCAAAACTAGTTGATTTATTATGTCAAATACCTTTATATTTTTACTTATTTATTATCATATTTTTATTTTCTATTCTTGTAACCACATTTCTGCATCCCATAATTCAGTTTAATTATTTATTCGTGCCTTTTGCGTTACGTCGACATTCTTCGCGAGAAAGAATCTTGACAAAGGTTCCGCCGCCTTCGTTCCGTACGCTGTTACATTAATGTTAGCTTTATTTCGCGAAATAGCAGTATCAGAATTATGCGTCGCGCTTACATCATAACTGAACCACCAGAGAATGCAGAGCTATTCGCGAACGTGTTTAATTACGGTGTAGCGCTAATCGCAATGCATAATTGCACGCGAGATTAAATGACTTACACCATTCTTGTCGTCGGACTGGAGAACCTTCCACCAAAACTTTGCTTTCGCGATCATCGTTGCAACACGTAGCGTTTCCAGATAACTGTTAAAAAAAAAAAATTAATGAACTGTGTTAACGTTCTTATTATAAAACAAATAATTTTGCAGAGTATGATCCAAATGATTACAGCTTAAAATGTTAATCATGCGTTAGCACTCTTTAAATATTTATTACTGTTATATATTTGCAATATTTTATTTAATTTACTCTGTGTATTACCTAAACTTTTTTTTTTATTTCAGAAGTTCGATTAACCATTCGGTAAAATGCTTCCGTCAAGAAATTCGCTGCGAACAATGATTCTACGGTGATAACACACGCGATTGCATTTACACAAAAAGTTGCTCGGCATTCGATTCTGGAAATCTCGATCTACACGAACTCACGTAAGTCCGGTCTGTGATGTGAAGTGTTAACTCACTTCAACACCGATTACATTGTATATACATTTCCACAATAGTTATTTGTAGGATTAACCGATTCCACGCCAATCGATTCCACTGTCAGCCTCATCATTTGCACAATTGGCTTCTACATTATTCATTCGCCCTCCATCAACGTTTCATTTACGTTCGCGAAGAGATAACATCGACGCGAGATAAATACTTTTCGAATGCAATATATAATTTCTTGCAAAGCTTTTGCATCGATAAAAATTAATCGGAATAAATCGTATAATTGAAGAAATTTTTAATGGACTTTAACTTCTTATCTTTTAGTCATACAGCTTTACATATATGCAAAACAATTTTTTAACGCTCCGTATAATTTTTTAAATAAAATTTAAATAGAAAAAATATATAAAATAATTTTTTAAATAGAAAAAGAAAAGCCTTTAAAATTTTTACAAATACTTTTACTATTCTATGATTATTATAACAATTGTTGTAGAGAAAGAATTTTTTTTTTAATATTAAAATTTTTTTTTTTACTCTTTAAGCATTATTTGTTTGAAAAATCTTTAGAATTCCACGGAAAATGTGAGCATTTAAAATTAAATATGTTTAACACGGTTATCACACCACACGCTGTTTCATACGTAAATTGAATAATGACCGCGCAATTAAGGAGGTTCTTTATGGTAGTTTGCCACTTGAAATCCTTAATTAACTGGTAGCCACAAGTCTTGTGATTCAGAAGCTCGATCACCGCCAGATCCTAAATCGATTTTACACATTTAACGCAATTTAACTCATTAAAGTGATACTAGGATTAGAGTTCATAACTTATCGCATTTTCACCGCACATCTATTCATCACACTAGTGGCTTCGACGATTAACTTGATAAGATCGACGGCTGACAATGCAACGAATCTGTTTGCGAATGTCATAAAAAAATGTAATGTTTTTTACACACGCACGTTCCAATAAAATACGCTCGATTAATTCAGTTTAATTTAATTATGATTGCAGATAATTTGATGAAAAGCAAAGACTTCAAGCGATCGGAAGATAAATCGTAGGACGCACCTACCTTGTAATTATCAGCTACGGCGAGATCGGCGATGCAAGGATATTCCTCTCTAATGTCTTGCACAATTCTCGTGAAGTACTTTTTCCATATCAGTCGAATATCGACGGTGACAAATAAAATTTTTTAATTACTTTTTTTGCTCTCAAGTCATTTCCAGAGTCTGTAAAATGGTTTACTTATGCGCGATAACCACGAAAGCTGTGGATCGCAAGTTGGACGAGGATCCCAGATTAAAGACGAGCGATCGGATGAAAAAAATCAACAATTGCAGGTCAGACCAGCTCGTGATCGCTTGCGGGGATGATATAAAAACGAGCGAAGAAATGTGAAAGAAACGGAACTGCCGGAAGTTGAAGTCTTGAAACGGAAGGCGACGGTCGTCTGAACGTCCGGAGTTGGTCGCCACGGCTTTTTTCACGCTGGATACTGAAACGATTTTCGTCCGCGCCTCCGCATTTATAGTCGGCGCGGCAAAGAAGGCGGTAGCCGGCTCTCGAAACGGCCGAAGTGGTTCGCGAAATGCCATTGGGATAATCCCCGAGGTCTCTCCCTTCTCTGGATGTTCTTGCAATGATCAAGCAAGGATGCTCGACAGGGATATTCCTAAATCAAATTATTAAATTATTAAAAGTAAGTTCTAATTCGTAATTAAAATAATATTAAGCGCAAGTTGTAAATTAAATTTAACAAATAAGAATTTTCTCACTGCAAGGAAAAAAATTACGAAGACAAAATCGATATCGGATACGGAAATTGAATGACTCAATGTAACTGGAGGATTAAGCGAAAGATGCAGCTTCATCTTCGGGTGGTTTGTGGTTTCCAGATTGCGATCTGCAAAACTAAATCCGCGTTGTCGTTATAGGGTTTCCCAATGATAGAAAATGTCTTTTTTGCATTGTCACCGTTTAGATCCTGTTACTAAGGAATAATAAGGTAATTTATTTTAATTAAATTCGACATAAAGCTCAGTTCGTTTTCAGTTTTTAAGAAAAGCAAGTTACCACTCTATTGATTCCAGATTGCAGTGATCATTGCGACGATGTGGGACGATAGCAACCCTAGCGAAAAATCTAACGGAAAGGAGAGCCGCGTTAAAGAACAACGGATCCTGCTAACGATCAATAATTACTTTAAGGCTTTTTCTTTAAACAGCCTATTACATTTCCGTACTCGCAGGATTGGTAACCGATTACGAGCAACTCTTAATGGTAAGTTGTAAACACGGTAACGTAAATGTCCAGCGAAAGCACGGCCTCCTTAGCGATTGCAAAGTCTTACGGTCGCGATAAAAAAAAAGTGTACGTTAATGACAATAGGAGCAGTCACAATTAGCACCGCACTCTTGTATACGACCGTGACCCGTGAATAGCCTGCGAAAACGCATTTTATCCTTGCATTTTTTTTACCCTCTCTTCTCTTCTCTTTCAAACCGGTCTCTCTCTACTCTAGCCTTCTCCCATAAAAACTCCATATGAAGCATATCAAACTTTCATGAAATAAAAAGAGTAATTACTTTACTGTTAAATGTGCCTAATTTGGAAACTTAACGCTTGGGAGAAAGCAACATTTTAATTGTTATCTGAAAGTCATGGGTAACTTGATTGACTTGTGTTGATTTGACAATGTCTCAGTTTCATTTCTAATACATTGCATTTGTGAGAAATTTTCTTGCTTAATTGGTGTCTGTGGTCTTTTTATGTGCGTTTCCTTCATGCACCTTTATGGTTTAGGTCCCTTTCAATTGTCGGCGAGAATTATACAATCGTCACGACCTTCGAGATCAATTTCCGATCCAAGGAGAGATCTCTTTCCTTCTCTCAGTCTCTCTTTCTTAATTAACTTCAAAATCCCTTTTATAAATCGTGGCTCAGGAAACTCAGTTTAATCGTTGTGATTTTATTTTACCATTCAGTATAATCTTCTGAAATGACGCTAGATATTTAATTCAATTAAGTATAGTAATTTTAAAAATGAAGAGGTATTGTCCCCTTAATTGAATTATATTACATGTGAAAAAAAAATGTATAAGTAGACTGTTTCGATATGCATCCGATAGCGCCACAATTTATGAATTGATTACGGAATAATTTTTTAAGCTCGGATTACGTAAATCGATCTGGTAGATTGATTCCTGTCTATTCTCCTGTAACATGATTAATGATTTAATTTGCAGATATCACTTTACTGCGGATCACCGTTACAAAACCCGGTCACGTTATCATGCGGCGATACAAATCGATGTTTTGTGGTTTTATGGTACATTGATTTAGTACGTTATACTTGCACCGCATATAAAAGAAAGTATGAACCTCTCTGTATCTCTAATAAAAATTGCATCCCAACGAAATTAATAGGAAATTAAGCAAGATTTCTTTTTTTTTTTTTTCAGGAAGAGAAAGGAACGAATTAACAAGCATGGTTTCTTTCTGCTCCTCTTGATCGAGAGCCAGGACAATGCTTATTGCGCTGGTAGCTCTGGTTGTTATCTGCACGATGACAGCATCCGCGGAAGACGGAAATTTCTCTGAACAATGAGGATCAACTGAAGATCAACGAATCGTTAGCGCGTTTATTGTGCGCTGCAGAAATACGCGCGGCGTATATTCCCAACGCGTCGGAGACACCCGCGTTAATCTGTAATCTGTAAAAGGGGGTGTGGTCGGCGCGAATGGAAAAATCTTCGACACGAGACGTGCAATCGAAATGCAATAATTCCTTGCGATGCCACGTAATTCTCGCGCATTACAACGGCGACGATCGGCATGACGTGCAATCTTAACTTCCTGATGCTGATATGTCGTACACGCAAAATTGCATAAGAGGCATCCCTGCTGTATCGTTACGCGGATGTAAATTCTACGTATGCGCTACGTTACGACGGCACGACTCGAGCTCATTATCCGAGGATACGTCACGTGTTGCGGCATTAGCGATCCACCGGCTATCAAATGCATCTTCGAGCGTCCAACCTTGGCCTTGCCCTTCCTTAAAGCTCATTTACGTGGATTTTTTTTTCCTCGTAACATAAAAAAACACAAAATTTTTTTTAATTGTGATTGTTCGTTGCATGATAAGATATACCGTGCGATAACAACTTAATCGTTGACGTAATTACGTCAATTCGCGTCATTATTAATTTGTAACGTAACGTATTTGTTTAAGTAATCGCGATCATGTGCAGCGGTAATTTGCGGTATAATTAATGACAGAAAGCATGCACATTATTTGCTGTACTAGTGATTCCATCAAAGAAAATTCGCGAAGGATGGCTGGAATCAGTCTGCATGTGTCGAAGAATAATGTGATTCAAGCTTTTCGTTATTATGTATCTCTACGTAATTATGATATAATAACTGAGCGGAGAGAAGGGCAAGCTAGAGATACGTAAGGCGCATTGCGTGATTGGCCTTTGAATATACATAAGATACAGATTATTTTTTTTTTTTTTACGCTTGCGAATCGAGCAATTTACTTAAAACGAGCTTTAATTGCGAAAACAAGCGACGGTGGAAAACGATGCCATTATGTCATAGATTCAATATCGCGCGTTTATCACGAAGGATTTTAGAAATTTCTCGCACAGCACTTATGACCATTGCACTTAACGACCGCGATTATACCGTAGTATAATTTGTATGTACGCCGTAACAGGTTTATCGTACTCGATTACAAATTCGCAAGAACGTATATGCACACAAGATGTAATTATCAATGATTCAGCCTATTGTAATACGATAGAAACGATTATAAAATTTGAAACTAATTAACTGTATTATTAAAAAAAAAAAAAAAAAAAAGGTTGAGCGGCCATCCATAAAATAAGGGCGGAAAACGTTTGTGGATAACATCACGTCACGCTAAAAAGTGATAAATAGATGATAGAGTAGATGCCCGTATAATTGTCGGACGTTATTATGCAAGAAATTATGTAGATTTCGTGATATATTTAAATGCGAATAAAGCGCAGATTGAGTGACAAATGCCACTGAATTTGTGCCGAGCCGGTCGTTGGTTTTGCGTGCTCGCTGACTGTAGCTCTTCTGTACACGAGTATCATTATGTAAGATATGCAAGGTTTTTAACCTTGACAATGACCACTGCCGCTGAACGCTCAGCGTTGGTTACATTGATAATCAATCGTCGTTAACGCGTGAAGACGATCGTGTTATCGAATAACTGCCCGAGGCGAACTTTTGCAGAAATGCGACGTTTTCTGGAAAACAAGAAATATCTTTTTTTTTTTTTTAATAATTATTTCTTTGCTTTTTGTCAAGCTGTTGACGATGCAGTCGCGAGATAGTTAGAAGTATCGCTACCTATAATTATTACAAAGTTTAAGCAAACATTATTTTTTATTAATAATCCTTTAACAAATTTTCACTCTTTCAATTATCAGGTGGAAATGTATTGCCCCAATATTTATTTTTAATTAACTTTAAAGATTAAACATCGAACTGTTCTTGTTTGCAATAATTTTCCACCAAATAATTGAGTCTTTTAAGTAAAAATTGAAGGTTTAAATGCAACATGAATAACGTAAAAAAAAGTTTTACGAAAAAGGAAGCGGAAGAGGAAGCGGAAACGTCCGATATATTCGCGAGACAGCTCGCGTGACAGTAACTACGCTCTCTTTCTCGTTCTATCTCATTGTCAGCACCTACAAAAATCTGAAAGTTCCGGGTCCGAAAAAATTATAAACTTGCAGTTGTGGTTAACTGTAAATTACAGTAACAAAAAAAAATTTTTTTAAAGGGATTATTTTGATATCTTCCTGCAAAAAAAAATTTTAATCAAGATTTTATTAGCTATATAGTAACTGTACAATGCGACGTGATTCATCGGCAGGCATTTAGCGTGCAAAGATTACTTTGCGGCATAAATTAAAAATCGTAGAACATAAAATCTACGGTATCTACACGTAATCAAGTAATTTCCTCCAGCTTCCACGGTGATCCTCAATTAAAAATAATTGTTACAATGAGCAAAGACAATTTTACTCGTCCAATTCGCTCCTTTCATCGTTACGTCTTTTGTATAAGTGCAGATATTTGGCGCCATAGAACTCTTTGAAATAATTGCTTCTGTAGTCCCGGTTAAGAGCCATCGCTTGATTTACTTGATGTTCAAGACACCTCACCTTTCTCAACTGACTCTCATGATATATGATATGCAGTTGTTTCTCATATTCTTGCTGGGGTGATGGAAAGAGATAGCGCTGGAAGAATCTCTTAATCGGATGCTAAAACAAATGAGAAACAATTTGTGCATTTTTCTATCGTCTCTCAAAAAGAATATTCAAAACATTTCAATGAAAAATAAGTGTTTCTTTTTTTTTTTTTTTTTTTATTTTTATTTTACCTGAAGATACTCCCATTCTTTGGGAACATAACCCTCAGGGATCTCCTGAAGCGTGGCAGGACCAATAAATACATTAGTTAAAGTAATTCCAATGCCAACAGGAATAGCACCAAGTAGGAAGTAAAAATGAAACCAATCTTTTGTTTTATGCCATTGAAAGCGAGATGGTCGTATGACGAACGTGCGATCTTCTGACATACATCTTACTTGTCCTGCAAATATAAAAAAAAATTAATAAGATCGATATATTTCTAAGGGACATGGGTGTAATATGTGGAGAGATTGAAATGCTAAATTCGTAATGCTAAATTCATAGAATCCAAATCTGCCGACACGAGAAAACCTGCGCTCTCACATTTTCTTTTACGTCGTTTTATAAATTCTAATTGAATTCGACAATGAAACAAACTGTTAATAAACGACTAGTTAACCATCATAAATCAATAACATAAACTTATTATGGATTTTATATCACACGACACATGAGAGAGAGAACAGTTACTAAATTTAATTAGTAGCAAACAACCCCAGGATCTCTAACGTTCTATAATTTACATCCGAATGTACTTCGATCTGTTTTACGTTCGAAATGTTCGTATTCTAAATGCACTGTGCAGTCGTTGCGTAACAAAACACCGTCGGTTTGCTTCATAGAGAAGTATCGAGTAAAGGAATAAATAACATCGTCCGACAATCGTGGACCGACTGTGCAGCGTGAATAATCACCGTTCGTCAATATTGTTCTTCCACAATTACTACTTTGCAGCAATTTCTGTCTCGTAGCACGCAAGATGCTACTCCACACCGCCATTTTTCTCCGACAAAATCCAAGTTACGGAGAGATTACCCTTGGCGATCCCCACATAGTTAGTAGTGACATGACGGTCTGTAGCGGATTTTTGTGGAACTTAAATGGTAAAAATAATCTTATGATAACAGCCTGTAAAACATCTTATATCGTAGATTACAAAATAATTAATTTTGTTGGGTTTACATTATTAGTCGTTTGTTAAATTAACATCTAATCAAAATCTTAATCTAATTAACTCTACAATTAATCTGCTGGCGCATGCATATAGCATTAAAATTTTGCACATTAAATTCTGAATATATTTTGTATATTTTTGTTTTCAACTTACACAGATATGCAGAAATTTAATTAATTTATTACGATACTTTTATCATAAAAGTAATTTACATTTTCAATAGCAAACTATACATACTGTTAAAATAAGCATCTGTATTATATCTCAATAATTAACAAAAATATTTTTTTACACGTATATGATCATCTAAAGCTCTTTCACAAATTGTACTATACATTTCATTGGTAATTGATATAATATACAGCATAAATGGAATAACTTGAAGTATGTGAGGCCTTAAAAAAATATATTTATAAAAGTCAGTTGTTTTAAGTAAATATATATATATATATCTCTCTCTTTGTACTTAAAAGCTCACTTCTTATACATGTAAAAACGCAAAAAGATAACTATAAGTCTGTATTTTTTAATGTTATTCGTATATGTATGCAACTTAAGTCTGTGTTAATACAAACACACATCACAATTAATTTAAGGAATGTATAGATTGTAAAAAAAAAATTTTGACTAAAGTTTCTCTCGACAGAAACGCAATGATTCATTTGTAATTAAAAAATAATAATTAAACTAAATTGTGCGTAACTGTGCGAAATTAATTAAATAATTAAATATCATTGTAGATATTTTTGACTGGCATCGTATACGATTTTTACGTATTGCACAACGATTTATAGTAAAACTTCATACCATTCGTTTGTTTTCTCTTCAATGTACCATGAAACTAATTCGTTTCAATTCTCAAAAATTCTCTTTATCAAAACTACATTCCATTTATAGCGATGGCGTTGCGGTTTCTGGGTAGAATCCAAAATTATATCTAAGTTGTTCAAGAAACACAAATGTAAGGATGGTTTGCGGCGCTAACCGAATAAATGCAGGTACGTAGCCCTAAAATAAAAAAAAATTTGTTAATATTGTTAATAAGAATTTTTCTACAACGATACTTACTTTAAAGAAAGCCAGTGGCCCAAGTTTGGCAGTATATAGGAAGATTTCCATTATATTCTGCACAGAAAATAGTAGTCGCAAATTATATGCTTCTTAAATTTATTATATTTTGAACATATGTACTTACTTTAAATTCTCCAGGCTTAGCGTTCATTGCTCGCGTTTTCAGAACATCTAAAGGTTGCGTAAGCGTTGTCGCAATGGCACCCTATCAGTAAAAAGAAGCACAAAATGTTATCACTTTTCGAATACTTGCCTTGATCAACGTTTAATTATTTACTCACTGCCGATACACTGGATAAAACGTGCGTTGTAGGATTATCTCGAAAATACCCAGTTTGCAATAGCGTTGTTTTAATCTGATCGTAAAAGCTCAATTGTCCTATAGTCATCAACGCTGCTCTCATGGTCGCGGTTGAACATCCACTGAATAATTGGCGAACTCCTTCTTGTTGTATTACACGGAACAGTCCGTCCAGAGCGTGTTTATAACTGTAATAGAAGAATATGTTAATAAATGCAATCGAATTATAGTAAAAAAATGTAAGAACGTCAATTCCTACTTTCTTCTTAACTCTGGCGCTATTTTGACGTCATTCTGCATGCGTACATTAATCACATCGCCAGGTGTCCCAAAAACACCACCCGTGGCACCGGAAACTGCAGCCAACAGCAGTTTTTGATAGAAATATAGTGGGTGTCCAGACGACTCGAACGATTGTTTGCCAGCCTGCGATATAAAATATGATCTGTGTATAATAAATTGAAAAATAAAAATCGTCTATATGCATAGCATGTAAAAGATTTTAATTTATCAACCTCGTATGCACCAAATCTTATTGTAGAGTATGTAAGCTGGCGAAGCAGGGAAGCACTGAGTCCATTGTATAAAGCTAATACTCCTTGTTTCCTGATTATTCCGACAGTAGAGTTTACTACCGATAGCTTGCCTTCTTGTTGAGTTTGCAAGTGAACCTAAAAGAAAAATCCAATCAGTCAGTCTTTTAAATCTCGCCGCAACGTATTTACACGTGAAAAGAAATTATATTATGTATAACGAAATTTTTTATTATATTACGTAACAAGTTAAAAATAAAAAAAGGATATAAAAACCTTTAATAAATCCAAAGGATGAGTCACGCAAGCAGCAGCTGCAGAAGATACACCACCGAAGTACCAGCGTGATAATTTCTTACTTCTGTCAGTCATTGTGTTATTTTTCTACCTTACGTTAAGCGACAATTAGGAACATATCTGTTAACGTTGATGATGGCACTATAAAGAAAATTAATTAAAATTTACATTAATGTAATAATAAAAAAAAAAGTAATTAATTGATTTTACCTGATAAGTCAATGTTTGCTAATAGAATGGAATGTTAATTATTCAGTCATCATGTGGATACGATGGCTCCCATTTCGATGTTAAAAATAATTTATATAGGAAGAACAGGAGGCTGAAAAATTATAATAAAATTAATAAAGTAAAAAAAAATTATTTCCTACAAACGAATACATAGTACAGTGGAAGTTTTTTTTTATGTAAATGTACAAAAATTTATTTGAGATGTAACGAAACTCTGCAATGTTTTGCGCAGACTAGAAATTCTTGCTAAATGAGTTACTCAAATCGTGCTAAAATTAAAGCCAAATAAAACTATGATCTTGCAATAACGACTGATTCTAGGCGCATGATTGGCACGCGTTTTTAGAACGATCGAACAAGAAAATTGTATAGTCTGTTCTCACGTTTGGGCGAATAAACTCGTAATTAAATCTTTATATAATACAAGCATACGTGTAAAATAAAAATTCCAAGTTATTTATTATCAGTATTTAACGATCGTAATCAACGTAAATTCAAGCGTTATATAGCGATAGAATTTGAAGTGTGCAAATAGTAAAAATTGGCATAATTTAATGAAGTAAAAAAATTAATTAACTTCGCAATCAGCGATTACTGAAAATAAATTGAGAACCAGTTAAAAGTTCTATTTTTTTTATAAGTTAAATTAAAATTAAAATTACTTTAAACATTTAAAAAAAAAGACATAAAAATTAAACAAAAAAAAAACCCACCATTAAAATTAATTTAACATTAAAAGAAATAAATATTAATCAAATTTTCCAAGAGCCTTTGCAAAGTATCTGCTACAATATTTGCTGGCGGAATGCCAGCGAAAATAACGTAATTTGCTAACTAAATGTGAATAGATTGACTCCGAGGCCTGCCGTTTTGCAACTACGTTCGAATTTATTTCGCATGCAAATTCTCAAACGTTACGAAACGTTAGATATCGCACGGTATCTGCCTGAAGTAGAGATTACGCTGGTAGATTTTGCTGACAAAACGCGAGCACGATACGACCGCGGTCGCCGCCAATCTGTCGCGACACTAGGTCCGTAAATCTCCTGGCGAGCGGTAAGCGCCCAGTCAATAAATTGTTTCCTGGAACCGACTTCGTCCAAACGACCAAGCGGACGGCTATGCGAGGTAATTTCTACCGGCGTCCGGATTTCTATTATCGAAGGTCTCGAATATTTCCTTCGACGTGCGGGATATCGCACCCGTCGCACGGTGGTTTCTCCCTCGTCGCGAAATCTGGTTCTCTTCCGTTTATCTTTTCAGCCTCGTCCTAAGCCGAATTTAACGAAACTTATTCGAGCCTCTCGTCCCTTCGCGCGTGGGTAAATTAGCTGGGCTGGAAGTCGAAGCTATGGACTAAGGCTAACGGTAAGATAAAGTGTTTATCATTCGATCGTTTTTTTTTTCTAAGCTCTGTAAGCGAAAGTGACGCAAGGTATACTCACAAGAGAAACGCTCCGATCCAGTCGAGAGCTGGACTCCGACTGATATAACGTAAGTGAGACTGTTCCAGCGGCAGCGGACGAAGGGAGGCTGTGCGAAATGACGTTGACGTGCCGCAGGCGCACGACACTTATCAGCTGACGTCCACGTGCAATAGTACCATCTTCGTCCAAGCTACAGTTGGGTGTTCCCAGCGGTCATATGGATATTCATGAAGGTGGAAGTAGAAATGGAACGAGCGCTGGTCACGGCTTTATGTCCGTCCTGTTCCTTACGAGACCTGGCAATAAACAAAAAGCGGCTTGTACAAGAAAGATCCAATCGAGCCCACAAGTGTTTTATTCCTGAAAAGAAATCGCATTTGAAAGAAAACTCGTGTCGCATTTTTTCGCTTTTTCTTGCATTCAGGTTTTTTATATTCAGCTAATTTCAGTCATTACCTTGCCGACGCATATGTCTTTCCGTGTTCTGAACAATAGTATTTCCTTGAAATATTAATTGTCATTTTAATTACATACCTCGAGGAAATGTTCGAAAAATTATAAGTATAATTTCGAATTTTTTAAATTAATTATTTTACTTACATTAATAATTATCAACGTCGTTCCCGGTAATTTTTTAGCCTCGATTTACGTCTTTTAATATAATACCAGGGCAGTTAATTTTGAACAATTTCGAAAGATCGAAGCTTTGAAATTGATAGACTGCAAATAAGAAAAAAAAAGTCAGAATAAACGTATTCTTCAGGAGCATAAAAAGAATAAATCAAAGACAGGATACCTTATTACTAGGGATTTCTAATTCGGAGCTTCGTTATTCTATTCGATAGAGGTCTCTGGAATTAGATCGAGATCGCGCGCGTCGCTTCTGCGCCTTCTGGCTTATACTTCATGTTCATGGCAGTAGACGATCTGTTGGTGTCAGAGAGCTGAACTTTCGATCGCGGCCGGCCACGCGTACAGATGCAGAGGCTCGTCCGTGTGAAGCCAGCGCTTCGGCTGCCGTCGGATAGAGGAAGCTATACACTATCTGTCCTACTCTTTCGCGACGTCGTTGGTAACTCGGTAGTCTCGGTATCGCGCAAGCATGATGGAAACCGCTCGAATTCGAACGGCTACTCTTATTTGCCATGTACTATGAAACTTACCATGTTACCATTATTACCATGTAAAATAAAAATTGAAAATAAATAAATTATTATTCATAAAGAATCCTTCTTTTTACAAACTAAATCACTTTTATCTCATAAGTTAGCAGTACGAAATAAGCAGAGTTAATTTTTATAAATTTGTAGCTAATTTGTTGTTAAAAGTAATTGGCAAAGAAAAGTTCGTTACTCTCTGCTTTTATTATTATACATTTTTTAATAATCAAGTAAAAGAAGATGAAGTTGGTCGCAAAGAAATTTAATCGAGATAACGCTTTGTTGCTTATTTATCGCTAAATATTTGCCAAAGGAAAATATTAAATTGCTATTTTCTTTTCTTAGTTAACAAATTGATATCTTCTACGTAAACGCTCGTTATTAGGTAACGGTTGTTGCTATTGATTCGGGGTTTCAGATATTTTGTTTAAAAATTGAAAAGAAGTCATTTCAATTGTTTAAACAATTTTTTTACAAAAATAGTCACTCATCGGATTCGGTCGCCGGACGATGTTGCGAGTGACATAGTATAGTCTTTTCTTCAATATTAACATTTTTGCTAGTTAACAAATGGATATCTCCGAGATCGAGTGTCCGACTTTTATAATTTTTTTTTTTACAACGTTACAGCATCGTCCGACAACCGAATCCGATGAGTGACTTTTTTGCAAAAAATTATTTAAACAGTTTAAACTTTTTCGCAATGTAAAATTGCAATACTTAAATTTACAAAATTGTTAGAACGATTGGAACATGAAAGTATATTGCATTAATTTCTTGCGCACCTTATTTTTGAAAAATTTTAAATAATTTCCGAGAAAAAAATTAAATTTATGTACGCGTAAGAGCAGCAAAGAAGCGTGGGCTGAGTGAGCGCGCGATAGACAGAGGCGTGTATATCTTAAAGGTGATGGACGGAATCAGCGCGCGGCGAGCGAGACGAGGCGACAACGCGCGTTGTCACTTAATTTCGCTCGTGTGTCGTCATATCGTCTAGCTCGCGCGTTGTCTTTTTGTCTCGCTCGCTACGCACAGATTCTGCCCATCGCCTTTAAGATATACTCGCCGCTGTCTATCGCGCGCTCACTCAGCCCTCGCTTCTTTGCTGCTCTTACGCGTACATAAATTTAATTTTTTTCTCGGAAATTATTTAAAATTTTTCAAAAATAAGGTGCGCAAGAAATTAATGCAATATACTTTCATGTTCCAATCGTTCTAACAATTTTGTAAATTTAAGTATTGCAATTTTACATTGCGAAAAAGTTTAAACTGTTTAAATAATTTTTTGCAAAAAAGTCACTCATCGGATTCGGTTGTCGGACGATGCTGTAACGTTGTAAAAAAAAAAATTATAAAAGTCGGACACTCGATCTCGGAGATATCCATTTGTTAACTAGCAAAAATGTTAATATTGAAGAAAAGACTATACTATGTCACTCGCAACATCGTCCGGCGACCGAATCCGATGAGTGACTATTTTTGTAAAAAAATTGTTTAAACAATTGAAATGACTTCTTTTCAATTTTTAAACAAAATATCTGAAACCCCGAATCAATAGCAACAACCGTTACCTAATAACGAGCGTTTACGTAGAAGATATCAATTTGTTAACTAAGAAAAGAAAATAGCAATTTAATATTTTCCTTTGGCAAATATTTAGCGATAAATAAGCAACAAAGCGTTATCTCGATTAAATTTCTTTGCGACCAACTTCATCTTCTTTTACTTGAACATTATTAAAAAATGTATAATAATAAAAGCAGAGAGTAACGAACTTTTTCTTTGCCAATTACTTTTTAACAACAAATTAGCTACAAATTTATAAAAATTAACTCTGCTTATTTCGTACTGCTAACTTATGAGATAAAAGTGATTTAGTTTGTAAAAAGAAGGATTCTTTATGAATAATAATTTATTTATTTTCAATTTTTATTTTACATGGTAATAATGGTAACATGGTAAGTTTCATAGTACATGGCAAATAAGAATAGCCGTTCGAATTCGAGCGGTTTCCATCATGCTTGCGCGATACCGAGACTACCGAGTTACCAACGACGTCGCGAAAGAGTAGGACAGATAGTGTATAGCTCTGACCTTTTCCTCTATCCGACGGCAGCCGAAGCGCTGGCTTCACACGGACGAGCCTCTGCATCTGTACGCGTGGCCGGCCGCGATCGAAAGTTCAGCTCTCTGGTTGGTGTCGAGACTGCCGAGTGGCTGGTGCTAGGCTGCTAGGTGAAGTAAGGGACAGTGTGTGTAGGTGTGGGAGCCGTTTGGAACGTGGGGGAGTCGCGGGTAGTCGGCGAACTGATTGTGCCTGGTGCAAGGCTCGTAAGATCTGTGTGAAGCTGCCGTGACATTAGTTAACGTCAGGTAAACCCAGCGGATCATCGTAAGTATCCGTCATCGCTCGAAAATGTTTCATCTACGAAGCCTCGCACGACCGTCGACGATCGCCCTGAAGCAAGCGCCGAACTCCGGCGACGTTCAGGGCATTCTGGCGCGGGCTACGCCGGCCGCCTGGAACGCGGCGACGACGGCCTGCCGCGGATACGCCGACCACCAGATCCCGGACCGTCTAAAGGACGTGCCTGAAGCGCCGAATCCACGCTTCTTCGACATGGTGGAGTACTTCTTCCACCGCGCCTGCCAGATCATCGAGGACAAGCTGGTCGAGGACATTAACAAACGGTCACGAGTCGCCATCGAGGAGCGCAAGAAGAAAGTTAAGGGTATCCTAATGCTGATGGAGCCTTGCGATCATATATTAGAGACCACGTTCCCACTCAGGCGCGACTCCGGCGACTACGAAATGATCACCGGCTACCGAGCGCAGCACTCCACTCACCGAACTCCGTGCAAAGGAGGTAAAAGTCTTATAACTTTCATATAAAAATGCCTTTCTGTTAATTACTGTTGTTATTAAATTGACTATCATTTACGATTTTTGCCAATTGTCAATTTTGGATTTGTGCAACGAATTTAAATAGCATTGTTAATATTCTTAACGTTATTTTTGCGTAAATCTATGATACGATCGCTTGTTCGATTATTTTCATTTTTCTATGTAATATTGATGGAGCAAGCGATAGAAGATTATCATTACCACACGTGTCTGATAATATGCACACATACCTTCAACGATATCATAATCATGATAGTATTTTCGAACTATGATTTTTAAATACTGATTAATTTATCGGAAAGTATCGTGTAATTGCCCGAAGATAGCCATCACAGCATCCACATGTACAATTCTTACATTTGATCGTTAGTTGATTATTTATAGGCTACTTAAACTTACGTAAATGCAGAATACTTAAGAAAATTTTATGGCTTGACCATTTACAAGTTGTTGAAGATCTAACGGAGGTTTCAGATAGCACGGTTTATTTTATAAAACTATTTATTTAATTTTAAACGTTAATAACTCGTTATAATAATTTGCTTGTACGAAAGAAAAAAAAAAAAAAAAAAGAGAGAGAGATCTCGTTTCACGTTACTGGTCGCTGACGAATTAAAAACGCTTCTCGTATTCGTTGACCATCTCTCATTTCGTTCGTTCGCTGGGAATTAACTCGTAGAAAGAGAAACGCTTGCAATATTTTTCATTGAAAACTCGAGGCTGTGTGTGGCAAGTTTACAATCGATATTTTTAGATAATAACATAATTGCCGGTGTATCGTGTTTGTTATTGAAACTGAGATAATATCGTTTGATCATTGCGTAATAAATTAGAAGTACCTCCAACGTAGGTAATCGTAATGTATTTGCAACAGTAAATGTAAATTAGGTAAAGCAAATTAACTTTAAAATTAAGATAAATTTGGTAAATGGACTTTATAGTGTTTAGAGATACTGTAATCGCGTGTTATTTCAATTTTTAATTGATACAGATAATAATGACGATATACAAAATTGAAATTGGTATTAGATAATATGACAGGGCAAACTGTTTTTTCATAAGATACTAGAAGAGATATATTAAGTGGCGTTTCAGCTGTTGTTGAAGAAGTTCATTATCAGGAATACATTAACATTACGTATCATGTGAAATTTTAGAAGCGGTACGCAAATTAGCGTGCAAATAAAATGCGATTATATGCGTGAGAAAAAAAAACCACGTAAAACGTCATTAATATTATATTTTTAGATTCTTTTTATACCTTCACGGTTACGAGCGATACTTGAGATAGTAAATATGGTATAAAAATGTGTCATGTGCTCGCACTTCCTAATTTTTTACATAATGACTTTGCTATTGAAATTAGAACTTATATTGCGAACGTTAATATTTGTTGTTAAAATATATGTCTTATTTGGCATATAAATTTAACAACATAGTTTCTTAAAAAAAAATTAATAGCTGCTCTTTGCAAGGAGCTTTTAAAAATGCTAAATTTTTATTTGAAATAATTAATAAATGATTTTTATTATAGGTATCCGTTTTTCGATGGATGTTTCACGGGACGAAGTTAAAGCCCTGTCGGCTTTGATGACATTCAAATGTGCCTGCGTTGATGTGCCGTTCGGTGGTGCAAAAGCCGGAATTAAAATCAATCCAAAGAACTATTCGGAACACGAGCTGGAAAAAATTACCAGAAGATTCACGTTGGAATTAGCGAAGAAGGGATTCATCGGTAAGAGTTCGCGTTTAATTAAAAAGAAGAAAAAAGGAGAAGAAAAGGTGGAGCTAACTTTTATTCGACCGTGAATTTAACGAAGACAATCTCTGATGTAACATCGTCATAAACGATGCGAACACAGGCGTGATAATTTTAGACATCGTTGGGAAGACGTGAAACGTCTTAGGCTATACCACTGCTCTCGTAATGCCTATCACTGTAGAATTCACGAGGTTGATTACGTCACAAACCAAACTGTTGTTAAGGCACAACTGGTTGGCTCAATTATCATAAAGATTTATTCGCGAATTGTGCAAGCGAATATGATGACGAGTAGATTGTTAAACGCATGCTATTTGTTAGTACTTTTGTTTGTATAAAATACTGTATTAAATATTTAAAAAAAAACTACATTGCGCACGAGTGAATATTAAGTAATGTACTTGTGCGCAAATATATTACATGTATATTTTAATTTATATATTTATACCTCAAGCTGTTATAGATAATAATGCTTGCGAGCAGTTCTCTATGTGTAATAAAGATTTTTAACAATTGAGATTGCGGGCAATTTGATATAATTCTTTATATCAGAAGCGTTTAATACATGCGTTGTAATTCGCATTTAATACATGCGTGAGAAGGGCTTGCTAATTATTTTATTTCTATATTTTTTTTTTTTTTACAAAGGATTTACTCTTTTCAGGTCCTGGAGTGGATGTTCCTGCCCCAGATATGGGTACTGGTGAACGAGAAATGTCCTGGATAGCCGATACTTATGCTAAAACTATCGGTCATCTTGACATCAATGCTCATGCCTGTGTTACTGGCAAACCTATTAATCAAGGTGGCATTCATGGTCGCATTTCCGCGACGGGACGTGGAGTGTTTCACGGATTAGAAAATTTTATTAACGAAGCTAATTACATGAGCATGATCGGTACGACTTGTGAATTTATTTGTTAGTTAAATAGTCGAGACGTATTATGCGGGATTAAATTAATTGTTTAAAAATTACAATGTAACAAACATTATATTAATTATTATAAATAATTTGTAGGTACTACACCTGGCTGGGGAGGTAAAACATTTATTCTTCAAGGCTTTGGTAATGTCGGCCTGCACTCTATGCGTTATTTACATCGCGCTGGTGCTGCGTGCATAGGAGTGATCGAACATGATGGGTCTATTTATAATTCGGAGGGCATTAATCCAAAGGTAAATAGCAATTGTCTTTGCAAACTTGTTTTAATTATTTTTCACGAACGTTATACGAAACGGAATCAAATAAAAATCTTTTCTTTTTATTTCTTTATATTAATATGTATATTAGGAATTGGAAGAATATCGCATAGAAAATGGTACTATCGTTGGCTTCCCGGGAGCCAAGCCATATGAAGGCGAAAATCTCATGTATGAACCATGTGATATATTTATACCTGCTGCTGTAGAGAAAGTAATTACCAAAGAGAATGCTGGCCGAATCCAGGTAAAGATTAATTATTTTATTATTTGCAAATTTTATTATACTTTAAATTAATTTTATTTATATTAAAAAAAATTTAATTATACTTTTAAAGGCAAAGATTATCGCAGAAGCTGCTAATGGACCGACCACCCCTGCCGCAGATAAAATTCTAATTGATAGAAATATCCTTGTAATCCCAGATTTGTACATTAACGCCGGTGGTGTTACAGTTTCGTTCTTTGAGTGGTTAAAGAACTTGAATCATGTGTCATATGGCCGTCTTACTTTTAAATACGAAAGGGAGTCTAATTATCATCTTTTAGGTACGTTAAATGATAAACTTATTTAAATTTAAAGTGTGATCTTTGCAAACAGAAAAGAAAATTAATAAATTAATTTTTATAGAATCGGTGCAAGAGTCTTTAGAGCGTAGGTTTGGTCGAGTTGGCGGCCGTATTCCCGTCACTCCGTCCGAAGCCTTCCAAAAACGTATATCTGGCGCTTCCGAAAAAGACATTGTCCACTCTGGTTTGGATTATACAATGGAGAGATCCGCTAGGGTATTTAATTAATATAACTAATATAAATGAGTGAGTAATTCGATATAAATTAATGTTTTCTAATTTTTTTTTTGTAGGCTATTATGAAGACTGCTATGAGATTCAATCTTGGACTTGACTTAAGGACGGCCGCGTATGCCAATTCGATCGAGAAGATCTTTACTACTTATTCGGAAGCTGGTCTCGCTTTTTAAATATTTTAGTCATTAGATCGTACGCAATGAGTATCGTAACCAACGATAAAGACAAAGCCAGTTTTTACTACAGTATAAGTCGCAATAAGTGACCTGGATTTAATATCCAAAAGATATTCACGAACAGTTATACCAAGTCGTAAGGGATAAAGTATTTGAAACTTGTGATGAAAGTGCAGAGTTGTCACTTGTCGCGTTATAAATCGTGGCATGGATTTGCCTAGTTATATATATGTATAGTCGCGTAGATTGGATATTATGACATCGTTAAATGATAGTACGAAATAAATTCCGAAGCAAGGTCAACATCGAACACTTTTTCTCTGAGATAGAAAAAGGCCAGGACCGAATGCATTTTTATATCTCACTTTTTATGTATAAGATACGAAAGTATCGTTATACAAAAACTGCCGTTGAGATAATTCGCTGCTTAGCGAATAGCGAATTTACAATCGCTATTTTTCTCGAATATGCCATATCTATATATGCCATATTTTTCTCGAGTATTTTAACGATATTGCTCTGTTCTAACGATATTGCACTCACATAAGAAAAAAATAGTTATGATCTTACCTTACGACAAAATTGGCTCTTATAGAATAAAAAGAGCGGCAAACGATATTTCTGATCAGATGTATGTTATATACAACATGATTGTTATATATATATACGATATTCTATTAATAAAGATACTCAATTCTGAAAGTAAATTGTCTTTCTAATACACGATTGTGTCGTTAATGGTTACGTTTGATACATTATATGTACCTCAGAGCATATAATATATGCTCTAAGATATATACTTATACTCATTAACAAATGCTATTATAAAAAAATATATAGTATGTGTCGATTGCACCTTGCCAGTATAAAAATAAGAAAATGACTAACATTATTTTGTCGATTTAATTTGCATTGGTTTATTGACCCTTCCCTTTGCACCTATATCCTTGACTTGTCTCATTCTATTAGATATATGTGCAAAGAGGTAAGTTCGTCTGCAAATGGTTTTTTTCTCACATGCATTATTTAGGATATGATGAATCGTGCGCAAAATATATATGTATTTTACCTTACAGTCTACTTTTTCGAGATTACATATTACTCATATAAATTACGTTGAGTGTGACATATAATTAATTAATCATTAAGAGAAAAAATGCAATTTATATCGACATATGTGTATACGTTTTTTTTTTTTTTTAATTTTACAAAGAAATTAATATGTATTGAATACAATTAAATAATATACGTATGTATTTCTTTCTCAAAGGTAATCTTAAATAAGCTGGTGCAGGTGTGCAGTTGAGTGAAATAATCCCGATTCGAATTTCGCGGAAACGATGATGCAAATAGAGCTTGTGGACGAATTCTACGCACGCTGTAAAAAAAACGTTTAACGCGGGTGTACGTGACTATACTGCGGCTTCGACTGTACTCGCGGCTCGCAGGGCGCACCAAAGTCATCGTGCACGTACCCACTGGTCGGGGCGGCGCCCGAACCCGGTCTATAAAGCGTCGCGACGCCGTGACGACGACTTCGCTCCCGCGTCCTGCCTACTCTACCCTGTCAACACGTTACGAGCCGTCGGCACCGTGAGGCAAGGTGACGAGAAAAAAAAACAGAAAGAAAAAAAAAGCAGAAAATTAAGTTAACCGTGCTCGCGAACGCGAAGCTCGCTGGACGTCGTCCCTATTAAACCGAGCCGGTCAACGAGCGACAGGGAACAGTTCGGTCCTTTCGTAGACGAGAGATTTACCAAAGAAAGCCCGGCAGGGCGAACGTGCCTGTTCGTGAAATTTTTGTGAATAATCGCGTCGCCCGGCGGAGCGAAATCCGGGAAGGATGACGGAACGTGGACGAAGGCTGCCGTCAAGCCCGACTGTTCGCGTGTCTGTTTGAAATAACGAGTCGTGATCCACGACCTTATCACCGGCGTCATATGGTACTCCACCGTCGGTGGAGAGAGAGGCGCGGTGAAAACAGTTGAACGCATCACTTTGCACTCGATCTCTCGGACGCACGTACGTTTATCTCGCCTGCGTCGAACGCGGCGGTGCGCAATATCGGCTGATCGGCGAGTAC
This sequence comes from Cardiocondyla obscurior, assembly GCF_019399895.1. Taxonomy (NCBI): domain Eukaryota; kingdom Metazoa; phylum Arthropoda; class Insecta; order Hymenoptera; family Formicidae; genus Cardiocondyla; species Cardiocondyla obscurior. Next base: position 2,443,360 of record NC_091884.1, on the reverse strand, counting down.
GGCTGCCCTGGATTGATTTACGGAATCGGTAAAGTTTTGCAAACCACCAGGTCGCGGCGATAAGGCGCGGCGAACCTGGCTACGGGACGAAAATACGCGCGGGTGTGGCGGTTCTAAAATTAACGTGACGTTTCGCGAGATTGCGAATAATACGCTTGCATGTTGTCGCACGGATGCAGCGGCGTTCGAGCGTTTTCTTACCGAAAGATAGCTAGCCTGCGACACAGAGATTAATGTAATGTATTTAATTTGAAAGATAAATAGCAGATTTAACGCGCTACGTACCGTGGAATCGATGATAATTAAACGTAATATAATATTTCGGAGTGCGGGAAAGGACCGAGCCTCGCAAACACGTCATAAATCCGCGAATTGTTATCTTACTTCCTTTATCACATTCATATTGTATGATAGAGATGTAATAATAGAAATAAGATAGCAATAAATTCCTGGAGTGTAGATAATACGTCCAAGATGCTTTGTGACTTTAGCAAAACGTTTTAGCTTCTACATAAATTCTTAAATAAATTTTCTAATTATAAGAAATAATTATTTCTTGAGAGGAAATTTATAGAAATCTTCAAAGGGAATAGTTTCAAAAAGATATCTGAAATTTTACTAAAATTCTGTGAGACGTCCTGATTTTTAAAAAGATATTTTATCTATCATTATATAAATGTTATTATCCTGTAATTATCGTTAACTAAAACATAAATGTATGTTGCACTTGCATACATTGTCTTTTTTTTTTTTTTTTTTAAGATAACAAATCTCTTATATAATGTCATTACTTATTTGTAACAATATATTACGTTTTTACTTATATAAGACAAACTAAAATGTTATCGTTATGTTACATTGCAATCCTTTTGAAAAACACGGTTTTATCTCCACGTTGTAGCGACACGTGCAAAGTATCGTGCAATCTTACAATGCAATTAATTTATTCTAACGCCATTGCAGCTCTTTTTTTATATAAAAAAAAAATACCAAACAATTTCGAAGACGAGCGAATAGCTAATAATAATTTTTTAAGTACATAATGTATATATAAAAGAGATAAGGATATAAAATTAAATTATTCAAGTGGACTGGACCTACATATTATGTATTGAACTATCAATATGTATACGCATATTAATGATAATTCAAAGCCTGTCGAAATATGATTTAATTGATTACATTCCTCATGGGACTTTGTTTATTCAGGTGGCGAGATTCGAATCACGCGTCAACCCCACTGATATACCTATGGCGACTATGAGCAACAGCAATGGATCGACGATGCAGATTAACACTCGGCCCGACGATATCCGCAAACGGATTATTGGATGTAAGTTTTTTTTTCTTTTTGTTTTTTTTTCCGCAACGAACAGGACATTAAAACGCGCCGAAAAAATTGCACAATGGAATTCATTGTAATTCTAATCGCAGAGTCAAAAAATGGAAGAACGCATGATACAATTTTTATACTTCTTTTCGTCTTGCTTTAGTTTTATTTTAATTTTTTTTGCAAGATATTATCAGTACTTAAGAATGACGCGCGTTGTTAAAATTGATTGGAAGACTGGCGTTATTCCAAGAACATTATTTTCACGAATGCAAACATTAATATCAGTGATTCTTGAGCGTATACGTGGCGGAAGTCAGATGAAGGCTCTTAACGGTTATAACATCGTTGTTCAACCTTAAGTTCTAGAAATAAATTATTTCTCGAGTGTAAAGAAGGTCATTCTTTATGTGATCGAACTACATTGTGAGACGGACATTTGCGCAACAATTTTTCAATAATTTTATCATTTAAGCTTATTAAAATAAAACTAGCAAAGCTAATTTTGAGAAATATATAATTGTAAATTTTAAAAAACACATGTATGCGTACACATTGCCTAAACAGCCGCAAAGATTTATATATTTTATTCTACAAGTCTCAAAAATATATCTCTAAGTTTTTTTTTTCTATTTTAGAGATATCGCTTAGTAAATTTTTAATAAAATATCGATAAACGCTGGAATAAAGGAAAGTAGAGCTTTTCCTTTATCACAGGCTTGATTCGCGGAATAAATGCGAAACCAGCTCGTTTTTATGTCCATCATCAGGCTGTAATTATAGCCTACCGATAAAAATAGCTAGTACACTTTAGTGAAATTCAGGCTATTGAAAATAGAGCGTCGGTATTATCATTTTATAAAGATACTCGCTAAAATTGGCGACGCGTTAACTTATTATTTGTATTTTCCTTCCGCTTTATTTAAATTTGGTTCGGTAATCACTAATTTGCTGAATTACAGACGCAATTTCGATAATATTAGCAACATTATTATATACACGACTAGAAAAGATTTCAGTGGAATCGTCGTTGCAGGAAACTCAGGGTTTATTAATCGAAAGAAGTATACTGAATATCTGGTGCATTCTATAAGAATACGTGAACTTGGAACGCATTAGCATTCACCTTGTACTTTCTATAGACTCGCTATAAACTCCGGCCAGTCGCAAGTGGCTGATTCTAAACGCGAAAATAAGTCGAAGTGAAATATCCAGAGCGGAGACAGAAATTACTCTAGAGACCTAGCGAACGATGCCTTGTTTTCTCGTATAATATCGAGCAGTCTCCGATAGATTCTCGATAAGCTTCCGCTTTGTTGGCTCCGACTTTCGCAATTTGATCGGGCGGCGATAAGAGTCGAGCACTTGTGATCATTTCGACGACGATCTAGCACGCACGGCCGCTTTTTACGATAATGCATAAAGCCTACGGGGTGAAATTAGCGCGTTTCCCTGCAAACTACATTCTCAGAAAGGTCAAAAAAATTAACGACGATCTTTTTACAAGTTTCTCAAATTTTTTTTTTGAAAAAAGACTGATTGACGTCTCGCTGAAGTTTCGGCGCGCATCTTATACTCGCGTAAAAGGCAAATTGAAAATAAACCAATTCTTCCTGACGAGCGTAACCGACGGTTATTACCCGAGCGTTGTTTCACCCTCGCAGACAACACGGGCACGTGGGTGGTTGAGCAGAGAGGAGACTTAACGATAAAAGTGCAAGAGAGAGAAAGAGAAAGAATAATGATTAACCGAAGGAACGAAGAGTTTCCGCACGGAAGGGACGGAGACAGATACAAAGACAGAGAGCGAGGGATGAAAAAGCGGCGGAGAGTGGAAGGAAGGGTGGCAGCGGGCAAAGGTAGGGTAGCCGCAAGCGCGCATCTCGCGCATGCTACCTCGACGAAGACGAGAGACGGGAACGAACGAAAGGGTGGTTACTGGGCCGAAAGGGAAGAGCGAGGGAGGACGAACCCGGGGTTGCGAAAAAGAGAGAGAGAGAAAGAGAGGAAAACACGAGAGAGGAAGGGAAAGAGAGAGATTTGCCCTGGCAGCAACATCTAGTCGCGGTAAACCGTGTGAGAGGTGAATAACGCGCTTCTAATCCAGTCCGTGTTTCCTCCAACTTCGATTTCGGTTCGTTCCACCACGAAATATCCTCGAGCCGGGCTGCCATCAACGGTCTCGCTCGCCCGAAGTGATAGTGCGGAGATTGGAGCCGGGACGCCGCCGATTGCGTCGAGATGACGAACGGTGAGCGACTGAAAATGAGATGATATATAATATAAATACGCGCGCATTTTTTTATCTTTTTTTTCTTTTAAATTCACGTTTGATTTTTTAATTTCTATTTTATATTGCTCTTGTAATATTTTCTTAAAATACCGCTGTTATACTTTTACGTATGTACGTTATTTTTACGTATCATAGCGATTTACTGAAAACGTTTTGCAGACAAGGATTTTATTCTTCAGCGAATATCGTGAACGCTCGTAATCTTTAAAGATAAACGACTTACTTAAACATATATTATGTTTTATATTCAGCACCATAATAAGTTTTTGTAGTTACGTTACACTTCCTTGTACCTAAAATAAAATAGAAATATAATTAAACGTTGCAGAAAAAAAAAAAAACGAAGAAGATAGTATAAAAAGCTCAGCTTCGAAAGATGAGTCATGCATTGCGCAGACTCGACGAACATGAAATTATTATTGTAAGCTGTTCTGGTCGAAAACGTACCGCATTTCTCGAGGAAACAGGACCGCCTTTGTGCGCCTGCAAATTGTCCAGGGTCTGGTTCGAAAGGGAGTCTTCGTTCGCATCGGTTTCATCTCCGAATATTTCGCTCTGGGCTTCAAGCACCGGGCGCTAAATAAAAATCGATCCCTCCGAATTTCGCTGGGCGTTTCCCTGAAACGTAGTATTGCGGAATTAGTCGTTTTTCGAATGTAGGTTGTGTGCACATGTGTTCTATGACGTATGCATATTGATCGGCTTGTAGAGCAACCGAAGGCATCGGTAGAATCAATGGCAATTGAATCTACTTATACGAGCGCGTGTGTGCACGTATGAAAATTTTATGAAAAATATTTTTACAGCTAAATCTATCGTCGCTCGCGGGTTCGATAAAAGCGGGCATAATTGCAGAATTATTAAGCTATCAGCCCTTCAAAGGACGAAACGAAGCGTCCAATCGCGCGTAGCTCCTACGATCGGAAATAATCGATCAGGGTGCATGTGTGTGCGCAACAGTTATCATGCCATTGTGCGAATGCCACTCGAGAATTGCGAGCACACATGCGCGCCTATTTTCACCGTTTTAGATTTATTTTGCTATCTTATAAAGAGAAATCCCTAATCCACACAACTTCTAATAATCTTTTTTTAACGCGATAAAAAATAATATTTTATTACTTTATTTTATTACTTTTTTTTTTCTTTTTTTTTCTATTATTTTATTATTTTCTTGTATGTTTACGAACGTATAGTCTGTTGTAGTACATCGTTGAGCTTTATGTCCGGAATATCTAATGAGGCTGGTCAATAATTGTACCGTGATCGTATCGTCGAGAATTTTATTATATTCCGCGAGATTAGTGTCTGATAGAACATTGTTTATGAGATTAATCAATATTGACCAGGTGGATAAACGAATATATTTTTTTATTTCCATGACGACAGTGACAATACGGAAATAAAGCATATAGATCATACTTTCCTCCACAAAGTAATTTCACACTCTTGTGCAATGGCGAGTGTTATTATAATACTATTTCAAAGCGTCGGCTAGGTGTTAAAAAATCTTAATTTTAATTCAGAGCTTGACTAAAAAAAAAAAATAATTAATTGGAATAAAGTTTGTCATCGACTTGCGTCGCCATGAAATGCAATTGACGAGCTCTGGTCGTCTGTGTTGTCAATTGCGAACCTGAGATAGCGAAAGACACCGCGGCAAACTGTAAGTCATTGTCTGAACTGTTTGACGAGAATGGAAGTTAGGTCGGAAATATTCGCTGGACGTTATCAGACCGCGTACACCCCAAAAACTAGATAATAGCCGTCACGGACAATTACGGCAGGCGACAACGACGTAATTGTGTTGACTATGTCACTGTCCGATAGTAATAACTTTTCAGGACACATCTAACTTTCGCCTAACTATTGATGGGCGCCGTAATTCAGAATTAAGCTGATAAAGGGCGTTTTATCTAAAGGACATGGATTTCAAACTCACTTATAAACCTATTTCCCTCGTTAATACATTTGTTCAAGATACTCTCGAAGGTTTAATATCAAATTATGAAATTAAAATAATTTCATTACTAACTCAGAATTTTTTTTTACAGCGGATGACAGTACGCAGGGAGATGCGACAACATGCGGGAACATCTTGGTGATATTATCATGGATTCTTGTAGTACTGACAATGCCGTTCTCGCTTTTCGTTTGCTTTAAGGTAAGGTATTTTCTTGGAGAAAGAAGTCTCTTAATAAAAAGAAAAAGAACTAAAACGAAAAGACAGAGTAAACCCTTTGATAACGCTATTGTTAATTATTTTTTTTCTTTTTTTTTTTTTCGCTGATAGCAATTGCACTGATGAGTATTTTAATATGCAATATCATTCCATCATCGATGTAAATATAGTTACATGGAGTTTATATATAATACTATCTTTATTCACGTTGCATACGCCCGTTTTTACAACGATCTTATTATATACCGCGACCATTAAACAAGATACGCATCAATGTGCAACTCACAGGCTTTAATTAATTCACTTATCTTATTAATAACTCCTTTTATATTATTATGAACGATAAAAAAGAAAGAAGAAAAATTTAATTAGATTATGATACCACGATACCAGTCGATAGACTACTTTAAATTTCCAATTGTTATCAAGCGTAATTATCAGTGCGGCCAATTATTATCTAATTATACTGATTGACACTCGAAACGTTTACGAAGTAGCACGCTTCTTTTCGGCTTTACCGCGTTGAATCTAGATATACTTTGGAGCTGAGTTCTTAGCCTCAGTTATCGCGGCGCGATATGATGTGTAACTTAATGTTCGTAAAGTAGTTAATTGGAGTAGGGTACGTCATTCCGGATCATGTCATATGTGGCTCGGTATGCTACGCTCTTAGATATGAATCGTGTTGTTTATTGAATTTTAAAACGTTCTACCTGTGCTAAAGTCAAACAGTTCTTAATAAATTATAGAGCAGATATAGACCGACGTTAATTACTAATAAATTATGTAACGAAATGTACAATTCATTTGCAGGTTGTGCAGGAATATGAAAGAGCCGTCATATTTCGACTGGGACGTCTTCTATCGGGCGGTGCTAAGGGACCCGGTAAAAAATTAATATTATCCACATTAATTTCTTGTAAAAAAAAAAGTAAAAAAATTTGCCTGTTTATCTATATTTATACGAGTACTATCCAGTGCATGTGACTTAAATGTATATTGCATTAACAACTAAGTTATAACATTCAAGGCAATTTTAAATTTTCGTCATAGGTTCAAAGTTCGGCATATTCGTTGTCACGCATATAAAATTATTAATACAATATTTGCATTATTATTATTTTTTTTTCGTTGTAGCATTAGCAATTATTTTATTATAAGACAAATTATAAGAAGTACTATACTTTACGCGACTAAAATTGGTGATATACCGGGCTAGATAATTCGGTTGACATTTATGGCGCAATTTTTATATTATATAACACTTTGACATTTTATACGCGGTTTCTTATCGATCATAGAAGCTAATTGTTCATTCATGCTTATAGGAATCTTTTTCATCCTGCCGTGTGTGGACAACTATGCGCGGGTTGATTTACGAACACGGACCTATGATGTACCGCCGCAAGAGGTAATTGTACTCTATTGTCACCCATACATAGTACGAAAGATATTAATTTAATTATCTACATTAGGTCCTAACAAAAGACAGCGTTACGGTATCCGTTGATGCAGTGGTTTACTACCGTGTTAATAACGCGACCATTTCGATTGCGAACGTAGAAAATGCGCATCATAGTACAAGACTACTGGCACAAACAACATTGAGAAATACCATGGGGACACGACCGCTTCATGAAATATTAAGCGAGCGAGAGACAATCTCTGGAAACATGCAGGTATGTACATATAAAATATAAGATATTTAGCCCATTACACTACGCCCTTTAAAAAAAATGAATTAATATGTATTAATGACATTCTGATGATCGTATTTATATATAGGTTTCCCTTGACGAAGCCACTGATACGTGGGGGATAAAGGTAGAACGGGTCGAAATGTGAGTATATAAATTGTTTGTTCTGTAATAGCATTGACATATTCAAAGATGTATAATTTTGAATCTATAATTATTTTTGTTAAGTACTTTCTTTCTATATTAATTAAATAATGATTTAATATTACTTGTATTATTATAAATTTAATCAAAATTTTCATAACGATAATAATAAACTGTAATTTTTATCATGATTCTACAGTAAAGATGTACGATTACCCGTTCAACTACAGCGTGCTATGGCGGCAGAAGCCGAAGCTGCACGTGAAGCACGCGCTAAGGTATGATAATTAAATGTATAATATAAAAAAAAAATAAAACTATTATTTATATTTTAATTATATTCGTTGAATATCTGCAAACGCGTAATTATTTCGATAGGTGATCGCTGCAGAAGGTGAACAAAAGGCCAGCAGAGCTCTGCGAGAAGCGTCGGAAGTCATCGGTGATTCACCGGCTGCCTTGCAACTTCGTTATTTGCAGGTAACATATACATCTATTAAATAAAAAGGAGTGCCATTTTTGACCATGCAACCTAACATTGTTTAGGTTATATAATTAAGATCTCATTCAAAAATAGCACTTCTGTCTATTAAATTAAATTTATACGACGTTCAAGCTTCGCCTAAATATACAATTGATTATTTCTATTAATATATTACTATTGATCAAACTGTTATCAATGATTAAATTATACATTCGCACACTAATATTCTTTTCACATTCTTGTTTTAATTTTAGACACTGAATACGATATCAGCAGAGAAAAACTCTACCATCGTCTTTCCGCTACCAATCGATATGCTGACATATTTTATGAAATCTTTGCCGAAGGAATAATCATCACGTGAAAGAGAAAGAAGGAAATAAGAAAGATCGCGAGTTTCACAAAGTATAACAATCGAGAGAAAAAAATAACAATCCCCCGTTAAGAAATGTTTTATTTGACGATCTAATATCCGTTCTATTTGACATGCTTGGATATATTTTGGAGAGTTGCCAATATTCGACTAATTTTTAGTAATTTCAATTTAACAGGCTGATTAACTGAGTGATTATCTGTAACATTGCGCATGTGATTTTCGTCGCACAGGATCAACATAAAGAATTCTATATGGCATAGACTGAGACACATATTTTTGGAAAATCTTACAGTTATTTTATACGTTTACATGCTATAAGAAGTAGGAAAATTTATAGCATGTGCATAGGGATGTAATCGAACAACATTAATATTTGCGTATGTTGGGTCGTCCATTTTTGACATAGCAATAATTTCATTCGAGTAAAGTATAGATTTTTGCAATTAACAAATTCAAACAGTGAAAAAAAAAAAATATAATCTTGCAAATGAATTAATCCGTTCATTATAGATCTCGCACTGCCACTAATATCAGACTTGTACAAAATGCGATATCGATTTTAAAATATTAATTATTTGATTGAGACATAAAAAATGATAAATTTAATTAGTACAATAATTATTCGTGATAAATATTGAAAAGAGATTTTCCTAGCTCAATTTTGTGATACAATTCAACTGAATGAAATCACACCACTCAATAATCAATCGTGAAAGCAATTTTAGTCTTGCCTATTTAGCGTACGGTACTAAATTACGTTTTGTTGAATAAAATATTTGTTTCACGGTATATAAATATAAATATATATATATATATATATATTTCCTCGATAATTTTATACTTTGATCGTGTGGTGCTATTAAACGCTTACCGCTAATACTGGTAATATTGTCAAGAGCGCTTAAGTGTTAAGAATAATTAATTTTACAGTCACTAGAAATATTTGTACTTTAGCGGCCTGTGAAATAAAAGCTTGGTCGAACATCGGCAACTCTTGGTAGGGATATTTATATATTGTTTACTCAATTACCATACTTTGATATTCTCGTAAAGAGAAAAGAAAAAAAAAGATTATCGAACATATATAGAGATGATCTCGGAAAACATTCAGTATTATTAATAAAAATGCAAAATTGAATTGATAAAGTAGTTATATGCTAAGAACATATAGAATAATTAAATAATTAAATCATCAAAGAATACATGCGCATCTAATAATATTCTCGTTTAGTAAATTTTTTTTTTCTTTTTTTTAAGTCCCCGATCCATGATTTCTCTATTTTCTGTATGTAAATATGTTCGATGATCTGTAATATTATATTTGTGTGTAAGGGGAATTAAATTTTTATGTTATATTATTAGCGATTCAAAGGCAAATGTGAATCGCTTATATTGAATTACACTCTGATAGAATAATTACGATATTGATTTTAAAAGACTTGTCAAGAAAATCTATTGTAACTGTGATGGCTGTTAGATTTTAGAATAAGGTCGGTTCGCGTGACATGATCTTAAAGCTAACCGATTGCCGTTTCACTTCCTCATACGTGTTTTAAAGGTAAGGCACGGCATTTGACTTGCATTAGAACGGAAGACGTTTCAATTTGCAACGCGGAAAGCGATAATGAGAAACGACTCTAATACAGTTAAGCGGCTGAATCGTTTAACACTAATTGGATTTAACATTGTTTCGGTGTCTATAACTATGCAATGTTTCCCGAAAATAATCGAGAATTTTAAAGAAATTTGAAAATATTTAAAAATAATTTATTTTAGAGGAACATATTTGTACCTTTTTCCAAACAAGCTGAAAAAGCTTGCTTTTATATACTCTTCTCTTTTTTTCGTGATGGGACCAATATACATCGAACCATTTTGAACATATGACGAAAATTTTTAACACTATAATTCTAATTATTATATTAAATCAACCTAAAACCAAGACTTTTTTTCTTTTAAATATTCTTAAAATGGAGAGTCTTGAAAGTTTTGAAGATTTTAAAATATATATATATATATCTAAATAAAACAAAAAATTATTATTAAAGCAAATTTGAAAATTTATAAAAAGAGAAGTATCTTCAGATGCCCATCACTACTTCTCCCTTTGCTCTTTATATATATATACATATGTTATTATATATAAAGTTCATAAACTTTTTAAAATATTTAATCACTTTTATGGATAATTATAAATAAAATAGTATCGTGTCCTGAAGAGTATATAACTCTTATCATACAATATATAATTCCCATTACATTAAAAAATTTAATACATATATAATAAAAAAAAAAAAAAAAAAAAAAAAAACTAGAAAGATGAGAGTCACTACTTAATTATTTGAGTGAATGTTGAGAATATGAGAATTTTTGAATACTAAACAATTAAAGAGATAACATTAACAAGTTATCGGAGGAATAATTGTAAACGTAACTATATAAAAATTGGAGTTAACAATTAATCAATTTTAAATGTTTAAATCATTTATAAGTTGTTGTATCTCTAATATATTAAGTTGGGACATAATTACTCTCATCTCAACTAACACCTCTTATTGCTTCTCACCAAATTCTTTTGAATTTGATGGGGTGGCTTGTATATACCGTATATTATATGTATACATAATATATACATACATTCACACATCGTACGCATATGCATACGTGTATGTGTGCGTTCATTTACAGCATTAATTAAGTTTTGTGCTTTTTAAAAATAAAACTGAGAAAGATATCTCCAGTTTTATCAAATGTATAAATGCATGCACAACATCTATTAATTAATTTAAGTTATATTAATTTTCTCTCTTGTCTTTAATTAGTCTACTGATTTGCAGATGCTAATGATGCAAAGTTTGTGAATATTATAAATGCTGTAATATTTTATTGCTACTATTATTTTGTATAATTTATTATTTAATTACGATAGCACGATTATTTTTACCACGATGATCATTATCCTATTTTCATAGGTTTATTATTTTATCAATTACTATTATATTTTAATCATCATTAATTCCGTATAAATACACAATACGTAATAAAAAAAAAATAAGAAGATGCGTTTCTCTTCTTGTTTTTTAATGTATGGAAATATTAGAAAATGACACGAATATAAAAGAGAAAATGTTCACGCACGTTGGAAGAGACACGCATACTTTTTAATTTATATGCGGCACATTTTATGTATGAAGCTAAGTTACCAGTTGCTTTTTAAACGTACTCTTTGTACGTCGATATAATTATTAAAAAAAAAATATATGTATTAAAACTTTAAAAGAAATAAAAATGAAAAATAATTCTTACGTTTCAGTCCTTTGTCTATGCTCAACGGGATAGCTTCTATTTTAATTTCGTCGTGCACGGTTGTTGCACGTAATTAAGACAAAAGCCTCTATTTCCAACGTCACCGGGTGCCTCGGTGCTGTCTGTGTGAAAAATCAATCTAAACGGTTTTACAGTGCCTGAAAAAAATATTGATAATAAATAATTAATATAAATTTTCATGTAGTTATACTAAGAATATTTTTAAAAAAGTCTAATTGGTCATAAAATATGCTGGATGTTTGATCAGGATCCATTACGATAAAATTACTCACTGATAACAGACGACCCGTTCAAGTTTTGGGCTTCCGAATTAAAAGTCCCACCGCACAATCGATCGACACAAGTTATCGGTGTCGATGATAGCCGACCCAGATTCATAGCGCACGGTATCGACAACCAATCGGTCATACAATTTGTACCTGTCATAGACACAATCTGCGTACCCTGTGTATTTCCTGTCAACGTGAATGCGTTGCTACGCATTACTTGACCTGATATACCAAATCCAGTGGTCATCATTACATCCTGAGCTGTAAAAAAAAATCGCGTAAGATATCGTCAGCATTAAAGAGACACGGTAAAAGAAATTCGGTAGAAAAAAAATTAGTTTTAATACCGTCGTCAGAACATGCCATGTATTGGATTCCGCAAAAGTTTCTCTCCATCCTGATACATATACTATAATCTTGATTCGATAATTGTAATCCGGTAGTGGGATCGTAATTGAAGGACTTTAACTGTCCGGAGACTCCGGTAAAATACTGAAGACATCCCTCTTCAGCTCGGTATATTGTGCTACATCGTATTTGTGAAATACGGACCTTCCACGATCGCGAAAAAGAGTTACCGCTTGTAACGAAAGTCAAAGTAACTGGGTTGGTTTGACCGACACCTGTATCTATGTACACTGTAAGTATTTAACTCGCATTAAGAATTGAATAGCGATTTAAAATAGTATCGATAAAAATAACATAGGCGAATAAAGTTTTTATTTTCAATTTCTTTTTTCAATACTTACTGTGATTTCCGTCATTATTACCGCATATCGTCGGCACCGGATTGCCACCGGAAACGATAAATTGATCATAAGTGCAAACGTTATTCATTGTTTCCGGGCCCCTAATATTGAACTGTACAAAGTCCAATCTACAATAAAAAATTTTTTTAATACTTTTAAAAATTAGTAACTATAATTTAATATGCTTAACAATATATTTATGTATTTAACAATGTACTTACCGATACTGGCATACATCTGGATCCGATTTCACTAGTGTTACTTGACACGAGTCCATGCCGTCGAAACTTGATGGATAATTCGGGTTGACAAAGTGCGTGTTGTTATCAGCAGTCATCCCGCCGCATGATACCGTAACTATGAAATAATAAAAAAATAAAATTAACATTTTTATTATAAAAATAACCAATGAAATCTGAATGTGTTCAATCAAACCTATGCAACAGACTCCGTAACCATTTGCGCAAACCCCGCTAGAGATACCTCCGCGTTGCACGCATTCCGCCGCGGCAACACATGTGCCGTTCTCCCCGTTCAATCCGCCGCAGATATTATTCTCGAACTTGACCAGCGTAAATAACGGCAGAACTATGTATACATGTGCGTAATAATAGTATATTTTATATTTTTCTTATAATATAAATTTAAAAAATTAATAAAAATTTATTAAATTAAAAATCCTATGAATTTTCTTTTTCTCAAGCTGATATTTCCACGATGCATTTTTACTCACGTCTTTTATCCCTCGCCATTTGAGTGTGATTATTTGGAAATTTAGATTCCCATTTACGTTTCGTCACTCTTGCGGCTGAAAGGATTGATCCGTTGTCATTCATCTGCCACAATCGTCTTCTGTCCGCGATTCTGTGTCTGCCACCATTGTTCCAGGCGTCGATGCAAGAGTGAAACACAATGCTGCATATCAGAAGCGTGATCAGTGATCGATCTTTAATCATTCTGCGATCCCCAATGCGTTTGTTTCTGTAGATAAAAAAATGTGGTGCTCAGAAATTTCGTTATTGCCGCAAATAAAGCACCTCTTTTTTATTAAACTTTTATCGTATAAATTTGATACACCACAATTCTCGTGGCGGACCGCGCATTTCACTTGACAGAAACGTCAACTAACTTACATGAATCCAAGGTGTCAAGTTAAATATACCCAGAAATACTATTTATTCGGTCTATATATCATGCAGCAAACTGAAATATCTAACTTGTCCACCCACACATACGAATTTTAGAGAAAGTCGAGAAATTTAATTGACGCTCGCCAAATAACGTATTGTATTTGTCCCCTGAGTCGCGATAAGTACTTCACTTTCTCTCTTAAATCGATTATAATTGTTGCCGTTAGATAAGAGTAACTACCTTAAACAAGAGGCAGTTAGAAAAGTTTGCTCGAGAAATACATTGTTTCGTCACCGTATATTTTTCATCGCAGTAATGAAAAAAAGAGAAGAAACGTAAATTGAGAAAGCCACGTTACCGCTCTCTAAATTGCTTGCGTGTGACGTTTTCTTACCATGGTGTATAAGTTCCGAGATACCCGCGACAGATAGGACAATAGTGGTCCGTATTGTTGCAGGAATCTATACAACATGGTATCATGCAGCACGGCCAGCATCTGCAATAAAAGAGTACAATAATTATAGCAGAATGTCTTTTGATTCTTTTATTAAATCTCAATAAAATTTTAATAAACTTGATAGATTATTTTGTCAAGATTTATTATAATTATATTATGTTTCAACAATATATGCATTAGATATAAAACTAAATGTATGTATATTGTATTAATTACAATATTAATAAGTGCAATTCTTTTATAAAAGTCTTATAAAAATCTTATAAAAGCGTGACTTATTATAAAATGAAATTTCACTTATCACTTTCGCGTTAAACTTACCTTAGTAGAAAGAGCATCAATGCGGTAAGATGAGTAATCGCAGGTCGACGTACCATCACGACGGTGATAATGAGCGTCGAGCATCGGGGACAAATCGCAGCTGTGGGCACTCGTGGCCAGTCTCTTGTCGTGTTCGCTGAAAAAATTATAACATATTTGTAGATTATATCTGTTTCAAGATATTAGATGTTTTTAATTAGCTGTGAGTGAGTTAATTATCAAATAGAAACAAAGTACTTTAAGAAATCTGACGAAACTTTGATCGTACCATAAATAAATATTACTAAAACAAATTTTTTGAAGCTGACTATTAAGGTATTTTTAAATTGCTTTACCGGGTAGAGAGACGAATGACTCCACATCAATTCCCTGCGCTTGGGAATAGGTGGGTGGTGGAACTTGTGCCACGAATGATAGATTATTTGTCCGGAAGGTGAATTCATGCGAATTAATGAATGTCGAGGAGTACGTGGGTGGTGCGCCTCTCGAACAGGGAATATCCTACAATAATATTAAAAATATTATAATAATAATTAATGTGTTATGGAGCAGATATAATTTCAACTTGATTAACAGCGTTCTTCTTTTATGTGCCTCGTCTCTCACAGCCGATGTACACCGAAAGCAATTACTGAGTTTCCATCGTCGTCGAGATCCCCGTCGTCTTCCACATCGTCTCTCGTGAAAAGATGATCGATTGACACGCAGCCAAGACGATTCACTCGAAGATGGATTTAACGCTTCTTCTCGCGAATTAAAATACCAGTAGCTTAGATTCTGAACACCTTAAAAAAATATCCAGAATAATAACTATCGATTTTAAATTCATATTAATTTCTTCTCTATTTATACCTGGCATAGGTTCAACATCGTTGACATCAGTTACTCGTTGTACGTTCTCGTTTAAAGAAATTGAGGTTTCGCCGATCATATTTCATGCAATTCTAAAAGTATGTATGCATGTATAATTATTGTATAAAGTAGTATAAGTACCTAAAGTATTGAAATTATTATATTACATGGCACTCTAGTATTTAAACCATCTTATTCGAAGAAAATAATCGTCCGGCGATGATTTTCTTGAGCGCTGTCATTGTCAATTAAGTCTGAAGAAGACGGCCTGAATCTATCGTCGTGTCGTCGACAATTTTCAGAGAATTATTGGAGGGCAAGATAAATATTTCATGCTTTCTCGCGCGGGATTTATGGCAATGATCATCTTCGATATTTCGTAACTGACCTGCAGCGGTAAGCTTTGTATTATTTCATGATCGATTCACTATCAATTTTTATCATGTATGTACGGTGCGCAATTCTCGGGCCTATTTTATTGTGGATCTCACATCGCGCGTGTAATGTGAAATTAGCGTCGTGTATGAGAATAAAAGTGAATATCACGAAATAGTCGATGAAAAAAAACTAAAGAAAAGATAATTTTGATCGTACACCGAAGGGCGAGATATGGCCTTTTCTGCGGCTAAAATAGCAAGCGTATGTAATCATAGGCGGTGGAGGCAGAAAACGAGAGAACGGGAAGAAATCGGTCATCGGCAATCCGGCCGGCGCGGTACATACATGCGGAACATATGAAACTACGTACACGACGCTAAAATTACGTACACTAGCTGCTGTCGGTGCAGCAAACGACATATATGCTTTCCATCGTACGTACAAAGTACATTACGACATACAAAAACCATCAAAAGTTAATTTTAAACAATATACGTACTATAGATGTTCGTAAGTAATATGGTAAAAATGCGCAAGAAAACTGGAAGGGTATACCGTGTATTACAGGAGCGCAGTTTTCGCGTCCTCGAGGACTTCGAGTCCGGAACAGTCCGGAAGCTCTAGAAAACGGTGTGGCGCGGTATCGTGTTGAATCAAGCCGAGCAGAGTGAAGTGGAAGTGGTGAGAGCGGGAGCGAGAGCGGGAGCGGGAGCGAGCACGGCAGCAAGCGCGGGAACGAGTGAGCGTTGCGCCGACGCCATCATGCAAAGCAGCAGACTGACCAGTCAGGCTAGGTCGGCTAGGACCAGATTAGATCAGACTGACCAGACTGTCAAGAGTACAAAAGGACCAACTGTACCAATCAGTGGTCGCAGATTTTAGACGGGCAACATATGCACACTAGGCGCAATGCAGTGTCCGTATGTGCCCGTAGCGCCTGCTAATGCCTCGGACGCAGAGAACCCAACTCGGAATCGCGGCTTCCACGCGTCAAGATACAGAGGCTCGTCCGTGTGAAGCCAGCGTTTCAGCTGCCGTCGGATAGAAGAACAGGCCAGACCTATACACTGTCTGTCCTGTTCTTTCGTGGCGTCGTCGGCAGATATCGCAGATCCGCTTCTCGGTACCATCGCGGAGTCTTAAATAATTTTAAATAGTACGAAATCCGAGTCACCGAATTGTGTATTGTACGACATTTTCAAGATATAATGTAATATAAGTTTTTAATGCACAATGCAACAAAAATTTTCCGTCCCACTTAAACAGACTGCGGACTGTCGGTTGTATATATTTTTAATATTTTCTCTAAGTACAACCGGTGTGGTTAAAAATTTTTGATGCATTCTACACATCATTTTTCTTAAAGCAATACAATATTAGTGCAAATAAATATATTTAATATATGTATACAGGCGCGCGCCTGTATTTTAATTCAAGGAAATAAGACAGCTGTCTTATTTAATTCATTAAATAAAAAATTTGTAAAAAAAAGCATTATTTCTCTGAAAGTAATATATATTAAAGTATATGCATATAAAAATATATAAGTATATATAAAACATATGTAATATAACAATTAAAATAAAAAGAAATATAGACAGTTAAATAAGGAATTTGTAAAAAAAAAGCATTATTTCTCTGAAAGTAATATATATTAAAGCATATGCATATAAAAATTAAAATAAAAAGAAATAAAGATAATTAAATAAGGAATTTATAAAAAAAAAAAGCATTATTTCTCTGAAAGTAAAATATATTAAAGCATATGCATATAAAAATATATAAGTATATATAAAACATATGTAATATAACATTTAAAATAAAAAGAAATAAAGACAAATAAGGAATTTGTAAAAAAAAAAAAAAAAAGCATGCGACTCACGAATCTGCATGAGCTTCAGCGGAGTTGTTGCCGGTGACTGTAACATAAATAGGAAAATATTAATTCAGACAGTTAGTTAATAAGATTCATATAAAAAAAGTAAAAGTTTTTTTTTAATAAAGATTTTGATTTAAAAATTAATGCTTACCTTAAAGTTGCTCCGCCGATGCAGGATGCCCCCCGGGCCTGCTCCTCCTCTCAGATAAAAGGTCGTCGTCGTCGAGTCATCTTTTCGCGCACTGGAAACTCTCGCGAAATACTGTCATTAACCCCTAACGCTATCACTCATAATTTAAATTATCACTCATTAGTTTACATTATCACTCACAGTTTAAATTATTATTAAAACACGGCACCCCGTATTATAAACGAAAACGCGAAACTGTACACTCACACTCACACTCACTCACATAATATTCAACGCGCACTTCATAACACTATGACTCATATTCACCGCGCACTTTATTACATTATCACTCATACCTAGTTTAAATTATTATAAAACAAGAAAAAATTGTTCGAATAAGAATTTAAAACTACTAAAATACGCATCGCACAATCCGGCGTAACGCGAATCTCTCAAGCAGCAGATGCCAATTTCCCGAATTGCGTGCAGTAGCGCACGCACTATCAGTCACGGCTAACGAAACAGAAAACGACACTCCGCGAGGGACCGACGAATACTCCGGGCTGTACGACGATCCATTAAAAAATAAATTAAAAACGCGAATTACTATATCCCGAAAGCGCGAAACAATATTCCGATTACGAGAAAAGCGATCTTGTTTTGTAATAACTTAAACACGGCACCCCGTATTATAAACGAAAACGCGACACTGTACACTCACACTCACTTACATAATATTCACCGCGCACTTCATAACACTATGACACATATTCACCGCGCACTTCATAACACTATGACACATATTTACCGCGCACTTCATAACACTATGACACATATTCACCGCGCACTTTATTACACTATCACTCATACCTAGTTTAAATTATTATAAAACAAGGAAAAATTGTTCGAATAAGAATTTAAAACTACTAAAATACGCATCGCACAATCCGGCGTAACGCGAATCTCTCAAGCAGCAGATGCCAATTTCCCGAATTGCGTGCAGTAGCGCACGCACTATCAGTCACGGCTAACGAAACAGAAAACGACACTCCGCGAGGGACCGACGAATACTCCGGGCTGTACGACGATCCCTTAAAAAATAAATTAAAAACGCGAATTACTATATCCCGAAAGCGCGAAACAATATTCCGATCACGAGAAAAGCGACCTTGTTTTATAATAACTTAAACACGGCACCCCGTATTATAAACGAAAACGCGACACTGTACACTCACACTCACACTCACTTACATAATATTCACCGCGCACTTCATAACACTATGACACATATTCACCGCGCACTTCATAACACTATGACACATATTCACCGCGCACTTCATAACACTATGACTCATATTCACCGCGCACTTTATTACATTGTCACTTAGAGCGTAACTTATCATAAAACAAGGAAAAATTGTTCAAATAGAAATTAAAAAATACTAAAATACGCATCGCACAATCCGGCGTAACGCGAATCTCTCAAGCAGAAGATACCGTTTCCCGAATTGCATGTAATAGTAGTGACCTTTAATAACGGCATGACTCATTGCGGCAACGGCGACTAACGCGCGTAAGCTAGGGTAAAATGCGTCAGGCCTTACCGCGGATCGCATACGTGAGTCCTGAAGTACCGAAAGAAACGAGAAAACGAGGGAAAAGTTGAAGGAAAGCATCTTCATGCTCTGTTCTGTTCGAGACCGTGCATGTGAGAGAGAACGCACGAGCGATCGCTAAGAAATCATTAGAGGCGCCTATAATGATTTCTTAGCGATCACTCATGCGTTCTCTCTCACACGCACGGTCGCGAACAGAACAGAACATGAAGATGCCTTCCTCCAACTTTTCCCTCGTTCTCTCGCTTCTCCCGATACTCCAAGGTTCACGTACACGATCCGCGGTAAGGCCTAACGCACTCCACCCTAGCTCATGCGCGTTAGCCGCTGTCACCACAGTGAGTCAGGTCATCATTGCCGGTCACTATACACTATTAGCACGTCTTACCAGACAGAAAATCGACACTCCGCAAGAGATAACGCGTACTCTGGCTGTACGACGATTAATTAAAAAATAAATTGAAACGCGAATTATTATATCCCGAAAGCGCGAAACAATATTCCGATCACGAAAAAGCATCCTTGTTTTATAATAAATTAACGTTCTCCGCGCACTAGATCACTCGCGAGATATTCACGACACTTCCGTTAAATCTTTAAACACGACCCTGAGACGTAAGCGCGGTCTAACTGTCACTTTAATCCTTCGGTCGGTGTAACGAACGACACAAAACTTGCACGAAGCACCGGTATAAAACGCGCCGCGATATAAAATATTCCTACTGCGGTAGACACTCGCGGGATAGTCCACGACACTTCCTATTAACCTTGAATCCCGACACAAGAATCTAACTGTCACTTCAAGCGAGGTCCACGTCACCTTGTTGCGCGGTCAAAAGTCGTCGGTAGAATGACCGCGAAAACTTCCCCCAACCCCTTCAATGTTTTCCCTACTATCGCGCGGGATATTCTTTACCCCCCTTGTGTTACCCCCACCGGGGGGTATTCACTATCCCGCCTTTTATTTTTACCGTTATTCAAAACGCGCAACCACCTTTTTCGTTAAATTTTGAATTTCGACTCGAGAAATTGATAGCTCAATAATTATCGAATAAAACAGAATATTAATCATAATTTCACTATCCCGCGGATATTCACTGTCCCGCGTTTTATTTCTACCGCGCTTCAGAACACGTTACCGCCTTTCTCGTTAAATTTTTGATTTTGATTCAAGAAATAAGATAGCTCAATAAGACATCTAACAGAACAGAATATTAATTGTAATTTTTCTGTTTCAGATAATACTCCAGCATTGAAGGAAGGACCGACCCGACATTCCGCAGACATCCTGAGAAGAGGAGAAGGACCAGGAAGAGTATCATGCATCGGCGGAGCAACTTTTTGGTGAGAATTAATTCTTTTTTATACAATCTTTATAAAAATAAAGCTTTACCTTTACATTATATCTTTACATTAATTTATCTTTACTTTAATCTTTACATATCTTTACATTAATTTAAATGCTAACATGTGTACATTAATATATTTCATTTTATGTTACAGTCACCGGCAGAACTCTAGAACTTTGCTGAAGCTCATGCAGATTGGTAAGTTACATGATTTTCTTTTCGTAGATTGTAATTGAGGTCTTTTAAAAAATAGCGCGCGCATGGTCTCTTCTAGTAAATTATAAAATTATTACAAAATCTTTTTATTTTACTGTTAAGTTTATATTTCTACTCTCATCTTATAACTCGGTGATGTTAGTGTGAAGCAAATCTGTGATATCTGCCGGCGACGCCGCAAAAGAGTAGGACAGACTATGTATAGCTCTGGCCTGTTCTTCTATCCGACGGCAGCCGAAACGCTGGCTTCACACGGACGAGCCTCTGTATCTTGACGCGTGGAAGCCGCGATTCCGAGTTAGGTTCTCTGCGTCCGAGGCATTAGCAGGCGTTACGGACACACGCGGACACGGCATTGTGCCTAGTGTGTGTATGTTGCCCGTCTAAAATCTGCGACCACTGATACCAATACGAGTAATTATCAAATGGTAATCAAGTACCGGGCCGAACGTCCGTTTTCTGTGCCGATGTGATTTTTGTTGAATTATTGATATTATTGTTATTAAAATTTATTGAAAGTTATTTAATTACGGAGACAAATATGCCTACATACGAAATGCCACTGTTGCTGCGCATTATGAAGAAGGTAGATTATTTTTATAGGTTATATATTTTTTGTTTCTTTAAACAGAGCCCGATAAAGATTATTACAATAATTATATTTGTAATATTATAGCCGGAATTGATACAAACTTTAAAAAGAACGGCCGAAGCGATATTTAGTACTGGTGGTTTTATCAGAAAAATGGAAAATTGTGGAGTAAAATCACTCCCATTTAAGCTAAGTGCACATGGACATGTTCATCGCCAAGCAAAGTACGATTAAATTTGTATATATGAACAATCTAATAATTAAGCTAATTTTATTTTAATCTAGAACAAATTAAGTTTGACAAATTAATTTTACACGATTTTTTTTTACATTTTTAGCCATTTTTTTATATATTTTGATGCACCACCACAAGAACTTAATCAAATTTTAGATAAGTGCAATAGAGACATGGATGTTGTTGGTATAAAGATTTACAAACAAAATGAACCAAGTAATAAAGAATGTACCTTTCATGAAGAGATGTTACCTCCACCTTACAGGTATGAATTGTAATTCTATTTTACATAATTTGTAGAATTACTTATAATGATTCATAATCAACATTTTCTTTCTTGTTTCTATAGACCCAGTGTCCAGAAATTAATGGAAATAGCAAAGAAGCAGAATCGTAATAAACATGAATTTAAATACAATAATGGATTAGATTATTATCCATTTAATAAATAACTAAATACGTTGCAATTTTTTTATTGTAGTATATCACTGTATCATTGAAGTATATTATATAGGATTGATAGGTAAAAAGACATGTATTTTTTTAATATTTTTCAGTAATTCAATGCTGTTTTTCAGATGCAGCAAGTATCAAAATAATTGACGATCGTAATATATATATATTAAAAAAAAAAAAGACAAATAATCTTTATTGTGCAGTTCTTATATCTTGTTTTATAAGACATAAAAATGCGATCCATCACTATTAAGCTAATTTTGCTAGCTTGTTCACAAAGGTGTTCCACTTATTTTGCCATTGGCATGTCGCATTGTGCTTCTCTTTTTTATTCATACTACTGTAAGTCAATGAATTGAGCGCAAGTTGTTTGAGACTCCTGAGATCTGAGCTGGCGCTCATGATACCCATAAAAGCCTCGTAAAAGTCGTAACTCAGTCCTCGGGCACCCCACAGTCCGGGATCATCGTTAGATACCACCACCGGTGAACCTGACGCAAATAAACTGGCCGCGGGATGGTTTCGCATGTCTTCCACGAGACCAAGAACCTGGTTTGAGATAGGGCAGACTTCCACTGCGATATTTAACCTTTTTATTAACTGCCACAAGAGCGGATGCTTCATCAACGCATACCTAAAGACATTGAGTTTTTCATATTCAAAACCAGTCTGCTCGCTGTGAGTTATATTAAAGTTATTTTAAGTATTCTATTTATTATACTTACCACACATAATTCCAAAAGTAATTCTAACTTAATTATTTTTTATTAACATTTTAATTTACATTTGCGATTTATGTTTTTTTTAGATACTTGCTTTACTTACCCGTGACCGATGCGTTTAGTGTTGAGCAAAAAAGCGTCGACGAGATTCACGTCGGTCGACATTCCGTTCCACTTCGTCTCACCAGCATGGAAGAAGTACGGAATTGATGGATCAACGGCATTCAATTTGGAGGCAAATTCGACGAGAGGTTTACCTTTATCCTCCTGGCCGACCAAGTCGAAACCAGCCACGAAGTTCGGGTAGACTTTCTTCAATTGCACCATTGTCTGCAGGTAATAATCCACCCTCTCATTGTCAACGTTACGTTGTGGCGCATATATTATTTTAGTGCCAACGAAGCCGGGATGTTCTTGCACAAACCTGTATTGCGTTCATCTATTTAATTATCTTGCTCACAACAATTTTTAATTTAATCATTATACATTAAAATAATTAATAAAACAAAATAACAAAGTTTTGAAACTGTTAATTGTGAAGTAGAGAAATTGTTACATTTTACTTATTTTTTTTTATATTATTATTCTGGTGATCTTAAGTTATAAAAATAAAATTAAAAAAGAAATTTATCTTACTTTTCAGAAGCTTCCTTGTGAAACTGTACCATTTCCAACGGCCCATATGTCTTACCGTCAAGATCGTACATCGACGAGAGTGTCGTTCGTATCTCGGCGTACATCACGTTGTCCTCGTAAAGCTCCTGGAGATTGCGATAATGGAGTTCTTCGTAAACGGGCCGATACGACAAGACATGCTTCATCGTCTTGAAGACGTCGCTAAACTTTTCCCACGCTTTGTCAACGGTGGAATAAACGCTGTTTGGATTTTTTGTGACCATAGTTATGGCTTGCTTGATCTTCTCGTTAATATCGTCCGCTTGGGCTGGGTCTTTTCGCAAATCGCTCAGTAATTGCCAATTACAATTGTCGTCCGGCGTTTTAAAGAACTTGAGCGTAAGGCCGCCGCTTTCATCGCAAACGTACAAATTTTCACGATAAGTCAAGTTGAAACGATAGTCAAACGAGGCTATCGCAGTATCATGAGCGTGGAGAACAGCGCCTTTGGGCATGTCACGTAGGATCTTGAATACCTCTGATTTCTCGATTTGTGGTATCACCTCCATAAAGTTGCGTGATGGTAAAAAATCATCGCTGTCGACGAAACCTGTGGCAAGCCGTTGTTGAATGTTAAAATTACGTAACGTCTGACTTTCTAATAATCTGAGTACTAAATAAATTGAGTAATTAAAGTTCCCGGATATGGCGTAACATATGTTCTTGAAAAATGAGCGAGACGAACTTCAGGTAGTCGCAATAGTCGTTCTATAAAAGAATAAACGCAACGAAAATTCAACAGTTATATTAACTAAAATAAAATAAAATATTAATTTTTTTTTTTTTATTTTTCAGAGTAAAGAATTTCAAGAAAACTGCAACAGTTGGCTGCGAATCGATCACTTCTACAAGCGATTGGAAATTTATAAATGTAAAAACCAAACCATCATTGAGCTCTTGATTTTTGGCCTTCATTAGAACTTCGTTGGCCTTGGCCTCGATGGAACTGAGCTGCAAATGACCGCCCAGTGATATTTCCTTCTCATCGGTCATTATTTGCTCTCGAAATTTCCAGTACGCCTTTTGATTCGGTGTGGATTTCCTCCTTTTAAATCGAGCAATTTCGAGAGGGTGCGCGAAGATCACCTGGCCACAAATCAAGATCGCTAAAGCGAACGAGATCATCCGGGTCATTGTTGTGGAAAACTGTTTATCGCCGTTGAGATTCATCTTGGTGGAAAGTTTTGCCTCGCGCGAAGAAACGAAAACTTGTTCGCGAGATTCTGCGATCGATGGATCTGCGTGATACGATCGTCACGACTGCTCAATCTTCACTGGATAACTATTACTATCGTTATTATTATACATACACGATAAGATACATGTGCCGACAAGCGTGACCAGTAAACTCGTTAGTAAACCAGGTAAACTCGTCGGCACTCCGTACCTAACTGACGTCGACGGCCAAGTGATACACGTGTATATTGACTCTCCGTATAAATCAAGCTTGACAGAATTTTAAATACACAGACGATTTACGTATCGTTGCAAATTTATTCACTTCGTTAATTAATAAAATTTCACGGTACATTGGCACATTTGGTATTACGAAGTAATATTGCGCCCAAGGAGAGCAAGCTTCGTGCACTGTAAACGTCATAAAAAAAAAAATAATTAAAAAGATCATTTATTTTATTTCAGATTTATTGATCTTTTTAAGTTAATTTTTTTTTTTTAAAGGTAAAAATAAAATTAGCAACAAAAAGTCCGAAATTAATTGAACACCTATCTAATTGAAATAGAAAATTGTAAGACTCTTTTGTAATTATTATCATTTCACCAACTCTGTAATGTAACATTGTTAATTGAACTTAATTTTTTTTCAGAATAAAAAAGATATTATAAATAACTCGATATATTTCATTTTTTATTCCTCAACTTATTAATATAGTTAAGAACGAACGTAAATTTAAACAGATAAATATTAATTTATGAAAAATATTTTAAGTATATCACGACTAAGGTGTTGTCATACAGAAAGATTCGTTAAAAAGTCTAAAACATTCATCTCATTGTGATAAAAAAAATACCTTTTTATGATATGTATAAGATGATAATTTATCACGCTTACCGTTTAAAACAAATATAAAACATCATGTCGACGATAAGATAGAATTGCGGATTTTAAAAAAAATATTGAAATGCGTAGTAAAATGAAGTAAAATTAACAAGAAACTAATTTTTTTAATAATTAGAACAGAAATAATTTGTTTTTGAATAAGATCCTTTTTAGATTTCTTATTAGTGCGAAGACATGTTAATTAATTATACTGTATGACATGTGCAATTAAACGTGTAAATTCGAGAAGTATTGCGTCGTGCGTATAACGATTTAATACGTATGTTAATGAACATAATTATAAATGCGGTAAAGAAACAATTAAAAAACAACTTCGTTATGTCACACGACATTTACATCGTTATACGAAATAGTCTATATTTATTCACGCAAGGAGATTTATCTTTTAATCTGGAATGAAAAACTTCCGAGTTACATATAAAAGTCACTACACATTTTCCGTGGATTTTTGTAATCAAACTAAATGAAACTTAAAATTGCCAATTATACAAATTTCGTCGTATCTATTAAAATTTGTCTAAACTAAGCTATCTTATCTAAACTTGAGAGTGCCAATCAAGCAATTGTTTTACGTGCGTGTGCGTTCGATTAATTCCAGAATTTCAAACTTTTACGAATATTTCTTTACGCGGAGAGAAGATCTTGTGCGACGCGCTCGACAAAATATACTTTAGTGTTAAATGCTACGGAAGAAAGGCAAGGCAAACTACGTATAGAAATACTTCTTATCTTTACTGTTCTATCAGTTACAGGACTATAGTGTTTCTTTTCACGTTCCTTTACTTTTATCATTTCTCTTTGTTCTTAAAGAAATCTTGAAGTGGATGACACACATAGCGTCGATATAACAAAAAGAAAAATTCCAATTGTGGATTCAAGAATATTCTATAAATGTATTCTTTGTGCGATATTTCGCTCGATTAAATTTGAATTGAAACGAACAAATATAATTACAATTTTTGATCAAAGTTAGTTGAGACCAAACAAAAACAGGCAATGATAATAATCAAGATAATCGAAAAAATTAAAGGAACGTGTAAAATATTATTTGTTGGGCTTTATTTAATTAATTTTTTAAATAAAACTTTTGCACATTTACTGCACACATTCACATCTTACTAAGTGAACCGTGTACTCGTATTCTATAGATACACGTGTATTCTGGATCACCACTGTTGGAATGGACTTTCAGCTCGATTATCTTGTATGCTTCTTTCACACGATTCTATAATTAAATTTTCATATTAGTGGTAAAATTAATAATCGTAATTATCATATGGGATATTTTACCTGGACCTCAAAATACTGCAACGGGGAACCAGTGTTGTCATATACAAAATTGCCAAATAGGAAAGGCTTCTCGTCATCGAGATCCGTCAAGCCCTAATTTTTAAAATTAAATTATTATGTTATTATATTATTATATTGTGCCAATAATTATAATACAGAATTACTAAGTTATTCATTATAATATTACATTACATTATACTATTACAATATACATTACATTATAATATTACAATATAATATTACAATATAATATTACACGTTCACAATTGCATAATATAATAATTAGCTCACCCAGATGGAAAAATCTTTTGGCGCCGTGGCGGTATCGCCAGTCGGAGATATCAATGAAGATATGTGCTCGAGACTAACTCCAGACACGTGTACATGGCCAAGTAATCGAATCGCCACGCTACCGCTGCTACCCTTGAAGGCCCAGCATTCGCCCGGCAAAACGCCAGTCTGGTAAATACTTTGGGATCAGAACATCAGTAAAAATAAATATAATCAGGTAACCTGTATCATAACTCTAGGTGTGTTTTGCTGATGACAAAGCGGTATGCCAAACAGACTGAGCGCAGGTGCACCGGTCACGTACGTTTCGGTATCGCGTGTTGAAAGAATCGCACCGCCTGAAAAAAAAAAGAAGGTGTGTTACAACACTTTGAAGACACGTTATTACCTTGAATCGCACGAGTTTCTGAAAAGTATTATTACGAAAAAATTACTGCAAGTTATTTTCAAGCAAACTAATAAAAAAAAAAAAAAAAAAAAAAAAAAGAAAAAGTAAAAGTAAAAAGGCCACTACATATCCTACTTACGCATGAGATTATTAGCAGGTCGTAGCAAAGCGCCCTTTAATTAATAAATCTTGTGTAAAAAAAAGGCTACGTAAAAATAGACTATTGGATAAAACCTGAACTTTCAAGAGCATAATCCGTTCTTCCAGTTTTGTCGGCATCGTACTTCTGTAATTCATTTTTCACCATATTTCTGACAGTTTCTGGTGATAAGGCTTCCAACAAGTTCTTGGTATGCAGACTCATCTCTGTTGCAAATGCATATTAGTGATAAATATTAAAAAAGAAAAAAAAAAAAGAACTGATAAACGACGAAACTGTTTGTCGAATAAAGAGATAAAAATAAATGTATAACAAATAATTAGACGCGCATGAATGATACAAAAGGAAAAAGGCTTTCATTTTGCCCTATGTAAACGTCGCTCCATTTATTTAGTCGATATATATTTGACGTCAGAGAAATGCCACTGCATCAGACGTCAGCATCCGGTCTACATTTATAAGCCGCACCTTTCTTACCCTCGGAAACTTCGTTCCTCAAGTTGAGAATGGCTTCTGATATTTTTGGAATTACGCTGCTCATTTCTTTCAATTTACTTTTAAGCTCGTCGCGTACCTCTATCACATTTTTCACCTCTAACTAATGCAATTTTTTGCAGAAATGACAAAGAATGCATAAATAAAAAAATTAAGGTTTTCTCTTGAAAAATGCGAGTGCAAATAATTACCGAAAGAGTATGTAAATGAGATCTAAGATTTCCCAAATCTGTTTTGATCATTTTAAATGACCCAGTTGCAGAGTATTTATCGCATAGATGAGATACGGACATTGCTAAAAAAAATATTGAGAATCTTCGATTAAATTGAGTTGCAAATTAAATTTGCGATTCACAAATTAATTGTATTAAAATATTAAGAGAACAAATCGAAATGTTATAAATAACTTTTTAAAAATTAGACTGACGTTACGTACCAAGCATTGATGTAATGACGCAAAAGACAAAGGGCTTAATGAATTTGATATACCAAGGGGATCGTCGATTAGAATTGACCAGGGTACCTAGACAATTTCTTGCGTTAACGCAACCCAGGTTGTTCCGCGCACTCATTAGCGTCGTTTCATCACACAATCATACTAAATACTTTCCGAAATTAACAATCGATGGAATAATCTATATCAAATATTGGCTACGCTTTTTATAAGCGGTAATTGTATGTTTTTTTCCACAAGGAACATAAGTATGTCAAAATTGGAGTAATCATCGACAACTAGCAATAGCTACACGTAATCGATATATTGCAGAAAAACGAATCGCGATTTGAAATAATCGAAATACATTACTATATGGTGCAAAAAAAAACGAGCTTATAGATTACGTTAATCTGATTTTCGTTGATTTTCACTGCTAAATAAAGTAATAATATTTTAGAGTTTAGACAATAGTAACATACGTAAAATGTTACTGTTGTATCCAAATATTTTCTTTCCATGCTACAACTATTTCACATTATAATGTAATATCGGACGCTTTCAAGTTAATATTACTATATATTTTTCAGGGCGGCATGTATACGTAAATTGAGTCGAGTTTCAAAATCATAATCTTTGTACTGATTTTGCGCTTTCAACAAGAAGTTCTTTCCTTCATTAGGATTCTAAAATATAAGACAATAAAATTGCATGAGAAATAATAAAAATATATACGAAATATACAATATACTTACGTTATTGTTACTAAGGGTGCTTCCTAATTCGTACAACGCAAATGCGCTGATATGCTGATCGTATTCGTCGTTGGATGGATATCTACATTTTAGACAGTTTCGAAAATGTTTAACAGCCGCTTCGGGCTCCTCCAGATAAAGACACGCAGCGCCTTTGATAAGATCAGTCAAACCCACCATCGGCTCTTCAGAATGATTTTCTTTACATTCTAATAATTCTATATTAATAAATTGAAATATTATTTGGTACAGATTACGGGATATAAAATAAGTAGAAGTAAAAAATCGATCTATTCTCACCATATAATATTCCCCGTAGCAACTCGATGGGACAGGACGGAAGGGCGTTCCACAAATACAATGATTCATATACGAGCAACTTATAATACAGAATTGTGTAAGGATGACCAATTTCCTTGTCGACAATTTTCGGCAGTCTACGCATGATAAAAACATCGAGTTGCGACTCGTTTTTTGTCTCGTGGAACCAAGGAAGGATCTTGCTGTACAGCGACAAAAGAGTGTCAAACTTGCCGTTCGCTCCGCAACAAACTGCAAATATAATAGCATAATTAGAAAAAAAATGTGAGTTTGCTTATCCGACATCAAGGAGATGTTAAAGTTACCCATGGCTAAGTATGCGTAGAAGCCCTTGGACCATCTCGACTGCTGCTGCAGCTGTAGTAAAGATCGATACGCCTCGTCGTAGTTCAGGCATATAACGTGGCACCAAGCCACCTCGTGAAAACATAGCAGTTTGACTTCTCTTTGAGTTGCAACATCCACTGCTTTGCCAAACGCTTCTAACGCTCCATCGACATTTGTCTACGAAACATTTGTGCACCGGTGATTAATAATATTTTAATAAAATCAAAATACATAGAATTGAAAATTCCGCAAATCGGATTGTACACTGGGAACGTAATAAACATTTTTCTGGTAAAGCAGATTTTTTTTACGAATAAAAATCTTAATATTATAAATATAAAATTGAAAAGTAAGGATAATTTTATACAGGATAAATTAATTAGAAATTGTAGATGTTTATTAATACCCAGTGGCTTAGCTATTAATACCTCTAAGCGTTCCATTCTGCCAATAAAGAAGAGAAAAAGGGCAGAGTTCTGAAATTCAGCATGACATTCAGCTATCAACTGCTTTGCTGCCACAACTCCCGCTTTTACATTGGACCCATCAAGCGCGAAAAATGGACGTACAATCGTATGATACCAAAGTAAGGCTAATCTACGATAAAATAGCATATTGACCAGTCGTTTTGCGTGAAAAGTATCTCGAAATGTAACAAAAATAAACATTAATATTTATCGTACCACATAATATACCAAATCGAAATAAAAAAATTAAGTTTAATATAAAAAAAAAGGCTATAAATGAGAGTAATAAATAAGATGCTGTACTTTAAGATATAAATATTATATGTAACTTTTTAATTTAGTAATGCAAATCTTCTATTGCTTTATAAAAAAATTAGAACTCTTAGAAAGAAGCATCCATATATAGTACACTCACGTAGCGAGTGGTGCACGCATATCTTCGCCAAGTCGTGCATACATAAGGGCGGTAAGACCAGACTGCCTATTGCCCTCGAAGCCAAAGAAATGGATTACTTTCAGCACAGACGGTGGTAAAAGGCTCACGCACAGTTGATATATACCATAACCGAAACTTGCAGCCGACATTAAACGTGTCACCTCCGTAGGTTCCACAAAGCTGTGAAATACATTCTGCTTTAATTGAGTTTTCAAGCGCAAGCTTAGAACGTGCGAGCGAGGGAGAAAGAGAAGCAAAGTGATTGAAACTAGCTACAAACTTTTACGAAACGAAGAAGTGTGAGAATTCACCGGCGGAAAAATTAGATCGTCAACATATTAATGTGATATAATATAATAATGACATGTCGATATTAATAATATAATACGTTAATACGTACGGCTATCTTTCGCAAAAGAAAACGATGGTGAATGAAAGACAAGGGGACGAGAAATTTTAAGTAAGAAGAAACAATTACGGTGTCTGTTGCTCGGACGTGATGCCAGTGAGCGAGAAGAGCATTGATAGAGAGCTTCGCAGACCTGATGGTGACGACACGGGTGTCACATTGTTCGCGTAACCGTTGCAGGATGGTATCGACCATTCTGACGGTTCTGGACTCTGCGGACTCTGCATGGAAGATCCATTACTCGTTGGATTAATACAGCATGGATTGAATCCTGTTAGAAAAAAAAAATTAATTTATAATATATGTTCCGCTATAAAAAGTAATATTAATTATAACATGCAGCGTTGATAAAAGCAACAGCTGCAAGAATTTATTAAGATTTAATTAAGTTATTAGTGTCAGTGTGATAACGCACCGGTCGGGTTCGTTCCGAAAGTGCGTCGATACAGTTGTGAGATCTGAGTATAAGCGTGCTGATAAACACGCCAAGCTTTGCGCAGCATCCAACAACCGCGAACGTACCCGGTTAGCTCTTGTTGGAGAAACAGTGATACGGCTGAGAATACCTGTGTATCTGCTAGAACGATTTGACGCTCTAATTTATTCACGTAGTCTTTCTGAAATTAAAATCATGATTTTTTTTATCGTTTCATAAATTTACTAGAATAATTATAAGCATTTTAAAACGTAAAACATTTCATTGCTCTCTTATATTATGTCAATAATCAAAATGTAAAGCAGAACAAGTTTTAAATTCCATAAATATAAAAAATATGCTTTTAATAAAGTTATGTTAATGTATTATATTAATCGTTTTATTAAAAAAAAAAAAAAAAAAAAAAAAAAACTTACATCGGTCTCTTCTCCTCTAAATACTTTACTTTTTACGGACTTCAACCATCCTATATCACCCGCACATTCTCGTTCCATATCTTTAAGTAATAATGTGGCTTGTTGGAACTTGTCTTCTTCAAAAGTCATCAGGGCATTCTGTAAGATTCATTAAGAAATATTAAAAATTACTGCCGTCAGACGTTATAAAATTCAGAATATGTCTTACATCTCATTAAATGCCTTAATTAGAGCGCACTTATTGTCTCATGATTTTGTTATATCGCGGTGATATTAATCGATATTGATTTATTTTTCGATGCACACATGTGCTCGCAGTACATTATTAAAACCGATTAGGCAACAACATTCTTTCGCGGCCTTGAAATATTAAATGTACTTTGTTAGAATGCAATGGAATCGATACGAGTCTCATCACGCGATTACGTACCATGAAGAGGACAAAACAGCGACCGGCTTTAACGTGGAAGCTATGAGGATGTTCGGTAAACAGAGCTTCAGCCTCCTCGGTCTTGTTGTTCAGCAGTAAGGAAATGCCGGTCCTGGCGATTTTCCAGTCCTTCATCGCGTCTTCCGCTATCGCCATTATCTCCGTAAAAAGGATTTTAAAAAGATATTTAGATAACAAAAGTATTTTTCTTTTACCCCCCGAAGGCTGCCGGCTACGTATTCGTGGTGGAAATAAAAAACATTTTTCCACCGTGCGAGATTGTCAGTCGAGTTTACATACAAGGTCACTTACTCGCGCGAATATTCTATTAATTGTTGATTTATTGCTGTCCCAAAAGACATGTTCGACGCTCGGAAAAAAATATAGATAGAGTATCTAGTTACGTGAGAATGCCAACCGCGTTGCGGTCACCGTAGTCGTCGTTGACGGAAGTGTGATGCATCCTTACAAACGCCGCATTTCCTTCTTTGCACAAAAGCCACAAAGCAGAAAGAGCTGCAGTATATTTGAAGTATAATTTTATCTCTCCCGGAGTTTTGATTTTTTTTTTTTTTTTTCCAGCGTAATGCAACAAATTGAGCGGCTAGGACGGACCTATTTTTCACACATGGTACAACATATCTAGATGTTCGTGATCTGATTAAGCAATTCCAGCTTGTGCGGTAGTTACATAAGTTTCTGTCATCATATATGACAACTTCAATCCTCTATAATGCTGTTACTCCTTTTATCAATTATTTTTTTTTTTTTCTCTAGATTTTATTTATATATGGAGGGATGAACAGTTAGGATTCATTGCTCCGCTCCGTCTGCAAGATTTTTATATAGTAAAAACAAATTCTCTTGTGCGTTTATCTAGACGCAGAATATAAATGCGATTTGCAAGGAAGACCATCTAGTGATGCAAAATCTTGATGCCGCTTTCGTTTCTTACAAAAGGTCGATAATTGTCAGGCACTAACATACTACCGGATTAACGTTACTTGTCGAAAAACTGCGAATGAGCATTGTATAACAAATGTACGCGAATCGCGGTACATGCTCAAGCTGCGAACCGTATCCTTTCTATGCATCGGGTTGACTAAACCCTGTTGAAGAAAGGCACACAGTGCTGCTGCCACTACCTCTGTGTTGGTTATATACATGTTTTATTGATTTTGGTATAATACATGTTGTAACCCTGAGCGCGCGCGGTATGCGCAATGACGAAAAGACAAGAAAAAGTAAAAAATTGGCTGTAACAACGTAAAATGCTTGTGAAACATAATAACGAAATATATTAAAGACCTAAGAAAAATCTTTCCATTTGCTGTGCCATAATATTGCTTTGAATTCCGCACAATTATCATTATGAAAATTATTAAAGCATTATTTTAATATAATTCTATTAAAGACACAGAGATATAACATATCTCGTATATTTACGTATTTTTAACGTGACTAATAATTTACATATAAATTATTAAAAACTTGTGTTATTTAAAATTCGCGTGGAAACATATATTCACGTTCACAATTGTTTTCTAGCATACATTAAGCATTAAACGCTTTGATGTTAAATATTAAAGAGAATAAAATTTGTACTCTGACTTTGAATGTAGTTAATACTGATCATTCAAAGAAACGATTTTAATTACACGGTTTAACTTTTCAATATTCTATCTCGTTGTAAAAATTTAAAACTATACGATTTGTACATTTATTTACAACTTTTTATTTAATAATTATTAATAATTCTAAATGTCATATAAATTCTAACCCTTCAAATTTTTTATCCATTATTTTACCTTCAGGCATTATTATCGTTCCTTCTATCGTAAAGGCCATAATGTATGTAGCGGTCCGCCCTTGATGTTCTTCAGTCTTTAACGCTATTATAATAGAATCTTGCGAACCAGGAAGGAATTTGAAACTGGAGAATCCTCTAATTGGAATTAATTCTCCAATATAAGTAACCTATAATAAATTTCGTTATTATAATATATAAAAATATGACGTTATTAATATTTGAATGAATGTCAGAAACATCAATGTACTTTAATATCAACGAAATTTTCATCTGCAGTCAGCATAACATTGCAGCTCATGGTTTCATCGCGCGTTTCATTGTAACGCTCATGAGAACACCTTCTAGGTAAGAAAAACCAGCTTTTGTGTACATCACTCCAAGCTGCAGATTCATGTATCATGTAACCTACACAAAATATATGTATAATAAATTAAATCATGCATGGACAATCTATAAGTATCAGCATACCTGGATATTCGATGTTAATTGCTTGCCTTAATCGCTTGTAATAAGAAATCCAATTAAGAGAATGTGTCTCACCACGTGGTGATACAACTTTAACCCATAGTGGATTATTATGTTCAAATTCACCAGATGGTGTAGTCCATTCCTTTCCCATACTACCAATGTACAATTGTTCATCTTTAATAGTTGCCCATTCAGATTTAAATCCTATGTATAAATAAAATTTTAATGAAAAAATATCTTACAAGCATTAAAAAAAAATAATACTGCTGCTCATAGATATCTACCTTTGTGATTTTTACCATTGCCATCCATTAATATAACCCATGGATAGATTTGATCACCTTCAATAAAATATATCATTCCTGTACGATCATCAAAGGACAACAAACGACCGTCAAAAGTTACTAATTCTGACAGTTCCATTCCACGACCTTTCATAGACAACGATGAAGATAGTATAACGGTTCTGTCATCCCAGATAATGGACAGAAAATTACTGCTGGGATTCCAGTAAAGACTGCCAGTTTTCATGAGGCTGTGCCACGTATCTTTTTTATCCACGAGTTTAGAGTCATGATCAAGATCGCTCACTATTGCTATTCGATAGGTAATGCCCTTAGACGTTTTGATAGGAGTCGTGGTCGGATACGTTCGATTATACTTATAATAATGACACTGGGTCAGGGTCTGGCTCGGCGGCGAGCATACGACGTTGTACAGGAGTGGATACGCAAGGAAAAAGATCGGCACGCTTAGAACCAGCAGAGTGAGCACCACGAACTGGCCCTGGATGCGAAACGTGCTGTTCGCCACGCGATAGACGTGCGGGGCACGCAACGCTTGACGCCAATCGCGTAGATATGACATGGTCTCCCTGCTGTTCTTCATCCGCGTCGCGCGTTGCACCGAAATCACGACATGTATCGACACTGCTGGCTCGCCGATAATCCTGACACTCCTGACAACGTCAATTTAACCTAAAAATGAACCATGTCTCACGAGACGACTGGAGACGACAGCATCATTGCCTACACTACACTGCCCGATGGACCAACCTAACTTAACTTGGCCACGTGACTTTATTCCAAAGCAAAAATTAAATAGTATAAGGATTTAATTTAGTTACAGGGGCTGAATTAATTTCTGAAAAAAAGTTTGAGTGCGAGGGAACATTGTACGAAAGGCAGATAAGACGTTTTCTGCGGCGACAGCGGCTAGCTTACGTAATCTTAATAGATGGTATAAGCAGAGGATGAGAGAACGAGAAGAAATCATCGGCAATCCGGCCGGCGCAGTACATACATGCGGAACATATGACACTTTACGCACACGACGTTATGGTAAGTGACGTATGAATTATTTTTTAAATGATAAAAAAATACAATATGTTTTAATTTTATTAATTAGCATTAGAAATGCAAATAATAAATTAAACATTTTTAAGTTCCGTATATTAATAAGTATTGCGGATCGATCTTTTTACGTACCGGATCTTCTCAATTACGGCAAGAGTGTGTCGCCGGGGGGGGTCCATTAATTAGCGTTGCGCGGCGAGCGCGACCGTTGGGGTCGCACCGACGACTCCGCCAGCGAGATGAATCAAGGGGGACGTCGGTGGCGAGCGAGGGAGCCCAGCTGGGGATGAATCGGCGAGGGTGGATCTACAGTCAGTCGCGCAACGCGTTCCTCGTCAACACGGCGTCGGTCGCGGTAATTGTTGCGCTCTCGCGCGAAAGGATTGCTTTCCACCGAACGCCGCGGTTTTTCGCGCCGCGTCGCGAAGTCAGGTGGCGACCGTACTATAATCTTTTCGTGTTTGCTCGGCCATAACCGGACGCGAACGGCGTTGCAGGCGGTGCAGCGTCGCGCCGTGCGGCAACCTGTATTATCGATCACGCGTGGAGGCGCGCGCGTACCTCATTTGTGATAATCGCGAGCGCGAGTACGTGCGGATTGCGTGCGTAGCGGAAGCGGCCACCAATTTCGTGACTAAGAAGAGGTAAATAGTCTGGACCGAAAGTTCCGAGGCGAGGTGGAGGCGTCAGCCGGTCGAGCCAAGCGCGGTCGAATGTTCGCCGGAACGAGAGTGTGCCCGCTGGTTGAGATACCCGCGCTGCACGCCGTGCGTGCTTCGAGACGGTTCGACTGCGTCGTCGCGGGTTTCACGTGCGATTGTGCGATTTGAACGACGACCCCCTTGCAAAACGACGCCACGTGATTTCTTCCGTCCGTACGAGAGCGTGCATACATAGGTTCGTAAGTGTCTCTTACAGCCGAGAGTTGCGGCTCGTTACCGGCCGGTAATCGCGTCAACCGAGACTCGCTTCCTTTACGAATGTCTGTACTTTTGCGTTGAATATGAAATTCCGAAACAGTGATATGAAGTTACGAATGTGCATGCACGCGAAGTGATGTCGAGATACCGCCGGCATGCTTTAAGGTTATCGTGAAAAAATTGGCGGTGTGGCGAGCCAAGTGAAGTGATCCGTTTTTGTTTCTTCCGATTCTTGACGTCACGTGATCAGCATCGGTTGCGACGTCGCGAGTTAGTTGGCAACGACCGTTACGCGCTTGACTAGTCGCTTCGTAGTCGATCCGGGAAGTTTTTCAGTGCGATTTTCCGCGCGCGTATCGCACTCCCCCCCGCACTGTGCCGGATCGTTAGAATCTCCGGAGATTCCGCATTCAGTGCGCCGTCGAATGCGTTTTGTCCGCGAACGCGATTGCGATCCTCGGCCGAGATATCCGTCCTCGAAATGTTACGCCGGCGAAGCACAAGATCAAGGCGCTAGACACCCGAAGATGTTCCGCATAGATTTCGCCGGCTCTTGGTTCATTTCGCCATCGGTGGAGAACGTCCTCCGTCGACTTCGCAAAAGGTAAGAATTGTGACCCTTAAAATACCTAACCTCGGTAGTAAAGTATCAGACGTGAAGTTTCAATCGCGCAAATTTTTCAACGTGCTGAATTTCTAAAATATCTCGACGTGCAGTTGCTCGAAACTTCGACAGACGAAAAACGTTTTCATACATCCATCTCTCACAGTGGGAATGCAATGCGTGTGAATGGGACACCCTCCGCAGAAAAGTTTTTACCAAAATAACGATTGGAATAAATCGAAATAAAATTTGCTTTGTCGTACATGTACCTTTTTTTTGATTGCATTTAATTAATTATTTATTTATTACAGGTAAGGCCAAGAAAAATTAAACAGAATTAAAACAAAAGTATTTTATTATCGAAGCTGAATGGACGTTTAATTTAACATTAAAACTGGTAAGCTTTATTATTAATTTTAAGTTTCGATATTTTTTTAATGTGAATAAAGACTCAAATGTATTGTTTTATATGTACATTATACTGTAAATAAATTCAATAATTATTAAAGCAACTTCAAGCGAAAAAAATAGATTTAATATATTTAAAGCGAGATTTTAGTTGTGGATAAAAATGTACTCATATAATTTTACCTACTAAATAAATTTTGATAAAATTATTGTTTTACTTTTCAGTGCTTATATCGTTGTGTCGAAGTACAGCGAAGAGCGCAGAATGCATACGTGCACTTATACGGTCTCCACCATATATTGACTTATACGCTGGACAGTACGCACAGTAACGTGGCATGACTACTTGCCGTGTCGCGTTTTATATCCCAGGATGGGTTGACACGTCGTACAAATCTTACAAGCGGATCTCACGGATCAGTCGGACAGTAATGCAACTCTACGATAAGATGGGTCGTAAAAAGATACGTCTGCATCGTGAGGAGTTGAAATATCCCTGCACTACGAGTAGAATAATAATCTAGACGGAACATTTTCGGACGGAATAAAAATCAGAAAATTATTGATCCTAAAGTAATTTCCTTTATACATATAATATGCAGTTCTAATTAACATGGTACTATAAAATCAAATTTAAATTATGAAAAAGAAATCAAGCTTTATGTTGAAAATATTGTATTATCCACGTTTCGAATTTTCTTCTTAGCATAGCTAAGTGATTTCACACTTTCGTTTATTTTGCGAAAAATAACAGATCAAAATCAATATCGAGATATTTTTCTTATGGAACTTTTGTCATAATTTATGTCATAACGTAAAGTTCTTTTTTTGGGAATTTTTTTCTTTTTTTTGGGGGGAGCTACTTTGTGAAGTTAAGGTTGATGACCTACCGCTTGTCTCGAACTAACAGTCCTCGAGTTTTGTACGACGCGTCTACGAGACATCGTCTACGATACACGGAAAGGGCCAGATAAGGGGAGAAATGAGTGTGTGTTGGGAATAGTTTGCGGGGGTGAGACCACGCGCCGTGGGGTAACTCGCGTTGATGTTCGCCCAAAACGAAGGGTGACTCGCGCGAGTATCGAAAGGAGAGCCCATGATGGGGTGAAGTAGAAAGAGTAAGAGAAAAAAAGAAAGGTAGAAAAAGAGAGAAATATCGTATGTTTGAGCTGCACGGGATGCACTACGTTATGGTTTTGCGACGATCACGATGCTTCAAAGATCAGTAGATTGTACAGAGCATTCGCGAATTATTTTTGAATAAGAAATATTGCGAAGAAAAATATTTTGTAATACAGTTAAGCGATTCTTCTGTTACTCGTTAATTATACTACAATTTACTTTAACTCAATTTAAATTTAATCACATTGTATTATGCAACTTGTAATTCGGTTATATGTTTTTCTTAAAATTAACAATTAACTACAAGGCAAATCTATGCTTTTGTAATCTCTATAATATTTGATATCTAACAATATGGAGTAATCAAGATAAAAAATAGAGTCAGGATTATTATATTAAAATTGTTAAACTAAGACGTGAATTGTTTAATGTAAGTTATGCATGAGTTGTTTTTGGGTCACGTCACTTTTTGATTTAAGGTACTTTAAACCGCGATTACGTGTGCATTAATGTAGTACTGCGGTATGCGACTCATGTGCTCAGTGCATGCGCGCGATAGATGGTTGGCACGTTCCCAGACCCGTCGACGCATTGCCATGGAAACAGCACCGCCGCTCCGCGAGCACGCCGTGCCACATCGTCACGTTGCGTCGTTTTAGAAGGCTAGTTTCAAGGGCATCGCTCTATCGCGCCTTAAGGAGTGCAAGGACGATCAATATCCCCTTGCATCCTTATTTCCGTAGCATTTCATCGGCCTAATATTCTCATACCGGTACAATCGCGTATTGTGAACGATTACGTAAATCTATATAATATGTGTCGTTTTCAAATAATGTAATTGCTAGACGTAGACATAAAATTGATAATGATTTGATGAAATAATTTAATTTAAAGATACTTGAAATAAGAGTTCGATATTGGCGGAATGCAATGTGATTAAAAAAAGAAAAAAAAGAATCGTATGAAAATGCTCGTTGATTTTTCGTGATCGTGCATGAAGTAGAATCGCGTGTGCGGCAAGGAACCAATCGTGCTTTAAAAGTGTTAGTTCAAACGACATAGCAGAGTGCGGGGATGATATCTATATGGCGTCAACACCGGCGAAATCGATTGCTTTAAAAGTGGCACGGTTTAACACACCCCCCTTGTATTTCAGAAAGCACGCGGAAAAGGGAGGAATGAGGAGATTCACCCGGTGACCTCGTGCCGCCTGCGGTAATGCTACTGGCAAACGGTGCCTCCATACCGACCATCGCTGGTGCTGTCGAAGAGGAGGAGGAATACGCACGCAGCGAGGCCAACAGCGTGCAATATGATGGATATGTTACTGATCACACCGATCTGGCCTCGGAGGTCGATATCGACGAATCCGAGTACAGGCGGGAATTACTTAACGACGTGAGTTATCAAAATCGCTACATCGACCACCAAAACTAACTAATTTTTTTAATTAAATTAATAGTCATTTTTTTAATGAGCCTACAAAGTTTATCGCGATATTTTATACATATACATAATCTTTTAAATAGTAATTTTGATGAATCTGACTAATATAAATTTCTTTTTATTACTTTACAGAAATGGCGAATGCTCTTTGACAAGGTATGTATGATTATATTACTTCAAAATTAATTTACCTATTTTTGATAAATTAGATCTAGACTTTATTTCATTTCCTTGTTCTAGTTCGATCCGGAGGGTTTTGGAGAGATACCGTTGGAGGATTTTCTGGCAGCCTTGAAAAGCCCTGAGTGGAAAGCAGAGATACCGACGAACAAACGTGACATACTTCTAACGAGAGCAAAAGAGTCGCGCGTTGAGGCAGTGACGTTCCAGGACTTCGTCAATGTGGTGAGTTTAGAACTTTATTATTGCATGGCTTTTATTTCCGAGATGCAATGTGACATAATGTCAATATAACATATCGTATATGTACATACCGATCTGCATGAGCATCAGCGGAGTTGAAGAATTCTGCCAGTGACTGTAACATAAAATAAAACAAATTAATGTAGACATGTTATTTAAATTAAAGTATTTAAATTAAAGTATTTAAGTTAAAGTATTTAAATTAAAATATTTAAATTAAAGTAAAGGTAAAGCTTTATAATTTTTTTTAAAGATTTTATAAAAAAAAAAATTTATATTTACCTATTAGTTGCTCCGCCGATGCACGATGCCCCCCGGGCCTGCTCCTCCTCTCAGTTTGCGTGTCGAGTCATCCTTCCGCGCACAAGTCACTCGCGAACACCCCGACCGTGATTTTACTGTATAAATTATTATTATAGTATACTTCGTTTAGGGGCTTAGAATTTGTACAATTTCCACTTATTTCTGTTTCTTGTGTTAGATATTTATATCATATATCACAGTCTCATTTTAATATTGAGACAAATATTTAATTAATGCGATTATTATTATATTTTAATTCTTATTTTATTTTCACTTTTTGGTTTATAAAACTGTCGATATGGTCGGGGTTTAATTTACTCTCTGGTGCAAAGTTATCCGGTTGTCGTTCTTCGTAAAAATAGACCGTTCTGCAGCATACTGTTTTCTCGACGGTGAAATTGCTCGCTCGATAGGAAAAGATAATTTGAAATTGTTGGTTTAAACATGAAAATCTTTTTTTATGTTATTCTTTTGGAACATCTCTTTCTTAAGAATTTCCACTTATTTCTATTTCTTGTGTTAGATATTTATATCGCATATCACAGTCTCATTCTAATATTGAGAGAAAAAGTTAACTAATGCGATTATTATTATATTTTAATTCTTATTTCATTTTCAACTTTTGGTTTATAAAACTGTCGATATGGTCGGGGTTTAATTTACTCTCTGGTGCAGAGTTATCCGGTTTTCGTGCTTCGTAAAAATAGACTGTTCTACAGCATACTGTTTTCTCGACGGTGAAATTGCTCGCTCGATAGAAAAGGATAATTTGAAATTGTTGGTTTAAACATAAAAATTTTTTTTTATGTTATTCTTTTGGAACATCTCTTTCTTAAGAATTTCCACTTATTTCTATTTCTTGTGTTAGATATTTATATCGCATATCACAATCTCATTCTAATATTGAGAGAAAAATTTAACTAATGCGATTATTATTATATTTTAATTCTTATTTCATTTTCAACTTTTGGTTTATAAAACTGTTGATATGATCGGGGTTTAATTTACTCTCTGGTGCAGAGTTATCCGGTTGTCGTGCTTTAAGAAAAATTCTAAACGAAATCTCTGCGACTATCTTATACAAAGTTCTATAGAATACTGCTTCCTTACAAATTCTTACGGAAGAGTGGTCCCGAGCCAATTTCCGAAAAATGGCTTACGCCACATTTGTTCGTTAAGGCGGCAAGATGGGCCGAAAGCTCTTGTGCCCTCGCATTTAGCAATCTTATCAAAATTACACGGGGATCAGATAGAATTTACAAAAGGGCAGTGACATTATTCTCGTTGCGTAGTTAATGACAAAAAAAATCTCACGGATGATTTGCCGAATTTCGTCGGGGGCCTCTCCTCACGCGTCGTTTAACTCACGCTTTGAATCGCTTCGATATGTGCACGGAACAGTTTTCCACCTCTTAACGTCAGACCCGTTTATCTTTTCGGAATCACGAGCGAAAGGGAGCTCGTGTAGAAAACCACCAAAAACTTGTCAGCGAATTTAAGCGCGAACAAAGCGCCCGTCGGTGTGCCGTTCCTCTAAACGTTGAGATTATCATTGTACCGATATTTATCTGTCAGTTTCTAGCTGCGTTTCCTTGCCCCGCGGTCATTGTCGTTTGGTAGGATCAGTGAAATCCGGGCCGAAGCCCACATTTTTCAGGTTGACAAATAGACGGACAATGAGACATTCCGACACGGTTAGAATAACACTATTTAACTACCGTAAACCTCCGTCGACTACGGTTGAATCCGGCTTTTGCAGA
This sequence comes from Cardiocondyla obscurior, assembly GCF_019399895.1. Lineage (NCBI taxonomy): Eukaryota > Metazoa > Arthropoda > Insecta > Hymenoptera > Formicidae > Cardiocondyla > Cardiocondyla obscurior. The sequence goes on along the minus strand of NC_091884.1, from coordinate 2,399,747 downwards.
AACCGATGAAAATCGAGCGTACTCCAAAGTAAATTCCGACACGGCCTCTTAAGCAGATTATATTGTGTCGCAAATTTCCTATCTCGATTCTTAAGCGAAGCGCGCGCGGTATAGGTCGTACAAAGTGAAAGAGAAAAACTGGATAGAAACACATGTACGTGATAAGCGTGTCACGCGTCGACTAATCTGTTTGCCACAATTTTAACGTTTGGCACAAAGAGAAAATACTACTTTAAGATATTTCAATTTTCATATTTGGTCTAATGATAAATGAAATTATTATGCGATTGTGCAAAATAACCATATGCCAGCTATACAATGCAATATGCGGTGTATGCAAGGAAATCCTAGTTGCCGCCATTTGGTAACGCCAACCATAAATTATAGCAGCGTACCGAGAATACTTGCGATTCCTAGCTTCTGAATAATTGCTACTACCTTCAGCCACCTGCAGATATAATCCTATTACGGTATATTACATCCCGCGGCAAAATAAAGCAAAGATATCAGCGACTGACAACTCGGGAATTTTTTTAAGCACTAGAGAAAACCATAAGCGTGTTATGCGCGCGTTATTTTTTAAGAGACCCCAATTATAAAGTGTGAAAAAAAAAATTATTTGACTTACCGATCTGCATGAGCATCAGCGGAGTTGAAGAATTCTGCTGGTGACTGTAACATAAAATAAAACAAATTAATGTAGGCATGTTATTTAAATTGAAGTATTTAAATTAAAGTATTTAAATTAAAATATTTAAATCAAAATATTTAAATTAAAGTAAAGGTAAAGCTTTATAATTTTTTTTAAAGATTTTATAAAAAAAAAATTTATATTTACCTATTAGTTGCTCCGCCGATGCACGATGCCCCCCGGGCCTACTCCTCCTCTCAGTTTGCGTGTCGAGTCATCCTTCCGCGCACAAGTCACTCGCGAATACCCCGACCGTGATTTTACTCGCGAAAATTAGTTAACACTATCGCGCGTTGATTTTCGGCACTCCTGAAAAATGAAAATCCTGAAAAAGAAAACAAGTTACTGACTTACCCAATCTGCATACAGCGGAGTTGTAAAATTCTGCCGGTGGCTGTAACATAAAAAGAAATATATTAATGTAGACATGTATATTAGTTCAAAAAATTAATTAAAAAAAAAAAGTAAGGGTTTTCTTTTAATAAAGATTTTATTAGAGAAATTATTGCTTACCTAAAAGTTGCTCCGCCGATGCAGGATGCCTCCTGGACCTGCTCATCCTCTCAGATGGGACGTGACGAGCCATCCTTCCGCGCACTAGAAACTCGCGAGCGCACTCCCGAAAAAAAGATAATCGTAAGAAAAAACGTCCGATAACTAGCGGCACTCCCGAAACGACCGACGAACCGGCTGCGGTTCGTATAATCATTTATATCGGCGTGCGGCACTTTAATGTCTCGCTAAACGGTGCGCAGCAGCAGAGGTCCTTTTAATCTGTAACAAAAAAAATTAAAAAATTATTTCATAGATATTATGACTAAAAAGTGAATTCTAATATTACTTATAAAATTCTTTCGGATTAAATCATAGCGAAAAAAAAAGTTCTAGTGGTTTCCTTTTTGGTTCGAGGTATTTTCAAAGCAAGGATCAGTCGATAATCCCGAAATGAATTTTTTCAATATAAATGGTACACCACAGAAACCAGATAAATCGGATTAGCCTACGATGTAAAAGGCCTCTCTCGATTCCGTGGTATATATAAATAGTAATGATGGGCGTGAGAACGCACAAATAAAAGGGTTTACAATTTTCTTCTTGTGAGAAGAGTTTAAAAATCAGGGTTATATTTCACATATAAAATCTTTACATATTACTATGCATAAATATACTGCACGTGGTTTAAATTAATTAATTTTTAAGTTGTTATATTTCATTTATGTCGGGATAAATAATTATTAATTTCGAAGGTATCGCGAGATCGATAAAATCATAAATTTCTGTTATTATAATTATCTTTAATTAATTTTAACAATTGAAACTTTTTACTATTTTATTTTTCGGTGTTTTTTTTTTTTCTTTTTGAACTCGTAGCGTATTAGCATAGCTGTCGTAATCTTTCGATTTTTAACAATCCCCGCACGGTCAGTTTCTCAGCGGGCGGCTTGTTCAACACCCGATAAGATCGAATTATTCTGCGGTGCGGCCACTGCCGCGTTTTACCCGTTAAGTGCACGGCCATTTGAACTTTAGCTCGTACTTTAGGTGTGCATACATGAAAGGCGGAATTCCCGTGGAGCGAAAGAGAAGCACCGGGCCGGTGGGTGGTGGGGAGGATTCGTGCCGAAGCTGCGATTAGCAATTAGTCCGAACGGAGGTGGTCACTCTATGTTTGCACAGCGCGAAACCGTTAATTAGCGAGAGAGATAGAGAGACAGGCACGGTTAGCGAAGAAATGGACTGAGGCTAGGGCGATAGAAGCGGATGACGCTCCGTCGGCGCTTAGGTGGCCTTTGCCAGAGTTTCGGCAAGTCGTTGATTCCCGTACGATCGCGGTGGTCCTTCGTCTCTTTCTTTTCCCTTTATTCCTTTTTTCTTCTCATGTCTTCTCCACCAACCCCCTACTCTGCGAGGCAATTTTTTCCTCGCTCCCCGCGCGCCACCGCCACCGGCTCGCCGCCCTTTTGCTCTTCCCGGATATCAATTATGTCCCCGTGGGCCGCACGTTGCGACGGTGGACCCACCGGTGTGTGTCTCTCACCTCCATGAAGGGGGCCCCGATGCTCGCCTCGTTATCCCTCGCCGTGGGCGTCGAAATCCCTGTGTAAGGTCTCTCAGGAGCTACAAAGTGCAATTTAAGAAAATCCTCTCCTCTCTCGTCTCCGCGGCTCGATCTCGTTACACTCTTTCGTCTCTTTTCTCCCTCGTTGTTTCCTTGTTCTAGCGATAAATCGGTAACAGGTCGGTATCTTTCAACGTCTTCGACGACTTTCGATTTTATTTTTCTCTGGATTATTTTTTTATTTTTTAAAACTGATGCTTAAATAAATGGTTCCAAATTTTTTTTTTTTAATTCTTATAGTATATCACTATTTATATTACTATTTTATATCACAATTTTACGGGAGCCGTGCTAACTTCGCGAATCTAGCACGGCACTTTCCCTTTTAAAGTACTAAAACTCATTGAAAATAATTATTTTTTCAAAGAGTTTTAGATAATTTTAATTAAAATTTATATGTTTCAAATTAATATTTCGTTATTTACAACTTTGATACTAAATTCATTTCTTACAGTGCCGATTGAAAGCTCGGTGGGAGCATGCTTATCCGGCTATATGCCCTTTGTTAAAAAAAATTAATGACCAGAACTTTGCTTAAAACTAATTAAAATAAACATATTTATTAACGTCGCGTCAGTCTTACCGTAGCGCGAGGACGTACTCGCGATATTTTTCAATAGTATTTATTAGCGAAAGGTTGGACTGTCTTTTTTTTTTTTCTTTCTCTCTTTGTTCCGTTTCTATCGTGCAAAAGGAACCAAGTATTTCCGCGCGAGGCGGACCGACCTACGACCCGATTATACACGGGCCCCAGACGCGTGATTCATAATATTAGATTTGAGCCGAGACCGAATAATGTAAACGCCACGTAGAAGGGCCTTATATACATGAGTGTCCTGTTGGAATAAGCGCAAGGGGCGTCACGTTGGCGGCGAATGCAACAACGTTGCGGACGACGCCAACGAAGACGACGACGACGCCATCAGGAACCCCGCAGCCACCCACACCCACGTCGGCCCCTTAAATCTCCATTCTCAGGCGCGCCTCGATCCCTTTGAGCCCCTCTATGCCCTCCGACAACGACCCTGGGATCCTTCGTCCTGGACGCATGTAAATATGTTCTATCCGAAGGTAATTTAAGCGACGGACTATCTTTCGTTATTTTTGCATCGGTGTGTGTTTCCAAATGTATACGCAAGGGTGTCGCGTTATCAAACTTTTGAATAAAGTACGTATTTAATTAAAAAGTGTAATTAGGCGTTTTGCATTTTTTTTTTTTTTTTAATTAAACATTTTTGCGTAAGTTTTTACTTTTCTCTATACTTATATGAATTCGGTATTTAATTTAACGATAAGTTTTTTTTATTTAATTTCGTTGCGTCACGCATGGCGACTAGGACGGTATCTCATCATTGTTACGACTGCAGACGTAGATTTGTCACTCGAGGCTAATTGTGCGGTAGAGATTCATAGTTACTCGGCGACCGTGTATTGGTGCATCGGAGCGGTAACGACAAGGTTCCCCTATTAGAGACAATTGGCTCACACCGTCCCGTTAAAAGCATTCTTAAATATGCGAGCTTATCTGTGCGGATCGAAGGTGCATGGTCAGCGACTCCGCTCACATACCTTTCCCGCTCCGGCGTATGAGGGCGATCGACGTGGTGTCATTACAGGCTTCCAAGCGACTGTGTTCTGTCCTCGGAACATTCGTTTCGGTACGTAGCCACAACGTAACATCGTCAAGGATCGTGGAATTAAAAGGAGACGTATCCTCCGGCGTCATTACGTCTTTTCGTCGGTGGCGCTATCGAGTCGTCTGATCTCGCTCGACCACGCTTCATCCCTAAAAGTCTAAACGGCTTCTAATTAGGGGGACAGTCGAAACAAAACATGCCCAATCTCGGCAACACTTGAGATAAGTTACACGGGTCCGACGAGTCGCATACCACCTTCGAGTACGACGGGCGAGCTACGGTTTTTCGCTTCTTCTTTTGCGGTCTGGACCCTCCCCCCTTCCCCCCCCGTTATCGATTTTGTTGTGCCACATCGTTGTCCGATATCCCGGCGTCGCGTTCTTCATTCGGTGAAAATATTGCTCGGTTCCCGTACCTCTCCACGCATCCTTTCGTCTCAATTTATACATCGCCGGGCGTATTTATCGCACTCGGGAGGAGGAATTCCTTAGCCTTAATTACGCGCTTCGCGCTTGATGGATCGAAGCCAAGTTCACTCGTTGGGGAATTATTATTCGCGTACCTGGGGTTCGTCGATATTTCTGCGTGTACAGAACGCATTGTGCGTGGATTAATTAGCGCTTCTCGGAAGAGTATTTTACGACTGACAAGCCAGACGTGCGCCGCTGGCATATTATCTGTCTCTTGATCCCGCAACACGATGCTTCTCGAGAAATAATTTGCAAGGTAGACAAGTCGCTTGCTTAATTATTATCGTATGTATCGGCCACTCGCCTTGTGCGCTGCCAACCAAGATAAATCGAGGGTACTCGCTGCTTCGAAATCTTTTTATTTCCTTTACGAGACACTTCGATAGCAAGGATCTAGATAGAAATACTTGTTTTCGAATTAAAAAAAAAAAATTTACACTCCTTAACAATCAAAGATCGCGAACTGCTACGTTACATAATTATATGCGTACGATTACATTTTTTTTTTTTTTTTAAACAATTTAATGATTACGTTTTTAGAAAAAAAATTAATTGCATAAATTTTTATACATGTCGCACCTGTTGCACTTTATCGGGAATGGTTTTTTTTTTATTGAAATAATTGGTCGCCACGGTAAGAGTGTATAAGAATATTAAAATCATTAATTTACTTTTTCGAGAGTAAGGCAAATGTAATCTTTTAAAATGACAAACTGCTGACGTTTCGCGATTAATGAACCGTCGATAGATCGGGTGGTGGGTTTCTAGCAATGACTTAAGGACGCGTTGGTCAGACATTTCGTCATCCCTTGCATGCGTTTACGTCCGCGGCCCGAAGGTGCTCCGTCCGTAGGCCTCGGCCTAGGGTGATCAATTATTTTGTTCGGCCGGTCGATAATAGCAGGTCGTAATATGGTCCATCGGCTAGAACTGAACGTAGCCATCTGTTGTCGGCACGGTCTGCGACAAAACAAACAGCTTGCCAATTACCGAACCAGGCTGATTTCGGTGCCGCTCGACATAATTTGGAGGCCGCCGTGGAGGACAAAGGCGGCCCGTTTCCACCACGCCCACCATCGTTAAGCTCTACGACGAGTAGCTACCACGATCTACCACCACTACTATCACCTACCGTAGTCGCACCTTCGATGCACCCTTCTCGCTTGGTATCTCTATTTATGTTGCACAAGCCGCAGCTTCTACCGCGTCGGCTGGCCTTTTGTGCACGCCGGACAACGGGGGCTAGACTATCCGAAACAATGTCCGAGTAGTTTCGTTAGCGAGAATAAAGTATACTTATAACTATATAACTATATTCTTTCAAGCTCCGGTCAACCTCCAAAACCTCCCCCTTTTAAATCTTAAATAATAAATTAAAAAAAAAAAAAAAGGTTTAATTTTATATTTTTGTTTCGATATTTTATTTTAAGCGTAAAATAACGACTGATCGATTAATTATTGCGTACGCACGGGATATTACGTGTGCATGTGACAGGGAAAAATTAGAAAATCTAAGGATTGTTAAAAGCAAAACGTATCGCGACCCTTTTCATATGTTTCTATAAACTTACATCATCATCATGCCCGCTCACGTAGTTTTTTTTATACGTATACGACCCGAGTTTTATTCTTGCTGTCACGATTTCACACAAAGCTCTCTTTTTCCTTTCTCGCTGAAGTCATTAATGAGTCAGGCGTATTGCATTTACCGATATAAGTATTTTATTATAAGTAAATATTATTTATTTTATCGTATGTGCAATATCTGCTCGATTATTTCTTTTTAGTTTTAATATATATATTAAAACTATATATTAAAACTATATATTAAAATGTACATTAAGGTTCAGTTTTATTACAAATGTTTTAAATTTAATTTACTTCTATATCTTAATAGGGCATGAAATTTAAGGTTTTTTCTAACAGTGTAGAGAAAAAAGGACAATTGAATTAACGGAAGTCGGAGAAGGAAAGATGATTTTAATGGCAATGAAAACTTTTACCGCCTCGCCGATGATTACAGGTTAACGAGGCGGCAGTAAGTGCCCACTCGTCCAAACGATAATTGGTCGCTGATCGATTCGTACCGCGAAACAGCCCGCGATGAATTCGCTTTAAATGCGAAAATCTGCCTCGGTCGTTGCAATCGTAACGCTCGCGCAAGTAAAAACGGCCCGTGTGTGAGTACGCGCGCGTGTGTGCAAAGCTGAGCTATACGCGTCCGCACGAAACTGCAGTTGCGGATAATTGGAGCGCGGTAGCCACGGTGATTGCTCGAGATCGACTTCCTTCTACATATATCTGTAAGTACCTTCAGTAGCGAACGAAAAACATTTAAGTCGCGAAAGAAACAGATGATAGCATATCAGAGTTTGATCTTTTTTTTTTTTCTTTTTCTTTTCTTTTTTTCTCATTGTCAGTGAGTGGAATAATTATCGCGATAATTAATAGTAATTAATTATCGTAAACGTGTATTTAATGAAATATCGCTTAGCCAATCGTTAAATTTAATTTATATAAATGACGCCGGGAACAAAATAAATAAAAAAAAAATAGACAAACGTCCTGGTCTTGTACGGTCACGATCGATAATTGATAAGATGCTGCCGGCCGGAGCACTAAATTAGTCGCGTCGCGAGAGAAAGCGTTGCGGCGCAGGTCGTAAAGAATCTGGCCGGAGAGCGGCGTGGTGTCTCTGAGTGAAATATAAACGAGCGAAGGGCACGCAAAGTCCTGATGAGCATCAGCAGGTACACGGTCGCGCTTCTGGCTGCACCACCACCGATACGGGGCGACGAGCGGAGGTTATATGGATTGCGGATTCCCCGCGGCGCTTGTATCCCCGAGTAATCCTCAGGAGTGTGCGACGGGCACGCATGGCATTCTGGTACTCACGACTTCCTTGTCGCCTCTGCCCGACCGACCCCGAGTCCACCCACCCGTCTCCCTCCCCAGGTCGCCGTTTACGGTTTACGCGGTCGTTCCGCACGTCCCCCTTTCCCGAGCCATTGCTCAGGTGCACCGCGATTCCCTCGCCTTGTATACGCTCAACCTCGCCGCTTTATCCGCAGACTCCCAGGGATCCGCAAGCGGTCTCGAGACGAGATCGAGCGAAGAGGCGTCATCGTGTATACAATCCCCTCGAATACCTGCGATTCCACCGTACGCCGATGGCCGTTCGGTACGCCGTTAAAAACATAAATTTACAATATAAACCCCCGCAAAAAAAAAGGAAAAAAAATGCGATCGCGTCGGTTAGTCGGTCTCGCCTAAGAGAGCCACAATGGCAGATTCGTGATTCGGAATAAGTTAAACTGATTCTGTAGCTATAAGGTAGCGCGTTACACGGCTATTTGAACAGCGCGACAATGACCGTCGGCGTCTGAAGGATACACGGCGGGTGGTGCCTATTGCTTTTACTATCCCTTTGTCAGAGGCTCTAAATCTTGCTTATTTAACGTGCAATCGTTTCACGATCGAATGCGTTTATAAAGTTTGCACCTTAAAATTGAAAAGCGAAGAAAATTAGGCCGCTGTTATGTCGAAATGTTTAAGCTTTTCTCTAATTCGCACAAAAAAAAAAAGAGAAAGAAAAAAGTTTTCTAAATAACGGAAATAAAATGTTTATTGTTAATAAGATGAATAGAATTAACCGAATTAAAGTACACTGTTAAAAAAAACCTTAAATTTCATGCCCAGGTATACCTATAATATGAGATATTATATGTTACGCATATATCGTAGCCTATCGATTAATAGATAATCGTTTACTGTTTGATCAAGAGCGCTCTGGAAATCTCGACTATATTTTTAATAATTTAACAAATTTAATAATTCATCGTATCGCTAATTAATAATATGCCCTGCAGAACAAGCCCGCGCTTACTCGATAAAATAGCGTGAATTATGGTTAAATCGTAAAAAAAAGCGATATTAATTTCTTTTTTTTTTTCTCGTCCTTCGGATCGAACGTCCTTGCGGAAGACTTTTTTTTCCACTCGTAAATGCTAAGTGCAGACTTCACTATCCTTTCGCTTGAAACTAAAACGAGAGGAACAGCTGGGCATCAGTGCCAAACAGAAAGCAGGTTGCGTATAGCCGGGCTACGGATATCTACTCTTTCCCTCCAACCATTGCATTTTTCTCCCGCCTGCCCCACCCCTCCCCGTGCCTACCCATCGCCGTTTTCCTCTGCAGACTACCAACCACCCCCATATCTTGTTACCAACAAGCGCGAGCCCACCTGGACTCGTAAGGGTTACGAGCAGCAGCCATCGCTTCATACAACTGTGAGCAAAAACTTACATAAAAACCAGCGTCACTCCCAGCAGCTACAATAGCTGATCAGAAAAGATCTAAAAAATACGACGCCTCCTCCCATTCGATATACACATCTTATCGGAGTAATATTACAAAGTAAAGAAAAAAAAAAATAAAAAAGAAAAGAAAGAAACCTAAAAACATGTTTTTAGGTTTCTTTCTTTTCTTTTTTATTTTTTTTTTTCTTTACTTTGACAATCGAATAATTTGTAAAATCGCTGAGTTTTGCAAATTTAATTATACGTTCACGTGGCATAAATTAACGAGTGAATTTAAATTAATGTTGAAATAATTATAATCATTAAAACGATTTATTATTATTATTATTTTTTTTTTTCTCCCCTCATAGATTTCTCTTCTTACTTGTAAAATAAAATTACAATAAAGCGCGACGGATTTCACGTATTTTCTATGCACTAAAAGCTGTCGAAGATCGGCGCGTTCATGTTCACCGTGCAAATGTGGTGTCTTCCTGTTTGTCGCGCCTTTAGCAGCCACAAAGCCATTTGTGTTCCCGCGGATAAAGTCGCGTGTGCACACCAAGTGGCCGGAAAATAGTACGAGTGGCGGGTTACAAGCGGTCCCTCCCCTCGCGCTCGCCCTCCTACCTTTTCGCCTTACCTCCCGCTCTCATTCTCTCCGAGGAAATTGGCAGCTAGGTCGAAACCCTTTTGTCGTCGACGCGCTGCATGCACGACGGAGTAAACAGCTGCGAATGCCATTTCAATAACGGCTAAGCGTCTAGATAGGATTTTGGTGCTGGCCTGCATTCGAGCGCTTGTCCTTTGATCAGACGGGTCGGTCCTCGAAAACGTAGCCGAGATAAACTCCATGGCGGCTTTCCGTACTCTTTCTTCGCCACCGCCCTATTTGCACAAAATGTTTTCGTCTACCCGTTTCACGATAGTCGCATTGTCAAGCCCCCGCGCTTATCGTACGATTGAAGAGCTTTCCTCTCGTAATCGCAAACAAATCTGGCCAATTTAAAATTCTTTTATACCTACATATAATTTCTTTCTTTCTTTCTTTTTTATTATTTTTTTTAATTGCACATCTCGAATAGTGATTCCGTTACGGGATTTTAAAATAAATGTCAAACGCAGAAGCTTTAAAGCTAAGGGTTATCCGTATATTAAATAGGTAATGATTATATCGGCTACGGTAGCGCGGACCTTTTTCATGCGAGCGTCGTTTATTGCTGGCGGCTTTATATCGGCGGGGCTTTTCATATGCCTAAACGCGATGTCGCGCGTACGTATCACGCGGATCGGGAAACCGACGAAAAACGATGAAAGCCTATGAAAGCGAGCATTGTGGGTGGTTTCATGAGGGATTCAGGTTGGGCGAGAGCATGCGGGCGACGTAGCGAGGGGACGAGAATCCCATCTGTCGGCATTTTTGCGCCGACATTGTGCGCCTGTTTATATCGACACCGAAACCGATAGAGAGAAAGAGGCGGACGGTTAAGGGCGGAAAGGAGAGACAGAGACGAGGTAAGGGAGCAGGGAGGGAAAAGAGAACATCCCGCTTTATTGCCGTATTGGCATATTGCCGCGGATCCGCCGGCGTGCTTTTTCGGCCTTTTTTATCTTCGCTGCACGCCACGTGAACGGCCGTACAACTCCACGGTGTGTATCGGACACGCCGTCGACGGCTGGCAGCGTCTCCTCTCCACACGCCGCGAATTTTACTCGTTTTCATGCGACGGCCAGTCACGACATTACCGTCGTAAATTCTCAACTGACGGACGATAGTCGGGGCGTATCGGAATATCGACGCGAATTTACTCCTTTTTCTCGTGGTTTCGCCACGTGCGTCCGTGCCGGCTCGATGTCGTTGAAAATCATACCCTGTATCGGATATTTCTTTTACCGTTCTTTTACTTTCGCTCACGAAAAAAAAATAAAAAATGTAAAAAAAAAGAAAAGCGCAAGATTTAACGACAAGCCCTTTTGCTAACGTCAAGCGAATGTATAATTAAATAGCATCCCCAGCGAGTACAAATAAAGAATTAATAAATTTGTTCGTTATTCGTGTCGTTGTAATAATATTACAATGATCGAAAGGTGCAGTAACTAAGCGTATAAAAATATAAGAAGATATCGTTAAGTGAAATAGAAAGTTACGTAGAAAGGAAACGCATTTCCATGCAGTTTCGCTCTGTCTAGTATATGCAGACCGTAGACGTATCAGATGATCGATTTATTTGCTGTTTGTCTCCGCTGTGTCGAGGTGACACTGGATGACAGCGGAATGGGCGCCACTCGATAAAGCTATCTATGTAGAAGCTAGTTCTCATCGTGAGACAACACACGAAGATTAATTTCCTTTCGGAACTTTCACCTCATCTGCATCGATAGTTCGACAACGTAGTTTCGCGTTCTTCGCTATTGGCGAAAATTCGTTTGACACGATAATTTCGTCACGTTCTTTCATGCAAATTTCTTTCCTCTGACGCAAGGGTTTACGAACGCAAGATTAAACGTATACCTAACGTATTAAATGTTACATATATGTAACATTTAATACGTTAGGTATACGTTTATGGATTACACGAGTGCGTAATATTCTGCACATTTATGCGCGCGTATCGATACCGAAAATAAAATTATTTTCATTATTTTTAAATTGAAATACGTCAAAGGATATATCACATCTACGTAAATTGTTAATGACGCTTCTGTTTTTGGAGATCTTGGCTATTCCAAAAATGATTTAAGACGCGCGCTAAGATTTTATTGAAAGTTTCACGGCGAGGCAATCGAGCGATAGTGCGAGAAAGACGAGCTTACCGTGCGCCCGGGTCTGTCGATAGCGACGAAAGGCGTGGATCAGGGTTATCGCGTCTCGTCTCATCGAGATGGTAGATTGCGCGGTCTCGTTTTGCCCGAGTCACCCCGTAGACGAGCGAGAAACTCCGGAGCCCGGCTCCGTCGAATAAAGCGGCCGAACAAATAATGCAGCTCCCTCCCCTCCAGATGCTTCCGGTCTCTTATTTCACCGGATAGCCATCCGAACACGTGCCTCGTTTCCTCCTCTTCCTTCGGCTCCTTTTTCCTTTTATTTTTCGGCGAAGGGGGAGAACGCGGAGTGAAGGATCGGCGGTAGCGAGAGCTCGCCACTTCTCGCTGTTACTACCTCATTGAATTCAATAATTCGATCGCAAATCAACTGTAAGCGTGGGTCGATGCGTGGCGTTCTCGCCGAAAGATCTCCGCACGGCTGATTAGACACCCGCCAAATTTAATATCGCTAACCTCTGTAACGCGTCAATTGCAGCGTCCGATTTCGATGATTGATATCCTTGTTACTTTTCTCGCGAGCGTAAAGAATTCGATGGGAGGGCGAAACTCCATGCGGGGAGTAATTTTATTTTGTTCCGCAATGTAGACGTTGTCGCGAATTAAATTTGCAATGGATTTGATTTGTAACGTGAATATTTAAAAACGCAAAGTAGACGGTTACCCACTGTCGTATACGAATTCACGGCTACGATTTGAAAACTGGCGATTGTTCTAATATCGAATATAAATTTCGCGTCAGCGCGGAATATTTAATTTCGGTGTCGTCGTCAACGGCGCGCGACAAATTTTTTTCCTGCGCAACGTTTTTACTTGTCGCGAGCTAAGCGACAAAGCTCGCATTGTGCCGCGGCGTGTGTTGCGTCGCGTCGCCGATGCATCCGTGTTTGCGCGCAGCATCCTGCGTACATAGGATCGTGAGCCTATGCACACCCACGACTCGGCGGTCCCACCTGGAGGATGTCGTCGCGTGCCATTAAGGGTCCCGTTGGCAAACGTTTAATGACGATATGCCCCGAGCACGTGTCAGAACGTCCTCCCGGCAATAAAGGCCCTCTTAGACCGCGTCTTCTCTCTTCCTCTGCACCCGGGACCGTTCGATCCTTCCTCTCCACGTACGGCGAGGCAACGGGCGCGCAGCCTGCGAGCCGCGAGCAAGGGAGCTCTCTCCTCGTTCTTTTCTCTCCCTTCCTTCCTCCGTCTCTTGTCCACCGCCTTCTCTCTCCTTGACTCGCAAGAGCGGTTTGCGTTTCCTGCGCGGCACGCGACTCCGAAGTCCAGCTGCTTCCTGTCTACCACACTTCTCTCTTACTCGGCCTCCTCTTCCCGTTCCGCCGACCCACGCATTATCGTACCTCGCCGTCTGACTGTCCCCCGTGATCCCGTTCGTCCGCGGCCCCGCGTTTCCACCGAGCTATTGTATTCGAGGGAGATCGCCTTTCATCGTTCCGTCACGATATTTCGAATTTGCATAGCTCGGAGAAAAGGGTAAATGACACACGTGACGGAAGGAGCAGCCGATTCTTATTGTAGAGACGTTATTTAATTTCCATAAAGGTTTATTTTATTGTTAATTAAATTTAGGGACAGTTCGAATTAATATTAATTTTTTTAAATATTAATTTTTACAGTAAATCAATTAAACTAACGAATTTTCAGGCATTTAACGGAATAAGTAATAGGATAGCTCAGGAAAAAAAAAAAATGGGAACAAAAAAAAGAGGTTAATGCGATGGTAATTAACGCGAGAAACATTTTCAACCGCACGGGTGAAATCGTGTCGTTGCGCGCTGGACAAGAAATTGAAGTAATTATTTTATTTGTATACCGCTAATCGCACGCGAGCGTCGTTTAAATAGTATCATGTTTTTGCTCGCTCGAATGAAATTAATTAAATGAATGCGGTTTAATTGATTTTGTTGGCGATCCGATTGGATTTTCCGACGGGCGTAGAGCCGCGCGCGCGGCCGTGACTGCGTGTGCACATCGCGAGTGCATCCCGCGCGCACATCCGCCGTCCTTCTGCTTTCGATCTTCCTCTCACCTGTGTGTTCTCGCGACATGTCGCACACAGGCGCAAGTACAAACGATATCGATTGCTGTAATTAACCAGCCGCAACAGGCATACGGCATGACATCGCGCGAACGCGTGCACGCGTGCGTGCACGCCTCGCTCGCCCGTTGCGTGCATTCATCGGCGAGTCGATGCGGTGAAACCGCGTTCCGCGTTTCTCAATGCAAGTGGGACGATATTAACGTTGTCGCGTCGCTTTTGACTTTTACGCGCTGCCGACGCGCGATATATCTTTACTTGAACACGAAATAATTCTAACACCGCGATGTAGATCGCAGTTTCATTGACTTTAACGAGGCGCCTTATTTACTCGACGTTGAAATACCATCGTTAAATATCTCACGTGCTTATCGCGGAGACCGATACATCGATAGACACCGCGGTTTCCCGTGGAATTAATTTTCTCGCGGATAATTCGGTGTGGAATTTTTCGTGCGCGATATTATCAGTAACTCGCTCGCGCCTATAGCCTACCATCGTTCTTCCCATTTTTATCGGATTTCGATCAGATGAGAACGCAAACCCAACAGAGGTGGAGGAGGGACGGGGGGAGGGGGGAGAGAGGAAAACAATTTACTCGCCACGTGCTAGTAAACTACCCTCTTAGGATCATCCGATAGTCGCTTGATTCCTGCGCTTTCGTTTGTGTAAACCGATCACACCGTGTGCGCTTTTACGTGTCGGGTCGCGCCTGTTTTTGTGCGCGTATATATGCGGTTCGCGGCCAGCTTTTTCTACTCACCCTCTCACGTGGGCCAGGCCGCGAAGAGGTGAAGCGCGTGCCAGCAGGGCGCGGGAAAACGATTAGTTTTTAATTTGGTCCGGGTCGATTTGATCGCGTGAAATTGCGGCCGGGAGGCTCGTGCGTTCGTTCTCGCTTCGGATTTTTCGGCAGCTCCGGGAGTGTACTCTCTTTCGACCGCCTTCTCTCTTTTTTTTTTTTCTCTCTCGATTTTTTTCCCTCCCCATTTTTTTTTTTTTTTTTTTTCAAGGGCGTTTCGTTTCACGTTCAACGTCAGCCTGCACCATTGGGAGCTGGTCGATCAGAATCGGAATTGCTTTTGACCGCAACTCGATCAAGAAATGCCCCCGCTCCACCCTTTCGTCCTAAATTTCCTATTTTCAAAGCTATTTTTCTCCGAACGTGCGTGGCCGCGAGCCTCGCCCTCCACGAGCTCTTCGGATTTTCCAACAAATTTGTATTTTGCGAAGTTTTATGCCTCGATCGATAGAGAAAGCGTGCAAATCTAGCGGAGTACTTATCCTCATTGCGACTGTGCAGTTCTCGATAATTTAATTTAGCATTGTTCCCTCGTGAACCATTTTATTCATACGTCTCGTCGAATTTCCGAGTTCGACCGTCGCTCTTTCTCGGAGAGCGGTCTTCTCAAGAGATGCGCATTTTTTAGGGAAGAGCGCCGCAGATATGTGCATACATAACACACACGCGCGCACGCACGCACGCACTCCTTCGTGTACATTTTCTTTCTCTTTCTCTCTTTATGGGTTTCGTCGGCGGTGCGGAGCGTCTGCGAGCCACCAGTTCTCTCCTCGGCACCGTTTGCCTGTCTCTCGAAGTCGAAGCCTCACCGCGTGCAACATGTCGCGTGCAGGCACGTGCTCCGTAATGTATAATCTGACCTGTGGCCGGAGGCGTTCTACACGCCGATATAAATTCGAAACGGCGAGGATGCGAAAGGGGGGGGCTTAGGGGGAAAGAGGGCACGAACGCAGAAGAAGACGAAGAAGCCAAAACCGGTGGAGAGGTTTCGGTGAAAGGGCCATGGGGATCGAGTACTTGTTCGGGAGATACGATCTACTCTCCCGACTAGCTGTAATATGCGGGTTCAGTTCGCTCGTGGAAAGCTGATTTTCAGCGCTTCCGTTCGATGCGGGAAGTTGCGGGTCAGTTTAGAGATACGTATACGCGCGGTATGCCGGCGTACACCGGAGAATATAGATAGCGATAGGGTGTTGCTGCGAAGGGGACTTTTAATGTGGCGATATCAGAAAACGTAAGGTCGTTCGGTAGCGCATATCGCGTTCCAAATCGGATTCACGGATATAAATTTGAGATCTTCATGGCGCCACTAAAGCTCCGCTTGAATGGATGCGCGTTTTAGATGAAAGCCTTTCGGTGTCTGCGAACGATATTAAGGCGCGCCGTTCTTATCTAATCCTTGAATCGGTTTCTCATTCCCCCGAACATCGATATCCTCATATTGTAATAGCGAGGATCTTACTCTTTGTTATAAATTATTATTTTGCGTCAGAGATGATTAATTTTTTTTTTTTTTTTTTTTTTACATTGTTTAAGAATTTATATTGTTGTATTAAAACGTAGATTTTTTTTTTCTTTTTATTGTTACTTCCGTTGCGGTATTTTTCGTAGGTAAAAATCTCAAAGCGATTAAAGATGACTTATTATTACTTGCAAAGTTTAAAAATTTGAAACAATTTTACTGCGACGCGATAAAAATTATTACTTGCACGCAAGACGGGGCGCAATCTCTCGTAACACTCGGCGGTTTCGGGGATAGGCGTTAAACCACGTGCGAATACTTAGGAACGAGGCACACGGCGGGTCTGAAACTGTTAACGCCGCAATTTTCTCGGGCAGGCTTCGTAGCGAGGCAAATGAGGGCCGCGGTACGACTTCGGGGGCCCGTTTAAAACCGCTGATCCTTAGGGATCAAGATCCTCGTCGTCCCCTACCCCGCTCATTTGTAGTCTGCTTGGTTCTACGATACCGCAAAGTCGGATCCGGGGCTTGGTTACGTGCCTCCCGCGCAAACTCAGCGGTTTTCAGTTCGACATGACCGAGCTTTTACCCGCCTCTCCTCCCTTTTCAGTCCCTTTCTCGATTTGTAATTTACGAAAACAAGAGGAGGATCCACGTAAACACGAGTAGATACAATGGGCACGAGATGTGATAAGAATCAGGGGTGACGGAAGAAAACGCGATGGCCGGCGGTACGGGGATGAAGGGGGGGAGGGAAGGGAGGTTCTCGGCGAGACGAGCGTTCGAAAGGGGCGAGGAGAATGGTGCAAACTTCGCTTCTCTCTCGCCTTTATAAAAATGCAAACGGCCGATCATTTGAATACGTATAGCCGGTAATTCAGACGAAGCGGCCGCTCGCCCGCCCGCGTTTGCGTCACGCGTGCACATTTGTGTTCGCGTCGTGTATACGTGTTGTGTGAACGATGTTTAAAGAAGAAACGCGCGAGAAAAAGCGGCCTGAGAGAGAATCGATGTAGAGAAGGTGTGTCGCGTACAAAGATGTAAACCGTCTTATCCTCTTCTCCGCGGTGCGAGCCTTTTCTTGTCCACCTTCACCTCCGCCTTCTCCCTCGCCTCTTTCTCCGTCCTATCGTATTCGTTTCTTTTTATTTCCACTCGTTCTATCCTACCTTTTCGATCGTTAGTGTCGTGGCACTAGCAACATGAATCACCCTTAAAATATCAACTCTAGAAAATAACGAAACGATTGTATTCCTATCGAAAAATTTGACAATTAATTATAATACGTGCTTCTCCCTATTATTATTATTATTTTTTTTTTTCTCTCACTCGAGTGTCGTATTTAATTATTCGGTGGCAGTCGAATTTTAATTACATTAAATATGTTCGATATGACGTTAACAATAAAGCGCTTGTATCCCTTCTATTTCAACTCATCTGAATGCTTTAACGCGTCGACGGAGCGTAAAAAATTCCGGGTGCGAAATAGAACGCGAGCGGCAAGACGTTTCCAGAATGCGATCATAATTCGTCTAAGCAAGTCGTATACCGTTGCGTAACGATCGATTCGAAACTCGAGATAAGCCCGAGAGATCTCTCGGGAATAGAACCGCGGCAACAGAGACGTCTGCCTCCGTATGCGCCGTGGCGAGTGCACTTCCTGGAAGCAGCTTATGAATATTACTCGTTTGGGAAGAACGTTGCCGACGGGCTTCTGCGCCGGGTGTGTGTGTATAAGGTGCGAGGTAGCACGTGACCGACGGTCCTTTTTCTTTCTTTTTTTTTTTTTTCTCCCTTTTATTTGAAATTCCACGCGAACCTCGGCGGCGAGGCTGCGTGACCGCGCCGGCCGAATCCACGTCGGGCCAGGTTGCGTGGCGTTACCCATAAAACAAGGCATTAGCGCCGATCCGTATCTCGATTACCGATCTCGGTGATGGTGGCGAATGATGAGAGCGACGCTGCCTGCGCCCTCGTCATCGTTGTCGTCATCTACGAGAATTCCGACCCGCCCCGGGAATCCCGTTTCGTCTCGTTGCACCCGCAACCTGGCATCTTTCATGAATAATATCTTACGTGCATTTACATGCCGCTACGGAACTACATCACGCGGATCCGCCCTTCTTCCCTCACTCTCTCTCTCTCTCTCTCGTCGGTTACGAATCGCGAAACGCTTTTCCGTCTCCGCGTGTATTCATGGCGTATCCTCGAGGTAGAAGAGATGCTCTCACGGCGATAAGAACGGGCTTTTCCTTTCTTATTCCGTCCCTCCGCCTCGCTTGGCCATCGGTCGATTTCTCTGTCTCCACTTTTCGTGTTTTCCTCCCTTCGTTTCTTTCTCCCGCTCGAACTCCCAGGGGACCATACGAATCGTTTAATTCGATCTTCCCAGATTCCGCTTTTCCGTGCATCCCCCCACGACGCGACACGACGCGCTGTCCTACGAGATCCATTTATTTGGCTCCGAGACCCATCCTGGACCCGATTCTATTTTCCTCCTACTACGAGATTATCCCGAATTTATACAATTTGGATCCGACGTATATATCTACTATTCGTTATCTATCTCGAGAGGAGATAGATTCGCGCGCGCGACGGATAACGACTCGTATTTTATAAATGCTTACGAGACGCGTGACACTCATTGCCTAACATTTAAATAAAATTTTTCTTATCACACACATATCCTAATTATTTCAAATAATTATTTTTAAAGAACGATATAACCGTATGCTGTAATAAAAATTTTAATAAAAATCGCGCGAGCGCGGAAAAAGCGCGGCTAACGTTGCATTAATATTGCACTCTGGCGAACGTCGGTCCGGGATGTATTTCAAAGAGAAAGAAAAGCATCGGCGAAAGCTGGGCGGAGGGCGTGAGGGGATACGCAAGTGTCGCGGCAAGATTCACGAAACCGCTAGGAATTCCGGAAGAAGTACCTCCACGGTATTTGCCTGTTTCTCAGGCGAGCTCCCTCGAGTCGTGATGACATTCCACCACTCGCGGTAAGGGTTGGGTTCGTTGTTTCGCTTACCCTTTGCCTTGCGCTTCGGAAGACATCTCGGGGAGCATTCTTAACCGTGCTCTCTGCGGGGGCGACGATCTCGACACGGGATGACGTTGTTACGAGACAAGGTATTCGCCCGTTCGTGGAAACTCGCGGCAGCGACACGGCGAAGACGCGAAATCTCCGGCGAATTCGGAACCGCTTAAACCTACCGAAGTTTCTATGTCGTCCTTTGCATACGTAGATGTGTTAGGGTAGGTAAGACGTTAGCTCCCTTCAACGATTTCTGATCCGAAATTGACGGGGATGTGAGTGTTTCGATGTCGCCTCCGTTGTTCGGTTCTCGGTACTTTCCGGTATTTTTATTTTTTTTTTTATTTTTTTAAATAACGTATCGCGTCTCACGTGAAATCGAGAATTTATTAATCACCTTGCTGCATGTAAGGAAACTACTTTTAAAATTGTTGAAGCATTTATTGCTTTAAAATTAAAAATGACGGAAAAGAAATATATAATAATTTTTGGTTCTAATTTAGAATTTCGATAATTGGAATATTAATAGTAATCGCTTTTGATATTGTTCTTATAGAAACTTTAAATTTAAATCCACCAAGAAATCTGTCGTTAAAGTAAAGCACGGCGCGAGTTTGAAGCGGCACGGTAAAAGGTTTATCTCGACGATCACCGGAATGATCAATCGTTTTTTGGGAAAACGACCGCGCGCGCGATAGGCAGGTTGAGTGAACGCGAAAACACGCGCAATGCGCGTCTGTTTACGAGGCGGCGGAGAAATATCGTGCGGATAATAGTGGACCACCATATGGAAGCACGGTTGCATCGTGGAACTGTAATTTGCATGTGCGCACAGCTGATGTCTGAGGGCCCGGGCCCTCTTCTCTAGTTCGGCTCGATTTCAAGGAGGAGACGATAGCGCGGCCGCGCCTCTTCGCGAAAAAGAAGAGCGGCATGCGGGGACGAGAACCGCGGCCGAAAGAGACCCGGGCACGAAGAATGGCCTGCATGGCCGGTCATCCGGAATCGGCAGCTCGTTGCAACACATGTGCAACGCGAGCCGCACGCGAGAGCCCTCGATTCTCCAATTACTGACATTAATGCCGCTTCGCCCCCTGGGCAGGACTCGCAAACAGGTTACACACCGGCGACTTGCCCGAATCGCTCGAAGGCCGCGCGCGACTTGACGAGCTACGTACTCGTCATCGAGGTGTAACGATCGTTTCCATCTATCAGGAAATCAATCGGCTACGGACATTTTTATCGTAGAGAAAATTAAGATAATAATGACTTAATTATTAATTTAATTTTTGTTTACCAAGAATTTAATGCTATTTTTTTTTTTTTTAATTCTTTGAAATTAAATTTTTTTTTTATAGATATTTAAGTATGTCTTTAGATAAAATTTAATATGCAACAAAATCTTTTTTTTTTTTTTTTTTTTTTTTTTTTTAATTATTTTGGGTAGGAGGGCTATAAACGTATACATTTGGAAACTAAAACAGCTGTAGAGAAATGTACCGTTCCGAAATATGGTTTCTGCAATTTTTTGTTGTTCGTAATTCATGCGAAAAATATATATTATCAACTGCTTTCGCATAGCTTGGAGAACGTCGCGGATCCTCCCTAATGTCAGGTTTCCGAGACATTATTCGGTACCAAACATATGTCTTGAATACTTTTGTACGTTTCGGTGGCCTTCTCACGTCGACTATCTTCCGTTACAACGGAATTTAATATCGCGCGAAACTTTATAAATTTCTCGAATTAAGTACTATTGTTGATAGCAAATTATTTGCACGTTTCTCACGCAAAAAAAATTTTTAAGTACCTCATATCTGTTTTAATAATTTTTACAACACTAGAAGAAACCATGCGCGCGCTATTTTTTAACAAACCCTAATTATAAACTATGAAAAAAAAAAATAAATCGACTTACCAATCTGCATGATCTTCAGCGGAGTTATAGAATTATGTCGTTAACTGTAACATAAAATAAAACCAATTAATGTAGACATGTTAGTATTTAAATTAAAGTAAAGATAAAGTTTTATTTTTATAAAAATCTCTATCACAAGCAACCAATTGCATAACATAATAAATCGACCCGGAGAGTCGTTTTCGAATCTAGGAAGTGATATCGGAAGTAAAAATCGGCGCTCCGGAGCGACTGATTTAGACGTGAGTCACGCGACAGTCATCTAAGTGCTCGAAATGCGTCAATCTCGACGGAGGAGAGAACCGCGATATTCCCCGGGTGTCCACGTGAGAAAGATAATCATCTGTGTGGGTTCGCTCGTTCTGGATCAACCGGCGGCGCGCCCCGCGGCGCGCCAGGATCAACCACCGTACGCGCGCGTCAGGATATCGTCTCCACGTGTCGTTTCGAAAATCGTTACGGCCGGCATTAGGCGGAATTCCGTGTGGGCGTGAACGCATCTTTATTTCGTTCATTGTCGAACCCCGAGTGGCTCCCTCCCGCCTGTATACGATACGCTTTATCTCCGATATGCCTGGATTAGAACACGCTCGTGACCACCGGACCTGTCCCTCGCTTTCATTATCCTTGCGCGAAGGAGACCCGGGGGCATCTCCAAGGATCGTGATTACCCGCTATATAGAGGACTGACGGAATCTATACGAATTTGGCTATCACTGCGTCGCCCGATTGAATCGTACTGGGGGAATGTTACTCAGGGAATTATATCTGACATTGTACTTTAAATTCTCGTTTAAAAAGGAGATGTAGAGATTTTATTGTTGACTGACTGTTGCCGCCTTTTTTTTTTTTTTTAATTTGCAATATTAATTGCAAAATCGTTAATCTTTAACGTAAAAATAAAAGCGAGATTAAACGACGCGCGCGAAGACGCGTGTTTTGTAACGCGTAGCTTTATAAAAATTTATTAATTATATTGCGAGCTACATATACTTATTTTTCACGATGTAGCGCACAGTCTACTTTCACTTTCAGACTCAGAAATATTGCAATTTCCGTCTAAATACGATAATATCGCCGCGCGCTTAAGTAATATATGGATATATATTTTTCAACGATGATATCTTTCTTTCTACGAACTCTCGTCTCCGATTACGAAACGTTTCTTCTTTACTTCGTAACGTTGCGCGGGTAGACGCGATAATCCAACATTTATATTTGCCGTCAGGATTCCGAGGCGGGGCGATCAATGAGAAAACGCGAGCGTCTATCGTGTGATATCTAAATTGGAAAAGGTGTCGGCAGACGGCGAGTCGGCCGAGTCGCAGCATTAGCGACGCTATTGAATTATTTTGCGGAGGCTCGCGATGAGATAGAAACCGGTCGACCCGCTCACAATGAGCGAAGTAGACACGAAACGAGGCCGGGACCGGCGAAATAAGAAACCGAGAGGAGAGATCAAGAGGACTAGCCACCTCTAGCTGCGCCGTTCACGCACGGCTGCACGAGATGCCGGACTGCGGCGCTGACGCGAATATAATGAGCCGCGGTAGCAATTTGGCGAAGAGGTATGGCTGCAGTAGATGGACCACCAGGTTGACGATTATCTCTGTAAAAGAGCCACCTGTATCCACTGACAGAAGCGTCAGGCATATACGCTATACACGGCTACCAGTAGAACTTTATTTGTGGTCGTTCCGAAACGAGACAACCGACGTATGACCAGCCACCATTAATAATAACGCAACTTTTTTAATTTCACGCTCGAATAATTTAGAACTCCGTCGTTCGAATCGTATTTAGACTCTCATTTAACCTATCGATTATAAATAGCCGAAATAAAAACTACATGAATCTAGAATCGTTAGAAGTGTTAGCCTTTAGAGTCAGGTTTCTCGATAAATAATTATCTATTTATGCATGCATATATTAGTGTCCGCTGAGAGACATTTTATTTATTAAGTAGATTCGGATACTCCTGGTGGTCTCGTTTTTGGCTTCTGGTAACATAGGTGTGGCATCTCGCCCCTCTGTTCTTTTCGTCTTGAGCAACCCCCTCTGTCAGCCGCCTCCCCGCGGGAGCTCATTTATAACGCTCACCTGGGAAACACAAAGGGACTTCTTTCATCCTCGCGCTTTAATGCTTTCTCTCCCCAAGTCGCCGCGTTGTCCTTTTTACACATTATTTCGTCGCCGGCATCCTTCCTCCCAGCGTCCTTTTCTTTTTCGCCCCACGTGCTCCCCTTTTTTACGTCGACGATTTCGCGATACTCTTCCTCCTTCTATTCGCTTTCCATTTACTTTTTTTTTTTTTTTGCCGCATTGAGTCGTACGGCTCGCAGAATAATATTAATAAGCCACTATTCTCGTCCCGATATGTTATACTAATTTGACTGCCGTGGATTATTAAAGATAAAAAAAATTATAAAATACTAAGAAATATTTATAATCAATTTGTCAAATTAGAGTCTTTAACGTAAACGCGGCGTGCGATTCGTCATCAGAGACGTTTATATATTTTTAATTTGTACCACAATATTTTATGATATTTAAGAATTATTT
Source organism: Cardiocondyla obscurior (assembly GCF_019399895.1). NCBI lineage: Eukaryota > Metazoa > Arthropoda > Insecta > Hymenoptera > Formicidae > Cardiocondyla > Cardiocondyla obscurior. The sequence goes on along the minus strand of NC_091884.1, from coordinate 2,375,873 downwards.
GTTTTTCCGCGCCTTTCGCACCGTTCGCATTTAATCGCGCGGCGCATTCGCGAGCAATTAAAAATTTTGCGTTATTTGCCGCGCAACGCTATTATCTCCCACCGTTGAGAAATGCATGAAACGTATGACGAAATTAACTACGATGTCGCGACATTAATTCTGTTGGCCATTACGCGGGACGGGATAAGGGGCGTAAAAAATGCAATTCGCGGCACGAAAAACGTTATCGTCGAGCGCAGTTCTGAATGCGCGCGCACGAACGAGCTATACCGCTAGCCTTTCGATTAAGATGGATCCCTCGTGCTCGTATGCAAAGAGACACCATAACTCCTCCAGGGATCCTTCGCTATTCTCCATGGAAATTACGTAAATCGCTTCCTTCGATCCTTCCTCGATCTTCGATCCCTCCTCGGATAGGGCGGGTGTCCCCGACCGACTCTGAATCGCCAAGATCCCCGAGATCGTATCCGAATTTAGAAAGCCCCTGCGAAGGCGGTATGAGCGACGACGTTTTCCCTCCAACTTCGATGTACCTACGCCTTAGGATGACGCATTTGACTTTCGCCACTTAGCCCTTGGATGTACAAATATTGGGCACATTGGGGTCAAGTATTCGATAGACTGTTTAAAATTGCGGAACCGGATGATGGAACTCGGGGACTGCTGAATATATTGACCCTCCCGAAATATGATAAATTTTTTTTAACTTTGATGGGAATTCATTTTATGAAAACTTGATGAATTTTTACTCTCTTTTTTGAGAGTCGTGATTAAAAAATTTTAAAGGCTAAAACTTCTTTTTTTTTTCTATTTTTATCCGAAAGAAAATTAAAGATAGATCTCCTTTTACGATTATGTTATCTGCTTGCGCCATACCTTGCATATTAAATATGTCAGTTCTGAACGCATGGATTGGATAATTGAATATTGATAAGATCGAAATGTAATTGTAAATTCCAACTGATATGCCTTTTGAAGTTTAGCAATTTTTATTACGCTGCAAGCTTATCCAGCGCATGAGTAACGTCCGTAAAATGTTTCATCGCGATCAAAGTAAACGCGTGCCATGCGACCTATTTTCTACATAATCATAGACTGTCTCCGCCGCGGTTATTAATCGCCGTTTCATTATCGCCGCCACCGCGGGGAAGGGGAGGGAACAGGAGAACATCACGCATTGCGGAGATCCGCACGCATTACGGGCGATTACGCCGATAAAATCACCCGATGCATTAGCCACGTACATAAACGTCGCGTGTATACTGAGAGGAGTAAAACCTTGGGAAATTTTTGTATTTTTTTCAAGATTGCGCTGATTTTCTTTTTTTTTAATAAAAATATTTTTTAACCAAGAAAACAGCTGTTTTTTTTTAATAGTTTTTGAAATCTCGATATTAAATATTAAAATTATGAATCTTAAGTGATAATCGCAATTAGCGCTTATACCGTTAAATTTTAATTCTCGCAAATATATTTTTCTATACCATCAGCGTCGAACTTTCGTGTAAAATTGATTTTTAATTAATAAATTATTAATATTATATTATATACCGATGTTTGCTTGTAAAAAAAATCTGGCTATGTTTTATGCAAAAATATTCCCCGTGATGTGACACGTTGAAATAAACACCCAGTGTGCAACAAACGTGGCCCACTCCGGAAACACATGCCGTTCAATCCAACGCGGTCGCGCATTAGCGCTACGATTTCCAGCCTTGCGGAAAATATGTGCGTAGAGCGCGGCACGCTCATTAATTACCGCCGCCGGTGATATTACTGAATTCCGCTGGTCGAATATATCACGGGAGACGAGTCTACGTTGCGCGTGGCACAGAAGCGAAATCGACAAATTGGTTCCAACATATTTAGCCGCGCCGGCTTCAGATTCGCGATGTCGTCAAATTCAAATTCGAGATTCTCGGAGAATAATCTAAATAGTTCTCTTGAGCGTGCGGTAAGAGATTAGAGTGGTAAATGCGTTTAATTAAGATAATCCACCTGGGGTCTTGTCTCGGTGCCCCATATGCTTCCCGAGTACCATCGGCGGTGCAAATGTATTAACGTTTTTAAAGATACTATCACGGATAACAGAGATTGTACGGAATTCGTCGACGCTGGAATTCAGTGTGCGGAAGATAACAATACTAAAGATAACGAGAACATTTCTGAAAGTCCCGTCAGAGATCACACGGAACGCCTGTCCATGTAGGTTTACGACATCGACCGTAAGTTCTTGTCTCGTAATTCGCGTATGAAGAGCAGCCGATAGAGCCCCTATGTTTCCCTCATGTTCTGTTATCATTTCGTATTTTAAAGCCATACGTTTAAAAAGCGCTTGCGTTCGACTTTGATATCAATTCTATGCTGTGTACACCGAAGGGCAGATATTTTTTTGCGGCGACAGCGAGGCTAGCGTACATAATCTTAAAGACGATAAAATCAAGGGATGAGAGAACGGGGAGAAATCAGTCATCGGCAAACCGGCCGGCGCGGTATATACATGCGAAACGTGTGAAAAATAAAAAAATTAAATTTAGAATTTAATTATTTTGAAACGCCAACAACGAAGCATCGTCGCATTCGTATTAAGACGCTACGTATCGTCCGTCATTTAATATACTTTATGAGTTTTAATGCGCGTACGATCGCGTTACGTGTTAGGCGCGTGAAATGTATGGGCGGCAGTTTTACAGTCGATTGAAGTATCGACGCGCAACAAGTAACGCAAATGGCGAGAGGCGTTTTCCTAGAAGAGATCACGGTTCATTGGCGAAACGTGTGGACCGGATGAGAAGAGGAGGAAGAGTCGGTGCAGCAGAAGCGATTATCTTATATAGAATAATTTGTCCGCTTCATTGGATAATGCCGTCGTGGCGCCAGTCTCTCTGACCCGCTTATACGCCTCGTCGCTTCTACGTTGAACCTTACGACTCACACACGTCGTCTGATTAAAGACTCGCATTGTTGCGTAACCGCGATGAAACTTCATGTTTGCCGACATGAATGTACGCGCGTCACGTTTCGATTCACAACGGGCACGATTTCTTTCTTCTTTTTTTTCTATTGCGAATAAAATTCTATGCCGGTTTTATTTTATTTTATTTTTTATTATAAATGAATCGCGGATATATTTTATTAAATCTTCAAATCAGGTTTTTGTGCAACTGATACGTTGGATTCGATCGAAAGCGTAATAAATACCGTCGCGTGATTATACCCGAGTACTTCAAGTTCGATAGTTACGTAGATATACAAGTCGAAGTCTCAACTTCACGGTTGACGAAACTGCCTGACTATCCACGCGTTAAGCTCCGTCTTCTTGCCAGGGTCGTTGGATGCAGGCATGATGATCTTAGCCAATTTTCTACAGATCGTTTCGATTACGGCGATAACCCTCCCTCCGTCCACTATTTCTCGTCCTACTTCTTAGCTGACTCATCCGTTCAAAGAAAATAGAATTATGATAATCAGAGTTCTCAACGATATTGTTACGGCCGAGCGACTTGGAACAAATATAACCGCGTTGAAATAAAACAGCCAGTTATTAGGAGGCTGAGACTTTATATCTTTATTCTTTTAACTGATGCGTGTAACTACGTATTACGAGTACGTCTACTTATAAATTTAATTTCTTACTTTATCAGATGTATCAAATCCTATAATTAGATTTTCTCTGTGTGCAATAAATTCTCATTAGATTTTATTACAAAGTTATCATTTTAATATTAATATTATTAATTAGGCCGGAATAAAAGTTGAAAGGTTACGCGATTGTAAATTCAACGCGAGTTGAACCGACGTGATTGTCAGAGATTTCTCTCCCCGTTTCGTTTATACAGATGGTGAAAAATTTCGTTTTAAATCGTCATTCGCAAATGAAGTCCCATTATATTCGATCACGTGAAACGATAAGGTGTAAACGATGTTGACCACACGCAATTGCGTCACACACGTTGCTGCAGAGGCAGCTAAATGACGCAGCCGGTGCATCGACTGCACTTCTGCAGCTACGTGGCGGGCATCCAGGTGGTGGCACGTGCTCCGGGATCGACAGGTGGCGAACGGTCAAAATTCTCCCGCAGAAGGATCGCTCTTTCGATTTTTCGAGGCAGATCTAATTTATCCTCGGATCGTTTGATCAACACGCGCATCCGTTCTTGCGGGCGGGATAACTGTTGGGATCGGCGCGACTCCCGGTTTCGAGAAATTGAAGGGATTAATTGCCACGTCATCGCGAACTGCAGAGGAGCACCGAACGTCACACGGCGTCGTATAATATTCCGTGATACGTGAAAAATAAGTGTATCGTTATAGATTTTGGTTAACGAAGCGGGTAAAGAAATTCGACATTAATTATTGCGTATTAATTAATTACCTCTTTATATTCGCAATACGCATTGTTATTTTTCGTACCGATAACATTACAACGTGCGGAACGTATCGTCGATGAACAATGAAATTGATGGTTATATACAAGAAAATAAATAACTTACGTAATTATCTATATAATTATTAGGTATTTATACGGGTGCGTTTTATATCGGGGCTTCCAGTTTAATACTTCAGAGGTAAAATTGGTTTTTGTTCGGCCTGATATTATCCTCGTTTGCACGTAAACGAATAGGCACGCGAAAGGCTGGTAGTCGGGATACGTCGTATTATAATGCTCATTACATTCGATCTGCTCTCCCGCAATTCACGGTATCGCATGCCGCGTAATTTCCTTTCTCGCGATATAACGCCGCATCACGTCGCGTTCATGCGAATACGAGCAATAAATTCTTATAATGATTTATTTATAAAAAAAAGAAGAAAAAAAAAGAATATCGAAAAACTGTCGATTATTGCCTACAGAACGTATCACAAAAACTATTGGTGATTTCCGATCGATTAACGACGTAAAAACGTGGCATTGAATTTACTTCCTTATTGCATTTTCTTAATTTATTAGCGTGATAATTGTTTAATTGTTAAAAATGAAAATGTATATTAAGTTTTTTATGAAATAATCGGGAGCCGGTTTTTATTTTTATTAGAGCTGGACGAATAATCTTTTAAAATATAATTATGATTATTTAGGTATGTTAAAGTAGACGGAATTAGTGTTTCGATGTTAGTATTTTAATATTAGGGCCACGGCTAAAGTTTATTGCTTTGTTCTTGTTATTTCTGTGCGCTATTTTTCTTTTTCTTTTTACTTTTATTTTTTTCTTTTTATTCGTGAACTCTTTGTTCCCGATGAGATTTTTTAAATAGTTCAATGAGATCGGAAATTCAAGTCGATGTCTCGGCAGGTGGTATAAAAGTTGTGCCGCCAGTGTGGTTAAACAGCAGCCGCCTGTAGAGGTTCAAGGGCCGGTGGATAAAGGAGAGTATAAGACGGAGCTCTCGTTAAAAACATCTGCTGCCGTGGACCAAACGCGAGAGAGAAAGAAAATGGAGACGCCACGAGAGCGTGATCTTTCGAATTGTACCCCAAATGGAATTGCTTTGTCTTTCATTGAGCAAACGGTTTCTTGTTGAAATAGTTTTATTTAACGAGACCCGCTTCTTTACAATTATTGACTGCTCTAAATGTAATTATGTTTGTCGATCCTGCTTTATCGCGATCGTTGTAACGCTTTCTCAAAGTGTAACTGCTATCTTTACGTTTTTTCACTCGTGTCCTATTTTAAATATTCACGCGGTAAAGTGCGTAAAGCACCGTGAGAATTTAACGAAAAAGATTAGTAATGAACGAACAGTATACGAGATATTCCGTGCAAGAAAAAAAAAAAGAAAATTTATATACATACACGTATGCATCTTCCTTAAAAAACTCGAGTATTTTTCGCTGCCAAAAAAGCGCACTTGGACCTCTTTTTGCATTAATCGAAATCGCGCGCCTTTTGTCCCTTCGGATTCGCGATAGCCCCAGAAGAAACGGACCGATTAGCATTTCGACCCGACTACTGTCGCGGATAATGAATAGGGTGCGATTATGCATACCGGAGAAACGGGGGTTCCGAGCGATTCCATATCGGGTCGCCGGAGATATATATCATCCCTCGAAACGCTCCTCTTGGCAGACACGAGCTCGCGGGGTAATGCAAGCTTCTTCCGCTCGAGTGAATCGCAGGAATTCGACGTTGTTATTCTCCTTTCATGGCTCCCGAGATCCCTCGCTAGGGGAAGGAAGGGTGGCGAGAGAAAACCGAGGGGGAGGGAATAGCGGGAACGCTGGTGGCGCGTCTTACGTTCTACCTCCCACGCTGTCGCAAGTGCACATCCCGGGATTCTCGTATTTTTACGCGCGAAAGAAGCCCTTATCCCACGTATCAGATATACCTTTATCTTACCCCCCGACATAGTCGACGATTTTTCCGATTTCCGTCCCTCAAGGGGCACGAAGAGCACCTTTGACTCCTCGGTATTGTCACCACTTCCTTTCGTAATCTTCCTGTACGTTTTTTATATACTTCTGTTATACATATATTGGCTTTTAGAACGGTAACACGAAGCCACCGAGCTGCACGGAAATGTAGAACTTATCGTAGGATTAATCTGGACAATGGTTTTGTAGGGCGTTCTAGATACTTTTTTGATGCACTTGCGCAAGAACTTCTGCTTAATGAGTGTTTCGCGTTATTGATTAATGGGGGAAGCAGTGTCCGCGGAATTACGTCGATTTGCGATAAAATATGTTTTTCAGAGGCGTCATCAAGCGGTGCCTGTTTATTTGTAACCGCTCATTAGTATCGCTATGTAACATCGGGGCCAAATAATACTTCGCTGCTAACGTCACTCGTGTTTGCCGGTGACAAATTTTATCTTGATTTCGACAAGGGATTAACATTTAGTACGAATTACGATACGTACTTCGTAATTTTACTTTCTTGTGAGAAAAGCGACTAGTTTATTTTTTTTATTTTTTTTATTTTTGCAATAAAAGTTTCTCCGCGTTTTCATCGCACTTGCTAACTTTTCATGAGCTACGGTCGCGTTTCCTTTTTCCGTTTCTCCTTTTCCGTTTGAGACGTTTGACATACTAAATATCTTTTAGAAATTAAGAACCATGAATATCTCGTTGATGCTGACTTTATCATATAACAACTCGCAAAAAAATGTACTCTAACGAAAAATACATTAAATTTAATTTTTACCTACGATATAGTTGAATATTTAATTTATATATTTTTATTTCAAGTCGACATGCTTGCTTTTAATTTTTCTGCCGTATTATTCCGATAATATAAACAGGAAGAATGCGTTTTACCGCGAGAATAGATTGTACTGTAATCGATTAAATAAAATATATTCGAATTTTTAAAGAAACGTAGCGACGAGAAGTGGAGGAGAGTGCATCGCGCATTCTGGTCGTGTCGGTAAAAACTTTCGATGGAAAAGAGCAAACGTCGACGTGTAATCCGACGCTGCGCGCAGGTTAATGAGCACTTCTGACCTCGCGACTTCCTCCGCAAAAATGAATCCGCGGTTACGCGAGATACCCACCCGCCAGACGTCAAAACTTATCGGTGGAAGAACTTACACGGCGCCGTCTCGCACGGCGTCGAGTTTCGAGATCGCGAACGAGGAAAGTTGACGAGCCTTAATTTGCTCCTCTAACGGGTTTGTTTCTTATCGTCTTTATCTACGACGATATTTCCGTCGTGATGCCACGAGAATCGCAACTGTGGCGCCGGCGATTAACGCGATTTTATTCGCACGATTGATGGCGCAAGGCATTTATTTTTAAAAGTCAGAGAAAAATAAAAAAAAAATATAGGCCTGGGTTAAAGTTAATTATTCCACAATCCGCGTAATAATAATAATAATAAAATTAAAGCGTTTAATTTGACAGTCGACGGCGTGGTTTTTAGCGAGATTTACGTAAGTGGGCTTATTGACGTCACTTCTAAAGCGAACGATTCGTAAAGCGAGGCTCGTGGGAGTTACTGCGGCACTTTCCCAATGTCGTTTAACGACGATGAGGTAGATCGAGGTTTACGATGAGGTATTTACCACTCTCTCTTTTCCGCTCTTTTTCCCCCTTTCCTCTCATTTCTTATATTACCGTCTATCGGATGGATTGCACAACAAAAAGCGTCGCGAACGGAGCTACCGGAGTGAACGCCGGGGTGTAGAGATAATTCATACGGCTCATCCGGAGGTATCTTTTACATGGACGCAATCATCGTCGTAAAAGGAATCCACTTCTCGGCTCTTACTCGCCGCCCGTGTCTCGAATGTCTCTCTTAATCCTCTCTCGTTGCGTCTCACTCAATCGATTTCCGCTATCGCGTCGCGGTAAGTGATCCGGCGAGAAGCACAAACGACACAATCATCGATTCGTTCATTCCCGACCGTTAAAATTATTCTTTGTTTGTTTTCTTTTTTTTTTTTTTTTCTTTTTCTTGCCGCGGCGAAGTTTGCTTCCCATTTCTTTATGTGATCACGCGGAAAATCGTTTCAGATGACCCGTAATAATGATATTATATTTGTACCTACTTCTATTTCTGTAACGTCGGTTAAATGAATTTTATTTCGCCGGGGTAAAAATTTTTAAAAGGAACAAAAATTTAATGCTAAATTGATATTTAATTTTCGTAGGAATATTATTTTTGTAATATTCTCCGTGGCCAATTTTCACTGCGGCAAGAGGATTGGGCGGGCAATTTTTAAAACCGTTTCGCAAAATGGTGATATGTCGGCGAAAAGGAACGACTGGGTCCGGACCGCGCACGCATCGCGGTAACACATTTATTTATTGACAATAAATTATTTTTTCAATTTTCGCCGGCCGACAGACGGCCATAATTTCTTAATTCTGTGAAACCGCAGACACCTCGTCGCGTCTATTCGCTTATTCTTCCGCCAGCAGGTACCACGTTTTTGTTCGCCGCGCGCAGCAGTAAATTGGCCGAGAATCGTTCTGCCACAAAAATTAGGGTCCCCTCTCGAAAAATCGGCAGACAGTTTCGGGTTTATACGAGCGCGGTTGGCAGACAGCACGTTCGCGGTTATATGGCCGTGGCGAACGTGCGAACGTGACGTCGTCGCGTCGCTCCAAAAACTGCCGCTGATTTTTGTCTCTTCCCTCTTCCGGTAATCTCACGCCCTCGATTTTCAATACCGCTCTCGCTGCCGTGAATAGCGTGGAATTAATTTCAAGCCGTCGATCGCGGCCGCGTTACCGGTGGGATAACGTTTCGCGCAAAAAAATGAAATTTGCTCGCTGAAACATCGCGAAATGAGGTGATCTTCCTTCGTAAATACAATTATCGGCTTTTTTAATTATTGCCGATCTCCGTAATTTTAGAAATGTTACATTTCATTCTATCGGGGCCTACAAAATCTCTTCCAGAAGGGCGTACCCTTTTCTTTTTCGTAAAATAATGATTAAATAATAATATAAAATTATATAAAATAATTAAAAATTATATTTTTTAAATATTAATTTGCCTTTGACAAATCCGTGGCGAAAGAAATAGGTAAAGAAGATATATTCCCGAGAACGTTTCGTTAATTTCTACGGGGGTTTCTGAGTTAGGAGCGGTGTGCCGTAGACGTTCGTTGTTTCACTTTGGGAGAATTCCGCATCGTCATTCCCGAACCATTTTCCTGTCGAAACCGGCGATGTTTCCGCGCCACCCTTAACGGCGTTGCCACGGTAGCTAGTCGTAAAATCATCTTTTTCGAGGGCGGCTCGTGTGGAGGAACCGGGCGATTGTAAAACCTGCCACACACCCTCAAGATATATCGGGGGGGAATACAAACGGCCTCTAGGCGTTTGCGTTTGGCTAGCGTTAATTGCCAATTTGTAGGCACGGCCACAACACGCCCGACTAGACTTTGCCGTGTCACCACCTGTGCCCTCGGTAGTATAATAAAATTTTAGCGAGCAAGCGGGAAGAAGGTGGCTCGATATGATATCAGCCGAGTGATCGCAAACAGTAAACTCGCTAGACTCGCCCGAATTTTTTTTTACGTCTTTATTAATTTTAATAACAAATTTTAAATCTTATTTTATTTTATTTATGTGCTTTCGTGTCGCGATAACACGCGTATTCTTTTTCTTGCAGTCTTTTTTTTTTTTTTTAATATGAAATTTGTAGTTGTATTATCTACAGCGAAAGACAGACCCTCAAGCGGTTTACGACGCGTCGCCAGAGTACGCAGTCGTTGTTTTTAAAGTAGTCGGGGATTTTTTTTTTTTTCCCTTCTGATAAGCACGTGGTATGTAGAGTATGCGTCGCATAAGGGTGTAGAAAGCGTGAAATGAAAGGTAATCGTGCAATTTCATTTTGAGAACGGTCGACCGAAGGCGCGATCTTTCGCGGTGAAAATAACTCCCGACCTTAAGGAGATTCGTGACCGGAATTTTTTCGCGTTCGGTGGATACCGATAAGAAGTTGACGACGATAAAGCGACCCAGAAACTGCCCATTTCGGTTAACTTGTACGTTTAACCATATGTGTACGCACGGGCAGGAAATATTACCAAAAACATTAGTCTATCCCCTAGATTTCACTTTAATGAGATATTAATTTCATCGCGGGCAATTAAAATTTTTATTCCACGCCTACTCAGCGTGTCTTCCGAGACGTCGGTATTTATCACGCGGTCTAAGAAAGAAAATTTCTAATTTCTCTAATAATTAAAATTCACAGGATAACTTATTAAAAGTCCCGCTATCTCGAAGTGCGACAATGTGCGGCTTTGCTCAATCGCGCGGAAGACGATAAAAAAAAAAAAGTCGCTCGTAATTGTTAGAACTCGCGAAATTGCGCTCGCAAATATTTGCTTGTGGACGCAAGGGGCGCACAAAGCCGTTAAAGCACGGGTCAACGCCGGCTTATGCGCGGCGTCCGATGAAATCGGGTACGAGGGGCAATCACGTCGGCATTATTATGCGTAACGCCAGCCATTATCGCGGTCGGCAGGTCCTCGTGAGAAAGTTCGCGATCGGGTACGTGTGCTCTCGCGCCCAGGAGGTGCGCTCAGGCAGGCCACGTAGGCCACGAGCTCGGGGCTAGGTATCCCTCACACATACGCATGTGTTTTCACGTTCTATTACCTCCGCCTACCTAGTACCTACGTACCTACCTACCGGCCGAACAATAATAGCTATTGTACGACGGCTTGTTAACGCGATACGTGAGCGAAAGAGGGACGGCGGTCTCTCTCCGCGACCGGCACGCCAATCGGCGCCGCGATTTAATCGCGGATCCAGAGATTTGCAACCGGAAATCAGTCGTACGGCTGGTAATTCCGGGCCGGTCGAACACTGAAACGGATTTTACGGCGGTCTTTTGTATCAAATCAATGAATTCAGTTCGCGGAACATACGGAAACGAGTTTGCTAACATTTTTCGATTAATTGTTTCCCCCAGTCATTATATTGTATCGTAAATAATGGTTTAGAAATATTGAAACAAAAAGGAAATAAATTAATAAATAAAAAAAAAAAGGAATTGGTTTTTCTGAAAATCCCACGTGTTCAGTTCGCAATTAACCCGCGATATACTTTTCTCGCACGCGTGCGGCTTCCGGTGGCGAGCCAAAAATTTCGCGCGATTATCAAAGAACCGCGCGCGCGTCTAATCGAGACGCGGGATTTCAATGATTCATTCCACGAACGGAGGAAACGCTCGGCGGTGAGAGGCGCGTAGGTGAAGGCGAAAGAATGAATGAACGTGAAGCGGAAGCGAAGCGGACTCGTGCGGCGGCATGCCTTCGCGTATAGGGTGTTTCGCGTGTAATTTATGTAGACGTCTGTTCGGCTAGTTAAACAAATGAAATATAATGGTGAACAGATGTTTAACGAGTAGTTTCGCGGATAATTGAGGAACGGGAAGCTTGCGCGAAAGATGAAAAAAAAAAAATTAACGCGCGCAAGTAGATCTTCGTTGATACCGCCATAAATCGACCTTTTTTTTTTCCCTATTTATTTTTTATGGTCAGTTATTAAACACCCTGTATATGTTCGCTTATACCTGCGTGCATGATCACGCTGGGCTACCTTTCCCGATCGACGAGACGCGTTTTCCTGTGCCGACACCGGACGTCCGGCGTGGTTGGCGGAATAGTAATACGCAATACAGGCCGACATAGACAGCAGCCCGTATCCCTGTGTTCGCTTGAAGGATTCCATTTATATAAATTGATACGATCACGTCTAATGTAATAGAACTATAAAGACGATAGCTGGAGCACGATCGACGATAAAAATGATTGTACGTGGGCCGGGTATCAATATTTTGTGTACTATCGTCTATTACTTTCTTTAATGTCTTTGATATATCTTTAATATCGCGGTAAATCACGTATCGGAAAAGGAAATAGTTTCTCTCTTTTTCTCATCGTTTTTCGTTTTTGTATAAATTAAAAAAAAAAAATTAATATATATAATAATTTTTTTTTAATAAGCGTGATCGTCAACGAACGAATAGAATTCAGTCTCGGAGGACATTCTCGAGGCTACCACTTTGTCGCCAGCGCTTTCACTGAAAATCACGATACCTAATTAAAGATTTAATTAATAGAGAAGGCGATAGTTAGGCAGGATAGTTACCGGGCCCAAAGTTGTAACTCACTTACGTGCGTTTTGGCATAGGGCGCGAGGTGTACGGTTTTTGGCGAAACGGCGAATACCGCGGCCTGATAGATACGGCGAAATTGTTTAATAACGGATGAAACTTCCGGGCGTCTCTCGTTTACAGTGAACCGGATGATCCGCTGTCGCGTTTCCGCACCAATTCGACGGAACGAACGAATGCAGGCGATCCGCTCAGCCGACGACATTGTTGCAAAATATCATTGTTTGATACTGCGAGTCACGTAGGGAGAGGGGGGAGGAAAAAAAAAAAAAAGGGTTACCGGTGACCTATTCGTTTCCGGTGGCACGGTGGAATGTCGATAATTGACCCGGTGAAAAAGAGGAACGATGGAAGTCAGAAAATAAAAACACTTGCGAGTATTTTACCGTGCAGCGTTATCCGCGACGTTTTTCGATGGTAATCACGATGACGAAATTAAAATGAAAGAAGGAAGAAGAAAATTAATAATTACTTTTATGTATCTTTAGATATTATTTTGTGTCATTTAGATGACGATAATTATCACGCGGCGCGCTTTTATAATTCGTGCGCTTGTTTTACTGACAAAGTAGCCCGATTGAATTGCCCGCGTATACACGCGCGCATTTAAAGCTCGTAAAATTTTTTGTGGCCACTTTTTATTTTTTTTTATTCTTATGGTTCGCTTGAACATTGTCGCAATTTGTCATCGTAATCGTGGGGCATAATCGTTCTCGGAGTCCAAGAAGTTTCCTACCACTTGGTTATTGCACGTGCGTGTGCCGTAGAATTTTCTACAGAGCTAATTATCGTTAAGCATGTGCGCGAGTCACGTTATAACGAGCCTCGTAAACTTGTTTTATATTCTATATTCCTAACATAATTATCAAGCGCATTTATGCGAACTCAACTACTCGCCGCAAACGAATATTATAATCAATAATGTCGGCATGCAAGCGACATCATGCCATTGTAACTCTGCCGAAATAAAAAAAAAGGAAAAAAAAAATTGTGGGATGGGGGTGTATGTATATTTAGCGACGATTTCTAGACTTTAAAATACGTTTACACGCGAAGGATATTAAGATTGTAAAATGAACGAGAAATTAGAAGGAAAATAAAATTAATCAGCTACGTAACATTGGTTACATATAATTTTCTTCACGAGTTTAAAAACTTTTACTAAGACCGCAAGTTTGTTTTGTAATAAATTACGTGTACAGTGCAATATTGTGTTAATTCTATCCAGAAAAAAAAAAAAATTAGTGTTACGCGTGAGTTGCTGTTAACGATCGATTCACCGCGTAATTATATTTCCCGTGATACTTAAGAAAACAGAAAAATATTTGATTATTTTTAAGGCTTGCTCCAACAGAAGTTTTTTTAACTACGACGATCTAGGAGCTCGAAAGTGGTCTAGCAATCGCGAATAAATATTCTCGAGCATCGAGCACGACGGTTTTTTGTGGGGGAGGACGCTTCGAGCTCGGCCAGCTCGTAAAAAAAACGTAAACAAACTCGGCGTCGAGCTCGGTGCTCTTCCGAGAACTCCGCTCGGACTCGCGTCTTCTATTTTCGCGAGAAGGATAGCGAGCAAACGACGGTTGACGGTATCTACCATCTCGCTCTCTTTACTCGGTCCTCTCTTTCTCTCCAAGGGCCGAAATCTCTAACGGCCATCTTAGTCTAGTCGCGGAGCACCGGTCGCGAGGACGTATTGATAATCGCTCCGCGATTTCGCGTATTCTTTTTCGCGGATAGGACATTGTCGCGTGCGAATTAGTGCCGACGACGTCGGCCCGGAAGCGGGCGATCATTTTATATACTCGGCTGTCATTCCACTCGCCGTTTTACCTCGTTTTGGACCTCCGAAAAAGTACCTCGGAACGACAAGGTTATGGAGCCAGCGGAGCGCGCGAAGCGTCCGGCCTGAAGATCGTCGCGCGTCCAGCGGTACCAACTCGCTTCACCCGCCATCTCCTACAACGACGTTCAGCGGGTTCCGGCGACCGCCATTGTTGGAGCGCGGGATCCGCACCTCGACCATCTTCTTCGTCGCGGCCGTGGTTCTCAACCTGCTTCGCTTTATACCGCGGCCCGTCTCATTCGCCGCTCGGGCGCAAACTTTTTGGCATCATTCGTTCCAGTTTCTTGTTTCGATCTTTGAGGACGACTCGACGAAGACCCGGAGGACGTGAGCAACGCAAGGAATATCGAGACTTCTAATTTAGACAACAGATGATCGCTCGTCGCGCTTTCTAATTTAAATCGTAATTAATCGCCGCGATAATCCACCGTCGTTCTTTTTCGGTCGTTCGTCTCTCGAGTGTTAGTGATAGTGATAGTGGTTATTTAAAAAAAAAGCAGAGCAGTGTAATATAGTGTATAGAGTGATTTAAAGTACTTCAACACGTCAGGATTACCCAGAAGTTCCGGATTACTTCCACGGATAGACGGAAGGACGGAAAGAAGGAAGGAAGGAAGGAAGGAAGGATGAAAGGTTGTCGGACGCCGTCGGCCGTACATCGCTCAATCGTAATTTCCGTAATTATCCTAAGGTAATTAATATAATCAACTATTGTCCGAATATAATAACGCGCGCGCTTTGTCCTCTCCAATTCTTTTTTTTTTCTTCTTTTTTTCCGAATTTACATTTAGCAAGGTGATTATTATCACGACAATTTTGCAATTATATCCGAAAGTTATAAGAGAAAGATCCCGGAAACGATCGGCAATTCCCCAGGCTTTAAAACGTTAAGGAACGATCTCTCGCAGTAATCAGGATATACGGTCGCCTCCGGGGATGGACGGTTAAATGCCGCTGACGGAAAGTACTACGGCGAACGTTCTAATTATTGTCTTCTTTCGGAAGATTTCCCAAGAGCGATCGGAGCTTCTTTCGCGTCTCGCGCGGCGAAGTTGCGTCGATAACTTCGAAACTGGCGCGAACCGAGAATGAGAGAAAGAGCAGCGAAGGAGATAGAAAAAAAAAAAAAAAAAAAATAAGAAAAATAGGAGAGGAAAATCGAGAACGTGAGAGGATGAGAGAGCGAAAATTCGACGGTTCTCGCGCGGAGAGTAGCTTCAAGTCTATAGATGCTCTGACGGAAAAGTACACATTAACCGCATTGCGTATCTATGAGATTTCGTTGTCTATTTTAAAGACGTTTCACCGCTGGTAAAATAATTGCGACGAGTGAGACGCGAATAATCGCCAATCGTAATTTAACTTTTGGATTTATTTAACCGCGATGTGAGATTATAATCGAAAGAAAAGATTAAAGTTTTTTTTTTTTTTTTTTTTACATTCTGATGTATTGAATACTGATGTGTGAATTTTAATTCTTTATTTTTTTTATTTTATTTTATTTGTTCGGTTTTTTCGTGGGGTGTATTTTCGCGGCAAAATCGTCCGAATTAAATTATTTATTTAGTCGTAACGCTAGAATACGGCGCTAAAAAGACGAAAGATTGAAATATAGCCGTATTCAGTTCTTCTCCCCGGATATTTACCGGGAAATGAATAAAGCACATTTACTTTACGATGTGGCCCGTAAACGGAGCGTTTATAATATCCCGATAAAAAGTTACTCCCTGTCTGCGATAATCGCATCGGCCGTCGTTCTTTATGTCTCCTCGCGTAAAATATAATCGCACGAGCTGGTATGACGCAAAGCTGTCTAATATATTAATAGCTGAATTAAGGTGCTCAATTTTTTTTTTTTTTTTTTTTTTGACGAGGCGTCGGTGTAAATTTTTCGCGACTAGTTTTGCTCGTTGAAATGCAACGCGGATATATTCAGTTAATAACGAAATCACTCATCGTTCGAAATAGTTGAAACAAAAAAACAAAATTCGAGATAGCAAAGAAAGCTCAATAATTTTAACAATTTTTAAGAACAATATTTGGTGCATCGTATTAAAAATTAAATATATAGAAAAAAAAAATAAAATAAAATACGCCGCCCTACTTTTATTATTATTACAATAATTCTAGGCGTCCTGAGACTTTATTATCGACTTTTGTTGAACGTTACAGGCCGCGGATTTTGGCTTTCAATAACAAAGTTTTGTTCATCCCGTAACGTACATTAGCTACGTTTCTATCGAATTCCATGAAGCATTATCTAACCACATCGCTTCGTTAAAATTAGCAGAAAATCTATTCGCTTGTTGCAGAACTCTCGGTTTAGGTCAGAACTCTCGATTCGGAATAGGTCGCTGACTGAACAATAATGTTTGCCTCGCGGAATTGCCTATGTATTCGCTATCGAAACTCATTTATACCTCCCTACACAAGCGGCTAATAATAACATTTATCTAGTTGCGTATTACTTGAGGATAGAATGCTCCTATTTTAATCGTAAATTCAATTAGTATTTAACATCTCTCTTTCTCTCTTTCTCTGTGCCGACAGTAGCACTCGTTCAATTAATAAACGAGACACGCAGTACGTGCCTATTTATTTTTCCCGCAATGTGCACGCATAAAGCAGCTCCAATTTCGGCAGAGATTTCGTTGATGATCGCGCGGGTCTTGTCGATTTATCCGGACATATAATTTTTATCGATACAAACTTTGAAAATATTTAAGTTACGAATAAGTTATATATGAAAATGTATGTTTGGATTTAAATAATTAGCATAATTATATTACGCGATCCTAATACTTTGCAGTATTTTTTCCTCGAATCTTTTGACCATAACCGAGCATAATATCCGGCGGTCCCGGACATTGACCAATTCCCATTCGGTCGTACTCCGGTATTCCGGTGCGGCTCGCATCGAAATCAACTGCAGCTTGGCTGCCGGCCAGTCTGATCATTCAACTATGAAACTTCATTTGACGCTTCTTTTCGAAATCACCGACTTTTTTACATCTCGATCCCGGATCGTCGAAATTAACAAATCGTCCGTATTTTAAAATAAAACAAATATTTATCAAATAGATGACAAAGTAATCCGATATACAATCCGGCTAATCTTGCGCCATTCTGCTGTTTTTTTTTTTTCCCCGCGAGCTCGTCTAGGTTTTCCCGCATTTGCGAAAAATACAAAGGCGACGGAAAGAGAGAGAGCGTGTCGTGAGAAGGGACGCGATAAGAGGAGCGAAGGTAAATGGAGTATTCCGCGAGTTCTCGATCCCATTTATTGTCTCCGACCGCCCTTTTGTGGCCGCTACATCGCGCGGGAAAAAAGCTGGCGCTGATCCTAGAACGAGGGGGGAGGCTACCGGCTAATTTTTCAAAGGCTCGCGCTACGCGGCAGTCGTGATAATCCCGGATGAAAAAGTGACGGCTACACCGCCTTTCTCTCCTCCCCGTAACAGTCGCGCAAGCCGATCGATGCTGTCTTTTATTATATTTTACGCCGGGCTCGAGGCGTAACCCGTCCACGCGATATTAGGCACGTATCGTCGGCATTATCCACGTGATATTTTTAATTCAAATCGCACCTTGAACAATCGCAACGAGATTCATTATCTATAATGAATCCCGTTTGCGATTGTTCTAAGTATATTTATATCACTCGCGTTCTTTCTTCCTTCTTTCTCTATCTTATCTCGTACATAATTTTTTCCTACACGAATGATAGATCGCGGGAATTATTAGCCTTCGACTGAAGGATTATCTTGATTTGTTGTTTTTAATAATCATATTCTTTAGAAAACTAACGATCTTGATAGACCGTGCTGAGAAAGAAAAAAAAAAATGAAAAATGAAAAGAGCGAGACGGAAAAGTGAGAAAGAGAAAGAAAGAGGAAGCGCGGAATACATAAATTCGTGAGATTAACCTTTTAAAGTATGAAAAATAGCGGTATAAGTGTGGGGAAGCTCGCGTGGGGCAATGTGGTGTGCGGAAACTCTGCTTTATATCGATTCGCGGTAAAAGGGACGGTAAAAAATTGTCTACGCACAAACGTTTTTTTTGCGCGCGTCTATTCCCGTTAATTGGACTTACAATTACTCGTGCAATTAATAAGAAAATTGTCAGATATTACAGACACGAGCTTCCGACCGCGGAATTATTTTTTATTACGATGACGAGAAAAGAAAAAAAAAAGAAATGTTGAGTCAACAGACAAACGATCGTTTTAAAGATTTTTATGAATTCACCGAGAGAGAGAATGCGAATTATTTACGTCACTATTTCATGATTTATAATTTCGCAATTTTTTTCGCCATTTTAACACGGTACGTTTGATATCACCGTACGCTCAGAGAGGCAGAAAATTTTAGTTAACTTTGGTAGGAGAGCCGTTGGGGATTACGTAGACTTTTCCTTGTTGGCTTTCGGAAAACACTTGTACCGAGACGCGTACCATCCCGTGATGTGCTTTAAAACTTCGTCCATCTGGAAAATCACCGTAGTCTCTTCGAGGATTTGCCCGTTTTAGCCGGAGCGGCCGTTTCGTGACTCTGCCGCAGTCTGTTTTGCAGTATGTTCCCGGAGTTTAAAAACGGAAATTATAGATATGGAAAACCGTAGATTAACGATATCAAAACTACGAAAATTCTAACGCATTAAATAGGCACGTCTACGCATAATTTGCGAAATGTCGCTTCTGATGTTAATTAAAATTCTGCTTTGATGAGTTTAAATATAATATTTAATACATGTACATGATATTAATGAGATTGTTATATGAAACTAAAAAATTAATATCGCATATGAACACGTTAAAGCGGAATATTACGGCGAATAAATTTCAAATTTTATGTAAATGTATTTAAAGTATTTTCTGAAATTAATATTATAAAACATATTTTTTTAACGCGAGAAATATTAAATTAATTTTTTTTTAATTATTTTTTTTTTTTTATTTAATTTTAACTTTGCTGAAAATTTTATGAATTTTTAAGACGATTGCGAGAAATTAGGACTTCTAATAGCGTTTAGTTATATTTATCGAATAGTTTTACTTGTTTATTGTTCGGAGGAGTTGATAGACTTTATAGGTTTCGTGGGAGTTATTTTCGTTATATCTCTAGCTCTCTGAAGTAAGAAAGGGCGTATCGCGGAGAACTTTTTCCCGCAAACAGGATGATGCAAACGGGATGATAATGCCGGATGGAGTGCTTCTCACAACGCGAAGCCTTCTAAAGAGATATTTGATTTTCCCGGCTACGAAGATGTTTTCTGGTATCGAGGCGTCTCCAACCATGCGAGAACGATAAAGTATCGTGAGGATCGTAAGCTAAGTTGTTTCCAACATTTAGGCCTTTAGATAGAGAAACTTGAACTGATCGTCTTAACTTCTTAGACGACTGATCGTCTTAGCCTGACTAAGGATGAAGCGAAGTAAGGGAGCTTGGAATTCGCCGTTAAATAGGCATTCGTGATAATAGAAATTTGGATGTTGGAAGTAATTTAAGCCCCAGACGCGGTAATGACCACTCGGGGAAGATCGCAATAGTTAATAAGTACTTTAATTACTTATTGTTCCGTGTCTTTAGAACGCCGTTAGCATTCGCATTGACGAATTCTCGCGCTCTCTACTTAACTTCAGTCTTAAATACCAGTAAAATCGTGCGCGTGCAATTATTATTTCGCTGTTTGTAGCTCTGCTGTTTTTTGCTTAAAGTTTCGTCTTTTCAACCGGTATCGGTAAAGTCTTAAATATCTAATATTAATATTTCCATTATCGCTAACAAATACGTGATCGTAATGAAGTTAAAGTGATAAACGAAAGAATTAAAAAAGAGACAGAGAGAGGGAGAGAAGTCTCTCTCGTTTTCTTATTGCCATTTCAATCCTAGTAATTTGTCGCGCGGTAGTTCCATCTTTGCGCGGTAGTGTACAAGATATTTTACAGGCCGATACATCTCAGCCCGGTGCATTACGTGGCCGTGGGTGTTTCGCGTGTGTATCCGTAAGCCCCGTGATCAGTATCCGCATCTCGGTGATATACGTTCAATACCCGTCTTTCGAGAGAGATCATCCTTACTACCGTGTATATAAGTCAGTGCGGTGCCGGTCGCCATGAAATCGCGCTCGTAATATTTCTTCGGCGCGGCGCTTTTACGGTTCTTGCGGGACACCGAAAGGAACGAAGGTAAGGAGGGTGGAACAGGGGTATAATAAAGCGACGGCCGCCGCGCCCGGTGGCCCTCCCTTTCTCGTGTCTCCCGCCCTTTCTTGCTTTCTTTCCCCGTGCGCCACTGTGCAACGCTCTTTTCGACCTACGGAGAGATAGAAGGAGACACAACGGCGGGTAACGTACCGCTATGGCGGACGCAATGAGACCAAGATAGAAATTGATGACACTCATAATTTACGAGAAATCGCGATTTTTTTTTTTTTTTTTTTTTTTTTTTTTTTCTTTCTCTTTTTTGAGAACCTGGATCCGCCGCCGTCTCTGCCTGTCCTACCCTCTGTCCTGACCCGCCCGCCCTTCTCCCCTTCGTTCGTCGTTTCCTTCATGTCGCGGGCGAGCGAGAAGGAAACATCGGTGGTGAATAAAATTCCGATAAATTTGCATTACACCATAAATCCGATGCGCGGCCGCCAACGCAGTCCGTTTTGGATATTCCCGACGCTATTCCCGCGGGATCGCTATTTCTACGGACGTGCACCGATTCGGAGGACGGGCAAAGTGCCGTTTCCCTTCCTCCCCAGCGCGGAGGCATCGCGGAGATCTCTTTGCGTCCCCGAATACGCTCGAGAGAGGCGATCACGAGGCGATCGATCGCTTTCCCGTATCGTCCACCGGATATATTCGCGAACGGTGTATATTTCCTCCTGGTATACGAGCAGGGAAATATTCAACGGTAGTTTCGCTTATACACACCGGATATATTTGCTCGTTACGCTAACGCTACTCCTTTAAATCCCCAAGAAACGGCGAAGCGTGAGAAAATACAAAACATTATTTGTCACGTTGACTAACTTCCCCATCGATATATTTCACTAAAATATCCGCGATTTTTTTCGTAATCCCATTTCAAACATACGCGCGTTTTCAGGTTAACGGGCTCGGAAGGCGCAGCAAATTCATAAGTCAAGGATTAGTTCGCGTTAATTAAATATTAAGAACAAAAACTCCGCTGCGATGTATATAAATTTGTACGATAGAATAATTTTTAATCTTAGCAAGAAATATTATCTTGCTTATCACGCGTGCGATTTTATAATGGATAAATTAAGCAAGTTTGAAAAGTTTTTTTTTTATAATTTATAGACGTCGTATATTTGATGCTCCGAGCGTCAAGTTTAATTTATAAAAAAATTCTGTTCTCCCCTTTGATTCTAGAGCGTCACGTATCCGCTGAAGTAAAAAGAATTAGGGATATCGGATTAGAACAGTTGCAGCGTCAGTAGTTGCAACGTGACGGTGCATTTGCATCATTAAATATCTGCGTAGTGACGGTCGACTTTTGCGCGAAGAGATGGGCGACCCTATCTCGCAGTCGAAGCACGCGCGAAGTCGTCGTTGACAATTTAAATGAGCGGGGATCAACAACGGGCGAGGTAGAGAAAGAGAGCGCGAGAGAAATCAAGATGCATGCATATCGCATCGCTCAGCCACACCGCCATCGTTCACGTCATCTTCCGCGCCTCGTAATCGTTGCCGCCGTTAATTGTCGTTAATTAAAGAAGCCCTTTTCCCTCCCCTCCCCCCTCTTCCCTCCCCCCTCTCCCCTTACCCTCCGGAGATTGCGCTTCGCTGCCGTTTAATTACGAAAAGGATTCATTAGCGAAGAGAGGCAGTCACCTAACGAGGACAAAACAGCGGCGACGGGATCTGACGAGGCAGTCTGGCACTTTCTGGTTGCAACCGTCACGCCAGAGTATACGAATGTGGTGAAGTAAAAGGGGAAAAATGTTGCTGAACGTCCTTTTCTCGGACGGTAGACTATAGCTCAGAAACGAGAAAATTACACTCTCTTCTTTTCTGCCCTTTTTTTTTTTTTTTTTTCCTTTCGATGTCTTAACTGTTTCTCCGTATCCGCTTGAATTACAAGATACCTACCACGTCGTCAGCTGGAGAGAAGAAAAAAAAAAAAATAGTGTCCGCTGTGCTATTATCGCGCGTGGCAATAAAAAATAAAAAAAAAGGTTAAATCTCGAAGTCGCGTCGAGGTGCGAATATAATATTTTAACCCGTATATTCCTCTTTACCGTGAATATTATATTAATATATAGAAATTTTCATATTTGATTAATGACGCACGAACGTTCGGATATTATGCGTGTGTTTTACATTAAATATTTGAAAAGTTCCGCCGCTTCCCGATCGAGTACTGTAACGAGAGTCAAATGCATTTTAGTCGCCATTCAATTCCGCAACGTAAACCGTGAAAATACGTTTCCCAACCCGGAATCGGATCCACCCTAAATATGTCTGCACATGCACTCGCGAAAATTCCCGCTCGCCGCGCTCTTCGATATTCAATTCCGATTGCGTTTGTCGGCTTTCCAACCTACTCCCATGCGCTCTCTCGTCACTCCAGTGCTCTCAATCCTCTTTCCCTGTTAGTCCCTCTTTTTTTTTTTTTTTTTTTTTTCTTTATATACACCCCCTTCTCTCTCTTTCTCTTTCTCTCTCTCTCTTTTTGTCTCGTCACGCACGTATATTCACACATATATGGCTTTTTGGCCGCGCGTACTCGCTCGGTTGGTCGAAGGTTTATTGCCCCGCAGCCTGAAATCTCCGTGCGAAAATTTCGCTCGCTCGTCGCTTCCGAATCCACCACTAAATTGGACATAAATTTACCGGACTATTCCGATGCCATCCCATATATGTCCTTCGGTCCCGCTCTCTCCCCCTTACCCTCTGAATGCGAATTGTCGAGTTTCTCCGAGAAGCGAGCAAGTAGCTGCTTAATTGTCAAGGGAAAAATTAAAATTAAAAAAAAAAAAATTAATTAGCTCGAGCAATAAGTCGGGCGAGCATCTCATATTCCAAGTCCTCGCGGAATTTTATCTTAAAGCGCAGGAAGTGTATTTCCACAAAATATTTTTTGCGATCGAACCTGTACGTCAGCGAAAATCCTCAAGTTTTCCACCCGCGAGCCCTCTCATTTTAATCGCGCGTTTTCGCGTTTGTGCGTGCGCGACCAACGCGCGAAACCGAAAGCCGGCAGCGGCGCGTTATCGCGTCTTCACGCTCTATCGGACCGTTCGCGGTTCTTCGTCTTCGTCAGCGATTTTTCCCGAAAAAAATAAAGAAAAAAAAAAAAGACCACGGGCGAGATACCGCCCCATCGTGGACCGTGTCACGCGCACACATGCGTGCCAGTCCGAGCACGCTGAACAGCGGCAGCCGAGAGTGAAAAACGGGCCGCGCTCGGCGAACCGGCGCGCGGATGCGGCGAGGCGATTCCGAACGTTCGGCGTTTTCGAGTCGAGTCCGCGGTAAAATCGGTCCCGGAAAATTAACGACGGCCGCGCGTCGGCAAGCGATTCCGTTATACCGCCACCCGCCGGCGGACGACAGCCGCGTAATTAATAGAACCGAGGGCTTCAAGCGTGGAAAAATATCGGATCTCTCGCTGTCCGCGACGCCCGATATCCTGTAATAACGTAGTTCTCGCCTGGTATTACGGGCCGGTGATACGTGCGTAATCACCACCGGCATCCGTACAAACAAAGTGTGTCGATTATTCATCGGTTCCTTTGTTATCCCTTTTTATCAATTACCGGCTATCGCGACAAAACTCAATTAAGAAAACGCACCGTTCATCGTTTCATTCAATATCGGGGATACCTACTGCAGCCAGAGATACACAATTGTTATAATCGAGCAATTTAATTCGATATGGAAAAGTAATATTTTAACACACATTGGTGCTTTTCTATTTGTACCATTTTATTATTTGACGATGCAATTTTTTTTTCTTTTTTCTTTTTCTTTTTTTTTTTTAATACTGTTATTAAAAAGAATATTATTACAATCTAATTTTATCTCAAACATCCTCGTGCTTTATCAAAGTAAAGTAAGAATAATAACGAGTGCGTTAATATAATAATAATAAGACACGAAATGCAACGTAATTTTAGAGATTACGTGATATTGTCCGCTTTAACGACGCTATTGTGCAGTAATTTTCTTCCCGCCATTGATTCGTTCGTTGTTTTCGTGCTTCCACGACTTTTTTCGGCCGTTCGTAACAATGAGGAATGCAAAAACCACAAAAGATATCCCCGCCGCGCGCAACTCGCGCGTTCCCGTGAACAATCGTTGTCAAATTATTCAATAAAAATATCCCTCGCTCGCGTCACCGCCGCCGCTATTCTGCCCGTTCCGGATTCCCTTCCGGTCGTTTTGGGATCCTGTCCGCACAGGTCCGCTTCGAAAAGGGAAGAGAGAGGGCTCGGGTAGTTCACGTTCCAACGGGAACACGCCTGCGACTTCCGCGCTGCGCCAGCATTACGTGGCACAAAGTCCCGTTCTCGTATTACGAGCCGTGTGGGGTTCGAGAGGGCGTGTGGGGGTTCTTATAACAGGGTACGCGTGTCCTGTCGGAGCGCCCGTTGCATTGTGTCCCACCCGTGACTGCTCC
Organism: Cardiocondyla obscurior; assembly: GCF_019399895.1. NCBI lineage: Eukaryota > Metazoa > Arthropoda > Insecta > Hymenoptera > Formicidae > Cardiocondyla > Cardiocondyla obscurior. Next base: position 2,350,811 of record NC_091884.1, on the reverse strand, counting down.
AGCTTCGACGAAAGCGGAGCGATCGCTCAAGACCCATTCACGAACGTAGAATTTAACTTCTTAGGACATATGGCCTCGCCGAATTCTCGCGGGGATATCGGTATTAAAACTCATTCATTTAACGCGATTCTTCGGAGGGGAATTTTTTTTCTTTTTTTAATTTTTATTGAAGATTGATTTAGCGTAACGTGCAAGTAACGAATATAAATTAAAGCTTACGCAACGAGATTATTTTTTAATATATTTGCGACGCAGTAACGTTAAAGAGTTGATAAGTAACGATTAGATATCACGGTGCCGTTTGAAATGATTTACATGGAAAGCGTTCCTATTTTATTCTTATCTATATAGGACAAGAATAAACTGACAGTTTTGTGATAAAGGTTACTCTTGCTGCTAGCTAGAGAAATGTTTAAAGCGACAGACGTATTAAGGACATAAGATACTGTCGTGGTCGCGGAACGAAATTCCGTTCAGGGTAAATTTCCCACACGTGACTACTTGTAGATCAAAAGTGACGATTACGCACAATTATTCAGGAAATTATATTATTACTTGGTTATTACGCTGCTCGTACTTTGAGAGTTTCAAATTATTAAGATACTTTCCGAAAATACTTTGCGCTTTATCGAAACAAATATATTATTTAGAAAGAAATTAACGAACGAAAACATTTACGCGAGGAAAAATATAATTTAACGTTGATGCGGTTATATTTTTTTTTTTTTTTTTTTTTAAACAATACTCGTTACAATAATTCTATGTCGAAAGATCCGAAGACTGGAAATGGTATTTAAAACATTTCGATTCGTGCCAACAACAACGGCTGCACGGGTGGTTTTGGACGTAACAAGAAATGATATCGATGACTGTCAATCATATAGCGTTTTGTTTTATTCGTATTTGTTATAGAATCAATCTACGTTTCCGACCGCGTCGTAAAATGAAGATAAAGGATTTCGGGCATCGCCCGCGGTATGAAATGTATCGCAAACACCGGCCGAAAAGTTTATTGCGGACTCGAGAGAAGTACTACGGGTTCGTGTTTCATAAAACCGCGCGTATATTGGAATTTATTTCGTCTCGCAATCGAGAAAGAGTTACGAAAAGAGAAGGTTTTGAATATCACGATGATTCCCCAAAGAATCTGCACGGGGACGAATATAAATTTAACGTCGTTCATGCCAGAGAAAAAAAGAGCTTTCTTTTTTCTTTCTTTTTTTTTTCCTTTTCATCGAGCTTTAAATTTACGATTCTAATAGATCCGTATCGAGAATCGATCGTGAAGTTATAGTTACCATTTCGTAGGGTCTGAACAATTCGCTTCCTTCAACAATATATTCGAGTCGGGTGTCGAAAAAAATGACTGTGTTTTAAATTAAAATTATGCGCGCGTGTCTGTAGCTTGAAAACGACTCCGATTCGTTCGCACGTTTGTTTGAAGTATTCCCGGAATGGCGCTAATGAAGCAATTTGCTTAATTGACGTCTCTTATTTTATTTTCTCTCTCTCGCTCTCTCCCTTTCAAAATATTCTTGTTCCGTGAAAAAGAAATTCGATGCATTTGTCGGATTAATCGTGTGCTTTCTCAGGGTTAACGAGCAGTGATAAAATCGCGCGAGTCGTAATCTACGGGATGATACAGAAGAACGGGATATGTGCGTGTACTCGTTTTGCTTCTCGGTGAAGTGTCTATTTCGTGTCTTATATCGAAATTAACGTCTTGATTCCCACTAGTCACGTAGGTTGCGATTAAATGACGCTTACGCGCACGAGACCGAAGCGTAATTGGATGGTACGTACCGTCTCCGTTTTACACGAAAGACCGTCAGCGTGAGAATTAAGCCGTTCGTTACTTCGCTGTCCTATCTTATGGACAGATGATCCAGCAATTTCTCCACGGAACTGTAAGAGCCGTCTAATAAAAAGGAACAAGGTCGGTGTATTAAAGGGGAAAAATTTCCTCGACGGAATAACGGTCCCTTCCGAATAGCGTCGACTAAGCATTGAAAATTGTTACGGAATAGAATTATAATCACCGTCGATTCGTTTTTAATACACGCTCGCGCGTTAATTTGCGGATTATTAATTCGCGCAAGCGATGGGAAACCGTTACACGCGTAACGTCGAGCTCGCTAGACGTGGATGTCTAAAATTAGAAACGTGTGTCAACGGATCGGTAAGGACGACGGAGCGAACGGAAGATTTCGCTTCGGCGCGCTGATAAAACGGGTCGTCGTCGCTTTCGCGGAGGAGAGAGAGAAAAAAAAAAAATTAAAAAAAAGCGTGAGAATTCGCTCGACGGAATTCCTCCCAAACTGTGCGGCCGTAATCGAGATGAGCGTTCAGACTGGAGGGATGTGCGTCGAGACGAGTGCGAGACCGGCTGTTTCAGGGACACGTACGCGTGGGTCGGACCGGAACTGGCATGATTCACGTCGAGCCTGAGCCGTGAGACTCGCGGAATACGATTCGCCGCGTCTCGTCTCGTCTCGTCTCGTCTCTCGCCTCTTGTCTCGCGATTCCGGCGCTTACGATCCGCGTACGTAAATCGAGGCCGTGTGGGTGCGACGTATCGCGGCATTGACATCGCGCTCCGAAATTCTTAGAGGATTTTCGCGTCGTCTCATCAAAGAACAGCGAGACTCGTCATCGTCGCGTAATTTCTTTCTTTTTTTTTTTTTTTTCTGGTTTATTAATGACAAAGCCGCGGGCGCGTCTCTTATTATATTTGTACGTTCCCCGAGAAATATAGACTGAAAACGGACGACGTCACGAGTATCAAAGCGATATCGCGTTAAGCAGTCCTTATTATACGGTACTTTCTACGGAGTGATCTCTGGCATTTCCCCGTGCCTCCCGGAGATTCATGATCCACGATCAAGGTTACTACGTAAGGTCGATCGCGCTACCACAAACGTTCCGCCGCGTCCACGGACATTGTTCCGCCGATCCGCGCGGCCGCCTGTGCCTCGATTCATCATCGATGCGCACTTTATATTCTCACGTCCTTCCTCGATATCGCTTGCCCTCTCCCCCCGTATACCGCGCCGTCGATGGAAGCCCTCGCGTCGCGACGTTAGATCTTGATATACCCCTTTGCGATCGCCGTCCTACGTATATCCGCGCGTATCTGCCTATAATTTCCAACCGGATTCTTTCTACCGATGAAATGTATCCGCCGGTACGCACATTCTCGAGTTTCCTCTCTTCCTCTCCGTCTACTACGGTCCCTCGCCCTTACGTCACGCGCCGTCTGTCTCCGAAAGAGAAGACAATGGGCGCGTGGGTCGGGCGCAATGTGTCCGAGGCGTAGCCGCGCGGAATACGTAGGTAGTCTCCGCTCGATCGCGTGTGCGCGATCGCCGACTGACGTAACGCCGGACCCGCGCGTACTTAACGATCGCTGCCATTGCGCGTTAAAACGATTACTTCCGCCCGGCCTTACTTGCGGGGCTTGGTGGAGATACATCGCGACGGACCCTGGCGGCATCGGCGACGCGCTCAGCCCGAGTTTACGTGCGCCCCGTGTCTATGGGCGTCCTATGCCCGCCTTCTCGCATCGTGAAACGGAAAGAAATCCCGTAGCGTGTGGCCATTAATGCGAGACAAAGCGCGTCGACCGCGCCGCGCGAGCCTCTCGCGATCTAATCGTCGCGTGAATATTTCACGTCGCCCGTACTCGCCGCATCCTTCTTTTGTGCCGGCACGACAATGCAACGGGGTAATCCCGTACCGACATTTTATGAAGAGGGAGGAAGGATTTTTCTAACGAAAATCTCAAAATTTAAATGAGATCGAAAGGTGATCGATCGCGTAATATTTTACCGACTTAAACGTGTGGGGTTTTTTTTTTATTCGATTGGCACATTATTTTCCAACGCGTATTTATTATTGAAATATATTATATATACATGAGAATCTTTCAACGTATTTTTTTTAATTTTTTTTTTTAGAAAGCTTGCAACGATTATCAGAAAATGACAAAATACATCATTCTTTTTCATAATTTCCTATAAAGATCTCGTGTACTCTATGGCTATCTACTTTGCATGCTAAAGGACTATCCGTTGTATCCCTAACGTCGGTTTTATGTCCGTATTTCGTATTCTCTACTGATAATACCGCGAGGCGAGCTTGCGAGGTCGATCTAATCGCCTCTCGAATAATTCACGTGACCCTCTTTAACCGTGCTGTTTGAATCGAACATTTAAAGCATAGCACATTCTTACTCGCAGCAGTCGATCAGATATTCAATCCATTTTCGTGATTTACCATTTGATCCTAACGTTGCGATACTTAAATTTACACGAGCTAATTCCGATCAAATAAACTGCGAATAAAGATCGTACAATTTCGAACATTACTCGAATAATTTTATTTTATTTTTTCTCGCCCATAATTGCGGTATGAGTTCCGGTCTGGTCTTTCAAAACATCTCGATAATTCAGTAACGCGAGCCATCGCGTAGTTGTCTAATTATTACACAACGAAACGAAGATCGATCCTCGTGCGATAGCGATACGGCGTACCGTGTCGACAGAGAAGTAACTCAACCGCGGCTAAAGGCGGTAATAATTTTCTAACGTCGCGCGGGATACGCCACTCGCGGCTCCATAAATTAGTTAACATTCTCGAAAGCGAGTACGCACGCCGGCCCCCGAACCTCTCGCAAACCTGAAAAGCGAGACTACCTCCGCCGAGATTACCCTCTGTCCAAGGACGCGCGGTCAACGGCCCGCCCTCGTAGCTGCCAGACGCGTAACAACATTTAGAGATTTCACGCTACGCAGGCAAAATGAACTTTTCAACCACGAGCGAGAGAGCACATTTTTCTGCTTCGCTCTCGGCTTTGCTATTATATATTCCTGAATTAAAAACACGCGTTTGTTGAATTTAAAATTCGTTCGGACTGTTTCGCGTACAATCGCGCGGGTTCGATAAAAGAATCTCTCGAGACTGCATTAAAAACCTCGTTGTAATAAAAAATCTTTTTTTCTTTTTCTTTTTTTTTTTACGCGGATTAAAAATACAATTCTCACGCTTCGATTGATTTCCGTCTAAGCGCATGGTTATTTATCGACAAATCCCAATTGCCTTAATGCACGATGTGGCGTGTTGAACTGTCCAACAACCACATCCCTATCCACTTAACGCGCTCCTATTGCCAGAATGCCACTTCGGCCGGATAGAATTCTGGACTTCTGCCTGGAAACTGTACCGAAATCGGATGGATCTATCGAAATCGCAAAACGTTTAGACACGAGGCGCATAGCTCGCGCATATTACAGCAGGATGAGTGGCACGAACGAAGGTGGCGGTCGGGGTTGTGCGGCGTGTGGTCGTTATGGTATACACGTGTAGCCATTACCGAATGATGAGTGAGTGGCGGCATTCCAGCCGCATTTCGTAGCCTATCTCGGCGAGCTCTAATCTGTTCCGTTCTCCCTCGCCCTCCCCCCCTCTCTCTCTTCCTCTTCCGTTTTTCTCTCATATTCACATTTTTATGTGTGTATCCACGTCGACTAATGAATTTTTACGAAACGCAACGATATGCCTGATTAATTATATATTTTCTATCGAACGTGTCGTGTACCGCTACATGTTTAAAAGTAATTTTCTGCATGGTGAACGAAGGTTTTTTTTTGAACATTTTTTTGCTTTTATTTTTTACTGCATTGTATACGTGTAAAAGAGATTTATTAATTTCTACGTCTGCGAAGTTCCGCGATTACGTGGTTTTCTCCCCACTTCTTAAAGCGCCGCTCGCTTCCGCGATTTTAATTTGAATGGCCATTTCTATCTCGATTTTCTGCCTAATTGATTATCACGGATTCCAAACCCCGCAGGAAATTGAGAGATCTTATAGGCGCGAGATGAGAAAGCATGAAAATTGATATTTCACGAAGCCGCGTCTTCCCTCGATCGTATCGAACATTCGCGCCGGCGAACATAGGGAACCGCCGTGATTTAATCCGAGACGAATCCGAGAGCGGGAGAATCCTTTTAATTACGATGCGTCTCGCGATCGGGATAATGGTTGACGGTTTTAATTTCTGCGGAATTCCCGCACTCCTATTTTACGCAATTTGCGTCCCAACTTCGTCTGATATCTTGGCGCAACTCGTAGCCTTTGTATCGTCTCATTACCGGTAATTACGTGTCAGCTCCAGGCTCCTTCACGTCGGCTCACGGCGACCCGTGGGAATTCATCGCGCTATGACGTCGCACGTCGTATCTCCATCGATTGCCGTTGCTTTTTCGCGCGCGCATTCATCGTACTTCGAGATCGCCGTGCCCGAAGCGGGAGGATCGCTCGGGAGAGAATCGATAATAGCGCTCACGCAAAAATCTTGCCGATTGATTCGTCGCGTGCCCGTCTACGTGCGGCGAAAGGAGTTTAACGGTTTACGGGAAAGCGCTGTGTGCGTTACCTTCCGACGATTTCGACGCGGCGATCGTACCGTAGACAATCGCAAATGGAAGGAGATGGTATTAAGAGAAGGAACGGTATAGGAGAGAACCGAAGAGATGGTCAACTTTACAACGCGATTTAATATCCAGAAAAATTCCGGCGCTGAATCGCTACGCTTACAGGTGACGTCGCGCGGACGCATTAGAGAGCGAAAAATTCTGATTCCAATTTCCGAGGGAGATGAGAACTTTCAAGAGCATTTCATGTAAAATCCTGAGAGATACAGACGTTTTAGCAGCCGCGATATACGGAAGACAGATCACTTGATTCTATCATTTGTTACGCAAGCGAGGGTATTTGAGAAACGAGCGATCGCGCTTTCCTATTCGCGCGCGTTCTAAAGGAAATTAATATCCTTCCCCGCTGAATATCGTCAATGTTGCACACGCTTTCGTAATCGATAAATTTCCCTCCCCGAGAAGTATTCGTACTACATACGTGCCATTTGTCTCGAAAATAGCTCGCGTCAGATTTCAAAAACTGGTAACTTCAGGTGAGATGGAGTGACAAATTAACGCGATCCATTTCAACGGAATAGACTTCGGAAAATGTGTCCTGTTCGTCAATATGCATTTATCATTTTATTTATTCATTTTATCTCGGCTCGTTATCTTATTATGCGGTATTATATATTTCTTTCTATTTATTTTTATTTTTATTTTTATTTTTTTCTTTAATACGACGATTACGCTTTTGCGGTGCATTCGTGGCACTATTTTTGTTAGAGGTATTTTCGATGCAGGAATTTCGAAGATAAACTTGCCGCGCGTCGATCAGCGCCTACCACGACTTCTCTCGGTTAGGCCTCGCCTCTCTTATTTCTCTTCCTTTTACGAAACCAACGGGAAGATAAAAAAAGCAAAGAGAATCTGCCTCGGTAAGCAAAGGCGGCGCCTCGATGGACAAGATAGCAGAGGCAAACTCCGAGATCGCGGCCAACGACGTGTTCCCCGGCGAGTTTGTGCACGTGTGGAATTGTGCCCGTGGCATCACCCGCGATCAGAGTTCTTTTACATTTTTCGGATTCAAAAGCAAAATCTTTTTTTTTTCCCCTTTTCTTTTTTTTTTTAATTTTTTTATTTACTCTCCTTATCTTTGCGATAACGCGCGCCGTTCGTGATCGAATATTTTTGAGACAATCGGAGAAAAAATGATCTACGTGGATAACATTTTCAAGCCCGCAACGTTTCTCATTTCCGCGCGTATATATTTTGCAATTAAAAAAAAAAAATTAATCCGTGAATTCAACAGGTGTCTCCTAACCGCGATTTTTAACGTCTAACACTTTCCAGACGCTTGTGTATATAAAATTAAATATGTATGTACACGAAGGAAAATTGTTTAAAAAATACGTTTAGCATTCTGTTGCGGCAAATGTTTGCGCGCGCGACGTTTAATTAGTAAAACAAATAGCTTTACTTCGCTCGCGCGGGGTCGATCGATGTGGATTGATAGAGACGTGCATTATCTTAGAATCGGCGCTATTACCGTAAAGATCCTAAACCAGTTTCGCATGCAAATTGAATACGTGGCCGTGCGCGCACGAAAAAGTCCACGACCGCGAAAGTATCCGGGAATATGTCCGACGGCGCGACTCCTTCGGGAAATCGACGCGTATCGAGGAAAGTACACCCCGAGGGTATACCGAGAAGCTGACGCACTTCTAGGTGGAACGAACTGGGTTTAGTCTCGGAGGGTAGTCGATACGTAAGTACTTTACGTTCCGGTCGAGTGCTCGTAACTCGATGGAATCGAGGACAACGCCGATGAATCGCGAGCAAAACGATTCGCGTGAGTGCGAATCTACAAAAAGACGTTATATGATTTAGTAAACTATACGTATACGCATATACCTGCTAATTGTCACATAATACGTTTTTACGAATATATTATTTTTTACGTGCGAGCTTGAATCTTATAAAGATTTCCGAAAAAAAAAGTGCGTTAAAAAATTTATTTATCCGAATTGTCGATCGAGAAAAGAAGGTACGCGAAGCCGGTTCAATCTCTTGGACGAGGTCTCTTGTTTCGCATCGTATTTTGGTAAATTCCGCGGCTAAAGACAATATGACGCCCAACGGGCGTTTTCGCCAGTTCGGGTAGTTCTCTCGTTATCAAGGTGGGTCGAAAGCGCGGAGCGAGACAGCCGCGCGATTCCCATGTGGACTATCGTATCCTTATCGAGTAAATTCTTCCCCCCTCCCTCCCTCTTTCGTCCCTTTCATACCCACGGTCTTCGATCCCCGGACATCTCCTGTCAGTAGTGCTTTCCCGAACAAGGGTAGATCCGTATGGAAACTAATGAAACTTAAGCTATAGGTCCTCAACTGTCAAAGACTCATATTGTTACGGAGTAATACTGCTCGGAATTATCTGTCAATTCCTTAATATTGTCTGTCAAGATAACGCGGTAAATGATGTATCTAAACGACAGACTCTCCTAAATTCTCTAACGTTGAGCTCGGATAATGATTTTCCGAATTATTACATCGGTGAATAATTAATCAATTTTTATTAAACATCACGGTGTTGTAAAATAATTTTTCGCCTATTACGTATTGTATCGAGTAATAACCAGCGTTTCTTTTACTATCTCTTTTGTCCGATCGGTCTACTGTTAAGAATAATCGAACTTCAAAAAGTTACTACTGGTCCTTATTCTTTTTCCCTTCATTTTCTCATCCGATATTCCCCGTACTTGCGAATTATACGCTCGATCGACTGCAAAAGAACAATCAACCGCGGGCGAAAAATGACGATCGTTTGCCACGCTTATCGAGACCGTCGATTACGAGAATCGCGATACGCTCGCGGTGGTTCCGCGTGCGCGTCGACGGAAAATCAAGTACTCGGCGACGGCGAGTGATAATTAAGCCTAATTTGTTTTATTACAAGTGCGATCATTACCCGCGTCTATTTTACCACCACTAGAATTGTTTTACTTTTTTTTCGGGTTCAGTTTTTATTTTTTTTTTTTAAATTATTTTGACGAAAATTAGCTCATTTCGTTTCCGCTCGTAATTAATAAATTTTTTTTTCTTTTCCCTCCCGATTACTCGACTCTCCCGCGGTATTACGGATGACTTTTTAATTCCCCGTTATCTCCGTTCTATTTCTATTGTACTTGTGTGTGACATTTCGTCACTCGACGGCGCGCGTTACATGGTACTCGCGTTTCTCACGGCCGCTCAAATATTTGTTCATCCGTTATTGCGTCTCTCTTTCTCTCTTCTCGTCACCCTCATCCGCGGCAACGTGCGCGCCTCCGCTGGCTGTGAACCGCCTCGCGGATACGGATATATGTACACCGGTGCGTGTGTGTCGCGGCGTGGAACTATCTCCCGCGGCCCCGACTTCCTTCTGCGAGCTCCGCGATGCGCGCCAAACGGGATCTCGTTTTCGTTCGCGTTGGCAAGTAAGCGGTTTACACGACGAGTGCAATTCAAGCCACCGTGAAAACGGCACCGAGCCGCGAGCTCGGCGTCGCGCCGCGTCGCGCCATGCCGGACAAAGAGCTTCCGAGTTTACCGTCGTGTTTATCCTCGCTTCTCGCTGTCGCGTGTTCGCCGTTTCGTGTCCTCTTTGAATGCGCAAACAGCACTCGTCGATTGCTCTCGCTCTCGTAATTCCGCGTCTCTCTTCGACTTGACGCTTTTGCCGCTTGAATCCGCGCGACTGTTCCCGCGGGCTAGTTTGTTCGACTGCTCTCAGTTCGATAAACTTCTACGGTGGATGTGTGTTTAGCTTTGCCCCGCCACATCAAGCGACACACGCGGTTCCGCGTATAACGTGCTTGCCGACAATACGTATTATAGACGCAACTATGAGACGAAAGTAAAGAGAAAAAGAAAAAAAATGTGCTAGAATAAAACGGATCGATTTTTTTCGTCGTTCTCTAATAGAAATGGATCCCTTTAAATAATTCGCGATAATATATTTAAATATCGCGGCGATGTTAAATAGCAACGGCGACGATCGTTCTCTACGACGGGGAGGTCCGATAAAAATTCACTAACAATAAGACCGCTCTTCGGTAGTTGGTCGGCGGATCGTCGAGTATCATTACTCTCGCGAGACGTTACGATCACTTCTGGAATGTTACGCGATTACAGTAGCAGCGGGGCAGTCGACGACTGCGGGGAATCACGCGTATTGTGCAATGGACATTGGGAGTTGAGCGACCTTACACGATTGCCTGCTTCGGCTCGTCGTGCATCCTACGGAAAACGATAAGTCGATTCGCTATGCCGCGCCGCATGTTCCGTTTATCTTACCCGCGACCGGAAAACGTCGATTGAACGTTAATCGTTCGCCGTTCGGCGAGGAGCAATGTATGAAAATCGTTGACGCTTATTGCGCCGATATTACCGTCTCGCGCGGCGCCGAGAACAAAGGGTGCGTATGGGAAGAAAAAGAATAGGAAGCGCATGCCGAGCGCAAAGCGAAAGAAAGAATAATAACGCGGTATTTCCGCGCGCACGACGAACGGTCGTTCGATTTTAATTCCGGCAATATAAGGAATCGAGGCCTCCGAGGAGAGATCTTTCTCTCCGCTCCGTTCGCGTTTCTTTACTTCTTCATTTCTCGTCTCTGTCTTCCTTACCCCGCGCCCTTCCTAATCGCGTCTGACGTCCTCCTCGGAAATGCAACGCGGCCGGGTAATCGTAACGTAGAACAAGGTTCCGCTAACTTCATCCCTAGCCACCGCCCCTTTCCCTTTTATTTTTTTTTCTTCTTCTTTTTTTTTTCTTTTCTTTTTGCCTTTCTCTCTTATCGCCCTTTTATATCCGTTGGCTCGTATATGCCGAGAAATATTTACCGTTTTCCAATAATACGGCCGGAGGCTCTTGCACCCTACTCCCTTCCTCCCCGCCAGAGTCTGCGGGGAGAGCGCGCGGGTCCTAATACGCGAAGTAATACTCCACTCAAAATTCATTCGGTTGTCCGTTCCGCCCCGCCGCTAACCCCCCTCGACGCCGCAGTCGTTTTTCGTCGTTCTCTTTCTTCTCTTACCGGCGGCGGAGGCGGTCTGCCCCGGGGAGTTTGCTCGATAAACATTTTTATTCCCTTTTAGAGAGCCGGCTGACGCATGCTCTCGCCCCTATAGTCGCCTTCTCGCGCGGATGTTCGCGCCGGTATTTATCTAATGCCCATTCTCTCATCGACGGCGTACGTACCTACCTACCCGCTCGGGATAATGGATAAGAAAAAACGGGAGTGCTTTTATGACTGGTTCGGCGGGCACGGTGAAATATCGCGTGGGTCCCCGTGACTTTTATGTATTCGACTAGAAGAAACCATGCGCTCGCTACGCGCAAGTTGTTTTTTTGTTTTTTTTTTTAAGAGTCTCTAATTAGAAACTATGAAAAAAAATGTAACTCACCAGTCTGAATGAGCTTCATCGGAGTTTGTTGAGTTCTGCCGGTGACTGTAACATAAAATAAAACATTAATGTAGACATGTTGCTGTTTAAATTAATATAAAGGTAAAGTTTAATTTTTTTTTCAAGATTTTCTAAACGAGAAAAAATTTATATTTACCTATAAGTTGGTCCGCCGATGCAGGATGCCCATCCTGAGCCTGCTCCTCCTCTCAGTTGCGACGTCGTGACGAGTCCTCCTTCCGCGCACAAGTCACTCGCGAACGCGACCGTGATTTTATATTCGCGATAATTATTGATCTACTTGCGCGCGATATTTTTCGGCACTGCTGTAAAGAGAAAATCCTGAAAACAAGTTACTGGCTTACCCAATCTGCATACAGCGGAGTTGTAGATTTCTGCCGGTGGCTGTAACATAAAAAGGAACATATTAATGTAGACATGTTGCTGTTTAAATTAACGTAAAGGTAAAGTTTTAATTTTTTTTTTTTTTTTTTTTCAAGATTTTCTAAACGAGAAAAAATTTATATTTACCTATAAGTTGCTCCGCCGATGCATGATGCCTCCTGGTGGGCCTGCTCATCCTCTCAGCTGGGACGTGACGAGCCATCCTTCCGCGCACTGGAAACTCGCGAACGCACTTCCGTAAAAAGATTATCGAAAAAAGAAACGTCCGAGAACTTAGCGGCACTCCCGAAAACGACCGACGAACCTCTGCGGTACGTGTAATTAAATATCGGCGCACGGCAGCGGAGATCCTCTTGATCTGTAACAGAAAAGTTAAAAAATAATTTAGTAGACGTCACATCTGATTAAATAAAATAATGAAAAAATAAGGAACCGTTTAATTTCGTAGAAAAATTGATACTTACCCCGGGGTTGCTCCGCTGCGGCAGGATACCCTTCCTGGGCCTCCTCCTCCTCTCAGAACTGGTCACTTCAACGAGAATGTCAGGGTGGTCCTCCTTCGACGAAAGTCTTCCTTTAATTTTCCTCTGAAACAAAAAAGGTTTTATTTGATTAGTAAAGATTAGGGAAATCGAACGTACTGCGTTACAATTAATTACAACTATTCCGTGCGACACAGATATCCTACACGCCCACGTTATCAATCCCGAAGGTCTGTTCGCATTAGTTAATATATTTAATACGGCAGCCGACCGGTCGGCACATACCTAAGTTTCACGTGATCACCGCGCGAGATGTATACGCCGCGTGCGTGACCGACCTCTGCTCTCGGTCACTACGCAGCCATAAAAATACTGTAACACAGATTTTCAGTCCACGCATTCTCACACTACGAATAAATATCTCCCGAATCTATCGCGAACTCGTCGATCTAAACCCTTGTCCCTCGATCTCGACTGTTCTTGACGATGCTTCGTTCACGGCAAAGCTCGCGAATGTAACATACGCATGTATGAGGTTTTTACTTACTTTGTGTTAAAAAGATGTAGCCGCCCGTAAGCACAGTTAACGCGAGAAGGTAGTTGACGCCTGATTACGTGCTTCTGGTCCGCCGATTACGCGTAGATATTTAATATGTACGGAGCACGTGCTGCGTACGTACGGAACGTTCGACCGCTTGAGAAGGACAGAGCGAGAGTGGGAGTGGTGGGGGAACGTACGTAACGCGAGGCACGTAGGCTCGCGCTCGCTGCTCGCTCCGTCCCCCTTCCCCCCAGCTACCTACCCGTGTCTCTGTCTCTTTTTCTCGCTTTTACACAATTCAACGCGTTATAAAAAAATTTAATACGCTGAATATTAATTGTAAATGGAACCGAGACCGAATTTCGAAACTTTGACGACTTACGTTTACTTATTGTAACAAATAAATGAAAAGAAATTAAATTCTAGAGATCTCAATAATTATTTGGAAAAGAAAAAGATTATTCGCGTCTCTGATTTTTTAATTTTTAACTTTTAATAACAAAAAATTATATTTTAAAAGCGGCAAAGATAAAGAAAATTTATTCTTACTTGTGGGTTGCTCCACGATGTTTGATGCCTTTCCTAAGTTTTTTTTTTTCTAAGCATTGGCCACTTTAACGAGGATGTCAGGCCGTTGCTTTTTCGATGAAGGTCTTTTTCTGGATTTTTATCTGAAACAAAAATTATATTTGATTAGTAAAAATGACGAAAATTAAACGTGCTGCTACATTTAACATTTACTTTTCTACAAATATATATTTAGGCTAAATGTTCTTGTTATTTCTTTTTTTATCGACTCTCCGTTTAACCATCGTTTTCTACCATCAGTGCTACACAATCATATAGTTTGTCGTACAAATAGTTTCGTAATTTTTTCCTGTCACTGCGCTGCATTGCTCTATTGACAATCGTTTGTACATATTTGTCTAGCGTACAATTTTAGCGCAAATAAATACGGCTGAATAGCGATCGGCTGTGTGCCAGTGCTTTTTTTGATAAATAGCAAATATATCCGCTAATAAGTTAAATGAAAATTGAGCGATCCACTGCATCTCTCACGGAACGAGCATCTGAACATTTTTATTTCATAGAAAAGTAATAACGTAATGAAAGTATTCTCGCGCGTATACGATGGGCGCCGTAACGTACGATTTCTGATATTGCTGGGATATAAAGTTTCTACAAAGTAAGGTTTTTTTTTTTTTTTAAATATGTATCAAGTTTGAGCTCGCGCTGCATAAGTGTGTGTGACGGAAATCGAGGAGCGACACTGCGATATTTTTATTTGGCCAGAGCCAGTTTTATGTGATTTAGCTTAAAGGGGGTGGCGCTTTGAAAGTGTTAGTCTGATTGGCAGATGCAAAGAAAATACGATTTTTCCGGGCGCGAACACGCCGGGCCGTCGTTGCGAGGTAAAATATCTTTTCGCAGGTGCGGCCGACATCGTTTTGGCGTTCAACTATTTCCCTCGCAAATGATCGGAAAATCTGTCGTATGAATTTCAAAAAAAAAGTTTCCCTCGGCAACTCCCTGTCCGCCAGTGCCCAAATCTTTCACGATACAAAAACGTATTACGTTGCGAAAAAATTATTTCTCACAGATTAGTTTAGATTTCAAGTTGAGTCTTATGCCGTGAATTATTATCAATTTTAAATACGCTTACCTACACAGTTTTAAATTATAATAAGCAACCTGGGCCAGTTATAACATCGTGATACATATAACATGCGATTTTCTCTCTCATAATTAACGCGGCTCTGACGTGGTTACCGCGCAGAGAAACCGTAGTCACGAAAAAGCGAATTTTTTTTCCAACAATTTTTACAGCGCAGACGGCATTTTGATTCGGCGTCGCGACGTCGCATTATCGCGTCGCCGTCGGACGGACTCGCCGCGTCCAAATATTTATTCCCGTTGCAGGGAGCTATTTTCCCTCGCTCGATAATCAGACAGCGCGCGGCCGTACTATCGATTATCCGGACGGACGTTAACGAGCTCGATCGCTCTTTTCGTTAGCGTACACGCTCGCGTTCGTGGATCTCCTTTTACCCCGTTCCGCCGCCACCCTCTTTCCCCCCCTCGGTTCTCCCCCTTCCCCCCGCGCGTGCTCTTTCTTTCTCTTCTGCCGGCGTTGCGTAAATCTTACGGGTCCCTGCCCCAAGGACCCGGGAGTAACACCTCTTGCTCGTAGGTCGAAGCGCCGGCCATAAATTTTTGAGAGTTCGAACCGATCCTGCCCACCCGGGACGCGATCGCGCCTCTCTCGGGCTAGACTCTTCCTTTCCCTCCAATGTCTCTCTTATCCCGTGCCTCTCTCCTCGCTCGCCCGGCGCTCTGTCTGATTTCTCTCCGTATCTCTTTCCCTCGCGTTTCTGCATCTCCCGCACCGAACCGCCGTAGGAACGTAGAGACACGCGTCCAGTCTGGACCCACGCCCACGCTCGCATACCGAGGGCCCTTTAACTCGCTTCCCCTCTCGCTCCCTTTCCCTCACGTCCCTCTTCATCCTCCCTGCATTCCGCTTCTTCTCCGTACCACGGCCGATCCCCCTTTCCCCTTTCCTCTCCCGTTCATCGTCCTCGCGCCTCCTCTTCCATTATTTCTCAGTTTCGTTTACGATGCATTTCACTGTTCTCCAAGTGTTACTTTAAATATTTCGTACGGCCGATAATATTCCGTCGCGTGTATCTTTAACGCGTCGTCATTACGTTCGAATTCCTCGGTCTTAATCGCGCCAACTTATCCTCGTGATCGACATTTTTTTTTATTCGCAAGTCAGTGTTATAACCGTTATACGATATTTTTTTTTTTTTTTTTTACTCATTTCGTTGATCCATTAATTATCCAAGCGTTCGAGGAAAGTCCGCGGCGAAGTTAAAATAAATTTAAGACGAATCCGGTAAACGCCACACTCGGCTTCGCGTGTGAAACATGTCTATGACATTATCCAAGTCCTAACGAGGCGACGAGTATTATATTTATCCGCTTTTCCTTTGTTCTCTCCTCTTTTGCCTGCACCCTTTTCGTCCTTTTCTGTCTGTGCCTCGTCTCCTTGTTGCTCATTTTATCTTTAACCGGGAGAGGAACACGCCATCGGAAAGCATCGCCGGCAGAAGACGTGTTTCGTGCGCGCCGGGCACGTAACACCTTCATCTGCCCTGGCCGAGTCCGACGACCAGTCCGAATATTTTACCTGGCAATGGCGGGATCGAGGCGCCAGATCGGTAGGGGGGAACGATCGCGCGAGCCTGGGAAAAACGCCCACCCAGGTCTCTCTTGGTCCTGCATGCGTACGATCATCGATTCGAGAACGTGATATCAACTTCGTCGATGCGGATTTCGTATGACTACTCGGCCTTCTTGGAAGTGCGAGACGTGACGGAATAAAAATTTTCGTGTCGAACTTACGCAAACAAGTTTTTTTTCTTTCTTTTTCTTTTTTTTTATTTATTTTATTTTATTTTTTTTTTAAGCGAAGGAGATCGAAATCGAATAACTCGAAAATATTGCGGTTTATATATTTGATTAGGAAATTATGTTTTCTGTTAGTATGTTTTTCGTTTAAAATAATTTATATTGAAGCGATTTAATAAATGTCTGTGTTTTTGGAAGTCCGTGATCGTGTTATATGTAGTAATTGAATTTAAAAAACGGCACGCAAATCTATTCGCTACGTCTTTCAATGGTGAAAAAAGTTCTGCAGAAATCAGCTTTCTCCATTTTATGACTTTGCCTACCCGGATATTGAAAGTTTCGTCGGTCGATTGAGCGATATGTTCCCGTTTCTGGAGGACTATGCTTTATTAAGCACGAATGAACTGCAAAAAAAAAAAAAAAAAAAAAAAAAATTCTATAACGTTCTGAACTTTTAATAAAGACAGTTGATTAGAGTTTTACGTTAAAACTTTGCACGAAAGCTTTCTCTCGTAGACTGCACCAAAGGACGACACGAACGTGCAACTCTGCACATTTTGTCTAGCTATAAAAATGAACGGAGTTTAAAAAAAAAGATTTCGACAGCTAATGACCTTTTTTTTTAAAAAAAAAATTATTTAAAGTAATTTTTAATTCAACTAATTAAATTTTATTTCGATACAAATGTATAATATAATGAGAATAATTTATCTTTATTTTATTAAAATTTTTTTTGGTAGAAAGAAAAAAAAAAAGGCTTATACTCTTTCAGGGCAAATTTTCAAAATTCAGAGAATATTACTGTTAATTTGATATTGTATTGTTTTGTATTATTACTGCAAATGCTGTTTAATATCCGGCTATTATCGAATTATTATACTATTATTATTATTATTATTAATTATAGTCAGATGTTGTAAAATAATAATTATTAATTATAAGCTCGAGCGGATATCGCCTCTCTTCGCGCAAATTCGCGAATTATTAATTTACCATAAAACGCATATCACGCATTGCGATTCACCGTCGCATATGACGTACGCGATACAGACGGGTAGCTACCTACTGTTTTCCCGAATGCGATGCCCGGATTTCGACGCGAAACCAAAAATTTCACGCGTCGTCGCGTCAGAATGCCGTTCTTCGTGATAATCGACAGATATACGAGCGATAGCGGGATCGTTCGCATGACCCGCGAAGTCAAGAGCAATCGGCGAATAAAACTTCGCCAACGTTTTCAGAAACTTTCTCCGCGGCGTAATCTCGTCGTTATACGTTTCGCAGGAATCGAAGCTTTCGCTCCCTTCCTCGACATTGCTTTTTCTCCTCCCTATCGAAGCGATTAAATTTAATTTAAAAGTTTATTCGCACATAAATTATTTTTTTTTTTAAATAGATAAAAATAATAATTGTGAAATTAAATATTAAAACATTTTTTTATAAATTAACTGGCTTAAGTAAATTTTGAAAATTCATGGAAAATGATGGTTTCTCTAACGCGTCTATTCGGTCGACGTTCGAGAAGGTTTTTCGGACTTTCCTCGAGATAACTGTCTTTTCTCGTAAGTCTCGCACGGTCTGTCAGACGCGAGACGGTTTGTCAGACGCTTGCTGGAATCGATTTCTCGTTGCGGACGACAGAACAAATGCACTTGTCCATGACACTTCTATTACTTTACGTCGCGCATCCGCTGTCTGCTCAATCGGTCCGTTTCGTGACACCTGCCTGCCTCCGTATCTCCGTTTTCATTTCATTAAAGTCGTGACGCCGATCGCGCTGGTCAGCGACGCCGCGGTAAGTAGAGCCGCGTTTCTCAAATTAGAAATTACGACGCGACACAATTCCGTCTATAATTGAATCGTATTCATCGGTGGATGTTCCGCGCTCGGCGCGTTATATCGTCATCGTTTAACGACGACCGTAAATCGATACCGCCGCTTTCGTTAACCCGAATAAAATATATTCTAATTTAGATTCTTCCCCCCCGAGCGCTTTTGTTCAACGCGACCCGACGGCAGGCGTTGCTGGTTGATTTAACGGCGATCCGTGGGATAAAAAAAATGAGATCTGACGAGAAACGTGTTAAGTATCCATGTGTTTTAAAACAGATGTGCAGCGAAACAATATCTCTGTCTGGAAATTACCTTATGTTCGTAAAAATTATACGGCGGGCGTAAAACGGATCTGTGATCAAATTCACAGGTGTTATACCTGCGTTAATTACTTGAAAATTTAATTGAGACA
Organism: Cardiocondyla obscurior; assembly: GCF_019399895.1. Classification (NCBI taxonomy): domain Eukaryota; kingdom Metazoa; phylum Arthropoda; class Insecta; order Hymenoptera; family Formicidae; genus Cardiocondyla; species Cardiocondyla obscurior. The sequence goes on along the minus strand of NC_091884.1, from coordinate 2,331,866 downwards.
AAAAAAAGTTAGCCTGTCAGTTTTTAAAAATATAAAGCTATTTTAGTTTTTTTATTTTAATTAAAATAAATTTTTTTTTTTAAGTTGCGAATAAAGTTTAAGTTATGAAATATTATTAGCATTAATTACCGTGTATCATTACGTCGCCGAGCAATATTTTCTCAGCTCGATTGTCAGTGAAACGTAACCTTTGACAAAAATTATGAGAAAGGAAAGACTAGCTCTGTCGCGGAGGATAAAAGGTGGACACTTTGTGACGGCTCTTCACGTAATGGATATGAGTACACATATACCGGCGACGTGTGCGCTGTACACAGCGCCATGCGTCACAGAGCGTATACACTTGTGTGGAAGTATGTACCTATAGACAAGCTCCTCGGACTCCGAAAAGTTTTTCACTTTATACGAGCAGTCAGCCTTGAAATCGCGCCCGATGAAACGGTCCGCGGGGACGAGCCTTCCGCGGCCAGATACGTTTCCTTTTTCCAGGATACATTTTCTACGTCCACCCACACGCGACCGCACGTACGTACGTACACAGGGAACCCACCGCGAACGATAATAAAGAAAATAGAGGGCGAAGGTAGTCTCCTTATACGTCTGGCTAACTGCGGTACCTCGCCTTCGAACCCGAGCGCGATATTGGATCCCATCATTTTTCAAGGGAAGCCGCGTCGTCCGTCGCCTTTCTCTCTTTCTCCGCTACGTCTGTCCGATTTCAGAATTTCTCTCTCTCTCTCTCTTTTCTCCCGCGATCCGCGCTGCCCATTATTTCTGCCCGGTCAATGGAACATGGACATATGTGTCGCTATATGTACGGATGGCTGACGAGCCGGGGATCGTCGGGGGTTCCCACACGCCGCAAAAGTGAAATACTTTCACTACTACAATGGCCTTTCGTTTTTCTCTCGTCCCGTGGAATCCGCGAAATGGATTTTGCGACGTCGAAAGCGCTTCGGTGCCCCCCTCTCGGCTCTTCGCGAAGAGGTCAGTTACATACGCGCCCCGGATGTCTCTCCTCTCCACTTCGCGAGAATGTAGCGGAAAAGTTTTACGGGAAAATATTTTTCGAACCGATACGACGGCGCCGTACGAGGCAAAAAAAAAACGACGCGAGAAAACGGGGAAGTGGTTGTAACTCCGCGAACTTTCGCGCCGAACTCGCGATTTCCATTTTCAATTTTTCGGCCTGCACTTTGGCCTCGTTACGATTCTCAAAAATTTTTATGCAGCTCTTCGCGATTCGTATTATTTTGTATAATCCAGCAGAGAGATTAAGGCTACGATTTCCCTTAGTTCGCGCGTTGAAAAATGTCAATGGGATTCGCAGAATAAACTCTAATTCAACTTCGCACGACGTAATGCATTCTTCATCGCGCTGACTACGCGCGTAATAAATCATAACGCCGCGAGGTCAGAAAAATCATCCCGAAGATCGATCCGCGCCTCGCCTCGAGTACGCATCTCGACGGTTAACCTGATGGTCGGGGTCCAAGCTCGCCTGCGAGTGTAACGAAAGGCGTGCAGATGCCGAGGAGAAAAGAGAAAGAGCGATCAGGGCGAGAGGAGGGCGAAGAAATAGGTGGAGGGAGAGATGGCGCACGGCAGGCGCGTGGCTCCCACGGGTCGCCTTGAGCCTCTCGGATCCCGAGAGGGAGGAGGCCGAGAACTCGAGAAGAACCTAAGTCTCTCCTGCGAGACGGACAATTTTCATCTGAGCGCGGTTTCGAGAAAGCTTTACGTACTGTAAAATTTGAATCAATTTTTTTACCAAATTGCCGTATTCGAGAAAATTAAATTTTAGAAAACAAAAATTAAAAAATAAAAAAAAATAAAAAAGAAAGACCGGTTTGAAGAAATAAATTTCTCCAGCATAATTTTTTTTTTCTAATTAATTATACGACAACCGAGAAATATGCTTTTACCAAGGAGGTCCGTTATAATAGTCTAAATATCCGATCATAATCGCGCTTACTACTTCAAGCTGCGATCTCTTTGCTTCCGGAGCTTCCGAGAGAGCTTCTAAGAGAGGGTGTCGATACGGTCGATACGACGGCGCGGCTAATTGCCAAATTACCAGAGAAAGCATCGAAAGAATTCCGCCAGCAGCAGGCCGAGGAAGGCCGGGTGCTGAGGTCAAAGGCTAATTACTTTATCCCGACGTGCTGGCTGCGCCCTGTACAAGAGGTTAATGGTCGTCGATACCGAATCGAATGAGCCGTCCTTCAAAAGCCCGTTTAGCCGATTCGTTCTTAGATTCACGTGAGCTACTTTATTAAATACCGCGCGCGCGTTAAGTTCCTTCCCGCCGAATTCTTCGTCTCGAGTAAGATACGCAATTACGCTACTAAAATAACATCGAATTATTTTACTTAATCAAATCTCGGGCAAAATCGGTACGTCAATGAATTTCTTTCGACATGGTAAAATTTATTTCGTCACTGTCATAAAAAAAGCGCATGATAAAATAATTTTTTTCTTTTATTTTTATTTTTTTTTCTTTCTTTTTTTTTGCGCATGTGATTGGGATTTGATTATTACGCTGCCGCGAAGAATGACAAGTCCGACAGTTTCATTTGTTCGTCGTTATAAGAGAAAAAGAAATACGAAGAGAAAGAGAGAAGTCGGAGAGGGATCAAACGATATCATTTTGTATTTTTTTTTCCTCTCTTAACCTTTCTACTTTTATTTGACTCCCTTTATCGTTGGTCTCTCTTGAGCACCGTTGATAGATTTGCTCGAACTGTCAATAGAACCATGAGAATAAAAGGCACGATTTAGATTAGGTTACTTAAAAATTAAATGTATCCTTTTTTTCTCTAATTATTTTACTTATTTCTATAACGGCCAAAATCGTCAAGTTTAAAGATAGAAATAGACGATACGAAAATGTGATTTTACTGACTTTTACTGGGAAAGCTACGGCTGACCAGGTCGTTCAATAACATGTCTGTAAAGGAAGGGGGCAAGGATCCTTATGGAATTCCAAAGAAGTTACGACTCTGCAAATGAAATCCGAAACGCTCGCCATTCAATACCAACGATCTGAAATTGTACGGCGGTCTAAAATATCCGAGTAATTCGCTGTCCGTATCTCGGCCTCTCCGCGTTATACCTTCCTCCCGTCGATACCTTCGGCGGCGTCTAAGACGCGCACAATCGTCAATCAGTTTGCCGGCGATAAGTCACTCGCGCAATTTAAATTCGCCCGACGTTCGCGCGGAGGCACCGGCGGTATCTCCGCTTTCCCGCAATGATTTTCTGAATCCGAAGCCTGACCGGGATAGGAGACGGAGGCAGAAACGTGAGGAGCTTTGAGCCGCGTGGGTGGTCAATGGACGATTCGCGGGGCCTCTCCGTAGATCCTTATGGTTTACGGTCATATCTACCTTCGCGTATAGTGGTGGTACGGGTCGACTATAGCGGCCTACGTTCGTACAGTTCGACGACAGAGAGAAGGAAGATTATAAGGAGAAGGAGAGAGAGAGAGAGGCGCGTCGAGGTGGGCAGAGATCTCGCGTGGCTCTCCGTCTGTGTATCGCCGTATTCGCGATCACCTTTGACCCCGCTCGATGTCTCTCTCACTTCCTCGCGCTCGCCACCTCTCCTCTTGTCCTTGCAGTCGTTCCCTTCCGTCGTTCATCCTAGCTCGCTTCGGGACCAATGCGCCTTCGTTGCACCAACGATCGCGCTGCCGATATCAGTAATTACAGCCTGCGAAACTTGCGCGCGCCTTCTTCTTTTTTTTTTATTCTTCTTCTCTCCCTTTACCGCTCTTACTCTCTCTCTCTCTCTCTCTTTCTCTCCGCGCTTTCGTCTCCTATCGTCCTAGCCTGTCCTTCCTACCTCCTCCTTTTTCTCGACGCGTTATCTTTCATCCTCGTATTACGAAGCTGACACGGCGGAAAGTGCGTCGAAGAGGCTAGAGTTGTGTGGCCGTTTTAATTTGATCCATAAATATCGTTCCTTCTGATAGGCAGCTATTTTCTTTTTTTTTTTTCTTTTACTTTTTATTAAAAAAATTATTTTATTTACGTTCTTTCCTTCTTCGGTTAAAGCATATCAATGTCTTAATTTTTTCCCTATGCAATGCGCGGTGAAAAATGTGTGCGCTAGAATTAATCGTCTCTGACCAGACGTCCTTCCTGCGATAAGCGTTTATTACCCGCACTTACGTATATAATCGTATTCTAATGAAATCACCTCGTGCCCGACACTATCGCGCGGCAGGCGCAATACTCAAGGACCGGGGACGATGGCAGATGTTACGACAAACCTCATTACATTCTATATCTCTCCTAATGAAACAGCCGCGACAGTACGACTCGCGAATCTTTCTCTCGGCGGCGGCGGCGGCGTAACGTCAAGCTCGTGACAGGCGTAATTACAAACGGCCAAGGTGTGCCACTCTTATCCCCTAATCGCGCATCCGCGATCGGTCGATCCGACAACGAACTGCCGTCCCGCGGTGCTGCCTTCGTTAATTACATCTCGTTTGTCGCGCCTAAAAGACACCTTTCTCCCCCTTTTTATTTTCGCCGCGCTAATTACGACCGGCGGAGCAGGCGTGTTCTTAATTCCGTAATCAAATCTTTCTTTCTTCATAAATTAATCGAAGATGTTATTTTAATTTCCCCGAGAATAATATCGCAGTAATGAGTCAATGAGAGAGGCTGAAAAATTTACGTTATAATTAAAAAAAAAAACGCGATTAATTAATCTACATTTTACGGAGGGAAATTTTTTTTTTTCTTTTTTTTTTTTATTATATGATTTTATTGTTTCGTATTGTTGCGAGTTTATAAGTCGATTTCTGTTTTATTTCTCAAAATCGCGCGACGTAGCATCGACTGGCGACAATTATTCTTGCAGGGAATTACTTTTTGTTATTCCTTCACGAGATTACAGTATTCGCAGAAACGCTAAAGTGATCCTGTCTCTCTTTCTCTATGCGCGGTGTGCCCCGCCTGATAATAACTTCGGTGCTTACGACTAATTACTTTCCACGTCGTTTACCTTTCCCACTTTATTTCCACCTTTGTCGTTAATTTAGACCCGCCGACAGCCACGGGCGCCTAGTAACAATCACAATTTTTGCTGTGCAACTGCGCACGCTACTCTTACGACACAATGCCGCATAATAAATTCTGTCGTACGATTTTCAAGTGGCACATTTCTTCGCGGACTTTAGAAAATTAAATTAATACGATACGTCAAATTAAAAAAAAAATGTTAAGACTTTTTCTTTAATTTTATAAAAGTGTTCTAAGTTACTTATCAATTTTAGTTTTTTAAATATTATATTTGTACTTGATTCATATGTATTTTCTATCGTTATTATTGGAAATGTTTGAGAGATATTTTATTTTATAATCCGGGAATTAAATTCGTACGTTCGAGGATAATAAAATCAGTTTTCGCAACTTTCGTTTGGATCAGTAACAATCTTGACTTATAGACATCGCGGCTAACTAAAATTCTTGTCACGCGTGAGAAAGCCCGTCAAGTTCCTCGCGCTTGTATCCATTTCCAAGCTGCCCGCGGGGCAAATCACATCTTGACATTTACATACTCGATCATACGTTATTGCATAATAGGACTGATAGGTACGTATCTCCCGGTACGTATTTCGCAAAACGTCGCCGTTCGCACGTTCGCCGGGGAAAGAAGTTACGCCGGGGCAGGGCCGGTCGGCTGCAGAGCCTCGTCTAAGACGGAACAGCTGGATGAGCGAGCCCCTGATGTGGCCACGGGATACGAACGTCCACCTAACGTGTCGCGACATCCGACACTGAGGTCTAAATGGAAAGGCATTGTCCCGCGACGCTGCAACGACCCGATCGAACCAGTATCGTAACGGTCGAACGACTCTAGTACCGACGTGGCCGGCAACTATCGCGAGAAATTGTTTCGCAAAGTAGTTCGTACAGGTGGTGCCCGGGATGATTCCCCGATGGTCTCGCTCCAAGACCGTTTCCATTCTCGAAACGCTCCGCAGTCCCCCCCGCCTTCCCCCTCGGTTCCCCTTATCCCGCCCCGTGTTGCCTCGGTGTCCCGCAATCAGCGTCGTTCTCACCATTGTTTAGGACGACGGCGACGGTTCTCAAACGCGCGTCTCTCGAGTTTCCTCCTCGGCGCCGATCGCGAGGATACGAAGAGTGATTTGGGACGCGCGAGTCGCCGCAACTCTTTTTTTTTTTTTTTTTTTTTTTTTTCTACGTTCTCTTCCTCGTCATCTTTCCTTCCCTTTCGGGTTCATGATCTCGCCGGGGCCCCGCAAGTCTTCGCGCTCTCGTCGTCGTCGTGGATTGCGAGAGAAGAGAGAAAGAGAGAGAGAACGCGGCGCGCTTGTATTTTTCTGACGGCCGCCGGCTCTGTTGTGTTCGAAAATCCTTTTCATCGTCGACGTTAAATGACGGGCCGGGTACAAGCGAAGGAACTTGACAGCCGCTCTTTTCCAAACGCATGCGAAAGATTGCGAAAGCTATTCTTATTTCTCTCTTGCGCACGGAAAATATAATAAAGAATGAATGAAATTTAAATTTTATTTCAGCTTCTCCTTCGCCCTTTTATACGAATAAAAGACTTTATGGACCGCGATATTAAATGTAATGCTAAATGTAATTTTTATGCAGACGATCTATTTCCTTCAAGTTGACGTTTGTAACGATCAATGTTGATTCAATTTGAAATACAGGGCATGTAATCGAATGGAATAGGAAGATCCATTAGATTTTTTTTTTATCGTATACATAAAAATGCAAATATTAAAAAAAAAAGATCTGTTAACGGATATAGCTGTTATGATAATTTTCTTTGGCATGTAAAAAAAAAAAAAAAAAAGAGGATGGATTTTACGCCTGACGCGACAAAATCACGTTCGAGTCGGCATTTGTTGAACCGAATCAATATTTAAATGCAGTCGTTTCGCTCGCATCCCAGCTGAAATCAAATTTTATCTGCATTTATACTTTTTCCACGGGATTCGAGCGCAAAAGCCACATTCATATTCGATAAAATGTAATTTTCCCGTCTTGTGGACTCGCGCCGCGGTGCTTTGCGGTTTCGCGTTTAACGATGTCATACACGTCACAGAATCGAGACAATAAAATTCCGCACGTACACACGTCGTAACAGCTAATAATTTAATTTTCTTTTGTGTTTGAACGTGGAAAAAAAAAACCCCTACTCTTTTCAGCTCAATCTCTGTGTCGCAATTTTCGCATATAGTTCCAAATGTGAATAGACGTTTTTAAAGTAATAATCTTTTTAAATATTAGCGTGTCAAATAATATATTTTGAAGGAGTCGTCGAAAGCTATATCAATGATAAAATGCACCTAAAGTAGAAAACTTATAATTTTATATTGTATTATATTTTTCATCAATTTTATCCACTAATCGCTCGACTTTTCAAATTTCCACGAATATTTTTTATCGACAAAAATCGTACTGCTTGAGTTTTATATATATATAATTTTTTTTTTTTTTTCCCTCCCGAATTTATACACTGATTTTTCTCTTGTTATCTTTTTAAGTGTAATGATCAACGGTGGTTTACGGCTTTATAATGCGCGGTTAGACATTGGCGGTTTCGTGTCTGCAGTTCGTTCGGGAAGAACCGCGACCGGGTGGTCGGAATCCCGCCTTGCTCCTTTCTTCTTTCCTAATTTCTTCTGTCCCTCTCGTCGCCGTTTCGGTTCCCTGCCCTCTACACGATTGCCCTTATTATGAGAGTTCGTACCGTTTCTTGTAGCTCGTATGTGTGCGTACGCGCGCGTGTATTTGTGTGCTTTATGCCGCCGCGTGGACGATGAAATTTCTCGGTTCGAGAAATTTACGAGCGGCCCGAGAAGCGAGCCGTCGTTGCCCCTTGTGTTTCTTGCGTCGATCTTTGCCTCGTTTCGGGCTGGCTGATCAGCCGGTACCCCAGCTGAGAACTACCTGTAATAACTTCATCCACGGCTGCTCATCCTTGACCGTGTAATTCGCAATGACTCGATATTTTCCAAGGAAAATCAATTTCCCGACAGCCCTCAACCTCGCTAATTTTCAACGGAATTGTCCCGAAGATCCGTGAACTCGATCTCAGACTAAGTATTTAATTTATTTAACCGTGACAGTACTATAGAAATTTGTATCGAAACTTAAAGATATATTAAATAAAATATGTTAATCTATAAAGAATTTTTATTAAAAAAAAAAAAGAAAAAAAACCAACCCGGGGAAAGAGAAATAAATTAGATAAGTTTAACGATTATATACATGATGTAATTTCGTTCGATCTTGGGATTGATTAATTTTCCTTCGAAGATACATCGTCTCGTTCGCTAATAAACTAAATGCACGCCGCATGTACGTTTTCTTTTACCGTGGCTGTGCAATGTAGCGGCATGGATGCTACGCGGTCGCCACGTGGTCCGGGGAAGTAGCTACGCGCACGTTGCGGTATATGTGCAGCCAAAACTTGGTTGGCAAACGACTTTGCGGCTTGGCTAGAGATATCTCGATCCGTCCGCGGTAGATACTCCCGTTCCTCCTCGCCGAGAATCGGCCCCTTTCGTTCCATACACTCGATCGTTACGATTACCGTTCGACGTGGAAACTTCCGGTAACTATCGCACGTGAATATCTCTGACTATTTGGCGCCATAGACGGCGTCCAAGAGACGTTACTCGAGTCTGCAGCCTAGCGCTCGTGATTAGTTCCCACGGGGGTTGCCTTTCCCTCCACCCCCCCTCCCCCCCTCGCGACCCAACTTCGAATTCGCTCGTATGCCCGTTTACCGGAAAATACTTGAGTGGCCCGTAAGGGAGTTTTAGCGATTATCATATGTAAGTTTGATTGTTCCGGGAGTCACGTAGAAAGCGTTGAGATTCTTAAACGGTTGCCCCAGCGGTTGATTTATGAAACTATTACGATTTCACCTCCGACGAGTTTTTTTATCTGATCTTTATCTGGACTTTATGTGGACTATTTTTGAACGTGCGAGCCTCCTTTCTTTATTTACATAATGCATTTAAGAATATTTCGTTAAAGGTTTTAAATTAGAATGGATTAATATCTGTAATTAATTATTAAATTTTGTTTTCAATAAAATTTACTTATTTACGATATTCTGATATTTAAAGATTTTTTTTCTTTCCCTCTTTCTCTCTTTCTCTCTCTCTCTTTTATGGAGAGAGACAAATTGCTCTCCTTTCTCTCTCTTAAAAAGAACGAGATAATCATTCACCTAAGATAATCGTGATTCCATTGCGATAAAATGAACGTTCGCGCTTTATCACGAGTTCTGATCCGCCGCATATCTCGGCTGCGGAGAAAATGGATCCGCGATCGATTTCGTCCGCGATGGCGTGCGAGGAGAATAAACGATTTGACGGTTTATGAGGGCGGAGGTCCTGGAGTATCCTCGCCACGAAGAGCAGGTGTTGAAATAGGCGTTGAATAGGGGCAGGTAGGGATAAGTAGGTGTGCCAAACTAATATTTTCGCCAACTTCTCGGCGAGCAGCCTCCATATTTTCCTCGACACGCGGATATAAACGAAGGCGCCGCTAGAACTAAGTCGGATGACGGAGCATCGCCGCCACCAAAGTGGATGGGTAATAACCGTCTCGGCCCCCGTGAGAAATGATTGGCAATCAAAGTTGATATTGCCGCGCGGGGGCGGCCGAAGAATTCGCACGGTGCCGAAAATGCATTCCCGCTTTCTTTCTATGAGACTTCTTCGTTAATCGGTTCCTCGCGCCCTTTCTTACTCTACGCTGTCTGGGTTAACTTCTTTCTACCGTCACTTTGTGTTTTTTTTTTTTTTTTCCTTTCCCTTTAACACTTTTCTTCGCGGGCAATTCTATTTCCCTCGTCTACCTCGCGGGCATCCGTCTTCTACGTCTATTTTTTTTTTTTCTCTCTCCCTCCTCCCTCCCGAAGAACGAGGCTCGCCGAGCGGAAAATCGCAGCTCCCTTTATGCTTAGACAATAGGGCTGTCGACGTAAGGGCGCGGTATCGCACATGCGTGGCATGAAATTACAACACGTGTAATCGAATTCATCGATCTTTCGTCGCACTGCCATAAATACGTGTATACGCATCGTGTAAGATGTAGCTAATTTTGATCGCAAACGTATTGTTAGAAACCCGTTTCTCTGGCGATCTTTCAAAGTCTCTCTTTCTCTTTTTTTATTTTTTTATTTTTATTTTATTTTATTTTATTTTATTTTATTTTATTTTATTTTATTTTATTTTATTTTATTTTTATTATATTAACGAAGAAACGTGATATTTGTTCGTAAACCGTTAATCGTCTATTGTTTTCGTTAACTGTTTCCGTGTTATTAAATTTTTTTATTTTATAATACGTATTCGTAAAATATCGTTAAAATATAAACGACACTTAAAATATATATTTATCCGCTATTAGCGAACGTCGTGTTAACGGTCTTGTTACGATTGTAAAATCGACGGGACACGTGATTGCCGGCGCTCCTCAACACTTTGTTTGCTCTTAGAGCGGTCCAAAAACGACGAGGCGATTAAAAAGGGCAAAAAGACATTTAACGAGAGGTTAAGTCGGTAACATTTCTACTTCTGCGTGCCAACGATTTGCCCTTAATGGCCAAACCGTACTGTCCGTGTATAAAAGAAACGTGAAGAAAAAAGTGCTCCCTTCGCGCCCGAACAATCTCCTCGCCTCCGTTCCTATTCGGGAAGGTAATAGCATCGGTTTTCAGCTAAAGGGGACGAGAGGGGACGAATATCGAAGATGAAAAAGAGCGGCCGCCGACGGCCGCGGACGAGGTGTGGAGGAGGAATAATATGAAGTCGGTGGCATAAAAGGAAAAGGGAAAGAGACAAGGCCGTGATAATACTAAAAACCAGAAGTAACCATCGCCTCGATGTGACGAACGGCGGGTTCAATTCCTTCATAAATTTTCATACACTTTGTTTCATTAAGAAGCGGTCGAAAGAATATTCAAATTATCTACGAGACCCGCATAACGTGCCCGTCTGCGTATCGCGGGGTGCACCCACATCATTATTTGTTAATTAAGACTATTAAATATTCGAAGAAATAATAATTATCGGGTTATTACTAAATGATATACATTTCGTACCCTTTTCTAATTTTAAAACGTTAAACAATTTTAAAGTATTAATATTGTACATATTTATTTCCGTCCTCCACACGTAGAAGATAATTTTAATCCTCGAGCGTGAAATAAATAATCTACGGGCGCTGCATAATTGCCGACTGAAATAGCTTTCGAATCAGCGAGAGAATCATATGATTTTCAAAGCGGTGCCTAGGACGTGTTACGAAGGAGAGGCAGAGAAACGCGAACGAGAGAAGCGGAAGACGTTGGCGAGAAAGAGAAAGGGAGCGAGAAAAGCAGAAGGGACGAAGAGGAACAAAAGAATTTGCGACCTTGCCGCGCCGCGGACTAGGCCGCGCAGCTTCCAGTCGCCGATTTCTCTCATCTCTCAGGCTTCTCCCTAGTGATTCGTCGCTGCCGATGAGATCGCTCCTGCCGCGAGGAGAAGATCGTGAGGTGATTATGAGAGGCCCCCGGTCCCCATACCGGGGGCAGATCAGAAGTGCCGCCTTCTGCGATGACGGAGCGATCCTCGCGAAATAATCACCCGTCCGTCCCGGACGGTCCTGTTCCCTTCGCGCCGGTATACAAACCACCTCGGCCTCGGCCGAGGCCTCGGCGGTGTAGGTAGTCCACTTGCACGCGGGACCGATTAATCACCTGGAAGCTGCGGAAACGCCTCGAGACACCACACCGGCGCGGCGACGCCGGTTATTTGCATCGCGAGCGCGGCCGGCCTCGAGCAACCCACGAAAAACGCTCACGGGATCATTAGGTCGGATTAAATTAACTCCTCCGGTGATGCGTAGTTTGATGGAGGACGCGCAGTCGTCGCTGCAGCGACAGTTCGCAACTCTCGGTATATGTGCAGATACGTGGTACGTGTAGATTTAATTGTGCCTCCCGCGGAAAAAAATTATTCACGTTACCTTTCGTTAAATTAAATTATTTATATTAATTTTTTTAAGCCCCGGAAAAAAATAAACGCGGCATTCAGGAAATAATATTTTATATAGATGTGAACGAAATTAGTAATGTATTTTATTTGTCTATTTATTTTTTCACTTCTGATTATATAAATTTTAAAAACTGCCGAGAGCCAGGGAACTTTTTGAAGAAGTGAAAAACAAGCTACGCTCGCGAGTAATAAGAAGAGTACGGCGAAAGCTCTTCATGCAAATTAAATATTAGCTCTTATGCATTTTTTATTGGTCGGCTGAACTTATATCAGATTTAATTATGCAAGAGTAGTTTTCATCGAGTTTAATTTTATTATTATTACAAAGTCAAGTGCGCGGTATCTTTCGAAAATCAATTTACGGGAATATATTTCTCCGAGGCTCTTACGTATTTTTCGAGGTTCAGTATTTCCTTTGCGCCGAAGTGCGTCGTACTTTTTAAGTAGCTACATTTCATATTTTGCGCGTATATCTGCGGAAAATATAGCCACGACAACTTTACGCGACATCATTTTTAAAGCGTTATATTGTCAGTTCCCTACGTGACGATAAATATTGTGTCGCGGACTATAAAATTGAAATTTATCTTTTTCTCTTTCTCTCCTTCTCTTTCTCTTAATTAATAACGCAGAATTTCACAAAAATGTACTAAAATCAAACGTCACATTAATCCAAATGAAGAGCGATTGAAACAGAAAAAAAGAAGTAACGTAACGTTCGCGGCATCATTTATATTTATATCGAGTTTCAAGCGCGCAAAGGGAGAAAATTTCTCGAGGGATAAATCGCAACGTAAAGTTTGACCAGGCCAGAGACCTATGCTGAGAAAACTAATACCAACCCTCTTTAGATATTTGATACTAGAAGCCTTGTCACACCGGCTCTGTCCAGTATCATACGGACGCGTACTTCACAATTCTTAGCCTTCGCTATCCGATCGATCAGGTATCGTATTCGTGTTACGCGAGCCGACCACGTGGCTATTTCCTTCCGGTATTATATAGCTACGAAAAGTGAAAGCAGGGTTGAAGCACGGCCGGCGGCACAGCCGCCTAAATCTAATTAACTAACATCGCTCCAAGCTGTCTCTCATTTCACAAAATTTAACGCTACAGCAGAAAATCAAAAATTATATTCTTCGAGTTTCAAAATTTTTGTTATTAAAACCCGGGACTCGAGTTTTATATCGAGATCACTCGAGGATTAAATGATTCGAATAACGTAATGTAAAATGCGCTTACAATATTTAAGATTAATTTTAAAGTGCTATTTTACTCTTTTCGTCGCTGTTCGATCGTTCGCGCTTTTTCGCGCGCACTTTGCTTCGCGGAATCGCTCGCGCGATATAAAAATATCGGTAACTTAGTTTTATGTTACGTGCGTTACAGGGTGTTTTCGCGTGTTAGACATCCCGCGATATCGCCGGACAAAACATTATGTAACTGAGGCGTGACCGCTATGGTCGGGCCTTTTAATCCGGACCCTCATCCGAGGGTGAGTTAATTTTCTTCATCGGAAGGGAGAGAATGTTACGGCGGGCAGACAGAGAAGGTAAGGAAGAGAGAGAGAGGAAAAGAGAGCGAACGGACAGAGAGCAAACACCAGCGACGAGGGTCACCGAATAAAATTGTGGTAAAACCTGCCTCTCCTCGTCGGGCTGGGCTGGTTTGCGGCTGCGACCGCAAATTAACGACCGCGACGCTCAAGATAAAATAACAAGCCGCATAAAAGAGCGCCGATACGTACCGATTATCTCGACCTACCTCCGCGATAGGTCGTATTTCGCCGTGGACTATTCGTATCGGCGTCTCTTTTTCCGTTCTTTTCGTGACACAATGTGAAGCATCGGATCCGATCCTCCCACGAACAAATAAGGAGGATACACGCCAATCTTATTTTTCTCTTACCCGGTTCGGTTACTGCTCGAAGATTCTGATTGCGGCAGAATTTTTATTCCAAATTTTTAAATACTTAATACGTATTAATCTCCGATATGGATTTAATTAAGTAAAAATTAAAAATTTTTTAGTTTATTGAAATACGCGTGTAATGAGATAATAATTTAATAACACACAACTAAGAATGATAATTTTTGATAGCAACTACTAGTTTATTTTTTTTTTTTTTACTGTCGACGTAATCTCACCGAAATTATCAATTGATAAGGTAGATTCGTACGCTCGTCAATGACGCGAACGCGTTAACCGCAGATAGATTTTCATATCGCTGAAGAGGTTCAAGACGGGTTCGTGGGTTCGGGCGGCAGAAACGGATAGCAGGGACCTCCCACCGGGGGAACAACCTTCGCCAGGATTCCCGTCCCGGGAGCGTTCTCCCGGGGGCCGACTTAATAGTTGGTCTTTTTTGTCCCGCGATCAACGCGCGGGTGGCAAGCTTCTCCTCTGGACTCACCGACCTATCACGGCTCTCTCTCTCTCTTTCTCTCTTTCTCTTTCGACTAGGTCGTCGTCGGTGTGCTCACCAAAGGCGAAATCGGGTTCTTCATGAGTAGCCAGGAGGTCTCGCTCCCTCTTTTTCTCCCCCAACGGGCTTCGATCCCGTCTCGTTTCTCGTTTCGTCGCGGAGCGCCCTTCTCTCTCGCCCATCGTGTCGGAATGAAAAATCACACCGGTCAGCCGCGCGGCGTTCTTGGGCCAGATAGCGCCAAGAAGGATAGGAGAAAATCCCTGACCCGCCCGGACCCACCGAAATGTTAGTAAAAACTTAAGGCGTTCGTAGCCGGTGCCCCATCGACGAGAATAACGCGGGAAACAAACAACATATGCATAACGGTTCTTAAGATGCTTTCGAATTATATTAAGCGTTGCGTATGTCGAGAAAATTAAAGTATTAATGTATTTGCAATTGTTAATTGATGTTGAAATATATGAAAAATTATTTTACCAACGTAAAATATTGCGTAAGTTTATTATCGTGGCGGACGAGTCTAATTTGTTTTTTTTTTTTTTCTTTTTTACTCCGTCTTAAACTCTAAACGAAAAAAGATTGATATAGTTGACGTTTTATGATCCTACAAAAATTATTCATATAAACATTGTAATTCATATGTGCATGCATTGGAATATATTATCCTCTCGGGGTATTTCCAGCATGGTTTTTTGTCTTCGTTTCGTTTGATATGGCAATCTTTTAGAAGTATACAAGAATTTTCTTATTTCTTTACTTGTCACTAAAAATACGATAATTTTACGTTTATAGGTCTAAGCAGAAAATGTCGCTTGAAGTTTATTTGCGTTAATCATAATAAAAAAAAAAAATAAAAAAAAATAGAAGAAGCAAGTTTCTTCAATTTTCATTTTTATCATTATCAAACTGTCTACTTAACGTGGAAAATAAAAAGTTTCTTAATTTTGCTCGAGTTTGGTGGCTTCGCTCAAACGGAATATTCTACCTTAAGTTACCGTAAACCGAACTTGCGGCCCGGTGAAATCGACGCGCGAAATGTTCATTATATCGAGAAGCGGTCCCTCGGCGACGATCGATACCTGGTCTAATTCGCTTGTGGAAGAGTTAATCGCGCGAGACGTACAATATCACCGTGATAGTCGATTGCAGATTAATGAAGGTTTAGTCGTATCGACAGCTACCAGCAGTCGGCGGTCCGCGCCGCGATAGAACGGAGGAGATAGTAACCGAGGTAAAGATCCTCGAGGAAGAGAGAGCGGGGCCGAGCAGAAGGGCGTTGAAGCGTGGAGAACAAGGAGAAGTCGCGAGAGCGGAAGGTGGAGGCAGATAGAGAAGATCGTAAGCCGTGAGGTTTACTTTGGGTGATCCCATGACTCCTCCGCGAAGACGACACGGTTTAATGGTTCGCCTGAGAACGCCGCGGCAAGAGTAGCTGGCACCTTTCTCTCTCTCTCTCTTACTCTATCTCTCTGTACTCTGTGCTCTTATCTTCGTTCCGTTCATCAGCCCTTCTCGTTCCCTCTTCGGACCCCGCCACTGCATAAGGCACTTGAATGGACTGCGCGACGCTCAAGATGCTCCAAGCCGCAAACGAGTTTACTCTCGAACGTCACGTTGACTTAGTTTCTCACTCGGAGATCGTGCGCGATGCAACCCCCTCCCTCCCCCCCTCCCTTCATTTTGTCGGCATGGAAAATAGATGCGATGTTTGATTTCTTACTATGCAAATTTACTGTTTGTCCCGTCGAGTTTTGCACCTTCAACGTTTCTGTTGAAATCAGTTACTTTTGTTTGTTAAGTGATTTTATTCATTATTGACGAGATTAATTATATTCAGTTTAAACTTTTCTCTGCGGAGCCTGTAATTCTCTTTTATCACGTGGAAATCGATATTTTTATTATTGACATACAATTCTCGGCAAGATGGTGCCCGTACGGCGGCACCTCATTCTGCAAATTTCAAGAATGCAAACGGCAAACTTTTTAATTAAGGTCGTTATCTCGAAGAATAGAGAGGGCCATTCAGTTTTTAATAGGTCCACGTCGGAGGTGAAAGAGAAGGAGGAGTAAAAGATTTCTCACTTCGTTCGTATTGACGGCGAGACGTTCGGTCGTACTCTGATTGAAGATCAGATTAAAGAACGGACGGAGTTAAACTCGAAGTTTATTTACTTTAACTCTTCGACAATTCATTAACTATATCTAAATTAACACAATATTAAAAAAAAAGAAAAAGAAAAATACGTGTAACGCATTATTCATGCGTTATCGAAGGAAATATATTTTTAATAAAATAATATAGAAGCGCAGATTCTTCTCTCGTTAATTTTTAACACAACGAGTCACGGATGTAACGTTATGCGAAACGCGACAGCAGCGGGTTGGCCCGGTTAGTTTTAAATGCGAAGATGAAAAACCGCTACATAACGCGGGCGCGCAACTGCCTCTGTTTTTCGAAGTTTACTTTATGTAATGCGGTATCGCGGCCGGCATCACGGTAGGTCGTTAAACACGCGGTAGTCCGTATTTTTTTTCTTTTTTTTTTTTTATGGCTGTTCCGGTGTACGAACACTTTTTGATATTTGAATCTCATACTTTATACTTCCTGCGGATCGCGGGATTCCAAGGCCTCTATTTCTTTTATCGCGATTTAATCTCGCCGCAGTGGACTAATTACTTCGTTGAATTCTTGTCACTAGTGTCTTTTCACGAGCGCTACCTCAACTCGGGGTCGATCGCTGCTGCGAAGAATACGATGTAGCGCGATCGTTTCGATGGAATTCAATACGGGCGACGCTTAATGTCGATTTAATTAATATTTTAAAGCGTTTTAATTTTTAGTAAAGACTTAATAACGAGACCGACGCTGAAAGAAAAAAAAAAGGAAAAAAAAAATATTCGCACGCTGAATTTTTGGTCTCGCGGTGCCGATACACGGGCCGCGTCCCGAAGAGAGCCGTACCGTACCCCGACGATGCTTTCAACGCTTAAATGACCGGCGTTTAAAGTAGCCCGAAAAGGGGGAAGAGTGCATGTACGAAATATATACAACGCGACCTCACCTCTCGAGATCCTTATCGTGGTAGGGTTATGCCCCCGCGCGCGGTCGACTCCGCGCAGCACAGTCAAAGAAGAAAAACGCGATACGATCTCGTTCCGGCCGGCGGGTCGCCCCACGGAGCCCCGTTTCTCTCTCGTAATTACGAAATTGCCTCTTTGAAAGATCCGCTCCGCGCGTCCGCGCGGTCGATTCTCTCTATTTTCTTTTCCCTCATCGGCGTCGTTACCCATCGTCGTCCAGCACTCTCGAGATCGCTCTCGGCCGCTTCTACCGCCTCTCGCGCTCCCTTTTTCCCTCGGCGTCATCGCGAAATCAGCAACGCATTATCCCATCCTCCCTTCTGGGCCCCTCTCTCTTTCCGTCTCCTTCTATCGCGCACGACCGAACCGAGTATCCCTCTTCCCGCTCTCGTCGCGTTTTTATTCCCAATCGCCTCGTCTTCCTCTCGGTCGCCGCGCCGCGAGATCGACCCCGTCTCGCTCAGGTTACCGCGATAGGTAATTTTAACGCCCGGCCGGTCTTGCCGAACGACTTCATCCAGCGGAACGGCTGTCGCGGCGTGGAGCACCGTCCGCGATCGATGCCCAAACTCGGAATCGACACGGTACACTCGTTCACCTTCGCCTCGCCGGCCCTTCTCTTGTCACCTATGAACCGGCATTCTTATTTGCCCGAAAACTTAATCTTCACGTTTTAAACTGTAACTTTTATTACTACGTTTTATTATATTATACGTATATTGAGTTTATTTTTTAATAATTTATATCTTAAAGTTAATTAGCTCCCGGCTATTTCTCTTCCCGAACAAAAATACACGGCGTATAATGACCGTATTGTAATTAATTGAAATTAGATCGAGTCGCGTTAATATCGCGGGAATAATGGACGGGCATTGCGATAATTGCCCTGGCTCAATTATTATCTTAATCTTAATTTCTATCGCGCGCTCGGAGGGGGAAACCATCTGACGACATTTCGGTACAATATTTAAAATTAATTTCGAACGGCGCCGTTGCTAATAAAGGAAAATCGCGCACCGCCTTCCGATATAGTTCCACTGAACCGAGAGAGCGAGCACCGCCGTCGTCTTTTCGTCATAAATCATTAACCCCGGTGTGCAGGCTCGCGAGAATTTCCCCTGCCGAACGGACTTCCACACCTGTTTCGAAGGTACCTCATCGTTTCTCGCTGCTACGCGAGTCACGCTTCTTGCACTTCTCGCTTCTCTTCTGTATCTCCCCCGCCTATAATTCCTACCGTGCTCTTTTCCCTTTCGCTGTTCTCGCTTCTCGCAGTTCACTTCTCTCTCGCATTTTATTTTATTTTATTTTATTTTTTTTAATTTTTTTTTTTTTCCGCCTCTCTTTTTCTTTTTCGTAAGCCATCGTCTCCGTCTGCCTCCAAAGAGAGTTCGAGGCCGTCCCACGTCCGCGGTAATCCGGCTAATTTCAACGAGTTCCCAAGGAACGAGCTGAAAGAAACAGGTGCCCGGGGCAAGGAAAGATGGACGAGATTCGGTCGAATCGTGACGTACGACGCGAGAGAGGACGACGAAGACGATGGCACCTACCGCACGGATTTAATCGCGCGAGAAGCAGCGAATCTGCTCGGCACCGAACGGGAGGGACTTAGCGAACTTCGGGAAGTTTTAACGGCCCCGTCAATTTTTTCCGCGATATTATTTAAAGCAATGAAGAAAGTGAGTTACCACGCGGATGTATGTGAGATTCAGCGTCGTATTTCATCGGCGTTCGATGAATGAAAAATTTAGCGGAGCGCCTTAAGGGTTACAAATAAAAATTGCTGAACGAAATAAAAAAAAAAAGAAAGAAGAAGCCGAAAAATAATAAAAAATTCTTTTAACACATCATTTATTTATATCGAATATTATTTTTACGCGAAGAATTTTAGTTCGCGAAAGAATAATTTTCTTACGTAGTTTTTTCGCAAGAACGTTGATAAGATTCATTAACTGTAGCGTCCTCTTTTTTTTTTTTTTTTTTCTCTTTACTATCGCTAAACCGTTCTGCCTTGTATTATGAGAATGAGGAAGTAAGAGCACATGTAGGACGATGCACTTAAGGGTTGAGTGCCTAGGAACGCACCTTCGCTCAGTTACGATAGAGCAGCGTATAAAACGCCGATTTTCATATTTAATTAATAACTAAATGTTTACGTTACGTCGGCGTGTTTCGCGCGATAATTTCATGAACGTAAGGTAGCTTCGTTAGCCGACAATTACGAAGGTGTAGCTCTATCTGCGATATGACGCCGGTCGATAACTGGATACCGGACTAGTATAACTGTATCCCTGACGTTATAACATTTACGAGTCTTACCAGTCTGCGAGTAACAAACCCCCTCGGATACGAGTCAATACTCGGTGTATATCGTTCTACGGGCATTACGACTACGAAATACGAGGTAAAGTTGCCGGAAGGACGGCGCCGCCTCCTTCCTTAACGGAATAGACGTTGGCACCGGCCGGGGAATGAAGGGTTCTCTCTAGTTGTCCACCGGAGTGCTGTGATAGGACGACGTTTGATAGTTCACAGCATCCGGGGACCGTACGACCGTATCCGTGTCGTTTCGCGTGATACGTGTAACGCCGTCGTAACAGCCTTACAGTTACGGCCGCGTAAAAGCTCGTCTCGAATGGCACGCCGTCCTCCGAACGAAGAAGAGGCGGGAAGGGCGCGGGGGAGGCAGAAAAAAAAAAAAAAAAAAAAGAATAAACGGAGACTCGATGCCGTGCATCGATACCACCGCGTATTTCCCTTTTCTTAGCGCGGTGAGAGACGGGACTCGTAATCCTCATTTTCCTCCTCCTTCGACGCGCCCGTTCCTCCCGCTCGGACCCGAATTCAATTTCATCGAACATCGAATATCGAAACTGACACGGCGGTGGAACGTTAACGCAAGGCGGCGACCGCTCGTTAATACCGAGACCGAATTCCTAATCGCAATATCGAATTACTAATATCATCTTCGACGCATCCTGCTCGCCGTGTGTTGGAAATTTAACGAGATTCGCGGGGAGAGTTCGTTGATCTCCGGTTTTCGCGATAAAGTCGGCTTGCATGAGAAAATTGGAATCGCGAAAGTCACGCGACGTCGTGGCGAGCTTGAAAAGCAATCATAACATGAATTACATAAATAAATTACATATCGAGTTATAGAATTAATTTTGAATGAAACTCATACGAGAGGTAAAAATGTTACGAAGTAACGTGATAATGTTTAGGCGTCCTACGAAATTATATAATTTTTCTTTTGTAAAATAGAGCGTAAAATAAAGTGACAAAATAAATAGTTTCTACCGAAATATGATTGCATATATTATTTTTATATAAATGATATTCAAACCGTTTCTCTCTCTCTTTCTCTTTCCTTCTCTCCCTCTTTTTCTCTTTCTCTCGAAAATAATGTAACGATGAAATTTTCAAATTCACGAAATTAAAGAGAATTTATCTTCTTATTCCTCACAAGATTTAATAAACTTCCCTCGCCAACCATTTGTCGAGATAAACGTAATTGGTCAAATCCGATTGCTTTAAAAATCCACGCAGATATGTTAATAACTAATTTAAAAAAGATGTACTTCTCGATTCTCTTGCGGAAGCCCGTCTAATCCGGAAGCGTGATCGGCGCCGCTCCGTTTCGGTCTGCTTTCAGGATTAATTGAAAAAAAATGAAAGATAAGAAGGAAAGGATGGGGGATAAGGTAGATAAAGAGAAAAAAAAAAATAGAAGGAAGAGGAACAGGGGGAGAGGGAGAGGGATATAGCTTAACACGAAAGCTGTAGAATAGAACGGAAGGCAGGGAAGGCTAATTACGTTATTTATAAGCGGCGTGAGCCTAACTACGCGTGACTACGTTAGAGGAGCAGAAACTAGCACGTGTACGTTTAAACACAGAACTACTTGTAGCTACAAAAGTCTGTTTAGTTGTATCACATACCGGATGATAAATTTGGCTGTTACAAATAACGCGCCGCGATAAATCAACGGCCACAGAGATTCCTTAGTTTTGTAAGCTCTGATATCCCGTAAGAATTATCTATACTGATATCTTTCAATTGGTATTTTATTCCGTTTTAACTTGGAGGAAAAAGAACAACGACAAATAAATCGGTGGTAAGAAAACCGAAAGAACTTTCACGCGATATCACAACTGACGGTCTGGCTGCAGCTAATAATTATGAATTATTTATCCAATACTTGGATATCCAAGCGCTGTAACTTTTTCACCGTCGGCTCAGGTATTCCGTTTAATTTTAGCGTTACGACTATTCGCGAGCGAGCCGGGTTAATTAAACGACACGCATTATCGAAACGATTCCCGGGTGTAAACGGTAGGAAGAAAAATTATTTAAGCGAAATATCGGAAGGTACGGCGATATTTTAGCGCGAGGGGCGTGTTCGGTGCTTATTGAACCATTAATATCTAAACTCTTTCGCCGAGCTCGCCGCCGAGTAATGCCTATGTACTCGCGGCGCGGTGTGCCCGAAGTAGTAACGGATTGCTTAGTAGCCGTAATCGAACTTAAGTAGGTAGGTACCGGCAAGAGGCGGCCGGCGCGGCATTGAATGTACCGCTTAATGGAAGTCTCGCGGATTATTCTTAAGACGCCTCTGTATACAGTCGCCGCCGCCGTGAGGCGGCTCTCTTCCACCTCCGGCCGCACTTCCGCCGCCTGTTGTCGCTCCTTCCTCTTTTAGAGCAGATTCCACCGTAACGTACGCGCGCACCTAAATGACGGTAGGTCGGGTAATTGCGTTTATTAAAATGTTACGCGTTCTAGTTCTCGCATGCGCCCCTATAGAAATTGCGACCACTCTAGCGTGCGACGTCACATTAGGTCGCTCTCAGAACTCCCTCCGCGTTTAGTGAATGTCCGATGCGTGAAAATTAGATGGAAAAAAAAAAAAGGAAGGTTGTAATACACGAAGAAATATTATTATATTATAGCGGGGACCTTAATCTACAGTTATGCGACGCTAAAACAACACGGCGCAACGGGGAAAAAAACGGGACGCGGCCAGCAATTTTCATTGAAATAAAAGCCGGCTTTAATCATAATGAAATCGCGCGGCGAAATGATGCGAGAAAGAAATACGAGTTGTTTTAATGCATTGTAATTTTGTGAAACCTTATTTTTATTGTAATATTTATGAAAAGTGTATCGGTAGAATTATTGTAACAACCGAAATTAGGTCAGTTTTTTTTTTTTTTTGACTTTTTTTTTTACAAGAGCGTATTCAACGCTTTTTGATCTTGCCGATATGATTCTTAAATATTGAATAATTATATGCTCACAAGTAGAAGGTCATTCCAATGAGTAGATACATTAGCCTGTCGCAGCTGCCTCTCTTAATTACATCACGAGCCTTGGTCTCGATTTAATTAACATTAACTCGTGCGCGTGTCTTGAAGTCCGAGCTTCCCCTTTCGTCCTCCCATTCTCTATAACTTCTTCCCCCTCGGAAATCCTTCGTTAATTAACGACGTGCAAATTGAAATTTGCAAAATCTTTCGATGTGCCCTGTCATCAACATCGTCTGACATTTTAAACACCCTCGCATTCGGAAATCTAATTTTCTCTCGCCCCTCCGTTAAGCAAATTTATTGCCCCCTTCATCCTTCCGGTGTCTTAGATGAACGTTACGCGGAATGTTTCGGCACTTAACTATTCCTATTTTTAAAAGTTGGTGCGTTACGCACTAATCAGCTTTTTAATTGTTGCCCCCTCAAAAAAAAAAAATTCTTGTTTTTTTTTGCTTTTTTTTTATTTAATCTTTTTTTTTTTTTAAAGAAAAAAAAGTTCTATCAACGACTGTAACATTGTACTCTCGCCCATGCCGGCAAAGCGTGTCGCAACTTTTTACATCACGTGCCTGCACTCGTGTTATGCCGCTATGCTTCGTTGTTCTGCGTGCAAAGGTAAATGCATGCATAACATGTCCACGAAGAAAGATGAATGCGGTTCACTACTGTGGCTCTAGAAAAACTCTAGGGATTCTCTTTGTGAATCTATCAAGAGGTCGAGAAAATTTTGTAAAATGCACGGTAATCTACCTCACGAGTTTTAATCTCAAGTTATGCGATTTTTTTGCTGCGCGTATTAAAGTATTAACGTTTACTTTTTTTTTTTCCTTTTCTTACCAAGGTGTTGAAAAAAAAAAATTTTTTCTTTAATAACGACCGTGACAAACGTATAAAGGAACGCAAGAGTTAAGTGTTTCGAAAAATTACGGGACAGAACTGCACGATTTTCTCGTACAGATTAGGTGACGAAAACCTTAGGGTGTAATCTTCGGCGTTGTTCCCCGACCGTACATAATTCCGCGAGAGCTCGGCAAAAATGTAGAGTAGTTGAACGCAAAGAACTGCTGCGGGATAACAGGCGACGTGAAAAAGGGGCAGCGTGAAATACAGGGGAATATCCACCCACCGAGAGTACATCCCTACGGTCAGGCGGGAAAGAGGGAAAAAACACCGAAGGAAGAATAAGAGGAGTGTAACAAAAGAGAGCGACAAAGGTGGACGACGCGAGAGAGATCGGGCTACGTGTCCTGGCGAAATCCTCGGCCATTATTTCGGCCCGAGTACTCCCTCCTGCGTACGTCCGCCAGAAATGAATATGCAAGAACCTAGTGGCGAATATTTACGGCGGGCACCTATACGTGTACGTCGGGTTTCAAAAGATGAAGCCGACCAGAACCGGCACCTACTCTTCCGCTTTTCGTTCGCTCGCGTAGCTACAAGCCGAATACGCGTGCCCCGAAATCGATTTTTATTGGCGGCAGTGGTGTTTTATTCGAAAATTAATAATTTTAGTAATTTAAGTTCACGTAAACAAGGAAAAAGAAAGAAGGAATAAGAATTTTTGTAATTTTAATTGCACGTTATACGCGTACGGGATTAGCTGATTTTAAATTTAAAACTTTTAATTACTAAGCTATTTAATATGACTACAAAATCCTACAAAGTGATCATTTTGTTTGTTTTAATTTCTTTCAGCGTTTATAATACATTAAATATGAGGAATCTGAAAATTTAACGTATCAAAATTTCGATATTATTTAGCGACCTGTATTCATATTACGCTCGCTCTCAATGTTCTTCATTCAATGTCTTGAAACTTATCTCGGTAGAAAGGAGCTCCCGCTGGACGATCAAGTCGCACTAACTTGAGTTTGACGTGAATCAATTAGCGGCGAAGGAGCAGCCGAGCGTTGCATCGCGTATAATTCCACACGAACGATTTAATTTCGACGCGCCGCAGTGAGATCAAGATTATAGCCTAATTAGATTACGTACAAGTACCGTGATCGCGGAGCCGCATGAAGAGAATTCGTGTGAGTCTAGAGTGAAGGAAAATGGATTGGGAGAAAGAGATAGAGCGATAGACAGAGAAAGGTCTGACCGAGTTCCTGTACCTCGGACATCGTGGTAGATATCAAATATCACGGAACGACTAATTAACAGATCGTCAAAGTCAAAGCAGAAAGGGATGAGAGATAAAGAAAACGAGTTAGAGAGAGAAAGAGAGAGAGGTAGAAGATATCTACGGGCTCATTAAACCATCGGCCTTGTTTCGATAACCGGAACAGCCACTACTGTGCGTACTCCGCGTAGCCGCTAATGAGGAAGCGCATATCTGCTTCTCGCCACCGCTCAGGTATAGAGCCGGTCATTTCAACCGAGTCGGAGAGTGCAACGCACGCGATGCACCGATGACGCCGGACGGTTTCCCGGAGATGACGCAACGCGTACCTCTGCTAATCATTTTCGTTGTATCCGCGGTGCCTCGATACTCGTAATTAAAATTAGACGAGCGCGATCGATCGGGAAAATAAAATCGACGGTGCAATTTTTTTTTTTTCTTTTTTTTCTTTTTTTTTTTAAGTTACGAAATTACGTAGTTTCGTTCACGACGACGTCTAATTATTTTTTTTTTTTTTTCCAAGTAATCGCTATCTTAATAGATAAGGGAATAAGTACGTTAGAGAAAGGATAGCTTTGGAAACGCTCTCCTCGTATTTCTTTTGAATAACGATTTCGTAATTTGGCTTTTAAAATATTAAATACCGCCCGTCACGGCATTAATTTATGAATCGCTTGTGTTTTCGTTGGCCGTAATATCCGAGAGTCGGTCAGGTTGATGAAAGTGTTTGGTGCCAGGCTATTCAGTGGCTTTTATCAACGATGAGAAAATCTACGGCTGCGTCTTAGCGGGCTCGGCTATCGTGGCCGCTCGTTTTCATAAGCTTTTCCCGCGGATCCTCGAAACCCGGTCCGACCATAATCGTTCTGGAACTCCTAATACCGCTTCGCTCGCAAATCCCCATTGCCGCCACTCTACCTCGTGCCTCTTTCGCTACGTCGTGAAAATATACGTCCTAGATAAACGTTGGTAAATGCGTTTTCGGCCCACCCGTTTATTTCCAGCGGAAATCGTTAAAAAAAGCCCGCGACCAGCAGATCGTAATTACGATTAACGATTATTAACGTTTCAACAAATCGCATTCGTGCCGGTGCTTCGACGCTGATAGCGTTCTCGAGACGATAATGACAAATACGATAATAAATTATTTTATCTTTAATTAAGCGAAATAAAATACCTAAATATATCGTGCACAATAAATTCTTTCCTGTGCAAGAATAAATTTTAATTTAT
Organism: Cardiocondyla obscurior; assembly: GCF_019399895.1. NCBI lineage: Eukaryota > Metazoa > Arthropoda > Insecta > Hymenoptera > Formicidae > Cardiocondyla > Cardiocondyla obscurior. The sequence continues at coordinate 2,305,641 of NC_091884.1, read as the reverse complement.
GTCAAATGTTCATATCAGAAAAAAACATTTGCAATATATGTATAAAATATTGTATGTCGAAGCAAAATTATGAGAGTAATTTTATACTAATATTCGATAAATTAATAGACATGAAATTAAACGTACGATAAAATAATATAAGTTTAGAGGAGAAAAGAAATAAAGCGACAAAGAGGAATAAGCTCAGTCGGGCGACCGGAAGCACACTTATTTCTGTTTCTTACGAAAGTTCACCGTGGGGAAAGGTCGAGACTAGAAGTCTTTAGCGCTTTTGCTCCAACCATCTCTTGATCGAAAGACGACCGTAAGCATTCTAAACATAGTTCTTTCTTTCAACCGCCTTGAGAAGAGGCCACTTCCCCGAGTTTCGTAGAAAGGCGTAAAATATAGACAAAAGGAGTGCATGCCGTTGATTAGTTTTACTTTTGAAAATAATTTATATTGTACCGCTAAACAATAAAAAAAAAAAAAAAAGAAAAATTCTGTCCACGTCCTTCTAAGAGAACGTCACGAATACGTTAATAGAAACCGAATAAAAAAAATCTCAAATAGTTCATAAGAAATTAATTATTCATTGTGCTTTTACGAAGAACCATGAAACGCGGTAAATAAAATCGCTGGCGGGTCGAATTGCACTTCGAAATAATAAGCCATCTTTACAAACGCGCATGGAATAAACGGAGCGCGGTATAAATAGAGATTGCAGACCGATAGCTTATCCAACAGCTGTTTAGGTTTCCGGTAAAAAATGTTTTCCTTTTTTTTATGACAGATGTGAGCGCGATCGCCGCCACTTGCACTCCCTTCAAGCGGGTTATTATACGTGATTGCACGGTTGACATTCTTATGAAACGCAACGAGAAATCGTGAGTCGCACAAGAATAAAAATTAGCGGCGCGAGTACTGAATACGTCTCTGTACTATCGTAATTTATTTTGGTGCAAGGAGATAGTAATTTTTTCAGCCATTTCGATCTTCCAACAGATTACGTTAAGTTTTTCTAAAATTTTTTACTACTATTAATAATAAAAATGAAAGAAAAGAGAAGAGAAGTGCCAAAAAAAAAAATAGGATTATCGGCACACGTTATTAACTACATCGTCTTATAAAAATATTACTTTTTTATCAGTCTTTGATCGAAAAATAAAAAAAAATCTCTTAGCTAATAAAAAAAAAAAAAACTTTCTATATAAATTTAGATTCTGTTTATAAAGTATTCTAGTCAATATCTGCACGAGCGCGTCTTTAAAATATATTTACGCACAACACGCGCGTGTGAACAATTAAAATTACACCGCTGCCTGGATAAGTTTTTTTTTTATGACAGTTTTAAATAACAATTTTTCTCTTCTGTCAGTTTTGTCGCAGTTACGCGCTTTTGATGGAAAAATTTACAGCTTATTCGTGCGCGGTTTAACGAATACATTAAATTTACGTATAATACGTGTAGAAATACACGATCGGGCATGTTTGTGCCAGTGCTCAATCACCGAGGAGCGATTTCCATTTAACAAAACGACGTCGTGCTGTAATTTCAATGGTTCTTCGTCGTTACGGAATTCTCGCAGCGAAAAGGGACAACTAGTTAGATACCTCATTAATCGTAAGCTCTATTACACAGATGCCTCGACTAAAGAGCTACTCCTGCATCCCCGCGAATATTCTAGTACCGCTCTTAAACGTCACGTTTCACTTGATTCCGTGTAATATATTGCTAAGATGCGAATAAGCATCTTATCTTGTCAAGGAAGCGAAGGCATTTATTTGGTCACGTTGTAAGAAATTGCAAACGCCGAATTACTCAAAACAAATATCGCTGAATTATTTTTTTAATTAAAAAAAAATCTGGTATTAAATGGAATTGAATTACGTAGTTTAACGCCTTATAAAAAATTGTGTACACCGAATAATGTGTTAAATATTAACTTCGATGCATTTACGTATCCGCAACTAGCGATACATCGAGAGAAATTAATATAATTTTTATATGAATGCAGCATATGCATACAAATTATATTTAAAGGAATGAAAAGAGTTTATGAAAAGTGTCACGTAAGATTTTACACATTTGTATTTCGTTACTGAAATTTTTTAACTCGGAAATGAAGCGAAATAAATTTAAATATCCAAAGTGGCAATTCTATTTCACGCAGCGAATCCTTTTTTCTTTTTTTTTTTTTCTTTTTTTTATTTCTCGTGGCTTTTAACCAGTTTAACGTTCCGCGCTACATCAGTTATTTATACATATCGAACTTTTGGAATACCGGAGGTTTTATCGCCATCGCGGTCTCGCGGGATATTCGATGAAGCTCGAGTCATACGATATTCGCCGTATTCGATCGTTTCTGTGCATAGTAAGCGGATACGAATATCCGCGCAGGGAATACGCACGACTGACCCGAAGAATATTATCACGGAGTCTTTCATCCATTTCTTCATGTCTCCTCGGAGACGAATACCCGACGGTCATTTTCGCGCTTAAGCCGATTGGATTCGATTTTCCATACTCGATCGAGCAAGGGTCTTTCTTTCTACCGTATACTCGAACATTGTTCAAGTTGTTCGCAATTCTGTTTCGTGCAATATCTCTGTGGAAATCTTCCCCAAATTTTTTTTTTCCTACCTCACGTAACAAGACTACGATTCTGCCTTAAAATTTCATCGAATTATTATTAAAATTTAAATTAGATACGTAACAATTTTGTGACAATATTCTTTTTTTTTTATGTGTGTTTTTTTTTTTACGCAACTGCAATTTCTTTTTCACGCCGTAAATACATTTCGTTTGCTACAAAAATTTGTGATTTAAAAAGTTACGTTTCTGTAGATTTAAGCATATGCTACTTTTGATAAACGCATAACCGTTTCCTGTAGCTTCGGAAAAATTGTAATATCACGCGAAATGAAATTCCGCTGTCATTTTACAATACAAAAAAAAAAAAAGACAAAATTGTGGTAAAAGGGAAATATTTCATGTTATACTTTCCGGCAGAGATGTATATACTTTCACTGCAATGCAGTTTTTTTTTCGCGTTGTCAACATATGTCTCTCTTTCTCTGCTACGACAATCGCTACAGTTATTGTGGATCAGCAATTTATTTTGCCCTTCGCGAAATAACTTTTTGCTTATTCTACGCCGGGTTTGTCTTATTATTTTAATTTTTTTTTTAATTGTACGTGTTCTCTTTAACGTTTCTCTAATCTCATACTTTCATGCAAATATACTGCTGCATTGAAAAAAGGCGACTTCGACTTTTCAATTTCATGTCAACGGCATCGTTTACCTTCCTCGCGTTTTGCGTGCCATCATTAAAGGCGATAGCTGCACAGGTGCTGTGCACGGATAAACGAGCATTACGTATACCCGCATGCACGACCTGGTTTCCATGCAAACAGTTCCGCGAACGCATAAAGGCTGTGCGTAAACGCACAATATGTACACGGAGAAACAAAGAAGCTGCAGCTTGCACGTCTCTATAATGTACATTGCGATTGATTAATTGTACGAATGGCGTTCGATGTTAGCCCGCAAAATAACAGAAACTGAATCAGATATTAGAAACATTGCGGAACGTTGCAGCCAGCACGGTATAATAATCCATAAGTTTCTTACGTGCGCCGTATTTTTTTTACGCACACGGAATGCTTCTTCTTTTTTTAATTTTTTATCTTTTAATTACTTTTTTTTTTTAACGCATCTGAAAACTTTAATGTTAATTCTAATTTAATAATTTAATGTTTACAAGCGTTTATAATTTATTCACATTTAATACAATTTTATTTTATTTCTACGCGTTGCGTAATTAAACGCGCTTTCCTACGGATATAACTTCATTATGCAAATTAAGATTTCTTGCGGAGTGCATCAGTGATTATGGTAATCCGCCATAATAATCCGCTTTTTCAGACGAGATTAAACGTGTATTTTAATATAATATAAAATTTATCGAGAGCGCACGATATTTAGTTCCGCGGGGTGACTTTGTTATCATTTTTCACGGTGCCGATTCGCCCGCGTAAAAACGTGACGGCGCGCGATGCGAGCCTCCCCCCGCGTGTTATCAAGTCACGTATATTTTCCAGCGCGAGGAATTTTCGTAACAAGCGCCGCGGCGAAGTATCGAATTTTATCCCGGTTCTTCCCGTCGGATCCGTGCGGGAATACATCGGGGATATTATCCGCAAGCAGCTTATGCTGGTTGCAGCATGTTAACAATTTATACACGGGTGATCATAAATCTCCTTGTCGCACCTTGAACCAGTTATAGCCGCCTTACACGCCTCGCAGTGTCCCGTCGTGGAAATTAATATACGGTAACGCCGTTCGTGCTACAATAATAATAATACCGAAGTTTATCGGCTAAGAGATAAACCTCGCGTCGCTTTGAATATTCACAAATTTCTGTCCTCGGCGTAGTCGAAGGGGGGAAGGAGGGGGAGGTGTTAATAACGCGGATTAATTCGAGGTGATAAAATCCGCGGTGACGCTCAGGGCCCTCGCGCTAAGCGCCAGTTACCACGTTTTGTCATCAGACAATCGAATAAAATGCATCACGGCGGGACGTTTCGAGCTCTTCGCGATTATTAACAGATAGAGCGTAATGCTGTTCGCGATGGGATATTATCCGTAGCAACACGTTGGCCGTTTATATCGGCGTTCATTAATTTTCCTCGTTGTTCCTCGAATCAAGTTACGGTCCCTTTTGCACATCTTACGCGTTCCTCTCGTGACGAGAATTAATACGTGGCCGTGTCGCAGCGTAGTACGTAATAACGAAGTTTTCGCTGAAGAAGATAAACCGTGGACCACCTTAATGTCTCGTAGAAGATCCATCGTGATCGCGCGTACGCGGAAAGCGAAATGTGAAATCACGTACAAATCGCGTAAAATTAATTCTCCCATAAAACGTGAAAATTTATAAATGCGTGCGTGACGTATATGTATACGTTCGTATAAAAAAGAAAAAAAAAAAGAGAAAAATAGGAAATATCAACAGCTGTCTCGTAACTCGATGTTAAAAATAGGTTAAAATAAAATTGGATCAAAGGGATCTGCTTTTGATGCTTCGAGATTTGTAAACGGTACATTAAGACGTTAATCAATAATCGCAATTTTGCCAGTTCGTCGCGCACCGCGTCGAGAGATATCTTGTTTTCCCCGAGACGATAAAACGGAAGAATCAGGTAAAAAGAGATGCTGTCGCGAGTTACAAGAAGGCGGGTCGGGAGAAGAGCCTCGTCTCGTCGTGAAAGCTTCTTTTGCAGTCCTTACCGCTACGTACGTCGCGCCGAGACCTCCCAAGTCTCTCTCGCAGAAGGCACGTCATATTTACGCATCGTGTTTGCCTCCGCTGATTACTGTTTGACGTGCTCGGTTGCCCTCTCGTGCTTCCGCGGCTCCGCGTCTGGCCCGGTGCTTCTCGTGTTCCGTCGCGTGTCTTTTGCCTTCCGCGCCGTGTACACATCGCACACGTGCACACATACGTGCGCCGGCCGCGCGCGGTGCGCTCCCCGCATTCGCAGGATATACGTACGCGCGAACGCGAACGCGGGACGTCCTTCCGCCGCTCGTTCGCGAAAATCATTATCGATCCCGGCGAAAGTCGACGAAATTGGAATGTCGGAATCGAAACCGAGCAACGGTCATCGGACGAGGAGAATTTGGGGAAAGTTTTAATTGCATGACGGTCCCGGGAATGCGCTCCTCCGATCTCATCATCTCTCCACTCCCAGTAAATACCCTCGCAATCTGGTTGGAACGTTACAATTGCGCGATCCGACGTAACTTGCGCCCGAGCCATGAAGCTGATTACGCGATCAGTTGGACCGTGTAAACAGTCCTGTGGTTAAATCAATGATTAACCGCGCTCGCGTTAATGAAACGATAGAAATTTATTACGGATCGATGTCAGGAGGATAGAATTACCAATGACCGTTTCTCGCTTTACGCGCGCTCTCGATCGCGATGATCGGCCTTTGCGTGGAATCTGCTCCACGTATCCGCTACGTTATTTTTAATACGAGTCCTTCGTTGCGACACGTTACACGCCTGGCATTCATAGATCTCGTTTTGAACATTCGCTCGCTTCTCTGATTGACTATTATCGCTGCGTTGAGGAAATGAGGGTCTCGGCGCGAAACGACCCGACGCGCGGCAGAACAAAGACGGCGAGCGGAAAGCACGGAAAGTGACGGTGCTCGCTGTAGGTAGATCCGAATACGATATGCAGGCACGATGAAAAGACTCGAGAAAGAGAGGAGTTTGTGAAAAGAATTCGTCTTCGCGCTGTCCGGCGCTAGTCCGAGAAGCGAGAACGGCAGCGGAGAAAAAGCTCGGTGTCTTTGTGAGCTTTCATCGAGCTCGAGTACGCGCGGAATCGCACGCGGAGCTCGAGCTTGCGTGGATTGTGCATCGAAAGGGAGCTTAGCAATAAGCCACTACTTTGACTCGTTTTTGCGTCTTTTACGTCGTTTCTATGGAGACCGACCGACCGACCCTGCCTGCGTAATTGTTTGACCTTTGACGGAGACCGACTTTTTCCTTTTTTTTTTTTTTTACAAAAAGAAAGAAAACGGAGGAAAGAAAGCGACCTAGAACGATCAGGCAGTAGTTAACAGACTTTTTCTTTATTTACACATTGTCTAATTAACGTTGAGAAACATTAGAATACGTGAAAGTTTGTGCTTTCTTACGAAAGTGTTGAAATTTATATACGAATGTATCAAATATTTATTGCTTTGTTTGGTCTTTTAATTAAAAAAAAAAATTATTTACCACCCTGTTGTTAATTAATACGATTTTAATAATTTCTTGTTTCTCTCTTTGTTTCAGGTGAGTGCATTACAGTTCTGATGTTCGATCTTTGTCGCTTTCGCGGTAAGTTTGTAATGAAAATTTGCTAAGCATATCGCTCATTATAATCAGCTGCGTTAACGAGCCGAGCGATATTTAACTCCCGCCCGCAGAAACCTCAAAATTGACAATCGGACACGATTTTGGAACAAAATAGAATCACGATTCAGAACGTACCGCGGTGAGAACGGGATTTTCATAACAATGAAAATCACAGGGGAAAATCCAGGGAAAGACGCGTAAAGCCGCCGTAGAGAGATTCGAAATTCTGCTCGACATCGACGCAACGACAGGAAGTCGATCGATCGAATTTCCACGTGGCGCGGCGCCGCGCTTTGAATCCCGACGATGAATTTATTTATTCTGTCTCGTTCGTCGCGTACGAGCATTTTGAAATTCGTGGTGTACGATCGTGTTTCTATAAGCAACGCGACATGGAACGTCAACGTTTAAGCGGATTGTTAATTTAAGCCGCGCGCTTACGCGAATAATTGTTCGCCGTTTTTAAATGTCTTTTATTAATTTTTTTTTTTATTGATTAAGAGGCTCCGACCGTTTTTTCTACTCTTTTTCTTCCCTCCCTTCCTTCCTCTCTTTCTTTACTTTTTTTCTTTCTCTCGAGCATGCACTTTGTCGAGTGTAACTCGAGTAAAGAATCAATGCGACACGCCGTTAGGAAGGCAATATCTACCTGAACACGTGCTGCACTACACGTTGTCTGCGCTTAATATGCATTACTATACCAATGCCAACTCCTTGACACGCACAACCCGCCCACCCACGCCGCCCTCGCTCTTCCCACAACCACCTCGTTCGAGAGCCTCAATTCGTTCTCGTAAATATTTACGCGTCGGGCGTTCGATCGCATTTGCATGTGGCTTTTGCCGCGACTTCTGAGCGTAAGTAGGTGAGTAAGCACGAATGCATATGATTGCCTTTGCGGAGGCCGCGCGGCGATAGACTTGCTTGGGAATCAAGTTCCACGCGAGAGTTTGATCTATCAAAGTCGACAAAGAGTATCGTAAAATTTAGTAAAATTTATATATTTCACTTTGACGCCCGTTGAAAAAAAAAAAATTCGCGTTTTAATTGCGAGGTAACTGTGTGAAAATAATTATCGGTCTCTTAACGTTATAAATCTATAAAAAAGTTTAAGTATATAATTTTTTTTTTTTTAATAAATATACCCTCCTTATTAAAATTCTAATATAAGCATTACGTGTGCCGCGCAAAGTATTTTTAAATAATTATCAGACGTACTTATCATTCGCGAGATTAATTACTCGTACATGTACGTCTTCAATAATATATGTTCACCTAGCGAGATATCGGAGAATATTAAATTTTTTTTCCTCTTCATACCAGAGGGAACATCGTCGCGAATCGATATCGAATTAAATCTAAATGTTCTTCGAAATCCAGCCGGCAATCGTTAATTGCGGCTCGTAAATATTTACGGGCGGGCTGATCGCATTTGCATATCGGTCTCCGGGCAGGACTTTGCAATGCGAGCGTGACAATTGCGCGACCGCAGAATTCATTGGTTATGCTGCTGCGAAGCCGTTAGAAATTATACACCATCGAAATGCATTAAAAGCGTCGCGCGCGTATCGCGAACCTCGCAGTTTCCCTCGCGCGATGAACTCGCTTCGCGCGCCGAGCGGGACTAAATACTGTTTTACTGATATTCGAAGTAACGGCGTGTCTCGCTGATCCTTAACGATCGCCGTAAACTTTACGTATACAATAAAGCGTTTAGCTGGATATAATGGCGATAAATTATCTCGAACTCTAAAGACCTACGGCTTCATATTGAATATCGCGGTACTTTGTAGCATCTCGGATTAAGTTGATCAAGATCAACAATAGGGTCGGGCATGTGCTTCGCGTAAAAAAAAGAAAATCTATACGTATACGTATTTGTACGTCGTGCCTGGAAGCGCCGAAGGTCCGCGGATTAGATTTTAAATTAAATCCCGAAAGATATATATAGAGAAAATGGCAGCGACTCGTTCTTAATATATTACATCCATTTACAATTCTACACGAGTTTCGTGGAAATTGCATGTAATTGTTCTGAATTGTACCGCTTTACAGTTCTATTGTTAGAAACGATTAAACGTGTAAATGCTGACGCGGAAACGTTAGAGATAGAAGTTTTGCATTACGGCGCGCTTATAAAGACGACAGGATTTCGAGATATAATGGTTCCATGTATGTTTATTTTTCCATGGAAAGTTTATATGTTCTACTATTAAGGAAAATTATTCAATTATTCGTGTGACACGTTTCGAAAAAAAAGAAAAAAAAATTATTCCTCTCTTTGTATTCCGATAATACTTTAGAATTCGATGAAATCGACGAAGTGGTGACAAAGTTGAAACGAAAACAGCATTCATTTAATAACCATGTTCCCCAAGTAACCGGCAAAATCACAGGGTCGGCGAAACGTTCTCATTGAATTGGGTGGCCTCTTAATTAATATGCGCGTGCTATCAACGTTGTGAAACTGTGCGAAAATTGATTTGTCGAAGCGAATGTTACTCCTCACGCTATCGGATTTTCAATTTACATTTTACGTGAGCTATACCTACTACTCGCATTTTACTTTTAAGTAACCTTATCGAATTTTTTTAATTTTTAATTTCTAATTTTTTATTTTGCATTTTTAAGCTTGACATGTTTCTATTAATATTTCTTTGCTTTCACGTTGTAATTTGTGAACCTATATTTTGTCATTTGATATTTTTAACAAAGGAAATCAGATTTCTGCCCTCATTTATCATCAATAATTTATTCGTTTATCGAACGCTCGTACGAATTCGTGATTTTCTTTTTTTTTTTAATATTTACGCGAGTGGGATTTAATATTTATGTAATGATGATTCACTATTTAATTTAATGTATTAAAAATGAAGCGCAATGTGATGTACATACTCGTATTTATATTATTAGAAGAAACAATGCGCGCGCTGTTTTTTATGGGACCCCGATTACAAACTACGAAAAAGAAAACCATGCGACTCACCAAACTGCATGAGCTTCAGCGGAGTTGTAAAATTCTGCCGGTGACTGTAACATAAAAAAGAAAAGATTAATGTAGATATGCCAGTATATTTGTTAATAAGATTAATAAAAAAAAAATAAAGGTTTTTTTTTAATAAAAATTTTATTTAAAAAATTTAATATTTACCTAATAGTTGCTCCGCCGATGCAGGATGCCTCCCGGGCCTACTCATCCTCTCAGATGGGACGTGTCGAGTCATCCTTCCGCGCACAAGTAACTCGCGAACGCGCCCGATAAATTACCGTCGCAAAATTTTATTTTTAATTGAACACTATCGCACGATAGTCCATGGCACTCCCGTTAAAAAATTTTTATATGATAGAACGACGCGCGAATACTTTGCGGAGTTCCCGAAGCGATCGACGAACCGGCCGCGGTTCGTATTCATTAAGTTTCGGCGTACGAGACTTTTCTCCTTCGGATTTTTATCTAAGCAGAATTCTTGCTTCGCTCAGATAAAAATCCAAAGAAGTGCTGAGCTGTAATAATATCAATGTAAATTTCATACGAATGTATGGAATTTATATTGATATATGAAACTGAAATTTAGACAAAGTATATGAATCAATTAAAATTTTTTTAATTTTCTTATATCGTTTTAAAAGTTTTTATTATTTTGGGGATTACCGGCGCGGTATATTATTATTTTATTTTACTTAATATTTATTTTGTACTACATTCTAATATAATTCTGTCGCGGATAATATAAAAATAATTTCCCACCCGAAATGCTTACTTCTATATAAGTTTTACAAAATAAAAGCTTGTGACTCACAGATATATATGCAACGGCGGAGTGTTGCTAAGATGACCTGTAACAAATAAATGAAAAAAATTAAATTGTAGAGATCTCAATAATTAGTTAGAAAAAAAAAAGATTATACGCGCCTCTGATTTTTCAATGAAATAACAGAAAAACTATTTTTAAATAATAAATTTTTTTTTAATTATCTTTAAAAAATAAATTAAATAAATTTTCAAAACGGCAAAAATATAAAAAAATTGATCCTTACCAGTGGGTTGCTCCGCCGATGTAAGATGCCTTTCCTAGGCTCTCCTCCTCCTCTCAGAACTGGCCACTTCAACGAGAATGTCAGGGTGGTGCTCCTTCAACGAAGGTCTTCCTTTAATTTTCCTCTGAAACAAAAAAGGTTTTATTTGATTAGTAAAAATTATGAAAATAGAACGTATTGTGTTACAATTACAACTATTCCGTGCGACACAGATATCTTACACGTACACGTTATTAATCACGAAGGTCAGCTCGCATTAGCTAATACATTTAATACGGCAGCCGACCGGTCGGCACATACCTAAGTTTCACGTGATCACCGCGCGAGATGTATACGCCGCGTGCGTGACCGACCTCTGCTCTCAGTCACCACGCAGCCATAAAAATACTGTAACACAGATTTTTAGTCCACGCATTCTCACACTACGAATAAATATCTCCCGAATCTATCGCGAACTCGTGGATCTAAACCCTTGTACCTCGAGCCCGACTCTCCTTGTCGACGTTTCGTTCACGGCAAAGAGACGCGAATTTAATATACGTATATTCGAGGTTTCTACTTACTTTGCATCGAGAGGACGTATTCGCCGGTACGCACAATTAACCCAGAAGGATAATTTACGCCTCATTACGTGCTTCTGGCCCGCCGATTATGCGTAGATATTTAATACGGAGCACGTGTTGCGTACGTACGTATCGTTCGACCGCTTGAGAAGGACAGAGCGAGAGTGGGAGTGGTGGGGGAACGTACGTAACGCGAGGCATGTAGGCTCGCGCTCGCTCTCCTACCCCTTCCGCCCCACCCCCCCGCGGCTACCTATCCGTCTCTCTTTCTCTCTTTCTCACTTCTACGCAATTCAACGTGTTATAAAAAAATTTATATGCCGTATATTAATTACAAATTAACCTAATACCGTATTTCAATACCTTCTTACCTACTTTTTTTAAATAAAAAAAAAAACGTCTTCTTCAACGCGCTTTAATTAATTTAATTTTACTAGATTACTCGGTGCCTTCACATACTTTGTGCATTTCCAACTATGCAGACAGGAATCGGATTGACGAAATTACAAAGTAGTCGCTGAGAGACAATTAAAAGGTGAAAATTACGCTTTTATTCGTCGCGGAGACTGGTTAAGGGAGTGCAGCATTTCCGCTTGCAACAGCACACGTCCGCTTGCCATAAAACTAGATACGAAAGCGAGAAAGAGAACTGTAGTTGGCGGTGAATGGTAGTCGGTGGTCGGCGGCGGACGGCGTTTGAGGTCGTGGGCCAACTCGCGGGGAGTAACTCGCGATAGTAATACGGGCACGCGAGAGTGGCTCCTTCGGTGTAAGTGGGCATCCGAGTACCGTCGCCCTGAGTACGCTCTCACCACTACTCGCTCAACCCGGCTACCTGCCTGCCTCTGCACGGAACAGATTCACCTTCCTGCGGGCACCGCAGCAACCGCCGCCGCGGCAGCCTTTTCGTCTCTTTCTCTCTCTATACACATACCGCGGCGGTCGTATTTCACAGGCGTCGCACCCTCTTAAAATTCAGATTTTCACGACTACGACCCACGCTACCTCCGCTTCCTTTATACAATTCGCTTCAAAAGAGGTTCTATCTCTCTTTCCCCGTCCTTCTCTTTACCCTCCGTACCGTAATCATAAGGCGCCTCCTTTTCGACTCTGATTTATATATTTTAAAGAGGAAGGAAAGAGAAAATAGACGTGCCAATATCGCATGTTAAACTCCCTGACTTTCCGACGTAATTATTAATTTTGATCTTGATGAATAAACGAGCGAAGTGGCCTCTTTAAAATGTCGCCGGGGTAGAACAGTTATATATAGCCGGGGGAAAAATTTCAAAGGGTTGCAAGGTTTTACTTAAAGTCGGAGAGATTGGAAAATTTCCGTGGCTCCTACCTTTTGATTTTAAGATGCGCGACCCTCGGGTTCAAACGTTACGTGCTGCTCCGCGCTAAAAGGGGAGAAGGGCCGCACTCGAGGCAAGTTCAGATGGGAGAGGTAAAAGAGCGGGCGATGGAAGTTGAAGACGTGCCGCACGGCGGCGGAGAGAAAGACGTGATTCCGTCACCTGCGGAGTCGCCGCGGCTATGTAAATTGCGGTGCCTCTCGCAGACACCGGCGGCGGCGAAACCGCGGCGAAAGAAAGGTCGATGAACGGCGGCCCTTGTCAATGGGCGCTCAATGGACGGCGGACATTACTTTTGCGGGCGCGAAACGAGGGACCCGATGGGAGAGAAAGGGACCCCGGGCGCGACGACTTGGCGCGCGCCGGACGTAGGCCGGCGCGCGCGTCCGTTCGCGAGTGGGATAAGACCATGCAACCGGTACACGCGCGATTCTCACGATAGGTAGGCAAAGCGTACGCGCGGGCGTGCGCACGTATGCGATCTTACCTGCCCGCCGGGGTCGAGACGCGGCGGAGGTGAGTCATCGCCGAGAAACGCGCATAATGTCGCACGGCCGGGCCTCAGGGCCCGTACCCCCGGGGCACTTCGCGAAGCGACGGCGGTGTTCGCGAGAAGAACCGAGAATTGTTTTCCGACGGCGCGGGGATGACATCGAAATTGCTCGACCCGCCTCGAACGTTTCCCCTTATTTTTCTACATCCGGACGTTTAATTTTATCCGTCGCGCTTCCGATTCCGCATTTCAACGAGGTGCAAGTAAAGCGAATGGGTAATCGGGAAATTGAAATGCAGATTCGCAAACGTTTGGATTTTTTTTTTCTTTTTTCCTTTTTTTTTTTCGAGCTCTTATATTAGTAGTTTCCCGGAGACTCCGGCGTCGTTGGTACGAGTACGTAACTCCACCCACGTGTTTGCAATCTAAACCCTCGCACGGTCTTGCCGTTCGACCGGCCTGTCGCCTCGCCATCGACAAAAATCTACCGTGACTGCAAATCGATAATGCCATTGTGCAATGCGGTTTTCTGTAGCCCACGTATTCGATTACAAAGTGCAACTCGTGTCTTTGATACAATTGATAAATAGCTAGATTGGTTTCCCGTGCCCGCCGCAATAACTGTTTTATATCGGGCGCTGTTAAATAAAACCGCTTTGTCGCGCTTTGTCGCGTTACAAATATGTTTAAGATTTTTATGCACGAAATGTATAAAGCTGAAAAAAAGAAAAAGTAGCTATCGTTCGCGTTGGCGTGACAATGATAAAAACGATAAAGCGTTCCAGCACGATTGCCGGCGGACGTTGCACGTTATCGAGAGACGCGAGCGCGTCACGTACGAAAAGCGATACGGGGCACACGTTAAATTAGGAGGGGTTCTCCTCAGAAAGCGGCGTCATAAAGTGGCCGCTCGCGGCCGACATAAAACAGGACGATCGTCGCGTATCTCTTCGACGACGTTGTCCTCCGCTTTGTCGCCGCCGTTGCGTGAGACGAGACTCCGCGGATTCGACGACCGCGCGCGTAAGTATTCCTTCGTTTCCGGAGGTGGCCGGGGGACCTCGCCTTCCGCGGGAAGTCGCGTGGGTACGTGGGATACGCGAAACGAAATAAGAAACGAACGTCTCGACACCGACGCCCGCCGCTCCCTCGCCCGTCTCTCTCCTTTCCTTCGCCGACCGCTACCACGAGTTATGACTTCATGCTTGGGTGCACCCACGATTTATGAAGCCTGAGATCGAGGAGTCGAAAGTGCCGGGATGCACGAGGCCACGTATGTGTCGACGACACGCAACGGTCGTAGAACATTTAGTCGTTCCGACAGTTCTCCAACGGTACGCCGACGCAAAACGACACGTGAAGTCTCGAACTTTTGATACGTAACGTAAGGACCTAGCACCTTTTTTTTTTTTCTTTTTTGTCGTCTAGTTAGCTTTTCGAAACAATCTAAACGTACGTCTGATTAAAGTTTATCTTATGTTCTAGCTATGATATATATTTCAATATTTATACCTACTCGTGCTTTTAAATTTAGTTAATGATACGCTAATACTGTTCTTGAAAATGGCATGATTAATAAATTGTTGTAAAATTATTATTACCATTGCTGTCTGGTGAATTATATTCAGCTTTACGTCGGAATTACACGACTGCGAAACTTAACAAGTAAATTAACAAGTTTGGAACAATTTATCGAGTTACGCGTGACGTGTATGCATTAATTCCGCCTTAATAAATTTCGTTGCGATGTCGCGGAGTCGGAATCGGTGCTTTTTGCGCAACTTTTCCCTTTCTTATTTTTTTTATTTTTTTACCTTTTTGTTTTTTTTTACTTTTTTTTAAGAACGCGAAATGCGAAAATTACATTCGCGAGTGCGTAGGATAGTGATTCTCGATCCGTTTCCCAGGTGCGAAGAGATCGATAAGCAAATAGCGCGAAGTGCTACGGTGTATATGTGCGCCGTGCAGCCGGTAATAAATAACGATTAGCGTGGCGCTAGACAACCGAAGACCTGCAAAATTGGTCTTTCCACAGTACGAAAGCGAGCCCCGATGTATCTTCGTTTGCCGGCAGATTGGTAAAGGGGCCTCCGGTAAGGATCGGAGTTGTTTGTCTTCCATCTTCCGAGCAACACGATTACACCGCGCTTGTTGCGAACGGGAAACAAAGCAAACGCCATTCGCGAACCGATCGTCACGTTTGCCCGTTTGCAGCACATCGGCCGGTTCGGTGAGCGAAAAGAAAACATGCAATTATCTCCTCCGTTCCTCCTTCCCCTCTGCGAATCGTTCCGCGATAATTAATTAGTGACGTACCGCCGTGATTTCTTACTCTCGTATCGGCTCCGCAATTAAGGCGGTGCCGTAAAAATGGTTTCGACAATACGCGAACTTTGAAATAAAACGAGGAGGAAGCTGTGCGTCCGTTGAATAAAATATGTCGAAGATTTCTCTCGCAATATGTCACATAGCGATTAAGATAAATCGCTTTAATACGTAAACAATTTAACCGGCCGCGGTTAATCAGGCATTATCAGTTGAATGGTCTTAATGGGAAACGTACGACGCCTAATCTCGCGGTGTAATCCGCGGTAATTTTTCGATTTATTTAAATGCATATTTATGACATAATAAGCTTGTCACGGCGTACAATATTGTCACTGTTGCTCCAGGCATTACTCCGGAATATTATTCTAAATTATCCTTCCGCTTTACGGCTTAATAATAGGACGGAGAAACAGGAAGACGGGCCGTGGGGGCGAAAGAGAAACGTAATAGTGGACGACGAGAGAGACAATGGTAAAGGGAAAGGGAGAGAACGAGAAGGGAATATGCCTTAGCTCGTGCAACGTGCTTTAATTAAACGGGATACGTTAGACGATGTAACCGCTGTGAACCGCCACGGTATGTACGCTTATTAAGATAAAACAAGCAATTACCGGAGCGCAGAGGTCAATCCCTTTTCCACTCTCTCTCTTTCTCCTCTGCTCCTTTCTTTCCTTTCATACCTTGCACGGTTTTTAGGATACTTTCGTCACGTTTCGTAGATAAAAGTAAAATCTACTACCGGTTACTCTCCATTTGAGCTTTATCCGTGAATCATGGTTTGTTATTAAGTCGTAAATTTAAACAACGCGGCAAATACATTACCGCCGATATGTTGCATAATCATCCACGACAGCGACGCTGCTAGATAAATTAATAGATAGGGCAGATTCGTTCTAATTTACGGAACAAGTTTGACGGAAATCATCATTGTACGCGTATCTTAAACGAATCAAGTAAGTTCGTCCACGGACGAACGTGATTACGAATGCATAATAATTTATATTTTTGTTTGACGATCGGGCGGCGGGTTCACCGCGTCACCGCGGATTAGTAATTAATCGAATAATTAATCGTCGCGATTTTTTTTGTTCACGCGCAGGATTAGTACCCTTTGGTGGAACGATTTTAGTGGATATAACACCAGGAAATTGTTAATAAGAGCAGCAAACTCGTTCGAGAACGTAAATTCAGACCGAGTCATTCAATTATATCCACTGGGTAATCATTTTAACTTCAACGACGGTCGGAAGTGCGTAGGTGCGACGAGTTTCTAAGAACGGCGAAGTCATTGCGTCTCTGGGATTGGCGGCATCAAACCGCCTCGCGTCGACTAAAGACAATCTAACAAGATCAATTATTATTTATCGTACCGAGTTATCCGAGTAGTGGCCTTCGATCGAGATGATAATTGCCGATTGCTTTGCTAAGAGGTTCTCGGTCTTGTACCGCACGATATAATAGACATATCTTACAACAAGATTATTTATAACAAATAAAAAATGAATAAGGGGTCGATGCGATAAAGCGACCGGGCAGAGAATTAAATTCGCAGCGGGCAACGTTCCCGGCATAAATTCCCGAGCATGCCGATTTTGAGGAATTCGGCAACCGTCTGAAAGTA
Organism: Cardiocondyla obscurior; assembly: GCF_019399895.1. Taxonomy (NCBI): domain Eukaryota; kingdom Metazoa; phylum Arthropoda; class Insecta; order Hymenoptera; family Formicidae; genus Cardiocondyla; species Cardiocondyla obscurior. The sequence goes on along the minus strand of NC_091884.1, from coordinate 2,288,344 downwards.
TATTTTAATAAATAACGAAGAACTCGCGGGTCCAAGGAATTATTCACTCTAACGCGTTACGGGAGTAGGTACGCGCCCGCAGCAATATTGTTTTAATTACACATCGCTGTCTATGAATACGAAACGAGAGCGGACACGAGGCAAGATAACTTATAACTTGCGCTTGATTACAGCACACACCTACGCGCGGTCCCTAATCCGTATCCGCATTAACAACCTAATTTGCAACTAGCTTGCTTTACGTGTCGCGCGCGTGGGGGATACAACGGGGAAGGACCGGCGGCTCCCCTTTTCCCTTTTCCCTCCCCTCCCTCGTTCCCTTGTCGCGGGATATCTCGGACGTGCTTCGCGAATTGGCGAATTTCGAGCGTTCCGACAGAACTCTCGTCGGAGTCCTTCCGTGCGTGCATTGTTAATACGTGAGCGGTGACACAGGCACAGCACGTGCTACCTGCAAACGACCCAACCTGGCGAGGGGGAAGGGCAGAGGGAGAACGAGGGGGGATGGAGGGGGGGTTTACGTATTACCTGACGAACACGTGGCCGTAACTTCTTCCTCGTCGCACGATCCTCCCTTTATGCCGTCGTTCTCTCGCCCGTCACTCGATACCGCGAGGAAATTGGCTGCAGTCACGTGCCCAACATTTCCGCGTCCGGAAATACCGGGTGCATATTGCCTAAGTAATGTCGCTTCGACGTCGTACATTGCCGACCAACGCGCCGTTTTTTTTCTCTTTGTTTTTTCTTTCTTTCTTTCTTTTTTTTTTTTTTTTTTTTTTTGACACGACCGGAGCTCGTAATATAGTCGGTGCATTAACGCGATTCCTCGGACCGTTTTGCCTTGCCCGACGACGACACTCGAGCTCATTCGCTGCAAATTATTCAGGACGCGGTAAAAACGAGACAAGACTTGATTAAAGCACGGATAAGCCAGACGAAGCCCTCTTTAATCGAGACGACAATGGTCACAAGACGCATATTGTCAATGGGGTTTTCCTAAGCTTCTCGTTAATTGGATACATTCATCCGTAAATATATATATTCTCCATTTCGAGCTTTTTGTTACACCTTTTTCTACTCGTGCCGGGATTTTAGTATTAGTTAAGGAATTAAATGAATAAAGACTAGTATATTATTAATAAACGTCCAGTAATAAATCAGTAAAACTGTTACCGGAGGTCAACAATTTTATAATATCGTTTAAACAAATATTTCTCCCTTTTTTTCAATCGCCTCATACCGGTTTAACATTAATTTTATATTAATTTCATATTAATTTCATATCTCGTCAAAAGAACATTGACATTTACGTTTCAAAGTTGCGTTTAATTATCCTAATAAAGAGCGCGGTATTGTTAAACGATGTTACAGTTGCCCGATACGCGGCTCATAGAACGCGAATAGTATACACACGGCGCATTACGTTTAATATTACAGCGTACGGCTGTGCGTTGCGTTTTACATGAACCTCGCGGCTTCCGCGCACAATTCCGCTTCGCGCTTGCGTTTCACGCATCCCTTTCCTGTTTCTCCGACTCCGGCCGCCCACCTATCTCATTTCCTGGCTCCTCCATTCATCATGCACGAGCCTCGCATTGACGCATGGACATCTTGTGCACGGACAGCTTGCCGTAACGAGTCACGACGCGCCACACCGTGACGTTCATTCATAGCGCGGCCACGCGCGCAATTACAGCGTATGCACGCGCGGCGAGGCGACCGACTGCGAAAAGGAAGAAACGACGAAGAACCCAGGGGGGAAAAGTCTCGAAGCCGGTCAGAAATAGCAGGAGAGAGAACAAAGAGGTTGCACCGGGAACTGTCTTTTCTCTCTTCAACGCGCTTGCCTTCGCTACGTCCTATCTCGGACCGGCTACGCTCGCGAAGAAGGGAAGGAGCCTCTTTGGCGCGCCGAATTTCTTTCTCTCGCTCAAAGACGCGCCGAAGAAACACCGTCGCGATCTAGTTCCGTTTCGGAACCCGGCGAAAGACGCGCAAAAATAAATCACGCGCGTTTCATCGCGGCGATATTTAGGCGCGAACGATCTTCGGATGTTTTCACAATGAAAATCGCAACCCGCACGTGCTACGCGTGGAGAATATCACAAAGATCGCGAACGGATACGGAACTCGGTCATTTCTGTTGCTTGCCGCTTCCTGCCTTGCGCGAAGAAAGACGAAATGTTTCAGTTACCAGAAAAAGAAAATAATGTCCTAAATATGCGCGATCTTATTTTTTTTTCTTTTCCTTTTTCTTTTTTTTTTTTTTCTATGAAAAGTAAAATTTATATTTTGTAAAAAGCTTTTGTCCCGCTATCGATTCGCGTTTCACGATGCTCTACGTATGCTCTGTACGTTCTTATTAAACGGACCGTAGCGAGTCGATGGTAAATACGAACGGTAGCATCGATTTTCGCGTATTCTTAAGGTATTTCGTGAGCAGAATAAAAGCCTATTGGCTCGTGTTCGTCTGGCATGCTCCGAACATTCGGACGTTTACCCCATTTTCAGCATAGCGAGAGAAGACCGCACACCCCGAAGCGATGCGGTACATAAACGAGATAGCTGGGACGCGTGGCGCGGCTCGGGTTACGATTCGAAATGCTGAGACAGAAATTCTTCGGAATTAGCCGGGAATGCAAGTATAACTAGCTGTATAATACGCCGAGTTAATTTTAGCGTTTCTATCGCTTTGAATCGCGCGCTCTGCGTGAAAAAGAATCTTGTCTCTATCATTTTCTCATTCGCTTCTCTTTACCATCTAGTAAAAATTCCTCTAGGCATTTAATTTCTCTTCGTTCGTGAGAAACGTATTTCCGTAGCAAAGATGTAACTCGTAATACGGGGAAGATAAGAGTCGTGCAAGAGCTGCATTCGTGACGGAATAAAGATAAAGTGAAAACGGAGGCGAATGTACCGTCTGCGTTGCTTTTTTTAATTCTCCTTTGGTGCCGAGATGAACTAAATGCAGAATTTGCACGATCCGCTTTAAATATAACGTCTTTTTTTTTTAATGAAACGAGTTGCGGCGTTTCCCCATTTTTTTTTTTTTTTTGTTATAAAAATTTTTATCTTTCTCGGTGTTCATTTATCCTTAAAAAAATATATACGCATGTCGTCGTCGTTCAAAGACATTCTTATTCGCTTAAAGTAGTAGAATGTGTGGTTTCGCTAATTGGCGGTGTCTTATTAGCGGTTTGAAGTGATAATTTCGGACGATAATAAATGAAAATATGTTTTACTGGTCTGGACACACGCGAAATCCGTGCGACATGATCTATAAATAAACGTCGTATGTCGGTTTGTCGCTTGTGAAGTGCAGCAAAGTAAAAATACATCTGCGAGAAGGGTACGCGTCTTTGCAACCGTGGCGGCCGACGCGATACTCAATGGCACGATAGTAGCATGTATATGACGGTCTTTTTTTTTTTTTTTTTTACCATGCTACTCGAGTGAAGTTACGGCCGTCTGAAAATAAACTGCGGAAGGTTTGATTAACTCGTTCGACTTTCCGCCGGAACTTTTTCCTCGTCACTTTCGGAGTAGTTAACACAAAAAAAAAAAAAAAAAATATTAATTACGTCATTGCGGTATAATTGAATTTGGTACCAAAGAACATATTTAACAAACATTTTTAATATATTCGCTTCTTTCAATTATCGGAACATTTTGTTGTCGGCAAAGGTTCTTTTTCATATTGCAAAGCAGCGAAAAAAAAAAAGACGGTTTGTGTGTTCGGTAAATTCGGCAGTCAAGCGTTGCGTAAGATCAGAAAATATTTAATGACCGCGTTGTACTTTGCTGCACTCTGAATCAATTCGCACGGAAGTTTATCATAAGGTCGAACATCATGATTGCTTTTCGAAGGCTGCATTCGTCCGAAAAATTGCACCCCGATTGCAATACTCGAGACTGTATTTTCTAGACACAATATTCTATCTACAAATACCATCTCCGGAAAACAATATGCCTATAGTACATTCTCGAGAGGCGAGCCGCAACGGAATATTGAGTTTGGACGAGTCAATCGAGAAGTTCCACTCGTGAAACGGGACTGATTTTGTGTGCCCTACTCGAGTAATTCCTATCGCGGATCTTCGACCTCTTTTAGAATTGGATTTGGTTCGAGAGGCTCGCGGTCTTTGATTTATTAAAAATATCTTTTGAAAAATCAATTTGCGAAAATAAAAATCGACGGACGTCGCTACGCGTACGCGATTACGATTACAGCGAATGTTTTATTCCGTTCTATCATACCGAGTGATAAATTTTATTTCCATTGAAATTCAAAATTGAAACAAAGTATATTTTAACATTACTGCGATTGTTCAATATTTTAAGTCATTGTAAAATTATATTTATATCACTGTATATGTTTGTCTAAATATATGCTCGTGTCTTGCGTATTAAAACGGAAATAGAATTAATGTGAAACGTATACATACAACAATATGCGAGGGAATATGCAGTTTTAATGAGTGATTTATAAAATATCCATTTCCGAAAATAAACAAAATGAGAAATGTACATCAAATGTAAATGTAATACAGTCCGTTTGAAACGCCGACGGGAATACGTGAAAATATGAGAGGGGAAAAAAAAAAATGTCGGTGATTTGTTCGAACTTTTTGTAAAATGTATTTAAAATATGAGCCGTGAAAATTAATTAATATTGCTCAAAGATACTGTTCATTTTTGGAAAAGCAAATAATTTTCGAATCGCATGCTGATGTAAATAAGCCGTCGTGAAATATGAGAGATCTATTATATGTGCGAAATACTCGGGGAATACGGTAAAGTACACATGGTACAGATTAAAATCGTGAAAAAGACATAGAAAAGTGATGTATTCTTCAAGACGTTTTGAGATAAATTACCTACATCGCAATATGTTGCTTGACGTTCGCGTCGTTTACGCGGCGTTTTTGTTTACGACTTTTTTTTGTTTACGAGTTTCTCGTATCCTGTTATTGCACGACCAGTTATATTTTAACGATATCGCAGTGTACTTTTTTTCCTTCGTCACGCCGTTAAAAAATATTAAATATCGAGCGACGAAACAGGGAATAAAAGAAAAAGAAATAAGTGAAACGTGGCGACGATTGATAGACGTCGCAAGAAACTTTGTCCTGTCATTATTGCGAGAAAAAAAAAAGAAAGAGACAAACCAAATATTTTAAAATAATATTACAAAAGATTTAATAATTATCCTCTTCTTGAAAAAAAAAAAAAAAAATACGCTATTAAAGTATATTGAAATAATTTTGAAATATTTTATTTATTTGTCCGTGCGTTTCGAAAATTTTATACTTGTGGATTCTCATTTGTCGAACCTTTTATTCTTTTCCGCGGCATTGGCGTATTTTATTTTCGAACGAAACATCTCCTCGCAACGGGACACATTTACTCTTGCGAAATATATTCATCAGGTCCACGCATAAAAAAGGAAACCCCGATAGGGTCTTCCGGCACATTTCCGTGGAATCAGAAAATCCGTTCGAGGCGTCGTGAGAAATGGCCGGTGTTTTCCTCCGCTATGCCGTGAATGTCCTTTCGCCGGTGAGTGAATCAAAAGAGAACCGTATCACGCCTGCCGCGCCTACCGGTTTTTCACCGACGGATTATTAGGTAGACGAAAAATGCGTCGACGGCGCGGGCTGTTGCTTGAAAAACGAGCCTTCGGACGATGATCCGGTATATTGATCGTTACAAATAGCGCTCGCGGAGGGCAAAGGGAGGGAAGAGCGCGTGGTGGATTACCCCTTTTATATCACGCCATTAATATTACTCTTCATGAATCTTACAAGTTCCGTGCTTTCGCAGGAGTGGACGACCCTTTTTGTTTTGAGACGAAGGGCGGATTTCGTAGCGATAAATATGTTGAGCTGTGTAAGGGATTGTACCCTCGTGGACTTTATATTTTAATGCGTAGACTCGTAGCTTATTAAACAACGACGATAAAATCACACAAACTATGTCTGTGCGTATAAAAAGTGAGGAAAAAAAATTATTTAACGCAAAGATTTTTTTTTTTTCTTTCTTTCTTTCTTTCTTTTTTTTTCTCGCATACGAACTATTTCATAATTTATTCTTAGACGTTTCTTTCTGTTCATTTATGAAATCCCCTGCTATATTTTACGCAGAAAGTGTCTGCCAACTTTCGCATTAAGCGAGGGCCGCGTGGATTAACCCTTTTACGTCGCTTCTTCTTTACAGCTATTAATATTACTTTTTATAAATCCTAAACCTTATCTCTCGCTGGCAGTCAAAATCGATAGCGCGTCGAACGAGAATCTTTACATGGGCTGAAGATGTCGCGACGCTTAATCATCTTTCACTAAATTCCTCTCTCTTCTTCCCATCCTCTCTCTCTCTTTCTCTTTTCGTTCCTCTCCGTTTTCGAATTCACTTTACCTATCCAGTAAGTACCTTATTATCGATCGGCAGTCAATACCGTCGCTCGTCCCGAGCGCGTATTACGGTTAGTAAATTCGGCTTCTAGTTGGATTAAATTTAGATTAAATCGTTTGAGCTTCTTTATTCTCTTCGTTGCGGCCGCTATCGCTTCGATACGCGTTGATTAACGGGGACGGTTCGCCGCGCGCGTAACTTAATAAATATGTTTCATCGCATGCGGCTGAATTTAGATAACGCGGGAGATACTTTGCGGTAATTAGATTTTAAAAACCGACGATTGGATTATCCGCGGCGCGACGCTCCGATTAGTGACGATACGCTGAAAATCCGCCGTCATCTCTCGCTGCCACCGCGATAGCTTGCCTTCTCGGCCCCTCGAGGGATTCTCCGCGAGTTTACCGAATGTCACGTGGTCACAGGGTCCTCCGCGGGTGTCCCTCTCCTCCGCTCCTCTTTATAATTCCATTAAAAGGAAACTTGGAAATTTCCCCAGAGACTCGTCACTCTCAGTAACTTTCTGTTTCGCGCGTTCTCACACGAGAAACAGTACGTACGTCCATAGGGGAGACACACGACCTCGGGAGAAAGCCTCTCGTTGTCTGCGTGAAACGCCGGTTGCACCGAATAAATATCGGGCGTAACGCGCGCTGCTGGCTCTAACTTTCGCGACGGGATGCGCGAGCTGTTCGGCGGTTCGTTTTGGGACCGATCGCGAACTTGTATGCATATAAATGAGCGTGGTGTTAAATTTGTCACACGGGCGGCTAAATCTAGCGAGAATCCACGTGATTTTTATGTAACTTCGCGCGTTACCAATTATTCGCTATTAATACTTGTACCACCTAGCCTGAGAAGGACGTTGGAAAAATTATATCCAACTGAGCAAAATTATTTCACACACATTTACATTTTAAACGAGCAAGAGCCATAAATTTTAATTCTTTAATTAATTCAAATCATTAGCGCTGTTACGTTAAATAATAATAAAACAGCCGATATGATTTAATACGTACGAAAATGTACCTACTTTGCGTATCGATAAAAACCGCATGCTCGCCCCCCCCCTCGATTAACTTTCGATAACTTATCGCGTTATCGCAATTAAATCGATGCGCGGCAAGACGGGCAATTATTCGCGAAGATCGGGAATCTCTTCGGGAACGGTAATTGCAGATTAGAGTAGGGCGCGTGCCGCGCAGGAACGCATAAAACGCGAAGTGGATTTAACGCCCAGACAACTTTGCACTATAAATGCTAATGGGCCGGGGCCCGCAGTTAGTTAACCACCCCAAGCTCGTAGTTCGACGCGTCTTTGCTTAGAGTAACGGCGGGGAACGGAGGGGTGGGCAAGGGGCGGAAAGGATCTTCTCGTTCTCCTCGGAAACTGGGCTCCGGGTTAGGTAAACTCCGGAATCCAAAGTGTCTGCGCGGAAGCGACGACGAGTGCCGCGAAAGGATTTGCACGTGTTCTCTCGCGTGTTGCAGATGTAATCGCTTGGCCCCGACCGCCTTGAATGCTATCAAGTACGGGAATGTTATCGGGAGCGCCAGTCGCATGCATGGGGCTTATATCATGAGAGAAATACGTGGTGCCGTTATCACGAGTGCCCCCGACGAAAGAATATTCATTGCGCAGTTTATGAGAAATTTCTACTAGCTTTACACACAAGATTACATTTAAAGAAGCATATGAATCTCAACAACGTGCTTAATGTCCCCTCTTGCACTTGTTTCTTTTTTTTTTTTTCAGATTTTTTCCTTCTCTTCTTCTTTGTTGAAGTTTATTATTTTCAATTAAATGAACTTATACAACTGTTTAGATTATCTCGCCCCTTGGTCGTAATTATTTTTAATTATTTTATTTATTTATTTATTTTAATAAATAAAAGGGATTGTGCCCGCCGTAATGAGTTTTGATTTTCGTCGGACGGATAAGATTGGATTTCACGAGGTATTTTATGTACTGCTCGCCCCCCCCCTTTTTTTTTTTCTCTTACATGTAATGTAAAATTATATAATATTAAATGCTAAAATTACCATTTTTATATCAGTAAAATTATTAAGAGAAAGAAGAAGAAACGGAGTAGTAATAGCAAGCGCTTAGCAGGGTGCAAGTAGATTCTGTGAACGCTGCATATGCACGTGTTGCGTAACCACTTGCTCGTGAGGGGGGGAAATTGGGTGGTCGAGTGCACGTTTAATCTTCCGCAGATGCGTAACGAAAGACAATGGTGCATTAACTCAATGCCCGCCGCGGCGTATGCGTATCTGCATGTCAAGGTGCCTCGAATGGGAGAGCGCATCCACTCACGCTCATTGTCAAGTCAGGTGCCGTTACCATTGTGTCCGACTCGCGTCGCGTACTCACGCTCTGTCGCGTTTTGCGTGTCTACGCACACGTATGGCGCGTATGGCGTACCCACTGTCCGTCCTATGGCGTCGCGTGACAATTTCGGCGTGTACGTCGCGGCTATTATACGCAGGCAGAAGCGAATACGGTCTCGTCCCCTGTAATTTCGGTTTCGCACGGTATCCCGTCGGCGTCTACGGAGCATCTAGGTCTCATTTGTTTAATTTAGTAATTTAATAAATTGTCCAATGTTAGAAATTTAAATGCGATAAATAAATTGAACTGAGAAATAACTCGCGATAAAAATTAATAGTAAAGAAAATTGTTTTAAAAATTATAATGGCACGTGATCATTAATTTATATTTTCTGTTATTTATTACTTCAGTTTGTGATGAAAGAAAACCGTCCGTGTACGTATATCGAGGAAAGCATTTCCGATAAGGTCTGGAGTAAGCCGTTCGTTATACTTTAGAAACGCGTCAAGTCGGCGAAAAGCGGCGCCAACGCGAAACTGTCATCCTCAATAGCGAAAGAGTTAAGTGTCATACTTAGCGAACTTGCTGAACAAATACGCCGCTGGTTGCGCACGTCGTGGCGACAAATTTCCCGTTTGTTTATTTGCGGATGTCAAGCCGGCGAACCGGAAGTTAAGCGAACGCTGAACGAATTTCGTCTAACTTTCGCTAACAAGAGGAATTCCGCAAGATCTTCTCCCCTTCCTCTCTCTCTCTTATTCTCTCTCTCTTTCTCTCTCTCTCTCTCGTTTTTTCGTTCTCTCTCTTTCTCTCTTTTTCTCCTATATTTCTGTCAACAACGCAGACTTTCTTACGGAGGTCTAACGATGCAGATTTGAGTAAGTCGTACGCAAAAAGTCCGGGGACCCAAGTTCTTCCGTCGGTTCTCTTAATGACGCAGACTCAAAAAACGTCTAATAATAAGACGCCATCTTATTACTTCCTTTCTTGCCCGAGATACCTCTGCCCGTTGCAGAGCTCAGAAATAAAACGTTTTTGACGAAAGATATGAACTAAAATATCTCGAAAATAATGATTCGACATTCATCACTTTCGCATGCGCCCCATTTAATTCCCCGCGTAAAGGCAAAATTAATAAAATTACGAAATTGCCATCGCAGCATATAAATTGAAAGCATTTATCCGGGTGATACAGTGAAGAGATATATTTGTCAAAACTATTTTTTATAAATAAATTCGAAAGAGTTATATATTTTAGTTTAATTATGTAAAAAAGGTAACGTTTGATAATTATTGAATAATTTATAGAGACGTTCGCTTTTTTACCTTTTTCATTATCATATTTTTAAAATATATATTCTCTTTCGTTTCTTTGACTTTTTCAATTCAAACTCAATTTACCCTTCGGAGAAAAGTACAATACGTCGCAATGCGGCTCGAGTGAGGTCTCGAACGAGTTCGTTCTCGCGCAGTCAGGTAGAACCTTCCGCGGTTACCTGTCAGAGGGTAAGCTAATGAAAGAGCAACGACGTTTCACGTTAATGGCCAGGACTTATCCCCGAGATAATCTCTCGCATACAACGTGGCATTATACGTACGAAAGGACACGCGATTGTTCCTCACGCCTACACGATACTATTTCGAATCCGTTGATTTATGCGACGGCGGCGCAAATTTCTTTTGCAGCTAAAATTCGGATCTCGAAAAGTACGTAAAAGAAAACTATGAAATTCTATGCAAACGTAATTTAGTTATTTAAGACTTATACCTCAAAGAATCAATTTTGCACTTATATTATTATTTCACTTCTTCCTTTTTAACTTTAAAAGCTTTTCCTTTTACTTTAAAAAAAAAAAAAAAAAAAAAAGAATATTACTTTTAAGTTTTCCTCAAGAACCACTTTTACTGGAATATTTTATTTTATATTCTCGTCTAATTGACCTATTTTTATCATAATTATTTTTTTAAAATGTACATATATAACTTGCCTTAATATCTTTATGTTGGAAGAAATTTTTATGATAAAAAAAAACGTGAATGTAAATTTCTTATAAAAAAAGAAAAAATAAATAAAATTTTTTATTTAAACGCGAGTTAACGTCGGACGTAATTTTTTTTATACCGTTGCAAGGGGATGTAAAATATAACTCTCGTATGTATCTATCGCAAAAACTATGATGAATAAAAAAATTTTGAATATAAGAGCGGATGATTTTAGGATCTATGTCGTAATATTTATTACGTAATCGGTTAATGGGTCGTTTGCAAAAGTGTCACATAGTTCTTAATTATCGGTTTCCAACCTCGAACTGTATTAATCCGACTTCGATTAGAACTTCAAAGTTAGAGCAAGTTTGCGATCGACGAGGTCGATTATACATATGATCGGAGGGAAGCTTGAGGCACAATGTACACCGTCTATTCTCGTTAAATTGGCTTATTACAAATATATATGCACCTTCATAACGGATAATGTCCGTTACTAACTGCTGGGGTTTCGTTATGCACCATCTTGCGTCAACCAAGTTCCGAAATTTCAGCGTTACTTTGCGCGTTAATTAGATGAGAAAGATTTGACTTCTACCCGAAAATACGTAGAGGATAAAACAAGCGAGAACTTCAAAGAACTAATTCACTCGCGTGTATAATTTCGTTTTGCGTCGGAATTACATAATTTTAAAATAATAACGAGCAAATGTTTGTTTCCGACAAATTATTATTTGTAAGAATTTTGAGGATCGCTTTTTTTTTCTTTCTTTTTTTTCTCAAGTCTGCGCCATTCACGGACTCGCATTCAATGATCCATTCGTCGGAACTTGGCCTCCGCGCGGGCTCGATCGGGAAATACACGAAAGTACCACCCCGCGTGCCAGCCGTATCGCCTCGCTTTTTCTCATAATTGAATTACCGCGTTTCGATTTCCGCCGTGCCACGCACGATGGTAGTACGGTATATCGGTTATCGGTTTTCAATTCTTCCCGTTTCCATCCGCGTCAGCGCCGTTTTCGTCGCGCTTCTCTACGTCGCGCAGCACACGTTTTCAGTCCGATGCGTTTCCCCGTTATTCGTACTCTTGTATACATTGACGCACTCCGTATTACCGCATCTAGAAAAGTAACGTTCTATTTTTGCAAACGTGACGTCGAGCCCCGGCGTCGTTTTGCCGACGTGCGACGCGCAACAGAGACCCCATTCCCATTTCATTTCTCCCGCGACGAGCATCGCTCGGAATAGTAATTATTTCGCGAACAACCGAGGACAGACATGGATGCTCTTAAGAAACGCATATCTTTGGGAAGCGAGAGGAACGAGCATTCGCGTTAATGAAGGAGGTAATGGATAGTAATGCTGATGAGATTTAATATGAACTACATTCTCTCTCTCTTTCTTTCTCTCTCTCTTTTTCTCCCTTTCTCTCCTCCATCTTTTTCTATGGGCATTGTAATTTATCCGGCCGCTGTTTTCTACGGCGCGAGCGAGCGGCGGCACGGCAAATGATTGATGAAACTTTATTCGGTGGCTTTCCGAGCTGCGGAGTTAAAGCAGATATTTATAATGGAGTTAGTGAAACGCGCGCAGTTTCGCCGCCGCTGCAGCCGCCGCGGTTTCGGTATTAATGTAACGCGGCGGTCGTTTGAATTTATGAACCCACTCCCGCTTTCATAAAGCGCAATTAGGAACGGGCCGGGACTTTTCTTCGGATATGTTCGAGTGGAAGGAGATACGAATGCGAAATTGTTTTTCACTTTATCGCGAAACATCGAGCAACGGCATCCTCGCGTTCGGCTCAAGATACGTATACACTTGGCGAACGAACGGCGAACGCGAACATCCACAAACAAATCAATCGCTAAAAAAATATAACACACCGACGAGTGTTCGCGGCGGCTTCGTACGACTCTCTTTCGCCAAAGTGTGCCCCCGCACCTTTATCGGAAAGCGATTAAATGACCAGTTTCATTCAGCGAACGAATTAAATACGAATATTATTTTTGCTCGTATCTACGGACAGTCTACGAATTTATCGGCGCTTAAATCCCGAATAAATTTTCCAACGAGACTAGAAGGTAAGAGAATACCTATTTCCCTTGTTTCCGAAACATTATCCGCGCACGAATAATTCCTTATCTTCCGCTCGGGGCGTTTTAAGGCGTCCGCCTTCTTCTCATCTCGCGGCTCTTATTTTCTTCAACTTTGACATATTTCTTCGTTGGCCACGTCGGCGCCGCGTACATTCCTACACACTCGCTCGACTGATTTCGTTGAACGTGGAAGTAACCGTGGAAGCCTCTCTGGCGTGTGCTCGGGCCCTTCGCCAGGATGCTCTTCCCTCTCCGGCCGTACGTGCCGTGGGATCCAAATATTTGGACACCGCGTGGGATCATCGGCATTCATCGCGGGCATCTTAAAGCGCTTCTCGCAAGGAGGAAGGAAGGAAGGAAGGAAGGAAGGAAGAAACGAACGAACGAAGGAAGTAAGTTCGTTCGTACGAACGACTTCTACCACTATTGACTCATAATACGGCAGTCTACCGGAAAGAGCCCTCAGGTTTGAATAATCGAATGGATCCTTCTGCATTTATTTCCGACGGAATAATAGCCGACCCGCGGCTGGAATAAAGAAGTAACAGCTTCGCCGATACGTCCGCCGGCTACCACCGAAATTGGAGCATTTCGTTCGTCCGTTGCTCGTTCTTCGATAAATAATCGCGGGGAAATTCGTCGCGAGATATTTCTTACTGGGTTTCACAACCGCGACGTAAACGCGAAAGAAATTTTTCCTTCTTTCTTTTCGTTAACGCCCGCCCGGCTGCCAGGCCGTTGAAAGTTTAACGAATTATCCACCCGATAAAAACCGCGCTCCCTCTGAAATAAGGATGAAACTGCGGGAAGCAAAGCAGCCTCTGTTAAGAATGCACGCGTGCGATCTTTCGATGGATTCTCCATTTTTAATCCACCACTCACGTCAAGAGGGCCGCGTCTTTAAACTATTCATGCGCAAACACGCAATACGGAATGTTGCGAGTATTCAATATTTAAATACCATACTTGGCAAACGAGCGAGCAGCCCGTGGCAGAGACGAGCGGGAAACGAAAAGCGAAGCTGGAAATTAAGCGGCTCCTTCAAGAAAGCCCGATGCTGCGATATCTCGAAACAAGGGAAAATTAAAAATTTACGCCCCGCTCGAGTTTTAATGCCCGCCTATGTTTCTAAATGCTTAACGTTACTTTTCCTTTAAAAATGATTAGAAAATAAAATATTTAATAAACGACGAATTTTCGTGTTAGAAAAATCGGACAGAATCTGTCGGGCAAAATGTAAGTGAAATTTGAAAATAGGATATGGTCGGCGAAAAATTAAGTGGACGAAAACGAAGCCGAGGAACAGAGTGCACTTTTGCCGCGCTGCTTTCGTTACCAAGTCCAGACGCAATAAATAAATAAAACGTCCGACGTCTTTCGCTTTGCGCAAGAAATATGTGTATCAGTCGCGAATATCGCACGCCAGTTTATACGCCGATGAATACACATAATCACCGATCGCTTCTTCTCTTCGCTGCAGCGCAATGCGTTTAGCGCGTTAACGAAAGAACCGGCGTGGTTTTCTGTAAATAAGTATCTCGATATTGACAGCACACGTTGCGCTCATACCGCGTATTGTTTCACGCGCGCGTTTACATTTGTCTCGCAGCGTTTACAAGCCAAACAAATATTAATTTACAACGGCGCTTTGTTATATTGACAAAAACATTTCGAACTATTAAATTAGAAGTATTTAATATTTATTATCGAAACACGGGACGTAAAATTGGACAATTAGTCATGCGCGCGCATAAATTTTTAACAGCCCTGATTTTTTATTAGGAAACGCATAAGGATTTTTTTTATCGTTTTTCGTCCCATATATCAAATACACATAGGACAATTTATCCATTTTATTTGTTATTTCGGCAATAAACATCGTAACGTGAAACACGAAATGTACGGCCGGATCTCTCCCTCTTTCCCTCATCGTGCAACGATTTCAAAGTCAATTAAAAATATTTGTGTTTGAAAAAAAAAAGGGGGAAAAAAAAAAGAAGAGGAAAGAAAAATAAAACAAACACACCTCTCTATTCGTATGCGTGACATCGGTATCGACGATATGCGATGTGACTTTGCGTTCCGCCGAAAACCTTGCGCGGTAAAAATCGTGTCCGCTTTTGCATTCGCGTACTATCGTTTTATAGTCCGCATGGGCTGGTCGTTGATATTTGTGGCACGTGTCCGCGCGAAATGTATCGTGCGCAATTTGCAAAACGGCCGCCGTCCGACGGTATCGATCGCGATTCTGCCGGTTCGCGGCCGCCGCGGCGGCGCGCACGTTAATAGTTACAGAAAATTAATTCAAGATAATTATCACGATGAAACGTTGAAGCATATTAATTGCCAGCGAGTGCCGTCGCGCACCGCTTTTGTCGCATTGCAACAATACTGCAACGTGTCGCGCACGCGAATTGAACTAAATCGCGATTCTCGTAAACGCCGGGAAATATTTTCCTACGACCATCGGGCCGGCTATTATCCTGTTCCGGCGCGTTCCGCTTTTAATCTTCCTGATTGCGCGAAAAATACGAGATATTATCGGGCGTATCGTGTATTTATATCTAATGAAACTATTAAGCGAATAATTATAACGTTATTCTATCATTTTCATCAGTTTATTCGGTTCCCATTATTTCAGTTCTAATAATTTCTATTCCCTTTGTGATGATAAATTTCGCAATTTTAGTTAATTATCGTTACTAATCCGTTGTTGATTGTCTATTAAGAATTATTTGATTTTAACGAACTGGCGTGGTCGATTTAATTAATATTTCCGTGCCATTGTAATCGTGGCAGCTCGAATGCGCGTGTAAAAGTGCTCTCCGCCTCAAGGCAAACGTTTGCTCATGCTCTAAGATACATAGCGCGGACGTGCAAAATTACGAAGACGAACCGAAGGGCGAAGTGATAGGCTGACACCGAGGTGCGAGCTTACGCGTCGAGTTTATGCGTCATCTTGTGGGACTTCATCAGATGAATTATACAACCGGTTGGTTAGCCATTACCCTAATTCATTTACGAGTGCCATCACTTTTGATTGGACGATGGTCAGAATTAATGCATTGTTGGAATGACGAAGATTGATGACGAAAATTTGCCAGTACGGTTTAATCAATCCAACTCGCCCAAGCGAATACAAAACAAACGTTTTTACTAATGTCATTTTGCAATCGTCAAATTAACGTCCGTCAAAAGAATGACATTTTTCAGGAAAGAGAAAAAGAAAAAAAAAGAGAGCAGTCGAAGCCGTCGTTTTAGCGAAATAAATCTGTAATTTCGCCGCTTAAAGAACGCGTGACCGTTTGAATTTCAGGCAGTCTCTTTTTTAACGTGTTATAATCAGATTTCTGATGCTCTTTCACGCGGGGTGTATTATTATAAGGATACATTTACATGAATAATCGGCGATTTTAAGGAAACACGACACTGTGCTCTCGTATCTTCGTTCGCATCTCGCACGAAGACATCCCCCAGCCATTCATTTGTTCTAACGACGCGCTTATATTGTTAAATACGACACGAGTTGCGCCGCTGATAAAGTCAGTATCGCGCATTACACGGTGTGCTTTTCCATCTCATTTTTTTTTTCTTTTTTTTTTCCCCCTCTGTACCTTTTTTTTTTCCACAGCCGTATATCACGGCCGCGTGACGCGGGACGTGCATCTTTTATTAACCGCGTTACGTTATAAAGCATTTCCATATCCCCCTCCCGGCGTGTCCATTAATTATTTTTTAATCCCATTTTTACGCCCGACATGCACGGCCGTTCTCCGCGCGGAAAATGGAGCAAAGGAAGCAACGTTTTATCCACGAAACACCCTTTATTATCATGTCCCGCCTACGGACGGATTGACACTCCTCCTGTCCTCGCGAACGCCGCTCTTCGCCGGGAAGCGTATACGATAATGTGCGCGACGGTAATGCGTTTTCGCGTGACGCATTGACAACGAAGACACCGCGGGCGATAGCATCGGCGGAAATTAGCGGTAACGTTATGCAGAAACGGAGGAAGGGCGTTCCTTTGAAATGGGGCTCCGGGAGACGTTATCTCGGCATTGTTATTACGCGCGCGCGACCTGTTGGATTTGAGTAAAATATAATTGGATAATTGCGCAATTAATTACCGGGCGTGCAATTACTTAGCGCCGCATTGTTATCGGTGTAACTATTGTCATTCTGTAACAGGAAAATTGCACGTTCGCCTACCGAGAACGCCGTGCCGGCCAACGTTGCGGAGATTAATCGCGGGCTCGTGGGCGACGCGCTTATATCAAGATCGCGAGTTCCTTTAAGTGTGGCCGCGTCGCGATCGTAAATTTAATATGTGCGTTCGCTAGAGCGCGGCGCGTGGACGTAGGTAACGAGCAGTTATTTAAATATTTATTGATATTCGCGCACTTTTAGATTAATCTCGTCGTCAATGTTACTACGAGGATTGATAATCGTATCGGCGGCACGTAAAGCAATCGCGAATTCGAGCACGAACGTCACGGGCGTTAGCTTCGGCTATTAAATGCTTCGGGGGGGATATTTTTAACTCGGTGTCAAGGTATCAGTGGGACACACGCGAGTGGAGTGCGAACGACAGATTTGAAAAGGTGAAGGAAAAAATAAAAAAAAAAAAAAAAGAAGAAAAAATATTACTTTGCCGCCACGTGCTTGACGTGATCCGTTTTTCTTTTCCCACCCACCTGCCTTCGTTAGCTACGAGTCACCACGTGCTTTCGTTAGAATGACGTAATCCGCGGACGAAGAAAGATATAAATAAATTCCGTTGTAAGGGCGATGCAGGCGAGTGCACCTGTACAAACTCGCGAAAATTGTGGGGGCCGTGTCGGCGCATATGTCGCCCGTGGATATCGCTTGTACTAATAAAACGACATAAATATTCGCCCACGTATTATTGCATTCGTTATTTATGGGATAATCACTTGGCGGGGATATATACAGCGGATTATATTGTTTTTTTTTTAAATTTATTACGCCGCGAGGCATTTTATATCCGTTTTTGCCGTGGTAGCCAATAATTTTCTGACACAATGAAGCAATATTAACGTCAATATGCATGTGATTTGCGTTTTAAATTGCGTATAAACAAATCGCGATATTTTTCTTGCATCGCGTTACGTTGTTTCGCATTAATTACGGGCGTTCGTAAAAAGCCGAGCTATTATCGGAAAGCTGCACTTCCATCCGATAACATTTATTTTTATCTCGCGACGAATATCAATATGTTATCACGAGCATGGTGTAATAACCACATACAAATAATGGACGATGGAGCAAGCCATAAACGTTCGCGCGAATTATTCTCTCTCCCAGAGCGGCGCACGCGGTAAAATCACAGCGTGGCCACTTTTCGCACGTCAAGAATTTTTCAATTATATTATTCGATTTCATCGTTTAAATTTTACGTATTCTTCTTCGTCGTGAAAATTGATCAACGCAGCGATAGAAACGACACCGGATTAGCTCCTCAGAAATATTTATTATCTCGCGAATATTGTAGTTCAAAGTAGAATCCGTCTCGTGTAACTTTTACGTCGACGTTACAACGAATCGCCCTCGACGACTTTAACTGTTGCAATTACAATGCGGTTATAACGCGAGATCAAGAACATCCCCTTTCATCGGTTCGAGGCGCGAGTGGCCGTGTCAGTAGGATTTTATACAGTGGTAAATGTATTACGTGCCAACTGCCGAGAAGAGGGATGGACTCACGGGGGATGAGTGAGGTAGGAGGAAGACATTCATACTATGCAGCTAAGAAAGGATTGCCGCGGGAAGCTGCCGTTTATCAGAGGCAAGCACGGTGCGGCTGACAAGCTATTACTGCACGTAAGATCGCCTTTGCATCGAGATTGAATAGATCGAGGCTCCTGGAAAATAGGTGAGCGCGGAATGGGACGCGGCGAAAGGCAGGACAGAAAGAAGAACGACTCTCGAGATGATGTTAAACTCGTGCTACGTGGATTACCTACAAGCGTTACGAACTATCCCGCTCGGTACGCTCGATATTTTTCGACTCGCTACGAAAATCGGTGCGACGCCGTCCGCACGCAACGTGCGTAATCTGTGCTACTTTCAGATATCGGTTCTTCGAGAAAAAAAAAAATTCGAATACACGAATTTTCCTGAAGGTGTCATAAAAATGTTTTATTTTATTTTATTATTTTTTTTTTTAATTACGAATTGTAATAATTGAAGGAAATAAATAATTTTCTATTTCTTTTAAATTAATCTATCGATTGTCAATTATTTAATTCTGTTATAAAAGTGTAAGTTAATTTTAAATTAGTGTCGAATGTACGGAATTAGAGATTTGCGAAACAGAACAAGATGAAAGAAGAATTCAATGAACGGCGCGTTAAAAAATATTCGGGGCGCTCTCCGACGATGAGGCTGTGCTTCTTCAGAATTACATCACCTTATTTTAGCACGTCGTTTCTCGTAATGTCCCCGTCGGTCTCGTCTGTACCTCGTCATCTTGTCTGTTAGACTCGTTCCGAAAGACGCTGCGCTAAGAGAACCCAACACGTGCCGACGGTTTACGAGCCAAGAGCCGTACGTTGTTTCGTGCTTTTACGGCCGTTAGTTACTCACGCTTCGTTACTCAGCTACCTTCCGCAAACGTGCCTTCATTTCCTGACATCCTACATCCTGCCTAGAGTGGCCTAAAACGTCGCGTGTCACCTTATACGACACCGTCTTGCAAAATCGTTTCGAGATGACGATGGCTCTTCGTCGCGTAATTTATTCACGAGGAAGAAAAGCATCTTGCGCGCAAACGGACCGTAACGAGTCTCATTTACAATAATCACAGAAGTTATATTATATTTTTTTTCCCCTTAAAAAATTTTTTTATAAGCAATCTTCAAAGGTCGGCTTTGAAAATCTTAGCTCCGATATCGGAAACGTTCAATATTTGGTCGCGATACGGTGAGTTTCAATTTTTTACGTCACTATATCTTGGAGCGTTGGAAAATTTTTTCGATATAAAAATTCTTTCGCGAGATAGAATTATTTTGGACGAGCGTGTGATCGTACGCTAGAGAGGGTGGCGGTGTTCTCGCGCGTACGCGGTGTCTGCGCGCGAAAAGCATAGAGAGACGGTGTCTCGTGCTCGACGACGCGTCTCCTCTCGCTGCACATTACACATGGTTGAACATTCGTTTTCTCTCATGTCGATAGTTTCGTATTTTTCAGTCGGTCTCTTTCGCCTGTCCCGCGCGAAATCTCTTCTACGCCTTCGGCGTATTACGTATCCATCTGCGTTTTTCCCGCACCTGCGTTTCGGCTTCGCGCGGAATGTATAAATTCGCCGTTTATAACGAATATTTTGTCAATGTTATCGATATTATAGTTTGAGTTTTAGAAAGAGAAAAAAAATGTAAAAATAAAGAAAGATATTATATGAGAAATTATATGAGAAATATTATATGAGAGATATTATATGAGAAAAAAAAATATTATATGAGATATTATATGAGAAAATTTAAGTAAGCGTAATTAAGTAATTTGCTAATTTCGTAATTTATGTCGTGGTTGTCTAGTAAAACTGTCTAGCATTGAGTCAGAAATGTAACGTTCGAAACGTTAACCTGTCGGGTCGCTCGCCGCTACCCGCGCGTCCCGCGCCACGTGGACTTGCGGCATGATGGCTACCGGCCGATGTAAACAGAAGCACGTGCTTTCAGCTGACCACGCGGCCGGCCGATTCGGCAGTCGAGCGTGCGTTAACATAAATCAGTACGTGCAGTACACGGCGAAAAATAATCTCGAAATATAAGTCTAGTGCTTTGTTAAGATTTTGATAATGCACGTAAATTCTATTTTTAAAAGTAATTTATATTTAAAAAATTCTTATAGTAAAATAAATATTATATGAATAATTTTTCAAAGTGCAGCGGTAATTCGGCTATTATCCCTTAAGCGATCGGTTTTATTTCTACGATACTCGATACATACTGACGGGTTAAAAAAGAGATATCGTATTTCTGTAAGCATGAGAAATACGTAAGGGCGCATATGCGAGAGTTAAATCGTGAAACGTGCGGCGTGCATGACGAA
The DNA here is from genome assembly GCF_019399895.1 of Cardiocondyla obscurior. Classification (NCBI taxonomy): domain Eukaryota; kingdom Metazoa; phylum Arthropoda; class Insecta; order Hymenoptera; family Formicidae; genus Cardiocondyla; species Cardiocondyla obscurior. The sequence continues at coordinate 2,267,446 of NC_091884.1, read as the reverse complement.
AGAGCATCGGAATTTCTGTGGCTTTCCGCGGCAAGCACTCGGCGTATAACCGCGTGAACCTAAATCGCGGTTGTACGAATCCAGGAACGTCGTAGGAGCGAGCGAGTCAAGACGTAAACCGGTGTAATATCTGGAGTCGAACGTAAACTTTACCGCGCTGCAGGCTCAACATCGGCGGAAACGTAAGCGCATTACGAACGTCGCCTCCGGTAAAGGCCATTCGGGTGCATGTCGCCGCATAATTTCGTACACCGGTGCTTTGACCACGGTGTCATCAACGGGTAACAATTGAATCGAGCAATTAAATCCCCTTAGTACAGCCGTTCGTGTTTGGGAGCTGATCCGGCGTTTTCCTATGTGTAGCAACCCCCGTGCCAAGTGCATAAACCCTCGCGCGAATGAATTTACGGAATAATTCTCGCGATATGTACGTGTTGAATTAAGCATTAACCAGCATACGGATTTACGGACGCCAATTGTAAATGTGGATTCCTGAGAAATCCACAGCGCGTTCCCCTTACAGACACCGCGTGCCGATTAATACACGCGAATGCATTAGCATAGCTTACAGTCACGCAAGAAGTCCATTTTAATCGCTCGCGATATCTTTTTTATGCAAAGCGTTCGTAGTTTTTTTTTTCTTTTTAATACGCATTTTCTGCAACGATAATTTTCCTAAATATAATAAATAAAAAAAAATGTTATTTAATTGCCGCGATATTGTAATAATTTAAATGCGCACTTTACGTCGATTTTGCCGACGAGTTAATATACGGTCGGTTTAAAATTCTTTCTTTTCTCGTTTATATTTACTGCCGATGATGTCTGACGCGCGTTGCATCTGTACAACTGATATTTTTACAAGAAAGCGAAATACAGCAGATAAATTTCACTGCCGCTTTTGTCAAAATAACACGAAACCGCGCCGGATGGACGCCGCGACGGAGGATCATGTGGCTGTAGATGACACATACTTTCGCGCGTACTCTCGTGCACAGGTGCACAGTTGGCGCGTGTTTGGTGACAGCGTCTATTTACTAACGCGCCTCCATGCATTTGCGCGAAGATGAAAGGATAAGATAAAGGAGACGGCGCAACTTGGTCGAAGACAGCTGAAACGCCCTAAGTCATTCGCTTAACTTGATTTACTTGGGCGCGCGCGCGTACGCTACTTCGGTTTAGTCTGTTAAAGAGCTAAATACCGAACATTTATCAACGATAAAAGTCCGATGAGACATTTGGATTTGTATTTATAACCGTACCTTCCATAAATTATCACGTAAGAATTATATTTATAGTCCGATCTGACAAATATCTCAAATACGATTTCCAAACGTTACGCGATTATTTTATCAGCTGAATTAAGACTCTCTAAGCTTAAACTTTAAGATAATTTGGGAATATGACCAAATTACGATTTTAATTCTGAATTTTAATATATTTTGTATCAAATGAATAAAGTATACGAAGGTTTTCACGTTCTAATTTACAGACGTTTTAATTAGAATTTCATTAAAAAGTAAGTATTGATTCAGGCAGCTAATAAATAATGAAGTACTCGGCGTAGAGTAACCTTATTCATTTAGCAATTTTCTCCCTTATATTTATATTAAAGATACCGAGGATATAAATAAAAATAAACCTTTTGTTAATGAAATAATTAATATTAACGATGCTATATTTTACGATGCAATTCGCGCGCGTTTAGCGTGTTAAACTTGTCCGCGATTCTCGGTCGTGCACCGCGCTGTATTGGCCGTGTTCTTACCCCGGTGTCTCTAGAAACGACCCCGCGCTTGAGGCTGCTGGTGTTCCTAACGGTGAACAGCCAAAATACTTTATGCTAAACTTAGTTTATGCCGCAAGCGTTATTGAAACTCCGAGTAGGATTACGCGGCCCGAGGTGGAGATACGAGGCGCACCCCCTTAAGGTCAGAAGCGAAACACAATATCTGCAGGCTTATTTATCACTCAGCGCACCTTATACACCCCTCCCCCTCCCCCCTTCTACCCTCTTCGCCGGCTTCGTTTCCACCCTTGTGCAACACCGCCGCCGTCTCCGTTACCACCACGGACTGCTTTTCATTTCGAAACTTAAGGCTCGCATCATTCAAGCGGTCCTGGCAGCTCTCGCCAGACTGGCTCGCGAAATTTCCTTCGTACTTAATCCGCGGCACAGACATATTAAGCTGCGCAATGAGAAAATACTACAGTTTCACGTCAACGTTTTTCCTCACTCCATTTCTCTCCGGTTTTACGTATTTTTATAGTTATTATTCTTAGTGAAGATGGTAGATTGCACGGAATTCAATATTTTAGTTACCGATGTTTTGACATTATATTATCCTTTCAGAATTATTCTATCTCCCGCTTCATAAAAATATCTGTACCGAAGGAAACTCGACGATCGTTGGCTTTAGGTGGAAATTTTTAATCCCCAATTTTCTCGTACGGCTTCCTAATTTTTCGTTGTTATCTCGATAATTGAATCTCGCTGAATTTTAGAAAAACTCAATCTATCAAAAAAAAAAAAAAAAAAATCAAGAAAAAAGAGAAAAAAAATTACAACTTTTTGTCGTTTAATTAATATTTCTTGAAGTTAATTTCTGCGAACTTTCCGTGTCAAACAGCTGCGCTAATTAAGACAGTCGGCGTCAAGTTAATACCGGAGAAAAAATTCAGACGCAACTTACGCGCGATAATAAATCGTCGGCGCACATACATAAAAGATTTCTGTGTTTACCGCGGCGAGAGATTCCCGTACATTGATTAAAATAAGTTTGGAAGAAAAATGGTGCCTGCGTTAACAGCCGGTCGCAAAAGCCACGAGACATCGGGCCGCGAACAAAACGCGGAGAGAAGTATATATCGGGGAACGAAATAAAATGCGATGAAAAAGAGAAGCTGAATTGGTTCGGTATGGAAAATGTCTGCGAACGTTGAAGAGGCGACGCGGAGGGGGGGGGGAATTTTTATAGAGCGAGATAAAAAGCCGCTCCTTTCCGGCTGGTAGCTATTAAAACCGTACTATTACCGGGATTCGTGTATAGGTACGGTGTACCTTCATTCATATACGTGTATTATATTATAGTATATCTCGACCGACTCTTTTATTTCATTAGGTCGTTTGCGCAGCTAACGAAATTACCGCAATTTCGCGACTCGCCTACCTGTCGCAATGAAACCGCGCTTCTCCGCGTCCACGTAAGTATTTTGAAAATACTCGTAAAACCATAGCAAGTCCGCCGGCGTCTTCCCTCGTTCGCGCGTACGTAAAAAAACAGTTGTAAAATAACAAAAATTTTTGTTATTTCCACCAGGTAGTTAATTTGAATTTCGCTCAAAGAAATTACGAGCACCCGAGATACGAGCGCGAAGCTTCTTCTCGCGGACGGCGTGCACGCAATATGAATTCATATACGATTATGCAATTTGTACACAAAAACACACCGAGGATTTAATCAACGCGTCCGAGGTTCGGGGTCGCTCGCGGAGCCCACTCTTTTTCCGCGGGATTGTTTCGCCGCTCGCTAATTCCAAGCATTGCTACATCGCGATTCCGGTGTAATAATTGCGACTCGTCCGGATTGCCATCCGCGAGAGCGCTGTCTGAAAACGTAACGTTATCTCACGCGCATAAAAGCATTCCGGGGCGCGCCTCCGCAGCCCGGGGTTCGCGATATGCGGCAGGTCGATTCGCGCGACCGTAATTCCTGCGGGCGCCTCGAATATGAAAGAATATAAATTATAGGGAACACTGGAAGCCTCGGCCCCGGCTCAAAACGAATCGCCGAAAAGGTTTTGCTGACTTGCCCGGCCGCGCAAGAGCCCCATAGGATTTTTAATACGGGCGTCGTGCATCTACAGTCGGCGGGAAATTAGTTTTTCCCCGCCCGACCGAACCCCCCGACCCCTTTCCCTTCGCCCTGACATATTACTCTTTAACCTTTTATTGCACGATCCTTTCTTGTCATTTTTTTTTTTTTTTTCGACCTCGAAATACCGTCGTCGATTTCGCTCTTTTCGCCTACGTTCGATCTATTACGCGATGGTCTTATAAAAATTGCAGATTACATGTGTTAGACGCGTTTAAACTTTATTCGATTCAGAGCTTTTGTTTAATTCGTGACAACGTAGAATAAATTTTATCTCCGACGTTTATTAAAAATTGTGCGCTTGTGGCGAATTATTTACCCCGTCTTATATTTATAATAAAAGCAAATTGAGAGGAGAGAGAGTAATATTCTTTTAACTTAAGCGAGCATTAATTATGTTTTCATTTTTTAAATTATATAATCATAGAAGAGGATAGAGTTAATTGTTTCTAATTTTGAGGAATTAATTGTCATGTTTATATTCAGAGTCTTAATGAGCTACGCAGGTTAAAGACGTCGCTTTTACGATTTATAAAATAACCGAGGTGTCAGAATTGTGTGAAATCAGCTATAAAGTAATGGGAAATTCGATGAACTCGCTTGCTGCATATAAGGTTTAGTGCAGTATATATGTATCGTTTGAGAAGGGTGATAGCCTCGTACTACTCCTGGACGATGGGGCTATCAGCGTCGTTATCCTCTTCTTGTCGTCCTGTCACCTCTACTATCGTCGCTGTTGTCGTTGCTGTCGTAGCCATTGTCGTCATCGCTGTCCTTATAGCCCCTACATTACGTCCCCGTTGTCGTCATCGTGATTATCATTGTACCGTGCTCGTAATCTCCTCGCTATATCGTCAAGCTCGAAACAGACGGGGAAAAGGCAGTTTCTACGGCGCTAAAGTCTCTAATTACTGCCATCCCGATAATCGCGGGTCTTACGAGGGGGTAAACTCGATAAACGAGGAAAAAAACGACCCTTCTAAAAGAGAAAGTATGACACCGAAGCAGATTCAACATAGCATCCATTTATGGAATTGGACGAGTTAATAAAATTTTCGTCGCGAAAATAAAATATCCGACGAGCGAGGGATCTTTGCCATTTTTTCGCACTGCTTCCGCAAAAAGACTGCCTTCGTGTGCAAATAAAGAGTAAGGTTTTTTAAAATAAATATTATAAAAAAATATAAAAGAATTCTGTTTAAACTATACGGCGGTTGGTATAAAGTGATCTCTTTTTATTGCATTCGAAATATTACTTGATTGCATTAAAATAAAAAAGAATAAAAAAATTGCTCGCGAACAAATATCTTTACTTAAATTATTAATTGTCTTTTTTTTTTTTTTTTTTTTTTTTTTAAATCTGACTCTTACGTTTTTCTAACAATTTTAGAATTTTATTTTTTTAAAGGCTTATAATTTAACATGAATATAAAAAGTAATTAAATTTTAATAACAAAAAGTAACTTTTGTTTTTTTGAACGAGCCTTGCGAGAGAAATGCCATCAGCCTAGAATCAAGTAATCAAGCAATATTTGAAAAATAGCACAATGGCGAAGTACACGAAAGGCCCGACCTCAATAGAGGAACATAAATCGTCGGGCACCCAGGATTAGGCGCGGCTCGCTAGGTTGCTCGGAATTGCATCAAGTAGATTGAGACGGGAACTACCTCTGAAGGGACTTGGAGAAAGATATCGGTCGTCGCGGCGCTCTACTCGCGGATAAAAACTGTTGAAACTTGGAGTCGAAACGACTCGAGGAATAGTAGGTAATTTCACAGAGTGCACCCGAATCGTGTCGATAAGGGAAAGTCGTAAGGACACATATACGTAATACAGCTGACGAGTCATAAATCATTTGACGGGACGACCTGCTCTCTCTCTCTTTCTACCGTGTCAACGTGGAATAATACGTCCAAGTCTACAGTATCATGAAAACGGTGGAACGCGTCATGTTTATCTTATCAAGAAAGGGAACGAGACTTGACTTGTTAAAAGATTTGTGAAAAAAGATATTCAAAAATATGTATGTAAAATAATATTTTAAGTGAAGTAGAAATACATATGTGTGTATGACTATCTTTTGAAACAGAGAAAAAAAAGAAGTTTTTTTTTTGTAAGGAAATATTATAATAAAAAAAAAAATTTTTTTTATTGGAAACTATATTTAACAAAAGAAAATTAATCTTTCTGTTTTTATTATCACAAACGCGATTTATTTATAATTAAATTTGATTTTATTAAAAGAACGTTTTTGGAAAGAACATTTTTCGTATCAGAGACATATTTTACTAGAAAAGTGCACTTTTTAAATTAAAACACATGTACTTCATGAAATTAAAGTGTCGCGGGTTCATAGCACTTTCAAAAGAATGATAGCCGTTAGCATGATTTTTACTCTAAATATTGGCTAATGGAATTTGTCAGCGGAATAAAATGGACTTTCCGACGAATACTGTTGCTTATTTCGTAAACTTTATTCTCGTGAGATTATCACGGCGCCAATTTTCCGATAATTTCGACATGCAGTATTTCATCATTCCCCCAATAGGGATTATCGAGGATAATACCTACACGTTAAATATCTATATATGTATAAATTATACACGTACATAAAGAAAGTTTAATGTTTCCGAGGTCATTGTATTCGGCCAAAAACTTTATCGATCCGTAAATATTGCGATACCGCGAGTATTTTTTATCTCTGATTTTTTTTTTTTAAGGCAAAGAATATGAAAATTGATTTAACGCATTGCTTGGTCCGAACGTGTTAAGGATTAGAGAAAAAATTTTTTTCTATTAGTTTCCTTACTCTCTCTCTTTTTTGCTTCCTTTTTATATTTTTTAACTACTGTTTTTTTATTTTTTTACGTACACCGTACGTATGGAAACTCAGAAATGAAACAGAGAAATGATCTTAATTCTTTATCATATAAAACTGTGACGTGTTACGTAATTTGAAATATGCGTGCGGTTACGACAGCATTGTTTCAACATTAGCACGGGAAAATATCGTGAACGCGGGACGCCCTTTCGTGACTATGCAAATCGCAAAATCGAGTAGTGCGGAGTGGCGCACCATGTTTCCCTTCTCCGAAGTTAAAAAGTTCCGGACATATAATGGCTCATCCGTCTAACGTGACATGTAATTTTTTTCCGCCGTAACAACAAAGATGCAGGGGACCAATTTCGTGGAAAATTGCAAAAGCGACGTCTTTAGCATATGCCCGAATCGATATCGCAAAAAGAAATATCCTGACAACTCTATGAGGTCTTTGCGATTTCGTGCTTTGTTTTTCCTACACATACGTTTACATACAAGTTCGCATCGTATTCTTTTATTGCGCAAGTTGCATCGTGCGATATAGGTACCTACATGCCGCGTAAATTATTATTCTAGGATAGTAAAGTAAAACGCATTTAAATTGAATTAAAAAAAAAAAAAAAAAATGGTAGATATTGGAAAGTATTTTATAAATACGAGACTTTTATTGATAATTACTTCTGGGATATCGGATAGATTATAGAAATTAATAAAAAGACGATAATTTCAAGCAAGTGGAAGAAAAAAAAAAAACCTTTAAAGATATTTAAAATACCAATGACCTACCCGATTGTTCTACAAATAACGTGAACCGATTAAGGGATTAAAATAGACGAGCAAAGTCACCGACGGAGTTGTTCGAAGGGACAATTCATTATGGAGGTCCTATTGCCGGAACGTTGTATGCGGTTATCGCTGCGCTTAAAATATTGCTGCCGGATAATAGTATGCGGCACAATAACGAGTGGACCCAAACAGCCGAAATATACATAGCGGCGATCCGCTCGCTAAGTCTACATATAGTCAATCCACGAATCAATAGACCCCGGTTTCGAGAGGCCGCCAGCGAAATTGCGATCTTTTGAGCGATATCAAGTCGTACGAAGGAGGATTGCATATGCCGCATGGCTATACCGGGAGTATATCAATCGTTGAAAGCCCAGTGATCCCAATTTCGATTCACTCAGCTCTCGGGAGCCGTTCGAGCGCCACATTGTCCCTGGAGCCTCGAGAGTCCTTTGTACTCGTCGGGTCTCTCTCTCTCTCTATATCTCTTTCTATCGATGACCATCGTCGACCTTGTCGTTCCCGTCGTTGTCGCGGTGTAATAACCGTCCTACTTGTCGTATTCGCTTGTAATAACAAAGACAAATGGTTTCGGACACGGCGCCGACGGTCGCAAAATATACTACCGGCGAAAGATGATTAAGACAGGATGATATTAATTGCCTAGCGAATGATTAAATGTTAATTCTTTTTCGCAGCGCGAAAACGTGACCGTTGCCATGCGAGGATAGTATGAATTTTGCACTCGTGGATCGTGAAAAATTAAATTTCTTTTTTTTCAACTCGTATTTTATTTATTAACGCGAAAATATTTCATATTATTACTTTTGCAGTTAATTAAAAAATAAATTTTTTGTTAATGAATGAGTCTTCTTGCTCAAAATTTTATGATGCGCAGAAACAAAGTAACGAGGATTAACTTTTGTGAATGTAATTATTTCGATTCTCTAGTGTTGAGCTCGTGGTTGTATGTTTTATAATTTTTTTTTGTCTTTTTTGGGGGGGCAAACGCAAACGTATTCGCAACGCAGAGGAATCGCTGATATAGCGATAAAAAGAATGCCGCGCGTGTCCGTGTTTATACTATTTTGATAGGTGTCGGATATGCGGAGATTTAATGGCCGACAATAGCTGACGGAAAAGAGCAGAAATTTCAGCGGAGATGGAGATATGGAGTCATTCCGACGGGAGAGTGTCTCCGAAAGTCCATGATTTATTGCACGGTCATTTATTAGGGAAGTTTCATAAAGGTCCGCGTATTACTGGCTGACGTATGACGTAGGATGAAATACCTGTACTTATACCAACGAAATCGAAATCAGAGCGATGCTGCGCGGGCGACAGATGCCGCGGCTTCGCACGAATTCGTTAGACTTAATCAATTCTTTTCCGCAATAACGGCGAATTGAATTCGCGTTTTTCCAATAACCGATAGAGCCGGCCGCGCGTTCGATTACGTCCCTCGCGAGTGCCCAATCGATATGTCGGCAAACGTTTATATTAATAATTCAGTCGTCAATGCGAATACGCGATCGAATCAAAATTTCTATAATACGAATGTGTGAAATAAAAATTTCTCTGTAATTTAGAGAGAAATATATCATTTTTTTCTCTCTTATTTTTTACTTTCATATTGCGGATATTAATACGAACGTCGGAGTTAAGATAAAAAAGAACGAAGAAGAACAGTGTCGTATTTACTTAACAATTCAATTTTTTCCCTCCCCTTTTTTTTTTTTTTTTTAATTTCGATAATAAGTGATTTTGAGGATTAAAAATAAATTCGCGCAGCCAAACTATAGAGCTTCATCCGCGGATGTAATCTGGGAATGACGGCGCGCCAACGAACTGCCAGAGAGGGAGACTCGCCGAAATCAAAAAATGAGCGATCGTCGAAAGTCCGTTAATCTTTCCGGGGGGGGAAAGGGAGGGGGAGGGGGAGTGAAAACGTAACACCAACGGGAAAGAGAACGAGGCGAGGCGAGAGAGAGGCGCCTCGTCATTAATCACTTTCGGCGCCGCTTCTTATCGGGCGCGCGCCGCCGTAACGGATTCAATAAGCGGCGAACGTAATTTCGCGGGGTTATTAGGGCCACCTAAGGGGCAGCAACCCCTTAGAAATCGTTAATCGAACCCCACGCCGATAGGGGTGCTACGCGGAACACTGTCGACGCCGATCCGCCGTTCCGGTTATACGAGAACCGCCTTGGTTTCTTCTCTTCTCGCCGATCGAGCTGAAAATTGCTGACAACCGCGTACAGCGCTCTGGCGATCACGTAGATCGTTCTTACGAAGACGTAGATTGAAAGGCGCCCGTGATACGGCACCCCTTTTTTCCCCGATTATAAACGATGAGCGAATGAATGGTGAATGAATTGCGCAATGTAGCATTTGTTGCACACTTTTTGCCTTCAATTGTCGCTCGAAGAAAACTGATTCAATATTAAAATACTTTGTCTTTGTTATTATCTATGCGAGGAATAGAAATAATATTCCCTGACGCGCTCGCGTGCATTGTATTATAATAAAAATCGAGCGAAAATTCTCTATCTAACCAACAATTTGCTACTAAATAATTTTAACTATGGGATTTATTTGCGACGATGGTACGTGGAATGTTTGCAGAAACGATATCATTATCCGTAGCTATATCGCGCAAACACGAAGGCCGTCTCGTTTCATTGAAGTTTCGAGCGCGATGGGCTAAAATATATTAGATTGCTCGTATCCATCGGACGATTGGTGACCACATTTTCTCGAAAAACCGCTTTAAACTTCTCGCCGAAGAACACTCCGCGATTCCTTCACGGGGAAAGGAAGTCGGTGCGCGGGGAGCCAATTTGTACCTCGAGACGCCCTCCCCGCCCCCTCCCTCTCCACCTTTTTCCACCTCTGGGCATTCTTGGTTGCCTTTTTATTATCGGCGTCTCTTTCTCCGCTTTTCTCGTAAAAACCAATCGAGTCTGAAAGCCGGCTCCCGATGATCCTCCGAGATCGCCGGCGGAGTGCAACTCGTGGCGGATGAAAACTATTTGCGGCTCGATCGGAACTCGGAACTTAGGGAATGAAAATCTGCTTAAACTTCGCCGGTAAACGACAATTGCGCCCCTTTCTCGATCGTTCCGATAAATAATATCGCTGTAATCTCTACAACGCGACGCCGGAGTTCACCGTGATATCATAAATCCGAAATTGCGCGCCAGCGAGTACGCAGTAACATTCGCCACATAAACCCTCCCCAAGGCTTATATTACGTTATTCCGCGAAATTCCAATAAGTTTTCATCCCGCAACAATATTGGAACACAGTGATTTTTTTTTCAATGTATTTAACATTGTAAATTATATATTATCGATTGCCTTATTAAATTTCTCAACGAATTTTTTAGATATAAATATGTATTTCTAAGGAAACGTTTTCTCCCTCCAAATTTCAGATTTTTAGATTGTTTAAAAACTTTACTAAAATTAAGATTAATTAATTCGCCATACCTAATAGAATAATTTAGTCAAAAATCGCATAAAACGTACTACAAAGTCGCAATAAAAAGAAGAAAAAAAATCAGCGAACAGTCGCGTTTTTTTCTTTCCCTTTTTTTTCGTCAGGTGGATCATTATTGTCGCGATTAATAGACTCGGTGCATTGTTTTTGGGGTGGTTTCCACGCATTTGGAAGAGACGGACGGACTCACCGGAGAGAAATGCGGTCGACGATCGCGCGTTGGTGTTCTATTCCCGTGGAAAATGCGACAGGAAATAGCCGAGACGAAAGCGGTCTTTATCTTTCTTTCCTCCTCTGTCTCTCATTCTCTCGCTCTCTTTCTCTCTCGGCTCTAACTATGCAAATCGACAAAAATGTGCGGCTCGCACGTAAAAGAAGTCCGCGAGTGCAACGCGTTCAGACGAAACGCATCGATCGTGCCAGACGACGAGGGCCAATGCCAAATATATTGAGATCCGCATCGAGACGGTTGACAAACTCGAGAGACGGTGAATAAGAGAGGAATATTTCAGCGCAATTTGTAAGAAATTGGTACATTCGAGTACGAAGTTTATAAAAATTGTTCTAGCGCTCAGGCGGAGAAAATAGAAGGACGGCGAGTAAAGATTTTATTTATTACAGCCGCATCAAAACGAGCGTAACTAAAATCTGGAGATTATACGAGAATACAAATGTATGACCGCGTTATGTACAGAAGTAAAAGTGTATCTCTGGCATCTGTTCCAAAATAATGGGAATAGTGAGAACTGAAACAGATTTATTGCGCTAGCTTGATCGAAATCGAAACGATATTAATAATTATGCATTTTTTTAATTTTATTTTAATAAACCATTCTTTTTTTTTTTTTTTTTTTTTTTTAATTTAATTTAATTTTTTTTAAATTTAATTTGTACATATTTTAAAGTCGCTTTCTATTTAAAGTACAGATAACGAGATTAGTTATTGAATGAAAATTGAAATCGTGCAAATTTATTTCGAATAAATATAAATTCCAGACACGTGTATCGGAAATATCTCTCGCGATTTCTGAAATATTCCTCTCCGCTGCCGCGAAGAAATAAATAAATTGACAGCTGAGAACAATATACAAAAATGGCCTTTTCGTAGAACAGAAGTGAGAGAAAGGGAGCGGAGCGGAGGCTACAAGTTTCGGAGTGCACTTTCTTCGCGGTAACGACGAATCGGACGGGGAACAGAGAAGGGAGACTAGACGACGAGGGCCAATGCCAAATCCCTAGCACGGTTGACAATCCCGCTCGAAAACCGAAGGAGAGACGAAACGGATGTACAGAGAAAGTTTTAAGCCCGATTCACACCGTGACAGTTCGCGCTGACGAACGAGATGTCTGGAGGGTAAGGAGAGCGGAAAAGTGAGGTGGTTGGAGAGGGCCCCGACGCCCCGTGAAGAACTTTTCTCGAACGTTTTCGAAATGCGACGGCCATCGTCAGACGAGAGAGGAACCGGCAAAAGAAACGAGCGCGCGAAGCAAACGCGCGTCGTCCGGGGCGAAGCTTCGACCATCTGGGAAATGAAATGCCGGGGAATTGGAAAAGTTTAAATGCGCCCGTTTGTGAAGACGCTTACGGAAATCGCCGCTGTTCTCCCCTTACCCCTCTACCTTCCCCCCCCCTCGCCCCCTTTGCAAAGCCGCTTCCGCCTTTCCCTTCTTTCCTCCCTTCGGCGACGAATTTCGTGTTCGCGTTATCGTGATTCTGAATCGCATCAATCTACACTTCGAAGTGTAAAATCAAACACCTAGAATTCATTATAATCTCGATTGTCGAGGAAGGAATTATTTTTATTTTATTCTTTATTTTTGCGCGGTTCCTGCTCGCTACTATGTGTTAGCAATGTGATTTCTATTTTTCGATTTTAGAACGTGGTTTTATTTTAGTTCAATGTTCGGTATAAATCATTTTTATCGATTATTTTATCAATTTATATTCTAGCGTCAAATTCTTTTATTTTACTGGAAGAAACCATGTGCACGTTTCGCATACAATTCAGTAATTTATGGTCGACGACGTGTTGCCAGTTCAAGAGATTTAATTACGAACTACGACAGAAAAAAAAGTCATTCGACTCACCAGTCTGAATGAGCTTCATCGGAGTTTGTTGAGTTCTGCCGGTGACTGTAACATAAAATAAAACATTAATGTAGACATGTTGCTGTTTAAATTAATATAAAGGTAAAGTTTAATTTTTTTTTCAAGATTTTCTAAACGAGAAAAAATTTATATTTACCTATAAGTTGGTCCGCCGATGCAGGATGCCCATCCTGAGCCTGCTCCTCCTCTCAGTTGCGACGTCGTGACGAGTCCTCCTTCCGCGCACAAGTCACTCGCGAACGCGACCGTGATTTTATATTCGCGATAATTATTGATTACTTGCGCGCGATATTTTTCGGCACTGCTGTAAAGAGAAAATCCTGAAAACAAGTTACTGGCTTACCCAATCTGCATACAGCGGAGTTGTAGATTTCTGCCGGTGGCTGTAACATAAAAAGGAACATATTAATGTAGACATGTTGCTGTTTAAATTAACGTAAAGGTAAAGCTTTAATTTTTTTTTTTTTTTTTTTTCAAGATTTTCTAAACGAGAAAAAATTTATATTTACCTATAAGTTGCTCCGCCGATGCATGATGCCTCCTGGTGGGCCTGCTCATCCTCTCAGCTGGGACGTGACGAGCCATCCTTCCGCGCACTGGAAACTCGCGAACGCACTTCCGTAAAAAGATTATCGAAAAAAGAAACGTCCGAGAACTTAGCGGCACTCCCGAAAACGACCGACGAACCTCTGCGGTTCGTGTAATTAAATATCGGCGCACGGCAGCGGAGATCCTCTTGATCTGTAACAGAAAAGTTAAAAAATAATTTAGTAGACGTCACATCTGATTAAATAAAATAATGAAAAAATAAGGAACCGTTTAATTTCGTAGAAAAATTGATACTTACCCCGGGGTTGCTCCGCTGCGGCAGGATACCCTTCCTGGGCCTGCTCCTCCTCTCAGTTTCCGTGTCGAGTCATCCTTCCGCGCACTGGACACTCGCGAGGACCCCGACCGTGATTTTACAACCGCGAGAATCATCTCCTCGTCACGTTCGCGCGACCTTGCCCGACACTCGCGAATGGAAAAGAAAAAGAATTAAGAATCGTGTTACGAAAAATCACGCCCGAATACTATGCGGAACTCCCGGAACGACCGACGAACCGGCTGCGGTTCGTATAATTGTTAATATACGGCGGTGACGATACTGTCCTTGACGACGGTAGATAGAGTTGCCAGTAACAAAAAAGAATGTTAAACCGAAAGCTCACCTCGGAGACACGAGTACGTAAGGACGTAGCTTACTATACGAAAAGGACGGTAGACACACGTGCTCCCCTCGTAAGGTGGACGTGGGAGAAGATAGTCCTCGCGTCGGCACGTTTTCGTCAAGCGGAAATACGCGTTACGTTCGGCACGAGCACGCGGTTCCTGTACAGCGAGCAATACGTGTGTGTGCCTAGCGCGACCGCTGGAGAAGGACAAAGCGAGAGTGGGAGTAGTGGGGGAAACACACGTAGCGCGCGGCACGTAGGCTCGCGCTCGCTGCTCACTCCGTCCCCCTTTCCCCCCGGCTACCTGTTCGTTACTCTAGTTTTACTTGTAATATTTCCGGATCGACCGAAGAATCGAAAGGACCTCGCTTTAAATCGTGGCCTGTTTCTCACGTCGTGATCCAGAACGACCCTGTGAATAGTGCCGTCTTTGCCTGGGTGTACTAATTAAAGATTAAAATTAAATCGAGCTTTAAAATCGCCGTATCGAGCTGACACATTAATACAAGCATTAAAACCGAACGAGAGAATAATATACTTATTTGATAATTAAATTTTAAAGTTCATTGTTGCATCTACGGCATTAATAAACTATCTGTCGTTTAATATCAGTTAATAATTTTCCAAGAGACTGCCAATAAACACGGGGATCATTTCCATTCGTCTCTAGCCTCGGGAATTGAGATTTATGAAAATTATACCGCTTATAGTCGCTTGTATTAAATTGCAGCAAACAGAGCGAGGATGTTTTATTCGCGGTATTCGTGCCGTAATAATCGCGCTTGTGTTAACTGGTAATTTTGACCCGCGCGTTATAAACGCAACGCAACGAATCGTAACCATACGATGATGTTTATTTGAGGAAATTATGTTACAATGGCATCGCCAAATATGATAATAATATGTAAAATTATTAATATTACTGACGGGCTTGTTACAGGCCTTTCTTTTGTGCTTGGTGAATTAGCAATCCGCATCGAAATAACGAGAACCGCTGCTATCGAACGCCGGTCGTCACGCAGTCGTTTACGAAACGACACTTTTTATATCTTAAAAATCTAACTTTTCTTATTCACCTCGCGACTGTTATTTCGCATTCCACGATGCAGCTACGTTGAAATCGAAAAATAAAAAAGAAAAAAAATAATTTCTTAATCATCATGTCAAAATTTTGAATTTTTTAATATTTATTAAGCGTTGCCTGATTCGGAGTTTTAATATTCTAAGCTCTCGAGCTTTTTGAACGTAGCCTAAGGCACATGAGAGGATGAAACGGAAGAAAGAAAGAAAGAAAGAAAGAGATTTGAACAACCGATGGGCTGGCAAGAGTGCGAGTTCCCAGACAGAATCCTCGTGTCTGACTCAGAGTCCACAACTAAGTCGTCGACTATATAAGCGCGGGATTCTATTCCTGGCGGACTCAGTCGTGGACCCCCATGGACTCTCACTTTGCGCGCTCTCGTTATGCGCGTTGCGTTGAGATAAACTCTTTCGCCGCGGCGACCGAGACTTCTTGAAACTTTTTTCGTGTAACATTTTCCACCTCTCTTTCTCTCTCTCTCTCTTTCTCTCTCCCTGTCCCTCTTTCTTTCTCAGATGCTATTCCTGCCTATTAATTTGCAGACAATGATCCTTTTCTTAAAATATATAGATACTAAAGAATTAAATAAAGTTGAAGAAGCGTTGATTAAAATTAATTAATGTTTTCACTGGCAATCTATTTTTTTTTTCTTTTTTTTTCTTTCTTTCTTTTTTTTTTTAGAACTCATCCTTTCAACTCATGTTCTTAAAAATTACTCATATATATTTAAATTAAGCTCAAGTAAAATTAGGTAATGCACCCGAAACTTTTCTTCGTGTACTATAAAAAGTTTGTTAAGAAAAAGAAAGTTAACAGAGATACGAAAATCGATTTAAAAGCAAACTCATATTAAGAGTATTTTCTGCTTCTCTTTTGTAATTATAATCGACGCTCTGAACTTGAAGATTCTTTGTATGTAAAAATTATGAAAGCTGTTGCTCATTTTTTTTTTTTTTTTGTTAGTCTACTTTTTAATTTTGAGGGTTATGTGTTCCGGACTGATTTTCAAAATTTATTAGAAAGCCAGTTGAAAACCAAAGCGGCAAAACGTATACGCGGCGATGAGCGATAATGTCGAAAATGTTTTCCGTCGTGGAAGAAGATAAATGTCGTTCAGCCACCAATGGAGTTACGCACTCGAGAAGGTTCGACTCGATTGGCAGCCACTTGGCCAAGTTTGATCGATGGCACCCACTTCAATGAGAGTTACGTCGACGGATTCTGCGAATTCCACCGATAAGACGCGAGAGTAACTCATACAATTTGTCTGACAAAAAATAACTAAAAAAGAAAAAAAAAAAAGAGAGGAAAATAAAATTTTTTACTTATTTAAAACTCGACTGTGCCTAAATTCTGATTCATAAAAATATTATCTATACGTTTTTTCTTTCGTAAAATAAAAATTTTTAATTACGACAGTGATGCAATGCTGTCATGTAATTATTCAAAATTAATATCTATTAAATATAATTAATATTCTAATTTAATATTAATACGCAAGTAGAATTAATTACTGAAGGTGTACAAAATTTTAATAAAATATTCTTTACGCGGCTTTGCTCTTTGTCGACTTGGTGGGTCCGCCTATAATGGTTCGTTTCTGTATTTCGCAATCGGGGATAATATCGGAAAAATGATGAATTATTGTTCCGACAAGATCGACTTCTAGTTTCAGCCCGGCGCGATGGTTTCTGTGCTTACACTTTTGTTACTTTATTCATCAAGTTTCGACGTCCCGCGGCGTTTCACGTCGGACGTGGAGTTTAGATGGAGCTTAATCTTCTGCCTCTCGCGTTTATTTTTAACGGGGAGATTCTTTCTTCGACCGAAAGAGGCTACCGATGCTTTCATACGGATACGCGTAGCAGTACGAGATTTTCCGATGTTTACACTGATATCAGAAAACGATTGCTGTTCTCTGCAGCGAAGAACACATTTCTTTCGCGTAAGAAACACGCGGGGAGAAAAGATATTCTAAAGTGATTTGTTTTTAATAGCTTGCGATTTAAAACCAACGTTTAATTATTTTTGTACTTGAAGTGCGCGGAGAAATAAATTTATTTTTACGTTAAAATATTTTCTCTGATTAAATTATGTCTTCTTTGTCAAATTATATTTATTCATTAATTAGAAATTTTGTATAAAAAAAAAAAAAAATAAGAGACTGTTATATCTTTGAAATTAAATTATTTGAAATGGAAAGTAACATTCGCCTTGGAAACGAAATAGGAAACTTTTTATTGTTAACCGTGGCGTCCGAACTTTCGAGTTTTAAAAACCTGTCACGAAGACACACGTATCTCGGCAAATATCGGTGGAAAAATTCCACGTAAATCTAAAAGATGCGCATAATACAAAGGCACCGCTCAGTTGAGAAGCTAACCTAGTTTCGAGTCAAAAAATAGCCCTTTCCTCCGATTGTCTGCGTTAAAGAGCAAAGGTTTTCATTTATTTTTCGGAGTTTAGTTTTTAATTAATAGAATACTGTACGACTTGACGCTTTCGTTATGCATCGAGACTTAGTGATATCTCTTTATTAAACTGCATAAACTGTACGTTGCAATTTCGCGACAGAGACTTTATCTATTTATTTTATAATATTTTCATGCTCTTTTTTTTTTTTTTTTTTTTTTCCGCGCTTCAATCCGGACTGCAAATTATTTGTCCTACTCAGCTGGCATTCGTTAGCATGCACGATACAGATACAAACGTGCTCTCAATTTTCGACGTCGCGTGACGCGAGATATAGACGTTTCGACGGAGTGAATTATAAGTGAAATATTACCGCGCCCGGGATGTTTCCCTCCCGATTTCGCTCTCGATATATTTTCTGGTCTCCCGGTTTGTTTCGTTTCCGTTCGAGCTAATGTTACCGCTTTAACGCTCCGGCTGTAGGCGTCTAGAAATTTTTCTTTCGTATTTTCGTCGAGCTTTTTACTCGAATGCATGCGCGACGATGATCGAGAATAATTCTCCATTGACGTAAAAATTAATATACATTTAAGCAAATCTAAATGCGAATGCACGATGTATCTCGTTGCGTCACGACAATGTATTAACCCTAACTGCGAATCGCCATTTCGCAGGCTGTTGAGGCACACTCACGCATTCTTTACGCGATTGTCATCGCGGCTATCGGACACCGAGAAAAATAGAAGACCGATAGAGGAAGAGTTAACCGGCGAGCGGCCGAATTGCGTCCGAATAGCCTACGGCGATTCGGACGATTACACGTCAAATCCTCTCGTCGAATTGGCTGTCGCTCCGTTTGCTAGCAAACCAATCGATCGATCTCGATGTGCGTCCTCTCTCTCTCTTTCTCTCTCTCTATCAGTCTATCTATCTCTCTCCTCTCCCTCTCCCCCTTTGTCTCTCTCCATCAGAGAGAAACCCCTCCGGGCACGAAATGCGATCGAGAGACACGCTTGTTGTCATCGAGACGCATCGACGTGTTACGCCCAAACGCAACGCGAGAGACGAGAATAATGGCTTCGTAGCGCTTTCAAAGCGCCGGAAAAGCTCGCAGCGACAACGAGCGCAACAACGCTTTGCGACGGCATACCTTTCGCGAGTATTGCGCCAGCTCGTCCACTATTTCGAATTTTTTTTTCCCTCCCCTTTTTTTTTTACGCCGGTCTCGAATAAAATCTACGTAAAAGACGGTATCAGCGTAATTGTCACGAAAGTTGCGTGAAAGAAATATCGAACACGCCCTAGATTAATTCAGAACACATTGATATAAATATTAACGTTAATTACCGTCGGAACGATCGCTTTTAAACCGGCGAAGACAATTTCTTTGCGTCCGCGGCTGCGTGTTTATCACGCGGCTGGTGCCGTAATCAGCTTTACGGTCGTAAATTCGCGGCGTAATTTATGGCGATAGGATAGCTTGGCCATCGGCGAGTACTTATCTGCAAATTCATCCGCGCCGGTGCTCGGTTACAACCGTCGGTCGAGAAACCAAGCGGATTGCGCGCGCTCGCTCGCGTTTATCAGCTACGCGTACGTATGCTTTCGTATATACAATGTGCCCCAAGCCGAGAGCCTGTGGGGGTTTGCGCACGGTGCAGGTGAACACTTGAGCGCACTACGTTTGACCGTCTCGTAACGGCGAGATATACATACCTAAACCATTTCGCCTGGCACAATCGCGGCTGACACTTTGTCGCTCGACAATCGCTCTGAAAATCCCGAATTACCATACGCGGACGAAAGCGACGAAGGGACAGCAAGAACGCGTTACTAACACGTGCAGCGGAAATTCTACAATATGCCCCGAAGGGGCAGGAAATTTTTTAAGCAACAAATCCGAGAAGCTGCTTGAACTCGTTTCCTTTAAATAATCTTCCGAATCGTCTCAAGTCGGATTTCTCCCGCCGAGAGAATATTTGTACGTAATTACCCCGGGCTTACCTTGCTCGCGAACTGCGAACGCGTTCCGGATCGAGATAGATTGATGCCCTCTTGCCGACGACGACTTGATTTACGACGCCGGTTCGTGTACGTATGTACGTGCGCGCTTCCGCCTTCTCACGCATCGCCGGGATCGGCGGTTCTTCCGCTTCGTATCGGACGGTAAAGGGAGGACAGATTTTTCTTCGGGCCGCCCTCCTCGCTTCCGGGTTTCAGACGTCGGCCGAAGGGGGATGTTCGAAAGGAGTAATTCGTGATTCGCGCCCTTTCCGCTGTAGGTACGAAATGACGAGTCATCGTTTTAGCCGGTTGAAAAGGTATGAAAAGGGCAGGATAGTGGCCACGGTAGTTCGCCGCGAATACCGAGCTAACCTTGTAATGCCCATTGTGCGGCTAATGCATGTACCAGGAAGAGGATCGCGGCGTTACATAGAAACCTCTGTAGCACTGACGAGCCGTGTGCCCGTCATAATAAAGCGGATATGGAGGCGCCGAACTATTCGCGCGACTATCTTCGTTTCGCGAGAGATTCGTTCGCGCGTTATATTTCGGTAGGATTATTTTAACACTGAATCGTCGCTTCGAAGCGATAATAGACTGAGGCGAGTCAAATTCATGACTGTGCAATTTTTTTTTTTTTTTTTAAAGCGAGTTTTTATGAAGCGGAAAAATATTACGATTATTGGATTGATTTTTAGAGCTCGCTCGAAGTGGAGTTTATTTTGTTGTGCAGAAAGACGCTTCGAGCTCCGAGCTCATCTGTTTACGTTTTTTTTTAGTCGTCTCGGCATCGAGCTCGTCATTTCTGAGAACTCGGTGCGAGAAGGACAGCGGTCAGTAGGACAACCGGCGCCATCGTCCGTCTCGCTTCCTCCCTCGGTTCTCTCTTTCTCTCCAAGGGCCGAAATCTCTAACCGCCATCTTAGTCTAGTCGCGGAGCTTCGGTCGCGCGGACGTGTTGCTAATAGCTCCGCAGTTTCGCGCATTTTTTTACCGCGGATAGGACATTGTCGGGTACGAATTAGTGTCGACGACGTCGACTCGGGAACGGGCGATCGTATTCTATACATATCCGTCATTCCACTCGTCGTTTTGCGCTCCCTTTCGTCGTACGAAAAATTGCTTCGGAACGACGAGGTTACGGAAGCAGCGCGAACTGAGCGCTCGCGCGCGGCGCGCTCCCGCATTAATCCGCGTATTATTCGGACACTTCCGACCGCCGCGGCTGCCATTAAAATTTTTTCCGGCAAATTCCGGCGGCAGTCACTGTCGGTGCGCGGGATCCGCACCTCGCCTGCACTTCTTCGTCGCGGCAGTGGTTCTCATTCCGTTCCGGACGAGTGACTTTTGTGGAACGTGAGATAGACAAAGTGCGTGGGAAACGTTTCGTGTGGCGGCCGGTCTCATTCACCACTCGTTGTCGACGACAATTAATCGAAGGATCGAACGTATCTCGCTATACAACGCAGCCGCGTCAAGATCCGCCGGATACTCACTCCCCTCGCCGCGCCTCACCCCGCGATCACGTGGTCGCGCCCGAGCCGAAGTGGCTAAGCACGAAAAATCTCCTGTACAGAAGAGATGGGTGACCCTAGGCGCGCCGACCAATCAGTGCGAGCTATCGATCGCCTGATCGATAATGTTCCACGGGGCTCGCTGCGCACTCGAGGACTTCCGCCCGACCACGTGCCACGCATTGATTCTCGCTACGGATATCCGGAGGCTTCTGGGGTGTTCTCCTGCGCTTTATCGTTGTGAATTTGTGCCTCATCTCGTCCTGGGAGCTTTGCGAACCGCATGGACGTGCACGGGACGTCGTCGCTGCCCCATTCACCGACGTCTGACCGGGCGAGGGAAGGTGACTCGTCGTCTCCTTCTGTACTCCGTCGTATGGACCTTGCGTACTCTTAGTCGGGCGACGATACGTAAGCATTCGAGGACTCTCAACTCGTCTCGACAGTGATTTTTGAGGAACTTGTAAAGAACAATGTGCGTGGCCTGTTTCGATACAGTGATCTTTGATGAACTTGAGAAGGACAATGTGCGTGGCCAGTTTCGACACGCTGATTTTTTTATGGACTTGAGAAGGACAAAGTGCGTGGCCGGTTTCGATACAGTGATCTTTGATGAACTTGAGAAGGACAATGTGCACGGCCGGTTTCGACACGCTGATTTTTTTATGAACTTGAGAAGGACAGAGTGCGCGGCCGGTTTCGATACGCGATTTTTGAGGAGCTTTAAAAAGACAAAGTGCACGGCTCGTCTCGTTCGTCGCTTCGTGTAAGTCCAGCTTCTTGTTTCGAGCTCGAGGACGTCTCGACGAAGGCCCGGAGGAAGCTACGAATATTGAGACTGCAAATTAATACAGCAGATAATAGTCCGTCGCGTTTTTTAATTTTAATCGTATTTAATCGTCGCGATAGTTCGTCGTCGGTCTTTCGGTCGTTCTTTCGGTCGTCTTTTCGGTCGTTCTTTCGGTCGCTCGTTTCTGTCAGTGAAAGTGATAGTGAGTGATTACAAAAAAAAAAGCAGAGCAGTGTAATATAGTGCCAAGTGATTTAAAGTGCTGCAACAACACATCAGGACAATCCAGCGATTCCGGAATACTACTACAGAAGGAGGGAAGGAAGGAAGGAAGGAAGGATGACTCGAAAATCACAACCGGAAGACATCAATGTAAGTAAATCTATAACACGTTCACTTATAAATCACTTAATTATAATATTCGTAATTACCAAAAAAATGTATTATAATTATCCAACATCCGAACCTAATAAAACGCGCTCGAGGCGCCGCAGTCTATTATTTTCATATCACTACTAAAAATTAAATAATCCCTTACAATTTTACTTTAAACCATCCTGGGAACGTAAAATTTCTTATTCAAATTCCTTCCTAAAATATTACGGCGTTAAAAAAAAAAAAATAAAAATAATAAAATAAAATACGTGTCTACTGGCGAGGCAAAATTCAATTATAGCAGCTTCTATTAAAATGTAATTTGATAAAAGATTCATCAACGAAATAACAGGGAAAATAGAGGGCGTGGCGAGGTATTAAAGTGCGACGGAAGCGAAAGGATATACCGATAACGCGGGGAAATCGCTCTTTGCGCGTGCTATTTCGAGCTCTCTTTAACGACTTCGCCTATCGGGCATGTTGCGCGGAACATCAAGACAAAGCTAATTTATTTATACGAGGGGTACGTTGCTCTCGATAGGGCTCTTAACCTCGGGAGTTAACGTCTGTCATTATTGTATTCCCACGATGACATATTTTCTCGACCCTAATTCGGTCAAAGACCCTCAACCGCTTTTCCGCTATTGTTACGCTAGAACGTTGCAGCGTAACGCGTTACCTACAATTATGCACCGTTTGCGCGTGTATATTCTTTAGTGTTTGCGAGAGCGTCATTATACGTGCGGTATCAAGCTCATTGGCTAAATAATTAAGCGAATGGCAATAGGAACGGTATGTTTGCGGAGTTTAATTGAAACGCATTAGCATTCGACACTGACACCGTTGAAATAATTTTTTTTTACTTTCTTCTCTCTCTTTTTTTCCTTCGTCTATCATAAAGTTTTATGCGTTACGTAAATACGGGTGATCTAGATAATTTTTTTTTATTTCTATGTTAATAATAGGAAAATAATTACTTTTTATTGCGTGCTTATCGTGATTATTTTTACGTTAAAGGTCGCGATTTTTATTTTATATTTTAATTGTGCGTTGAATGCAATTAAAAATTTATTCGTTTAATTAAAATTTAATATAATTCTAGAATATATATTTATGATTTATATTAATTAAAGTTTATAAAACGAAATTGCGAGAGTTAACAGTGTTATGGAATGCTCTCTTGTTTTAAGACTTATCGAAATGTCAAGTTTGTATAGTCTGAAATTCCACTTTAAGCGCAAAGGTGAACTTGACTTACTGCGAGCGATCTTGCAAAGGGTAAAGCGTCGTGTCCGTATACATTTCTACAGAGTTCGTTTCTGTTTCGCTGGTTAGATAAAGTGGAAACAACGTAATTTGTAACACGGTATACTTTACGATAGCGGCCCACGAATAAACCTTCATGAATTTTCATCAATCTACTAGTTTCGTCTTTCGTTAGAGATGGTATCCAGATATTTCGTAGCTAACTAGCACCACTTATACGTATAACCCCGCGAAATCACGAATATTCGCGTCCTCGGAAATACAATCTGGCATTCAACGGAACCCGTGAAATACGTAATATTAAAGCAATTTCAAAAAAAAAAAACAAAAAAAAAACATAATAATAATAAAAAAAATTCGCCCAAAATTACCGTCGCACGTTTGACAAATGCACTTCCTTCGTCTTTCCTCACGCTTCTTACCGAAAACGGAATTTTTTCACAAGCACGTAATTTAATTTCTGTAATCATTCTTCTCGTCTCCGCGCTCGAATTCCTTCCGCCACGTCGGGAGAACGCGAGTTTTCGATATGTGAGCTCACGGGGCGGCCGTGAGGGTCGCGAGGCCTCGGCGAGAAGAGAAAAATTTCACGCCGATCTTTAATAACGACGATGAAGGACGTGGGTGGATGGATAAGCGCTAGGGGGTGGGGAATCGTTTAATCCGAATAAATCACGTTGGAGTATCCGTCGAAAGATGAGATTACGTCGGAGGAGCTCCGGGTCCTTCAAAAGGTAAGGGCGCGTCTCAAATTTCACGGGGAATGACTCGCCCCGGAGTGGCTCCGGGGGATAATTCTCGCTACCTTCGGTTCGCATTGGTAGCTTCCGCGCGATCTTATCAATTCTCGCAAAACCCATCGGCAAATATTTAATCGGATCAGCGATATGGCGCGAGAACGCTTGTTTGCGTTTTATGCGCTCTTTTCGCGGCGCGTATTTCTTTCGGTTCTCTACTTTATCCCTTGCGCGAGAGATTACCCGATGTTACGTCGAAGAAGGTAAAATATACGTACGTAAATAAAAAAAAAAAAACGGTACTGGGGGTGTTAATGTTTACACTCGCTTTTACGCGACGTCATTTTTATTTTTCGAATCTTATCAACCGTGTTAATTAAAAGCGCGATCTATCCGGCTTATCGTCAATGTAATTATCGTGCGCATCGACCCGGAAGATTTGCCCATCTCAGGCCCGCTCTTTCGGAGTAGGAGCCTTTCAAGAATCCGATGACTACAAGACCACTTAAGGAGCGTTCTCATTAACGTTTGCTTATCTAAGCGCGACATCGCGAGGCCTTATGCTACAGAGATTCCAACTTAGATCCATCGATTAGGGTACGGTACGCCTGGCGGTTATCGATTTACTTTCACTGATTTCACCGTGCATTACGTTAAGTGACACGTGGTTAAAGAAAAATGTCAACATCGCTCATTAATTTTCATTAATTGACGTCGCGGCGGTATTTGACTGACGTACGAATATTATTCCTTTCGAATTATTGCGGATATTAACGTCTGCACTCTCATTGACGAGTTTAACATACATCTTAATTAAATAGTATAATAACAGATAAACAATGAAGTAGAACATGCGAATGGAGGGAAAGTTGTTAAGCTAATGGAGAAATACTGACAAATTGCAAGTTATATTTATAATTTAAATAAGATGGAAATTAATGATATTTTTTTTTTTTTTTTTTTTAAACTCTACCAAGCGACTATTATTCATTCTATGCCAATAATTAATATAAACATTAAAATCTAATTAATAATTGACATATTAAAACTGTTTGCAAATCAATCATGAAATTATGACAGACGAGACACGGTGTGAATATTAATCTTCATTATCTGAAGTATAAATTTTATTTGGTCTCACATAGTTGAATTAAAAATATTATTTTTTTATGCTTGCAATTAAATAATTGAATTATTAAATTTTTTTGGAATATTAAACATTAATAAATTGTAGAAAAAAAATACTCGTAGATTAATTAAATTTTTCTTGAAAGAACTGACAAAGTTAAATTTGTCCGAATAACATCTTTCCAAAATTCGATGAGCCTTTAATTTTATTAAAAATTTGCGTACGTAGACTCGCGTTTACCGCAAGTAGAAGAAGAACGATGCCCGTTAGAGCGAACGTTTCGTGCCAACAGATTACGCAAAATTCATTAAATTAATCGTCCATGTTCTAAAGGGTGAATTGCATTTGCCGATAATCTCACAGAGATTAATGGTCCGACGGTGACCGCGGGTGCTGCAGTCTCCGGATGATGGGGGAAGAAAGTGGGCGATAAAAGCGAAACGAGGCGGAGGTCGGGGGCGGAGATCGCCGCTAAACGGGGCGCACATCACGTCGGCTAGGTTTGCTTTTAATCACGGGCGGATCGCGCTAACTGATTTCACAATCTTTATTAAGGCTCGTAATTGAGCCCGGCAAGGCGCGGGCGCGCACGTTCGTGGATATAAGCGTGCAAACACGTACGCACGTTTCGCACACGCGAGGGAGAAAGAGGGACGCGGGGGAGGGCGAGAGAGCCGCTCGAGCAACGAACAGGAAGTCATGCAGTGACTTCCGAGTGTTTACTGAAGGTTCGTTTGAGCTCGGCTGTTAATTAATTCCTCTATCGCTGCCGGCGGTTGTCGACGAGATGCATTAATGTCACCCGGCTAGAGCCGACGACAGACTTCGGAAGAGCGTGCGACGGTTGTACTTGTTAGCGTTAATGGAATTGAACGAAATACCACGCGACCACAATATTGCATCGCCGAGAGTAATTACATTGACGCGGTAGGTGATTTAACCTAATTACAGAATTATTATGTTTAAATAGCTTTTGCGACTCTGCGCTATTGCCGCGTCGCGGGGGAATTTTTTTTTTTCTTTTTTTTTTCTTAAGTCTGTTTTTTTTCCTCTCGTTATCGTGATAAAAGAAAAAAGAAACGGGGCCACCTAGCGTGTTAATGGGTACGCAACACTTAAATCTCGGCGCGTAATAACTCCAAGAGGTTAATGCTTCATAAGGAAAGTCTCGTAATACTTACGATGTATAATCGAGATCAACAGAGGTAGTGTCGATTAACGCATGAACAACTTTCACGTTACTTGCGAAACGCCAGTACGAAATTGTACCAAATGCGATTTACATGAAATTAATTTAGAGATTAAACAGGATAATTAAAATCTTCGGACAAACAGAACGGCGCGGCGAGCACTCGCAAATCAAATTAACATCGCACGCAATTAGTAGTTATCAGTTTTATTAATATCCTTACCTCGGCATATTTACACAAAAATATCTTACGATTTTTAATTAATAAGAAACTCGTGAAGAGGAAGCCTTCTCAGAAAGAAATCGGCAAACGGCACGAA
Organism: Cardiocondyla obscurior; assembly: GCF_019399895.1. NCBI lineage: Eukaryota > Metazoa > Arthropoda > Insecta > Hymenoptera > Formicidae > Cardiocondyla > Cardiocondyla obscurior. Next base: position 2,240,321 of record NC_091884.1, on the reverse strand, counting down.
GATAAATTTCCGTCAGAGATAATTTAATTAAATTAAGTCCGAAACCTCAATCGGTCGGGCGCGCGTCACCGTTCAATAAATTGTTATTGCCGCGATCAATCTTACGTCGCTAATAACCCTAAAAGCGTACGACTTCGACGTCGTACCGAGTCGAGTTGTCAACGTCGTCGCTTGACGAGACGCGGAAAATGAGAGAGCGAAGAGGTACCTCGCCGGTATATAAGACGAACTGTCACGAGCAAGAAAAGAGGGTTGCCGGCGCGCATCTTTTATCGGGCGACGGTGGCGGGCCCGGGGGGGTCGAACGACCCCGGGCAGGCAAGCATTCACCCGACCTTTTCACCCAACCCTTCCCCTCCGAGTGCTCTGCATCGGGTTTTCCCCCTCGATTTGACACCGCGCTCAAAGTCATACTCCCTGCCGTTGTCCTACTTGCCCGTCGTCGTTCGATCACTGCCAGCCGTTCCGGCCGAGAAATATTTGCCTCCTCCGCTCGTTCGAGGAGCCGTCTCGATTTTCCGCCGATGCGAATAACAGAGCTGGTACGTCGTACGCGCTATATTATCGTGTCCGTCTCGCGCGGCGATGAACGCGGAGCTCGGGATTACAGGCTTCTGACGTTGGCCGTGAGATAATCAGTTAGAGCAAAGCTATTTCGAGACGTTACTGGGAATAATTGCTCTCGCGAAGGACTAGGTTAAAAGTAATTAGGTAACGTCGCCTCTCGACGAGAGAAAGAGATATCTTTTTGAGCATCAACGATCTCGAATTTTTGACCCGCCCATTTATTAACGTTGTTGCGCATCCGGCGACGATTGGATTTTAAAAATGAATGCAGCATAATACATGCAGTCTCCTTTTTTTTCTATTTTTTCTTTTTCTTTTTTTTTTTTTTTTTTTTGTTTTTGTTTTTGACAATTCAACTAAACGGTACGTGGCAGTTGGAAAAATGTAACGACATAAATTTTCCACGGTGTATCCCGCCGGGCAGTAATCCATATTTGAAGAGATATTTTTAAAAAATATCTCGCGTGTAAGCCATTTATTTCGAAAGTGACGTATGTTAGATTATGGAACGCGGTGAATTTAAAGTACAGGAAATTTGCGTCGGGGTAAATTTTAACGAGGCGCGGTACATTTTTTAAAAGGAGATAGTTAAGATTTAACCGACGTAAAGCGGAAAACTAAATGATTCACATTTAACACACCCCGGGCATAAATCAGGAGATACCCTCCCCCTTCACCCAGATGCATTGCACTTTTTTCGACTTGTTTTACACCATCTACGAAACTGTGTCACGAGCGCTCCGTACAGGCATCGATCTATACGCTTTATATTGCCCGCGAGGCGAGGAATCCTAGCCGCGATGATACTACCGCGTCATGAATTCCCAAAGTGGCTCTACAGTTGAAAGCATTCGCAATCGATACCCGACCTGTTCCAAAGGACCCTTCCCTGGCATTGCGTCGCCCAGAAAGCGTCATTTTCATATCCATAATTCGACGTTGTCACGCTCCATTCTTTTATCACGGCAATTCAGTTTTTCGCGCGGCGTTCGCAATACGAAAGACGAGGATCTCGACGCGTTCAATAGAGAAAAAGCGTCGGAAGTTATTTTCTTTATATTTCTTTTACGGTCGTTGGAGACATAATTATTTAATGTCGCGTTTAAAGGAAAAGAAAAAAAAAATTTGTAAGCGTAGGGAAAGAACGCAGGAACGTTTCTTATTTTATATCAGTGAAAAGGGAATCGTAAGCGCGGCTGTCCGTGACGAGTCTTATCGAGGGAGTAGGCGTTCGCGATGTATCTCTTGGTCACGGGTCCCATGGGAACGGCGAGAAGCTTGGAGTTATGTAAGGAGTGCATTTGTCACACATACGAGAGCGTAGATCCCGCTCGCTCGTATCCCAACTGCGCTCCCGTGAGCCAGTAGATATCGCGTGCGCACGTGCTGCGTTCCCGTTCACCTCTGACCTATCCAACTAACCTGTCCTACCTATCTCGTTCGCGAATAAATATTCGGCCCGCGCGAACGGTGCACCGCGCGACGACGGTAAGTCTTCTCGCCGCGCGGGTAGATGAGGCGAAGACGATCGAAACGGATTTTTGATACTATCATTCGCGCCGATTAATCTCAATAATTATCGAAATTAATAACGTTTTATTTATACGATAAATAAAAGAAATAGAAGACACGTCGCGATATGTGCGTATACTTGAGTGGAAATTTATTCTCATCGTTAGATAATAATTAGTTTACCAATTCGTTTCGGATAATTATTTCTGACTAATAACGAGCTAGATAAAGCTAAATATCGAAACGTTTATCGCCGTGAGTTGTAGTCTACTGCGCGTTCTGATCTTACGCAAAGTTCGATTGCCGAGTCCGCTTGTGTGAGTACGTGCGTGTGTTTACATCGGCCGGCAGTTTTCGCGATCCAAGCTCGCATGGGTGAAGTCGCGCGGGCGGCGGGCGGCAGGAACCGGTTTGCTCTGCGAATTCGGCAGTCGAGTTTTACGTAAGGTCAGCTCACAACACAACGGTGGACTAGTACGCGGCGAGAAACATTTAGAGATCTGTTTACAAACACGATCCGCGCTGGACAGTGACGAAACGATCGATGCTAGACAGATTTTGCTTTACGAAGACAGTCTGAATAAAAAATACTTTCGTGTAATTTATGGCTTGTATCGAGTTAATCAAAATTTCCACTCGCGTATGCACAATATAATTTATAAAAATTTTATATATCTTTGAAACTTTTTTTAACTCGCGTTATAAAAAGCGGGGAATATGTCTATAGAAAGGACTTTTGACAAGACGAGTAAAAACGGCGGGTGCTGTACAGTTGCGTGCTCTAAGAGAGAAACTTGTGAAAGATTAATACACGGTGCCACGATCCGTCGTCGCGTTCAATAACTTTACAAGAGAATATCAATGCTATCTCTAGTTGACGCTCGGTTGCGTGCACGTCGAAAGCACGTCTGTATTCTCGAAGGGCCGTTCAAGATTTCGCTGGCGCATTTGTTGCATAGCGCTTATCAATTTTTCATGGGCCGTCAAGAGCTACCGTTATCGAAGCTTTGGATAAGCTATTCGTGTTGACGAAAAAAGTTGAAAGTAGAACGCTCCTGCTGGAACCGCGAAGAAAGGTTCGGAGACTTCGATATTATTTATTTTCGTTCCTTCAAACCTCGCAGACAATTATAGAAAATTGACGCGATTATTAATTAATTAATTATCGTGGCGAAAAATTTAATACAACCGTATCTTATTTTTGTATCTATTTTATTTTGTTACGTATTAATTTGAAATTAATTTCGAATATTATTTATATGTATTACGTTCCTTTGACATTTTTTTTTTTCTTTTTTTTTAATTAAGTAAAGCTTTCATTTATTACCAAAAATTTAAAACTGTTGTAACTCATAGCTGCGTATTACTCATAAATTTATTCGTCAATATAACGTATTTGAATTTTTAATCGGTGATTCAGCATCCGCGTTAAACGCGTCGTGGCCAATCAATCCTTGACCTCTCATTACACCGCAGACGTGCTTTGCTAAGTATAACAGTCATTGTGCAGCACGTTTCTCCGGATTATCTCGATCGTGACGAGCGTCGAGACGCCTCTGCAGACGAGAAACTCGCGCGCCACGCGTACATTTCGCGACATAGCAGACGTATAGTCAGACGGTCGGGTTCTATTTATAGTAAAGGGGACTTTAGTGAGTCCGCGGCATATCTGCAAATACAACGAGAAAGAGAAATAAAAGAACGAGAGGAATACCTATTCTCTTTCTTTCTTCCTACAGCTTTAAGTCCTATTTCTGCTTATTTATTTTTATAAAAACGCCTCAATATAATATTAACTCGATCGCGAAGGCGATAATTAAAAATCTAAAAAATTAATTTGTCAAAAAGAATTTTCTCTCGATGGGAAAAAAAAATTAGAATCACGTTTATCAACGCGTCCGTCGTTAAAATTAAAATCTTTCACAGAGAGCAACGTTATGATTCCACGATTTTCTCACGTACGCGTTAAACGCTTATTTTGTATGCATTATACGCGTGCATACGCGCGGCAATAATCTCGAAGATAACCGTGCGATCTCTCGTTTTCGAGGACGTGAATCGGCTTTTATGGCACGGCCATACCGTAGCAATTGCGGCGCCAAGTGACGGACCCCCGACGTTGCTCGGTGCCGTTGCTGGCGCTAACCCAAATCGTACCCTGCTTCTCCACCGTTTCTCTTTCCGTTCGTCTCTCTTCCTTGCCGTTTCTCTTTACGATCCGCATTCTACCACTTGATCCTCCCTCCCCGGTGTATCTTTGTCGAAACGAATTATAGACCGCCCGCTGGAGATGCGTTAAGTCAGTCGGGTCTATTTCTCGTCACCGCGAGTCGATCATTCGATGAAACCAGCTTCCGACGAGCGAGACTGACACTTGCGAAAAATCCGGGTATTGAATTAAAATCGCGCGACCCTATACGACGCTCGTGAACGATTTAAAGATCGGAGAAAATAAATATAATTAACGTTCGTACGTGTGTATTAAATATGTATATTCGGAGAAAGCGAGAAGCGTTTAAAGTTTCATTGTTGAAAATTATCAAATGTAAAACAGTTCTTTTCTTTTACGTGGAAGGAACAAAAGTAAATGACGCGCGCGCTCTGGAATATCTAGTATATTAATTCAAACGTTTCCCGAAGTCTAACAACAAAATGCGCGATAGTTCTCTGCTTTTAACGAAAGCCGGAGAAAAATTATTTCACGTCATAAAGTTGAATAGTTCATCTCGTGTAACTTTTCCACGGTGATTGTTTTCCCTCCCAACCACCCCCAAGCGCGATTCGAAAAAATAATAAATTCCACGGTTTTGTGCTCGCCCGGCGCGAAACTAAGCGCTCGCAATCGGACTTCAGTCGTATGTTCCGCGCTTGCAAATCTAAGCGGGTAAATTCGTAGGGGCGGAGGTCGGGGCCGGTAATTAAATCTGTCGCCGACCTATTTACCGTTTGTACAATTTATGGGACGCGAGAAAATTTCGGGGCGAAAATTTCGGCGCGATGATCGAGCGACCGAATTCCGGGGCCGAGGGGGGGAGGGGGGAGGAGAGTCCGAAATTCCGCGGATTCGCGATAAATAAAACCCGGGGGCGGTGGCCGCTGCTCGTTTGGGATATGGATTGAATGAGAGCGCGGCGTGGCAGAAAGCGCGTACCTCATGATTTTTCGGTTCCCGCCACATCGTCGTTTACCAAACAATTCCCAATTGCCTTGTCAAAAAGTTCCGGGCCAAAAATGGTCGCTGATTTATAAACCGCGGATTTATCGTGCGCCCCGAAAAGCGGAGGCGACAAAGGAGAATCAGAAAGAGACGAGCGAAACGGTGCCGTCGGTGCGAGAGGGAAAATTGAGAAGCCCCCGCGTAACAGGAAGCTCGTACGTACGCGTGATTGACAAGTGTCGCGGCCCCCTCGGGGACGCTTGAAAGAACTTTAACGAAATGGGAGTATTATTCTTTCGTTCTCTCGTTCCCGCTTTTTCGCACAAGTGTCCGCAATTTCTGAGCTCGAGATAGAGCCGAGTAAATTATTCGCGGGTAATGCAAATTCGCGAACAATAGGAAACATAAATAAAGCAGCTTCTGGCTCGGCGTCTTTCTCTTTCTTTCTCGTTTCAACAACGTGGAACGGCTTATCGCCGCTTTGACTAACGTAACGTCCTCCCGAAACTCTCGCCGCTTCATTTTTGTACGGGTCTATTGCTCCAACGATGCGTCACTGGAAGGAAAAGCGTGTCGCACGCGCGGAGCGTCGCGAGCATCGAATCGCTTCGTTTCCGAGAGTATTTTAAATCCTGGTGGTCGGTCATTAATACACATCCGCTCGGCGTATACCCGGATGAGGTCGCCCGTTACATAGCACGCGAGTGCGCATCCCGCGAATGAATTATCGGTACGCTCGATGCAACGAGCGCGAAATCGTCGCAGGACTCGTTCGCCTAGAATCCACTCGCGCGCCTCCACTTGCGTATATCACTTTTGGCCGCGTTCTATGAATATGTAAACGTAAACGACTACGGATGCAATAAAATTCCAGCTGCTCGCTCGACGGAAAGGAGACAATCGCGGCGAAGAACGTAACGAAAGCGAAAGAATTTCATTTACAACGAGTCGCATTTCATTAGCCACGCCTCGCTAATTTCAACAAATTTTTTTTTATTCGCACGCGCAAACATTTGTATTCGAAATATTTTTTTTTTTTTTTAAGCGTAGGAGGTAAATAACGCGCGTTTCGTCTAACGAGTATTGTGATCTTGATATAATTTAGTTAACGAATCGTCGTGAATGTTACGCCGGGAGTATTAATTCTCGTACGCACGCACCCCCGCCGTTCCAAATGTAATAGTAAACGAAAGAGCGAGGCGCCGTTGCCGTTGGTTAATTTTCCTGAATCGCAACGAGATTCAAAGTCAAACTTTCCCGATTGCCCGCAGCGGTTGACGTTAATTCCGTTCGTCCCCACCGGGAACGAAATTTGCACGTCTAGTATACCAGATGATTTTACCTGGAACAGCTTAATATGTTTGTGGATAGTAATCTCTTTACCAAAGAAACTTGTCGCCAGACAGTAAGAATCGAGATTAAATTAATTACACGTGAAACGGGAACGATGATCCGCTTAATCAATTATCGTAAGCTGCAGTTAAAAGGAGGGGGAGATACCGTGATTATTCGCTTTTAATTAAATTAAGCAAGTTAATAAAATAATTACCGAGATTAAAAGAGTGGAAATTAATATAAAAGGATTGCGTTAATAGTTGAAACTGCAAGTTAAATTAATGAAGATATATTACATTTGTATTATTTTAGAATCCCTCAATTTTCAAGTTAATTAATATTGCACGTCGTCATTTCTCCGATATTTGTGTTGCCCGATATCACGCGCGTATTCGTATTAGTTTTAATTTATTTTGTAAATGCAGATCGACGGAAATGCAATTATGCGGCCGGCTTCAATCTCTTTTATGAGAATTATTAATTCCTTTTATAAATTCTGCATTTGCTTTTTTTTTTTTTTTTTCTCAATATTGGCATTTTCATATCGGTATTCATACTCGTTGCCGTTAATTAGTACAATCAATTGATTGCGGTAAATCCGAGATAATCGTGATCCCGCGACTTGTCGTATTTTTTTTCGCCCGCGACGATCGATCGGCGGCCGGGGTTTCGGTAAGGAAAATAAACAATCGCCGCGAAAGTGGGCGACGTGACAATGGGTGTTGAAAACGGCGGCTGTGACGGGAGAAGGTGCGAGAGGCGGCGGCAAAAGCGGCGCGGCGGACATCTCGAGTAGTTCGGAGCGGACAATCTCGAGGGTGCCGGATAATTTATGCGCGCAATTAAGTGGCGGCGGGGGCCTGTAAATTAATTGGGAAGATGGTAGTAAAAGTTAATTTGGTAGGTAGCCAGGCAGTCGTTTGGCTCAGGTGGCGCGCGCGCGCGAAAACGCTAGGCTGATTCGGGAACGGAATTCGTACGAGGCAAGAACTTAAACGGGGGAGAAACACCAAGAAATAGAAGCTCATTCGCGTGTACGGGTGGGCGTGTGTCTGTGTTCGCATGTTTTCTTCTATATATGCGGGCGACCCTACTCGAGCATAAAATACTGCTCGTTTTATCATACGCGAGCAGACTCGGTAGTTGAATTGACCATTGATAACGGTCTGCCTATGCGAGAATTTATTTTGCAAAATAACAAAAAAAAAAAAAAAAGATAGAGATCTTTTAGCTTTTATTTATTATGTCGATTATTCAACCGTAAAAGATGCAAAAGCAAATGTTTAGTCGCGGCTTCGAAATAAATAAGAAAATAAATAAAATGAATAAGATTAAGATTTTCTTGAACATATTCCGTAGACTTTAAGGCGCGCTTTTACCCGAGCTAGGTTCTGAAGGAAAGATAATGTCTCGAATATTTTGAATGCATGCATATCAATAGGGAAAAGGAAAACTGAGATAAAGCATGCGCGGCATGCTAACGCAAGTGAGCGGAGATGTTGGAGGTAATAAAAAGAACACAAAGACGACAGATGATAATGACATGTTGAATGAGCTAAGCATGAGGTTGAACATTTTATCGCTAATTGAATCTCTGTAAGTGCTCGAGAGCGCTGAAAATATAAATTGCACGGACATTTACGTTCCTCTATCGTCAGGACTTTTATTTGACATATCTCGCGATATCTTTTCACTTATTTCCAAATTATTATCGTTATTTTTATTTTTTTTTTTTTTTTTAACAAAAATCTCCAGTAAAAAGCGGCATTTTATTTTCTACCTTTAACTTTGAGTCGAAGCGGACGATGATTTTTATGAGGCGTTAATTTATTTGATGTCAACCGAATAAGCGAGCTTTCATCGGGAACTTGATCTGCGCGAGCTTTCGTTCCCTGATGTACTACATCCATCTTTCTTTAAGGCATTTTCCGAGATTTGCGAGTTAACGGACGGAGAGATAGCGCGAGTCGGTCGATAGTGGATACAGCATTGATCCCTAGCGATGATATATTGGCCATATTCGGCCCATCTCGTACGGTCGAATCCCTTCTAAGGGAATAAAGTACGGCGCAGACAAGGTGCCCGTGAAGCTCCTCGACCTCTCTCCATTTCCTCGTCATCGAATAGACCAAAAGTTCATCCCGATCGCGAATATTTTTCTTAACGTATGCAGAGATAGTTTACACTAAAGTAAGGTGCCTTGATTTCTCAGACTCGTCTTTTATTGAAATTTTCTTCTCATTTTCTTTCTCTTTCTCTTCTTTTTTCTCTGTGTGTGTGTGCAATTATAGTTCTATTACGTTTAATAACCCACAATAATAAAAAGTCGTATACGTAGAGAGCATTAAAAATGGAAAAAGTTGTGTAAAACAGCAATAATGGATGTCATTATACGCGCTTGCAAAGGTAATTTGCAGCGATGCACCGGTTGACTTAATTGCTTTAATTTCCCGACAGGAGAGGGAATATTTTCCGGCGAGGGTCCTTTGTAATTCAAACTCTTAACTAGAATAGAAATTAATGCGACGAAAGAGAATAAAGGTCGAATACGACTTTAAGATCTTACGAATTTGGCGGAGAACTGACATAAAACGCGAAGTAGAAAAAAAAAATAATAAAAAGAAAAAAAAAGAGAATTTGAGTGCAGATCATCCAGCGAGTTTTTTACGGATTGTCTCGGTAATCGGGGGAAAGAAAAGGTCATGCAGTGAAATATAAAGAATATTATGCAGTCACGACGTTTCTCAGAGACGGGAAAAATGTATTCCCCTTTTTTAAAGTGACCTATACAAAAGAAAATGGCAGTATATTCCGCGAAATATTACGAAGAAGATAATAAATTTTAAATATAATAAAGACGGATTCTCTCAGCGGGGAGAAATCTTCGAAATAAAAATTGATCTGTCTGCCGCATAAGCAAAGAAATCTGAGAACCGCGAGCTCTGACATAATATCCTGAAGTTATTGTCGCTATCGTAAAGTTCTATAGTTATTACCCCTTTGTCGGCTATATTGTACAACCTTTCATATTATAAATCGCCATTAATGTCGAGTTTCGAGAACCGTGGGTGACACGTAGAAAGAAAGAAAGAAAGAAAAAAAAAAAGAAAAAGAGAAAAGAGCGAGCGCGAGGGCTGACAAAGTATGCTTCGAAGGTACTGAAACGCACCACTTCTTTTCGCGGCGCCGTGAACCGAGAACGAATGTAGAAACTTCGGAGCTAGAAACCAGGAATTCTTTAGGAGGAAGAAGGGTGGGCGCGGATCGTCCGGGCGCTGACAGAGAAGCGAAGAAAAATTTACGGAGGCCGGACCGCTCCCATTGAAATCCCGGGGCTGGGAAACCGCGAGAAATCGTTGAAATAACGTCGCGGCGCTGTACCGGTGAAAATCTCGCGGAAATTCCGCCGCTCGTGATAAAGTATTGCCAAACGCAGCCAGGAATTATCGTCGAGGGAACCGCGTGCGCGTTCGCCATCCGGTACATTAAAATCTTAATCGACGAGCTGCTTAATAAATCCGCGAGTAAATAATCCCGATATTAAATAGCACGTTAATACGCGCTACATTATATTTCCGTCGCTTATTTAAAATTCGCGATTTCTCAATACGCGTGTTCATCGTACGCGCGCTCCGCGACTGATTCCGTCGCTTTTTTTTTTTTGTCGCCGTTTCTTTCGTTTCCTCGACTTCCCTTCGCGAGAGCGCGAAGTTTCTCTGCTCGTTTTCGCGTTGCATATATAGGAAAGGAAGTGGTGCGTTTCGGTGGTTTCCCAAAACGCTTCAGTTCCGCGTGATTCCGCGCGTAACATCTCGTGGAGCGCAAAATTCTTCGCGCGAGCAAACCGCGAAGACAATGCCCGCTCGCTCTCGGCGTGCATGCTCCGCGCTGCATTTCACACATTTTGTTCAGAAATGTAAACTTTCCGCATAGATAATTTTATGGTACATTTACATCGTCGCGTCTCGACTCCGCAAATTGCGGCGCAAAAAATGATTGCAAATTCGCTGGTTTGCAGTGCATTATTACTTGATGTAAAAGTTAATTCCGTTCTCGTTTGACCAGCGAATTAAAACGCGCTTCGCGGAGCACGGGGCTTCATATTAAACTGCCGCATTCGTTCCTCCATAATTGCACGCAAACAATTAAATCCCAAACGTGTATGTCGAACAAAATCAGTTACCAGCTTTAAGATACGCCGGCCAGCGCGAGATAGGTATTTTTTAAAAGTATACCACGACACCGCAATCGCTCACGTTGCTCACGGAGTAAACCCCGGCGATGGTACTTCCGCTTAAAAAATTAGCCGTTTCTTCTTTACAAGGCATTTCCTTAATTTCTCTTGCGAAAACAGCTTGTGTTTTATTCCCCCTTCCCCCCCCCCCCTCGCTCATTACGACCGAATGAACGAACGAACGAGCGGGCGCCGTTCCCTCGGGACGAAATTAGTGCGGAGGATAATTGTATTCCACGCCCGCTCGCGAATGTCCAGTTTGTTGTTTCACCGGCGGTGGTCGCCGGTTGCTGAATGCGCGGGATTATGCGCATGCAGCGCGAATAAATTCGCTTGCGCGCGGGGCGAGCCGCGGATCGCGTCCGTAGTGTTGTGCACACGAGCACCGTCGCGGAGAGCGCATCTGCATCTGAAATTTACGCGTCTCTGTGTGCCCGCCGCCTTGATATCAGCCACGTTCAAACTTGTCCAACTTCCGTCGAGCAGTCACCTCGTAGTCCTAAACTTCTACAGAGCGCGAAGGGGGTTAGGGAGGGAAGAGGGGGGTCCGCCGTTCCCCGTTCACCGAAGTTCGTCTATACTTTGACCGTGGCTTGGCGCGCATTTGGCACCGACCCTATCACCCCCTCTCGGAAAGATACCCCGCGACGCGACTGAACGCACGTAAACTTGACGATTCAGCGGGATTGCACGCCGGCTGTCTCGCTACCGGCTGCAATGTATCGAGATAACGCCCCGCGTATTTGCCACCGTTAACCCTGCATTGTGCGGAATCTTCCCTCACGAGAGACATTCACACCGTTGAAAAAAACATTTTGCGAGATTAATTTTATTTTATCGTCGATAAAATCGCATTTAAGATTTTTAAAGATCCGCGCGCTTTGTTTGTCGTAGTTTTGCATTGCGGGCGCACTGAAAATTACTGAATACGTCCGATACGATGATTACGATAAAAATCATAATTTTCGTCATTTACGCATTTTCGTTTTTCTCTCCTTGATTTCTTTGCGCTTCTTTTTAGCCCCCTTTTTTTTTTTAGCACCGACCCAATTAGACTTCAACGCCTTCGCCGGCATTTACCTCGCATTATAATAGGTCAGTTTAATGTAACGTAATTTTATTATCGCCGTACGTATATGTACCGCCTATCATCCATTATTTTCGTCTCCGCTCTGCCAATTAGGGCTGCCGCCAATTTGATCTCTTGGACAAAGCTTCGCCGCGCGTCCGATCCTTCTTATCGAAAATTACTAATATCCGGCTACGTACAAGATAGGGATTACCCCGGTCGACCAATCAATTTGCCATGGCCCAACCCTCTTTTTATTCAGATTGGAATTGGGTATGTGCAACATTCGTGTCGGAGAGGAGAATTCTACTAAGAGCGGCCGCGCACGTAAGAAGCAATCCACTCTCGAAATGCGCGGTGGCCTACTTCGTCTGCGTTCCTTCGTTTCAGAGCATTCTTCGCTCATTGTCCCGCGAATCGTACAAGTATAATATAATTCAACTACCGCGGGTCATTAAGCAGTACGAAAAATTTAATCTAATCTATTTGGGGGAAAAATGCACGAATTAATGCGAACGATGTATTATTTATTTACACATTTTTTTTTTTCGGTGATCCATAAATTATGGAAATTATTTGCACCCTCGGCTCGGCCATCTCTGGCCGTTTTCTTCTTTAGGGACGGGCGACGGGGAAGAAGGATCCCCGTTGTCCGCGAGGAGTTTCTTGCGAAGGTGAATTAAGTCGTAATGAAGTACGTAGCGAGAGAGCTTGGCTCCTGTTCTTGTGTAATACCTCTCTTTCCCCGAGAACAGGCTTTGGCGCGAGGGTAGACCACCAGAACTTTACTCGGCAAAGATGTGTGCCTGCATGTATGTATGTGTCGCGCAGCGCAGGGAAAAAAAAAGAAAAAAAAAAAAGTAAAGACGGAAGAAGGGAAAGTTTGCGCGCAGGTGGAAATATTAAAAAAAAAATACTTTACGTGCGATTGATCCTCGCGACCGTCTGCGCTCTAGTAATATATTTTTTCTCTTTCCATTTTGTTCCTTTTCTTTCTGTCTAACGCGTCGTAAGATATTCTATTTATTTATCAGAATTAGGGAATAATTTTATTATTTTTAAAATAATAATTTCAAGCGCAAAGCGAAAATAAAGTTGCCGCTAAAGCATGAAAGATTGCGAGCGTGCATTCGCGCGAGCATTGTTAAGTTTTCGCGGATCTACCTGGCTTGAAATAGCACGGCATGTTCCAGGAGTAGCTCATAACTCTGTTTAAGCATCCCGGCATTATTAGCGATAATTATTGTTGCGGCCGACCGCAGCGGAAAACGAGAGCTGCAACTTTAACCGGCGGCGGTAGGGGAGCAGATGTTCCGGGCTTCTTTTAGTCTTGTAGCGACCTATATACTTGTCTCGCATCGTTGAACCTTGACGCTATTAGCCGTCGCTACGCGGCGGCAAACGCGATTTTCATTAACCCGACCGCGAGGAATACCATCAATTCTTTTTATCTTTTAATCAGTATTTTTATCGCCACGTTGACCCTTCGCTAAGTATCCCTCGAACGAGATTTCGTGTGCCGCAACCTTTGTAACTATAGTACATTCACCGTCGCACTCTGCTGATTCACGAATCCCCTGAATATTTTATTTTTATAAATTGGTATTGTGGGAAAACTTTTTGTTCATCGACGTAATTTAATATCTTCGGATAGTTTTAGTTTATTATAATTTACGACGCAGCTGGATAGGCATTCGGATAATAATGATTTCATGGCTTATCAAATTTTTCTTCTCTTATAATTTAAATGTGAGTCACCTGCATATCGGTTTGAAAACGCGCGTGCAAAATGCATTTCGATTACTGTTCGAGGAGCTCTTGCTCGGGAAATCCTATCATTGGACGTAACTTTTTACACAGTCCTAAGTAAATACGGAACTTCTATCGAGAAACCAATATTTCCCTCTCAAACTACCTTATTTACTCTAAGTAAATGTTATGATAATTTCTTAAATCCGTATTAGAATAAAAAAAAGAGAAAAAGGGAACCAACCGATATCGAAATCAGAACGTAACCCACTCCGTGTATTTTAAAATTACATTATTCTTTTAATCGGTTTAGAAAGTCAAATCGCTTAAAAAAATATGAAAGAAATTTTTTTTTATTTTTTTCTATCTATTTTTTAATGAAAAATGTTTCGCGGGGGAACTATTTACTTTTAATTTCTTGAAATTTTCCTTCGAATGCATGTAAAAAGGTATTCTTGTTTTACGTTTTGACTTCGAGCTGGCGCGTAATTCGATTACGTCGCGATTTGAATCAGTCTGTACCGAGGACCTTCTCGCCACAATCCAATCTTCCGACAACTATGAGTCGCAGAGCTTAAGCCGTTAAATCCGGCCGCAATTAATAACGAGAGTGTCCGCGGTGATGCCGGGAGCGGCAGCGCGGTGTGATAATCATGCCCGCTCGTAACTCATCATGACTTACGAGTGACGACAATAACGAAGGCTATAATTGTTAAATTTCTTGCAAATTTCATTACGCGATTCCATTCGTTCGGCCGGTCTCGGGGAGTTCGCGGGGTAGAGATAGAGTCAATCACGTGGACGCTCGCAAATTTTATTTTCGTCCTTTCCGCCGGCGCGAGTTTTCAGACGATAAACGGGCGAACGACCGGTAATTTCGTCATCGCCCCGTAATATTACCGTGTTCTCGTTACCGTAATCTCGTAAATCGTGGCCGTCAGTGTGTTACCGGCGTGGCAAAAGAGGGAAAGAGAGAAGGGAGGAAACACGGTGGGGGGGGGGAAAGAAGAGTGCCGTAATGCCGCCGTAGTGCCCCACCGGCCTTCTCCGGGATCGGCGAAATTAAATTTTCATCCGACCGCTTTGGCCTCTTCCCTTTTTCGATCCTGCTTGCACCCGCCTGCTTCCATCCGCGCATCGAGTTTCCCTCCCCGTCCCGCTCGATCCTCTTTTACTTACCTATTTCCCCATCTTTTGCACCTCTCCTCTGCCGGAAGCAGCGGCAAATACTACTTTCCTCTTTTCCGTATTTCTCCGATAACCGCCTCTCGCTCGGAATTTCTCAGCTCATTGATCGCGCTCGATCTCGATTTTTTATTTTTTTTTTTTATGTATTTATTTATTTTTTTTTATTGTGGTTGAATTATGCAACTGATAATTTCAAAATAATTTTTAATAAAGTAACGCACGATTTTAAATATAAACATCTTTGAGAAATCGTTCTGCGGCAAGTTTCGATTTTTATTTTTAAAAAAATCAATTCGAGAGTTATTGTTTTAAGGATATTTATTCTGCGTTTAATATTACAATAATAGAGATCTTAATTTTCCCAAATTCCGCGGTGGAATAACCCATTACGTTCGAATGTTGCGCATCGAGGCTCATTATCACGAGTGAAAACTATAATGTTTCTCCTAATTCCTCTCCTTTCTTGGGAGCGGGTTCTCCCTCCGTGCATCACCGTCAACATTCTCACGAACTAACGTCGCGTTCTGAATTCCATCGCTATCTATCGCGCGATCTATATTTCTGAAATTATGGCTGAATTATTCGCGAGATATATCATCCGCGATAATTCGAGTTACGACGGGAAAGAGAAAACGATTAACGTCCGTTGTCGGTAATGGCTCCTCGTACATACCGAGATGGTTAAAGTGCAACGCGTGCTGCAATAATGAAGACCTTACACGCGCGTCTTATTGTAATTTATTGTATTCCAAATTGCGCGTTGAGTGAGCCTATCATTTCTCCTAATTGTAAGTATTCACCTTCGCTCGATTTCTCAGTTTTCTGCACGGTTTTGCGCTCCTTATCGCGATTCTCACGAATCGACCTTACGTTCTGAATTCTTTCCCCGCTAATTGACAAGATTCATATTAATAAATATCGCGGTTACCTGCGGATTATGCCTCGCGAAAGAATAGTAGATACATTACGTGCGGACGGAACCACAAAGCGGAGACTCGTAGAAACGTTGTACCCGGCACAAAGTTCAGCGAGAGTACCTAATGACTCTAAATCGCATCGCGCACTCCGTGCGGAGGGAACGTTGATGTAATGCAACGAAGAGTCGCACGTCTTTAGAAATTAAATGAGATTAAATTAAGCGGACGAATTCTGCGCATTGATGAAGTACTGTAAATAATTGCAGCGCCCACCGACAGCGTTTCAGTTCTTCTCGTCCACCTCCATGTCTCTCTCTCTCTCTCTTTCTCTTTCTCTCTTTACTCGACTATCATAGAGTATAATTTATTTGTTTCCCCGGTTTCGTAGATTTGCCCGTTCGCGGCAAAAGCAGGTCGTGAGGAGATTTAGTCAGTTAATATATCTATCGTTCATTCTCTTCGTGCTCAGGAAAATGCCTTTTCGCGGGAGGATTTTTTTTATCCGAACGACAACGTTGAAATAAAAATATAAGCGAAAGGATATTGTTATAGAAAGTTTAATTGTTTCGTTGCACGCGAAAAAAAAATTATACACGTCGCCGAGGTTGTAATCGTATTTCTGAACGTGTGCTTCTTCTCGGTGAGAAAAGCGCATTCTTTTAAACGCGTGCGCACTTAGGCGCGACCAGAACGAAGCCGTCACCGACTGCGAAGGAAGTGCATTGCGCGCTCCACCTCCGCCTTTTTTTCTCTCTAATTACATCGGCAATTATGAAAGCACCTTATTATTATCAGCTCGCTCTCTGGCTCGGCGGCTCGAGTAACGAGCGGACGAACGGACGGACATTGCGCTATCATCTCGCGAATGTTTCCCTTTGTCGGCGCGGAGAAACCGAGCAACCACGCGCCGATCTATCGGCACTAAAGAATAACCGTCGAGTCGTCATTTTAACGCGCGAGATAGCTTCCGAAATAGAAATAGCGGAAATACAGGAAAATTAAAGACGTTCAAATACGCGCAAATAAAATAAAATTAAAAAAAAATCGAGCGGTATTCGCGACATTTGTTATTTAACGAGTTAGAAAACTTTTCAAAGAACTTTTGTCGGCTTGAAAATTTTTTATTTTCCGGAAAGTTATTAGCACGTGAGAGTTAAAAGCGTAAAAATATAGAGTGAAGATATAATCGAGATAATAATGAAATAAAATAAAATGTAAAGTCAAAAACAGGAAATATCAGGATGAGGGAAATTAATTAATCGTGACACGCGATAATGCGTATCGCGATAACTTTTTTAAATTCTCGTTCGTGGTCGGTCTATTTTTGATTCTCCTGTGGCTCGCACGTTAAACCGATATTTTTTTAAACTGCGTCGCGATAATGTCAATTCGAGTTGTGACATTTCGATATAAATTGACAGCGCGTTTTCGCGAATGTCATAAATAATTTGCAACGTCCGTCTGCCTGCCGGCACGTTTCCTTGTAATATATCACTACGCCTTCGCGTCTCACATGCGAATACCAATTCCGAGATTTATCACGGAGACCGAAAAAATCCTTTTCATTCGATTTTAAACACGCGTGATATTTTGTTGAATTCAGTACTTCAACATTTGCATATTGTCAACATAATTCTAATCGTGCGAAATAAATGCATTTACTAAAATCAAATTATTAATTACTATGATTGCAATATTGAGCTCTATTATGTTATGATAAAGTTCAAGTTTCGAGGAAATAAGAAATATTTATTAATTTAATTATGATTAATTTTGATGTTAGAAATAAGATATTAATTTTTTTTTTTTTTTTTTTTTCGTAAGGAGTTAACTAACGTTATGATGTTTCATCCGTCAATATCTTTAATACCAATGTTTAATATATCACGGTAAAATATCCCGCCAATTAGACGTATTTATCCTGAATAGTTTGTATAGCTGTGTGTCATGTCGACGGACCGAAGCGGTTTAAACAGGCGTTCGAACGCAGCAATGCCATAATCCGCACTAACGAGGTATTAGTACAGTTCCAAATCGTTGCCGCTCAAATATTTGCTACACGCTTCGATTTTTAATGCGCCCGATATACGTGTTACTTTTTTGCCTGACAATTTATTTCTCGTTATTAATTCGCAATATTTTTAAATATCCCTTTTGTACAAAATTATTTTAACAAACGCGTTAAAGAACGGAATAATTATTCCACTCGATTAGGAAGCGATATTTAAAAAAAAAAAAAAAGAAAAAAGTAAAAAAGAAAGCGCCGTCGCCGGATGAAAACTAACAGTATCGGCAAATAAAAAGTTTCAACAGCCGTTCGCTTTTATCGCGCATGCTATATCGGAGAAGCAGAGAAGCACGAAGCTCCATGGGCGCGACGTCCCATGGCACTTATAACTCGGAAGCTTATTTTCGCGGCGGTACGTGTTCTCCACGAGTGGGTGAGCACCCGTGGAAACGGTTTCTAACGGTGCCATCCTGACCCCGGTCACGCATCGCGGGGGCGAGGGAGCGTCGTTAGAAGATGGGATCTCGTAGTCGCTACCGCTCGTGAGGCGCAAACGAACCTTCACGTAGGTCCTTCTTTCCTCTCCCCTTCCTCCCCCTCAGTTCCCCCTCTTTTCTTCCGCTCGCGATGCCGACTCGTACTGCCGCCTAATTACCTCGCGTGTTCCCCGTGGCTGAAATTAAATGAGCACGGCCCGCGAAATTTTGCACGAGTGCCACATGTCGATAACGCGAAAATTGAATCGTACATTTTCTTTAGCTTTTGTTTTTTTTCTTCTTTTTTTTTTTTTTTAGTTTTGCTACCGAACTCATTTACCTAACTACACGCGTTCCTGGTAATTAATAAAATTAGAACTTTATTATACGTTATACGTTTCTTAAACTATATTGTCAATTCTTTATATTTTCGTACGTTAACGAGAAGCTAAATTTTGCGCTACTAATTTTCATTTCGCGCGAAAAGTTTTCTTTTTTTTTTTCCTGAGAGAAAATTGTGACGGCTAAACGGTAATAAATTGTCATTCCGATATTATCATTATAATCTAACGCAAACTTCATTAGCGGGGGATATTGCGAAGAAGGTAACAAAGGCGCGCGGCAGAACAATCTGCATATCCTCGGCACACTCTGAACCGAATCTCGAAACGCTATTCCGCACAAGAGCCGTTGTTAAAGTATAGTAACCTCCGGTAAGCTCCGTTATGCAAATCGGAGCGCGTTACATATGGTGGCGCATGCAGAAACCACTTCCTGCGATGTATGAGTGTAAATTCCGGCGGCGTTTCTCATCGTCGTCGTTTCGCGATCTGAATCGCGCTTCTTCCTATCTCTCGGACTGACTTTCTTCCCCACTTAGTTTGACAAGACATCCATTTTGGTCCTTTTACGGCCAGGCGAACTTATAAATTTTTGTCTCCCGCGCAAGAGAAACATTCACAAATGATATACTTATTGTTTGTACAAACTTGTATTATCCTCGAGCGGGCACGCTCGCCGGTATCTATTTTTCTTCCCGACTTATTTTGTTGCTCGCAATATCGTTGTCAAGTCAACCGCACGCCGGAGATAAATAGTTTCTCTTTTATAGAGAACGGATCGAAATAACGAAATACTTGTTTGAAAAATAGGAAAGTAGTTCCATGCTTCGAAGATTAAATTCGACGTATAAGGTAGCCTCTATTTTTACAAGCTACGTTGCTGATCATTTGTTTGTTATCCTGGGACCATATCGGGAATAGGATTTGCATTCTGCATGACGTTGGCGCAACATGTAAATTTTTTTTTTTTTTTTTTTTTTTTATTTTTTTTTCCACGTGTCATGCATTTGACAAGTTTTGTTCGCAGCTATGACTTATTCAATCGCACATTTTATCGTCCTAAAAATTCATTGTATATTATTATTTATTTTTCTATTTTATTTTATATTTTCGTATTAATCGAATAATTAGCATTCTCACGTTACTTGTTAATTTTGATTTCGCCGCGATGAATTATTTTCGAATCCGCATCGCTATCTGTCTCTCTATCTACCGTCGTCGTGACGGTGTTTTAAAAGAAGTGCGTTTACAAACGGTGGAGTGAAAAGAATCGATGAAGAATTCATGAAGGAGGGCCCTTCTCTCGAGTAACATGTGACCGACATGCAGGCCATTCTGTCATTTTTAAAGCGAGGACGGCGAAATTCCGCAACTTCCGGCCGACAGCGGCGGCACTGACATTTTCTTCGTTATCCACGAACAATTTCCTCTCGATGTCGGAAAAACGAGTCACCCTCAACAAGCTGTCAGACGAAATTGCATTTAACATAGCGGCGCGTTTTCCGCCATTATAGTCCCCTCGCGGAAAAGATTCTCTCGTAGACTCCTTCGCATTCCTCTTTCGCGGCTTTTCATTTATCTTACAAACGATTTTCATTCAACGGCATAACTTAAAAATTATTAAATTTGAATTGCAAAATTGTCTAATTATGTTCGAGGTAATTTAGAAAATTAAGAAATTATTAAAATATATACTTGATCAAGAAATTATTTATTATACAGAAAGAAAATTAAGTGAATAAAAGTCCTTATCGTAGCTGCTAATTATAAACTAATAGCATTGGTTATTTAAATTTGATAAACTTTTTTTCCATAAAATATTTTTCTTCACGTTATTAAATTTTCGTCGAAATAATCAATTCGTCAGACGCGAAGCATCGAGATTTGTCTCAAAGGTCTCGCTACTACGCTATTCTCTCATTCTCTCGGAAAGCCCGAGATTCTGAAGTCGTTGAGGAAAGAATATTCGCTCCTTCGCTGCTGCAATAATACAACCCGGTGACAGCGCGTCGCGCTGTTTCACAAGCGCCGGCATTAGAATATCGCGCGGTGATATTACGCGACGGCGAAATGCGAATAGCGCGGCGAGCGTGACCAGCCGACGAGGAAGGCTGCGAAGCGTCCCTGCACTCGTGGCGAAATTGCTCGTAGATATATCTGCGGCAACGTGCCGCCGGCGCATTCTCCTCTTTCTCTACGAAACGGAAGTTGCGGCGCGTGCAATACGCGGATGAACAGTAAGAACCACAAGAATTGCCAAGAGATGGGGAGGGAGGGTGGGAGTAAACGATTCTCCGGAAGCAGAGATCCGGTGGAATCCGCAACGTTATTCCGGATCCGCGCGGCATGCACTTGTGTATTTGCTTCGCGAGCGAGCGTTACGGTACCGAAATAGCGTTAAAAATATTCTGACGTATGAATATATGTCGCAGCAGGTATTTTATTTTATTTTAATTTTTTTTTTATATTTTTTATTTTAATTAAAAAAATTTTTTTTTTATTTAAAAAATTTTTTTTGAGCCTAATAAACTCTAATCATAGTATTGAATAATTTTTTAACACGATTTAATAAGTTAATGTTGCTTCGTTTAAATTGATCGTTAACAATTTGCCGATAAACTTGGAAATATACATTTTGCAATCAGCCTTTATTAATTCAATTGATACATTCGATAATACTATCCGATTTGCTCAGCTCTACGAAACTTGTGTAAAATTACGAACGTACCGTGCTTTTAATGAAATACCTGATTCCATATTGAATTATTTATGTAACCGTTCATTGCGAATTAAATCAATTGTTAAATGAAATGGTCAGCGATTTGTAACAACGTCGGTTGATCTCGAAACTACGTGAGTGAATCTAAGCGGTAATTCCTAGTCGAAAGTTTTTCAAAAGAAAATAGAAGATCGCAGAGGAAATACCGATGCTTTGTAGAGCAGTCTTGGAACACAGATTCACGAAGCAGACTCACGGAGTTGCGAGTTATCTGATTTCCACTATTCCTGCGGATTCGCATACATATAACACGATACTACAAAGTCCGGGTGTACGTTGACTAGCGGTTACCGCCCTTTGCGAGAGCTAAGCACGACAATGGGCAATATGACTATAACCATCTTGGGCGGAATAGTAAACGGGCGAGGCGTGTATCTCTGATTTCGGTCGAACGGTAACGAAATCGTATTCCGCACGTCACTATTACTTCCCGCGAGCGAATAATAGTTAATTCGGCCAAATTGTTATTGGCCGCTTTCACAGAAATACGAAATACGGACACAGGCTGTTATTTTAGCCGCTGCTATTTAATACACTACCGTTAAATTTAATACTTAAAGGCGACGGATTATCTTTCCGTACACAAGACGCCTCGCGTAAATCGCGATCCGGGTGAATTTAATCGCGAGCACCAGCTTAATTTATTCGCACGATACACTTTTTTTTTATTTATTATTTCTTCTCGCCGTTCTCTTGTAATTTCGAATTGGATTATAATTACTTACGTAAATTACGGATATCGCGTTTAGACGGAGAAATGTAACTTGGAATTATCTGATGGCTGTCAAGTTTCGACGGTGGGGGATATCTTGCGGCGGTTTCTCGACGAAACTTGCGGTGACTGTTGTTTGTCTCGCTATTTGCATGAATGCCGCGTACGTTCGCGAAGTACGTACGTACATCATGTCGTTGCCCACGTTGACTACCGTTGACATCCCATCCCGCGGCGTCCTGTTGCGAACGATATGACTACAAACTAGAGCCAAGCTAGAGAACTCCCGTTTTGCCAAATGACGACCGTCTCGCGTTATAGCTTCTCCGCTATGTTACGTCGGCGAAAATCCCCCAAAAGTACCGACCTCAAAAGTATAGACGCATCTCGGCCCCGAAACTTAAGAGTCCATAAACACCTCTTTCGCATTTACGTTTGAGAAATTTATCGCGCAACTTGCGGTAATCGCGAGCATCGCGTCGTGAAAACTTTCCAACTTGAATCGGGAAAACGCGGATTGCCGGCGTCGGGAAAATGCGTGTCAAAGCCGGTGATAAAAATATGAGAGGTTCATAAAAGTTTTGCGTACAATTAAATAACGGGAGAAAATAGCGAAATATTTCCCGTTCGCATAATCATCGAGACCGATTGTTTTTGTATCTTATAAAGCTCGTGTTTGATTTTCATAATTTCTACCCCGATCTATTTAAAGTTTCGATAAAAATTTATCACGCGCCGTTGACTTCGATCGTCACGGAGAATAGAGACGTACGAGGACTTTCTGGAATTACGCGAGATTTAGACGTTTAATTAAATAAATCCTTCGGCGCGATTTCTTTTCGAGAATATTACGTCACGTTGGAAAACAATTCCTGTCAATGCGGATCGACTGATATCAATCCGTAATTGTTAATTAAATGGCGGGCGACCACTCGTGGATAAGCTCGCAGCCGCAATTCTCTCTCCGGCGCGACCGCATCGTACATCGTCGGCGGATTCGATCGCTTTAAAATTACAATTAGCGCCTGTAAACGGATCCGCTTTGCCTGCGGGCGTTATACAAACTCTCGTACTTTGACCGAGTCGACAGGAGCTACCCTGCAGTAGCTCTCTGGTTTCGTCTATCCCACGTCTAACTGTTACCGGAGGCATTTCTCGGCTCTCACAGTCGTCTTGTCGAAATTTCCACCGCGAAAGAACTTACGTTGCACTGTTTCGCATTCTCGTTGCGCAACGTAATTCGAGCAACCGATTACAAATTTTTTTTTTTTTTAATTAAATCCAACGTTCTTCCAATAAAATTAAGTATCGTGATATTTTACAAGCAATTTCACGTAATGAATTGCGCGATAAAACAATGAAATCGGTATATCACATCGATCTATTTTATAATCGTATTATTAGCTCTGACTCGATAAGTTTTTAATAAATTGATAGGTACATTACTATCACGCGTGGCTTTCATAAACACAAATCTTGAATGGATTTATTTATTATACGCGAAATAACGTCGATAATTCAACATAGCGAATGATATTTTGAAAGCACGAAGCACGAATGAAAACCGGTGCGTTAATGCGGATCAAAGCGAATCATCTATAATAACGCCACGTGCAAAATACAAAATACTAATTTTCCCTCAACGTGTACATATAATACAATACACGAAACGTATTAAACGTATGTATTAAATTTAATTAAATATCTCCGAATGCGTTTCGTACATTAACCAGATATTCTCGCATTTATCCGGCAGATTGCGCTAAATACATCTTATATATATATATATTTCATTAAATATTCCGAAAAGAAATTAATTTTTGCTATCGCGTTAAGCGCGAGGCGTTTAATCCGAGATAAATGAACCCCGGGTGGCCCCTCGCGACGCAATTACCGCACGTAGGCGCCCACCGTTCTTGAGTGGCCCCACGGTTTTCTATTCGACGATAACAAACCGGGATCGATGAGGAACGCGAAGCTCGCACGTACCGCCACGGTCAGAGAATGGGTGCGAGGCACCGGCGGCCGGGTGCACGCGCGGCCATTATCGCGCGAACGTAGCAAATCCAAACCGACGAGTCAGCCCATCGTAAACACAGGCACAACCGGCGAGTTTAATTCGATTAGGACGCGATCATCGGATTGCTCGATCGTCCGGCATCGAATTCCCCTGACGCGCTCGCGCGGCCTCTTCCCTCTTTACCTCTCTTTACCCCCGTTTCCCGGACTCTCGCGTGTGCAACCCTCAGCCGTTCGCCTCGTATCCTCTCCCGGGCCCTTACAGCTGTGTACCGAAAGCGGCGGGCACACACGCTCGCGAAGAGAGAATCGCACGCGGAATATCCCGCCTCGCTTCCACCACTGTCTATCTACCTGTCTGATTTTATCCATGCGAATCTTGCAAAAGCCGGAGCGTATACGCGGTGCACGGAAAGCACCGCCTTAAAATTGCATTAAGTATTTTTGAGAATTCGCCGCGCTCGCGTGCTCGACCGAGTGAATTTCTCCGAAGGCACGGCGAGGTTTAATCTGCGTTTTATTTTAAATATTCACGGAAATATTTACGACGCCGAGTTTCTAGAAGTCGTTTGTACACGTTCCGGCTTAACTAGATATTGCAGTTGATCACGGCGGGCATATCAATATATTTCTAATCGCACGGTTAATTATATTACACGAATAATTAATGCAGGAAAAGACGTAACTTTTGACGAAGCGAAACAGAGATTTTCTTGAAAGAGAGAGAGAAAGAAAAAGAGAGAGAGAGAGAGATGATATATTCGAAATTTCAATGAAATTTCAATATTAAGAAGGTAGCTATTAACGTCGCTCGTTGCATCGCAAACACCGTGTAGATATACGCGCGCAAGAGAGAATTTTGCGGGGCATTGTCGAGGATCTCCCCCCCTCGATTCTATTCGATTCGATTCGAGTACGTGCACGCCGAACGAGCCGGAAACCGACGTTTGCGCGAACACGAATTTACCCTACTGTCCGGCCTAATGGCACGGATTTCATTATGCCCGGGTTTGTGCGAATGCAAACTCGAGAAGGGTGGCCCGGGATGGAAGGATAGGGCGAGCAGAAGGACGGGGTAGGGCCTTTATACGCGCGACGTAGTCGACGGTCAACCGATTTGGATTGCAAAACTGTTGTTCCAGCGAATTTGCGATGCGCCGCGAGCATCGCAGCCAGGAATAT
The DNA here is from genome assembly GCF_019399895.1 of Cardiocondyla obscurior. Lineage (NCBI taxonomy): Eukaryota > Metazoa > Arthropoda > Insecta > Hymenoptera > Formicidae > Cardiocondyla > Cardiocondyla obscurior. The sequence continues at coordinate 2,215,076 of NC_091884.1, read as the reverse complement.
TACGGCTGCCACCTATTATCTCGTCGCTACGCCGGGATAATGTTAATAAATATCGCTAAGTAGTCTTCCGACCGGCCGCTGGTTTGCGATTTCCGACGAGTACGGACGGCCGGTATCCATTTCGCGACGACTGCGACCATCCGTCATCGGATAATTATCGCAATCGCGCTCGATGATATCGCGAACGACAGCTACCGCAATGATCCCCCGGCGATTCTATGTCGTGCGTTAAATTGCCAAGCGCTAATTTTCCGCGGTTTGTTTTCTATATATCTTCCATTTAGTCTAATCTTACAAGCCCGTCTTCGAGAATTCGTGCGGCCGTTAAACTAGCCACGTAACGCTGACGTAAACATTTTAGCGTGACCAATTGTATACGATAACGTGTATCATTATCATATTAATGTGATATTTGAACGTAAACGTTCGGGCAATTTATTAACGATATTTCGTAAATTCCTAACAGTATATGGCCAGTGTAACGGGACCTGGGAATCAAAACGCGCGGCTAAAAATTTCGCAGCATTCTTTCCAGAAGTTATTTTTTGTAACTTTAATTTCGCCAAGATAAAAAGAAAAAAATCTGACCTCGTCAAAAATTCATTCCGCCTATCAGAAATAAAATCGCTCTACTGTATTTATGCGATAGGAAGGGGGAAGGGGGAGGAGAAACTTATCTAAAATTAAAGTCCGAGCGAACGATCGAGGGGGTGGATGGCACCGCGCGTGTATAGAGCGGTGACCTTCCTCCTTAAATGTGCCCGGTACTTTGCGGAGGACGATAAACTTCGGACAAACGATCGAGATTAATAGAACGAGGCTCGGGGCCCCGTCTGTGATACTATCGATCCGCGCCACGGCATGGCGAACGAGATACACGGGCGACTCCCTGCGGGATCGTAAATCCACGTCGAAGATTTACTTACTTAACGGAGTCGCCCGTCGCCGACGCCGCCACGAACACGACGACCGAATCTGCCTTTCTTTATAGACCCACAAACAAGTTAGCACACAAACTTGCCTTCTATGTTTATCCAGTTATGAGCCTTTAGGTTATAATTTTTTTTTTTTAAATTGATATCGACTTCAGCACGTGTGGTTTCAAGCTTTCTTTTTTTTTTTCTTTTTTTTCTTTTAATGCTAGAGCCGAACGTCTGTCGATTTATTTCCGTAAGGCGCTTAATGTGCGGTAATAAGTACGCGGAACGTTATTAAATTTGTGACACGATGAATATTATATACGTTACGATTTTATGTACACAATGTTATAAGCGTATCGTATACTAGCAGCATAGTATACCGAAGAAAGTGAGGCCCAAGGCTAAATACCAAACAGCTGTTGTCGCTTTGTAATATACATACGTACATACATACGTGTAACGTTTAAAATTCGCAAAGACGACTCAAAGATAGGTTCAACGATACCCCCTTTTCCGCTAATAATACATCCAGCGTTCATTATCTTTTAAAATAAAATTTTTTACCCTGAAAATAATTTATTTAAAAAACGAAGTTGTATATATGATAATGAAGATAGAGGGAAATCTATTTTTCCGCGCGCACGACGGCGGGAGTTTTATTTTTAATTTCTTTGCGGGGAGAGAACTTGTTGCGCAATTAAAACTTTTCGCGGTTTAAAATATCGGGAATAGACAGACTTTCTAATAAAAGATGCTAACTTTCAGCTTTCGTTTTTCTTTACGATTCACCGCGTCAAAGTCCCGTCGTAACGACGAGGCGAGCACTTCGGCATGTAACGGCATTGTCCGCGCTCGAGTCACTTTTTTTTTTCTTTTTTTCTTTTTTCTAAAAAGCACTTTTCCAATGCGGATACGCGATCGTCACACCGTAAATGAAAATGAGCGTCGCGAGGAAGAAGACCTCAAAGCGAACGTCGATAGAGTCGCCGTGTTCCAGCAACCGACGGAATACGTTGCGGAGCAAATTAAATTTTCTTTGTCGACCGGCCGAAATTTCCCCACCGTGTCCTTCGTTCTCGACGTATCTTCTCCACTCCCGCCGTTCTTCCAGCTCGTCCGTCTCTCGGCGGCTTCCTTTTTGGCAATCAGACAAGCGGAGGCCAAGCTGTACCGCTGTCGTCGTATTTCTGAAGACGCGACCGCGAGACAACCCAAATTTCTGGTTCTTGCGCTCCCATTTTCCTCTTTCACGAGAGAATCGTCAGCCGCAAATTGGAAAACTGTTCTAATTGAAAATCGCATACACGGGAAATATGAATTTCATCTGCCAGTAACGCTTTGTTACAAACACTATTTCGATGGAAAAATATATTTATATCTTTTCCTTTTTTCTTTTTTTTTTTTTTTCTTTCTCTTTCGTTTCTTCTTTTATACTTTCTGCCACGTTTTATTTTATATATATTTTTTTAATATATACATAATGCAATAACGTATAACGTATAGATTTGTTTTAATGAAAAAAATGTTGTGAATAAATCTAAAAGATTTTGGAGACATTCGATATCTCGGCAAGTGTCAAAGGGTATTGAATGGCGAAAGTCACTGTGGGTGGGCATCAAGTATTCGTTTCCGTACGTGAGAGAATTCACTTCGATATATTTTCAACTTCAACCTTCGCCAGAATGGAATTGTCAAGAAAATGAAGGAAGGCATTCAGGGTAATAAATCGGCGAAGTTGAAAAATAAGGATAAAGCGTAGTCGCACCTGAAATAACACGTAGTAGGTGGAAGCAATGGGAAAAACAGGTATACAAGTTAGAAGGCACAATAAGAGGCAAAATTTGCAAAATATTTTTCAAACATCCGTCACCGTCTAGCTCGTACACACGTCCGGACCTTTCTACTTTAATGTTCAAAATTATACAGACACCGTTTCTAAAACGGAATTTTTTTTTTTTAATTTTAATATGCGAAACGTGTTAAACCAGATAGAAATAAAAATTGAGCGGATAATGTTTCGCGACGTGGCGAGAGAAATCGACGTAACTATTCGTAAATGATGTCTAACGTAAATCACAGGAGCGAGAGCAGGAGTGATAAAAAAGTGGATGTAAAATCTTTAAGACGCTATCGGGACAAAGATATGAGAAAGCCCGGCGGCTTATCCAGTTTGTATGAAAGTATTCTTTGCGAATAAAGAAAAATTGCGGAAAAACTCACATTATACATCGTGCATATTTCTTACGAAAAGAGATGCATTCGGAGCGGCACGTTGTACAAGAAAATAAATTATAGGGACATTAACCGTATTAAATATTATAGGTTCATTAATCTTGTTAATTATTATTTTTTTTTTTTTGCACGCGCGAGTTTTATAACTACAGAACATTTACGTATATTATTAATATTTAATTATCACGTTAAATATAAAATATACAAGCAATATTTCTTGAACCCTTATTAAAGAATTCTAAATAAAGCTAGACGTACTTAAATAATTCATGATCTGTACCATCGAAAATTCATTAAGTTATAAATAACCGTTGACGTTTTTTGACTTGTTAATAATTTATAAATCTGAATTTTCTTCGGGTTGTAATTTTCCTATTTTTATAATATCTCTTTGTTAATATAATATGATACGAGCACAAGTATATGCACACATATACACGCTGAGTTTCTTCGCCGTAGCAACGTTGAGAATTTGACTAGGCTAATACTTGATTAATTTTAACCGCCGCATTAGTCCTTTGGCTATGTCATTGCGTGTACACTTATCCTTGCGCAAACGGGCTGCAAACTACAATGTAAGACGATCTCAAGGTAGATATATCTACGTACGTTCAAGTGTACGTAAGCGTGTGGAGCGAATACAACGGGCATGCGGTGGCCTCTAGTACAGCATTCGTCTACGTACATATACACAACTTATCTCGAGGAGTTTGCTGGCGTTCTTGCTTGCATTTGCCTAACCACGTTAACGGATCTCGATCCAAATATCAGCCTCGGGGAACTCTCTATATGGCCCCGCCGCACCGGGTCGGTGCCAAAACCGGCAACGAGCCTTTGTCCCTACGTATTCCCGTAAGACAAATCTCCAGTTTCGCAATTTACCGCGCAAATGGAACGTAAATGTTCCAAAACTTTATGATTATTTAATGGGACGTTTTTTTTTTTATTTATTTTTTTCTTAGATTATAAGTAACGTATGTAAAAACGAAGCTACGCGGGTGTTGGATAATTAATATACTACAAACGTGTAAATCATGCTTGTTTTTAATTGTAACATAGACTTGGAATTATTGCAATATGTATATTGTATTTTTATTAAAAATGTTTCTATTTCAGTTTGAATCCCGATTAGATTTTTTGCAAATTTGTGTAAATTTAATAGATGGATGAATTTTTAAATCGTGCTTTTGTGGTCTGATTAATTTATTTGTAATTTATATAATTATATTTATATTAACCGAATGTGTATCTTTGATTGCAGATGAGCGGGAAACGGACTAGAAGTTTCAAATGTGCCGTGCACCACCGGGACCGTGAGGTCTGTTCCGAGAACGATTTTCACCTGCTCGTGCATGAGCCACCTCTATTTCGCAGGTAAGATTAGTTACGCTCAATGTTAAGTTTTCACGGTCCACTGAAATGCGACAGTGGCATCTTGAAGCACGTATTTTTCGCTTCATAAAATTTAGACAAAGCGTCCTTTCAAAGAAACTTTCTTTTAATCTCGACTAGTTGGAAATCCAAACTATCAAAACGGCACTGATTTAGATTATAATTAATCGCTGCAAATTAATAAAAAAAATCAAACGTATATAGACAAATGTAGTAAAAAATAAAATTAAAAAAAAATTAGGCCGCTTACGAAAAAGCGTTCCGTCGCTTAAACACCTGGTTTCGGTAATACGTACACGCTCGCGTTGAGATAGGGCGATAGGTCCTTTCCGGAAAGGGAAGCAAACCGATTCTCCCACCTTACGACACGTCGGAAGGTAAGAAAGACGCGCGAGGACGCGCGGAATGCGGATAAAACGAAAACACGAGACGAAGGGAAGTCCCAGTATTTTATTATTCCGGCGGAATATCCGACGTGCACGGCGACGACGACGGAGACAGTAACGCGGACGAGGACGGGGGCCGTTCTTACAGTATTTCTGCCGTGCATTTTATGCTGCGCATCGTTACCCATGCGAGAGAACCCCGAGAAGGTACCGACATACCTCGTACATTGTACGACCTGCGAAACATCAACATCTTTCTGCTTCCTACGACCCGCTCCTACGATCTTACTTCCTTCTCCGTGCCTTTCTCACTTTGCATCTTTCACGCTCCGTGAAATTATAAATGCAACGATGTCGTTATTTACCGATACGCTTCCGCTCTCTTGAACAGTTTCTTATAGGGGGTTAAAAAATTTATCCCTCGAAGGGGACGGTGACCGTGAAAAAAAAAAAATTTCTGACTTTCGGCGTAGGAGAAAGAAGGAAGGAAAGGGATATCGGCTCGAGCGCGGATCGTTATCGTAACAGCTATATCACTGGACACGGATTGCCGGGTGTAATCGATGTAGTAAATATAGCTCGTCGTTAATCATACATTTAACGGGTCCAACGAGTTCGTCGATATAACTTACAGAATAATCGCTAGTACGCGACAAGCTTAATAACGTAATTTATCGACGTCCCCGATGCGGTGCAGTTTCGCGTGTAATTTGTAAACGTACGTGACGAAGTATTTGGCGTGCAATTTAAATGAAGGCATTCCCGGTATCTAACGCGTCATTTATAACGATATTGCCGATCGCCTGTCGATGTCGCCCCGCGATTTCAAAGGCGGGCTCGTTTCGCTAGCGCGCGTCCGAGAGCATTAATTCCTTTTTTCTCGCGGGCCAGCTCGATAAGATGAATAGGTTTGGATATGTATCGGGCGTCTTTTCTTTCGAAGAGGCGCCGCCCGCGCCGGGTCTCTCGAGCGTGGTCGATTCGACTTGTTCCTGGGTGCTATTCATAAATAATTCATCGTATCGCTCGCACGAAAGAAGAGACGGTGCTCGTCGGCGCGAGAAAGAGGGAAGGGCCGAGAAAACGAGACGAAGAAGACAGCGACCAAAGATAGGCCGTGCGAGGTAGACTTTCGAGATAGACACACGGGGATGACTCTATATGAAAACTAATAGAACCGAGTCCCGAGTCCTCAGCTGTCAAGGGACTCCAGATTAATATATACGCAACAACAATAATTTTGGTTTTATAAATATTTGTCGAACTTTTAAAACTTCGTAACGCCGGGCGAACAACATACCTACGCGACTCCCGACACATTTTCTCACGTTTTTTTTTCTCTCTCTCTTTGTTTCTTTTTTTTTTTTTCTTTCTACATTCGAAAATTATTAACTTTGACCAACGTCGCTGTTCACTTCCGAGTGAATCCTGAGAGAAACAGGAAAGTTTAAAGAGTTATAGAAAGACAAATGAAAAGTAGGGGTCTACGCGAAAGAAGATAGAGCGGAAGAAAGGAGTATGACGGGCGTTGTGAAATCTCGGCGCCGCGGCGCGACGTGCCCGTACCGAGAGGAGAGGAATTCCTGTGCACACAAGATAAGAAGAAGCGGCAACCTGCAGCCGCGGCTCTTTGCAAATAAAATATCGCCTCGTGTCAAGCGGTCGCGCCTAGCCGGGGGTGGGTGTGTTAGACGGCGAGGGAGGGAGGGTTGTTCGAGGGCGGGCGAGGATCCGACGCGTTACGACGGAAATATGACGAGACGATATTCCGAGCAGGTACCGAGCGCATGCTTGGAATTCGGTGTGAGCGCGACCCTTAAGTCCGTGCGCCGCCACCCTTCTCTCCCCCCTGCGTCATCCCTTCCGACGTCACTCTGTCTCGCTCTTTTTGTCATCCCCCGCTTCCGCGATCGCGTATCGCGCGTCTCTCTATCTCGCTTATTATACATATATAGGTACGTACATATATATCTCTCTCTCGTCCGCACTCTGTTACATTAACGCGACGAGGAGTATGTAAATTTTACCGCTGACTCGCGAAAAGATGGGGCTTCTTCGCTCGTACCCTCGGGAGGTCGCGTAACCGACACACCTGAAAAACCTGAACGCGTACGCGGCGACGGCGGTTTATGGCGGTCGGTACGTCTTGGTGAAGAGTGGCATTGGTCGCGAGGTAATGGTAATGGTCGTACAAGAGGGATATTGAGGTCTTTGAGACTCTCCGACACGAATCGCAATAGCAATTCGGCCTGATATTAACGTTTAATCTTTAAACCGCGAACTGTTGAACTGTCCGCCGTAAGAATCGTATTAATAAACGCTTCTGATTTTTTTTTTTCTTTTTTCCTTTCTCTCTTTTTATTTTTCAGAAAGCGAAAAATTCTCTGTGCGATGTTTCTAGTTCATAATAGGTTGTGTAACTCTCATGACTCAGCTGGCGATCCGCCGATTTTCGCTCGGACGATATTTCCGTTCGCTATTGTCGCGAAAAGAAGGGACGAAATGTCGTTTCGTGCATGCTTCCGCTTCTACGTCGGTATTTCCGCTCGCTTAACAAACTCGAAGCGGACATTTTGCAAGGCGAATCGGGACGGTTAAATAAAAAAAAAGGAGCCCCGGTAACACGTATGCGGAAATTCGTTGTACGCGCGTCTCTCACTCGATCTCAGCCCTTTGTTGGCCCTCGCTCGTTCGCCGTGCATGCTTTCATTTTTCGTTTTCGCGCGGACGTCATCCAGCCGCTATACGCTCGCCCGCGCTTCTCGTCGACGCGACAATGAGCTTCTGCTCTCGCGGAAAACCACTTCGCTTTCCCTTCCATCCCGTATATCGCGTATATATACGTGATCATTATAACGAGCCATCAGCAGAGTACAATTATTTCACGCTTTTAACACGTTTTCAACGGCGTTCTCGTCAAAGCCATGGAACTTAGACGACGACGCGAAACTCGGTCATATTTTATAAAACTCTTATGATAAGCCTGTCGAATAGTTAAAACTACAAATGGTTTTTGGCTTTAAATCATAGGAGAATTTAATCCAAGTATAATAAATAAAATAAAATATTATTTTGAAAACTATTACGTAGAGTTTTTTCGTCATATAAAATGATAAATTTAATTGTATTTACTTAACATTTTTTTTTAATTTTTTTTTTATGAAATAATCAAATAAAAAAATTTTCAGCTGAAACCTGTGAGTGGAAATATTTTTCCACGGTAATATCTTTATTTGGTAAAGTGTGAAAATAATTGTTTGCTCTTTTCGGTGCCGATTATTCCCGTTTAACGACTCAATTATCCCAAAACGGTGCTCCGTGAAGAAATTTCGGTAAGCCGATTTCCGCGATAATTTCACGCATTTAGCCTAGCTCTTCGTCTCCGGGACACCTTAAGGCGGTATGTTTTTAGTGGCGATGCCAATAACACCTTTTGAGGAAAATATTTGTCGTTTTTGAAATATGCCGAAACGCCATTCAACTAAAGCCTGCCTTGCGAGAGGAGCTCCAATTTTTTCCTGCTTACCTACCTACCTACCGCGCTACTAAAAGATGCTCAGCGACGGATGCACGTAGTCGTTGTCGCCGTTGACGAAGTCGACTTTGTCGCCGCGCGACCGCATTGTAAAAGCCCGTCGTTCATTGTTGGCCATCAAAGGGCCGCGCCCCGCGTCGAAAATCGCCCGGAACGGAAAAGAGAAGCCGACAAATTGGAGGCTGGGCTAACGACGTGCTGCCGTTGGCCTCCTGCGCGAGAAAGAGAGAGAGAGAGAGCTACGTGGTCATTTTTTCGATATTCGTTGTTCTAGTTGGCACCGTGATATTGATGTAAAGGATTTGAGGATCAGAAGCGATATATTACCAAGCTTATTTCACAAAAAAAAGATTAAGGATACAGAGGATCAGTGGTCCCAATTAGTGTAACATTTAAATATCTTTTTCGTAAATTTTATTTGCAAATATCTTTGATAATCGTTTTAAGAATTATTTGTTAATATTATTAAATTGTTAAACGCGAGGTATTCATATTTTAAATATTTTTATTTCTTAGTTCTTGCAAATTAAATCTTTTATTCGCAAATCTCAGAATAATGTTACAGCGTCATCGCTTTTTATTTACTTCAATTTTGCATGTAACATAATTTTTGTATTATTCGCGCGAAGAGATCGCCGTCTGAAATCAAAATTGCCGATTTCGGGACGTTCTTTATATCGCTTCTCGATCCTCTGTTTAATCACCGTGTAGCTTTTACACGTGATCACTCGTCCGTCGGGCAATCCCGTCAAATCCAATTTCGCCGGCGGCGATAGGCCTATGCGATAAGATCTGGCGAGACGCGGAGCAGACACATATTGTGGAACGCCAAAGTTAATAGGCGATATAAAGAGGGGTCGTGTGCGGTAAAGGGCGATCTACTGGATCGTGAAAGGCGCTGGGGAGGGGACGACGGAGGTCGCGAGGCATCCGGAGGTCTGGAAATCCGCACCTGGTCAGCTCCGAGGTACGCGCGTGTTTCTGGAGAGGAAAAAAAAAAAATAGGCCGTGCAGCACGCGGAAAGGAGAAAGAAAGAGAGAGAGAAAGTAGGTAAAAGAGAGGCCGCGTTCTGGCAGGTACACACAGATCCCGCCGATGCAATGTCGTCGTCCAGATGCGTCCACTTGGGCCCGAACGAAACCTGTAAGAACGCGCATTTGACATTTCACAAGCATTGATTACGGACGTCGGGCTTGTCCTGTAATTTATTTCGCTTCGTGCCGCCGCGCCGTTGAGTACAACGGATTCCAAATTATTCTTTCAGAGGCTTGTACTCTGCTCGGATGAGCGATCGCGAATTGGCTCCGTAGGACGAGCACCGGCATTCCGAGTTAAGCAGATATCTTTATTGTACTCGAGCCTCGGAAAATTACGGACACCCGCGTAATTCGTTGCTCATTGTATTCATGTAATTCCCTGATGTCAGTATTATTACGTAATTTAAAGTTTTCAAGTAGAACTCTGCTTTTTGTATTTTTTTTTTTTATTTGTCTTATTGTGTGCGATATTTAGACTAGAAAATAAGAACAAAAATTGTTTTATTTTTTTTATTATTTAAAGGAATAAAGAGTTAAAGGGATTTTTCTACAGGGAAAAATAGCCGTTGTAAAAAAATTATAAGAACATAGGAGTCTCTTAAATAATTTTTTTTTATTGTGTAATTAGCAGTGCATAAAATTAAATATAATTTGCATAAAGTCGTCTTATTTTAGATAGAATTTTTTTTCCTGGTGTCGTGGCTCTTTCCAAGTCTCGGTCACGCTACCATCTCATTTTTCAATAGGTATACGCACGAATAATCGTAGGGAAAAACTTTCACGTGGTATGCGAACACGTCTCTGTTATCGATATCCTTTTCACATTTACATTTCAATCGGCGCTCACAAAGCGACGCGTCCGATCATGCGTCGCGGAGGCGCATAGAAATCGCGGAATTAATATCTCCGGAGATATTTTCGCGTATGAGAATCGCGAATATAAATTGCATGCATGAAAATGCACCTCAACCTATAGATCAAAACGACCATGAGGCAGTTGGCCTCGCGCGAATATTGCTGCCGTCTGCTAATTTTTTTTTTTACATTTTTTTTTTGTATCACGAAAATCTGAAGAATGGAACGTCAAAAATTTATCGGAAGATTCAAATTGCTGCGCCAATTGTGCGTGATTTCGCGCAATCGTCACGTTCCGTTAAAAAAAAAAAAAAACGTTATTTGTTACGACAAATATTTTCCACGAAGAAAAAAAAATCTAAATTTTTACAATCGTGCGAGGGAACTTTATCTTGCCATTCACAATCGATCGCTGAATTGACTGATTGCACAAAATAATATTTTTATTTGTATAAATCAATGTTATCATTTTAGAGAACGTCAATTTAAATAGTCATATTTGCAAATTTATTTTTATTATTCTTGTTTTCTCGTTAAATTTCCGAAAGTCGGTAGTATCGCGAATTTCTAAACTTAGTGAGAACCATCCGACTTTTTAATAATATGAACGCTTATTTATATCTATTCAAAAAATATATCTATAAAAAAGTATCTAAAAAGAAAAAAACGAGAACGTATATTCAACAATTGACGGGGCAATAAAAAGTTTTACGAGACTCGTGAAATAGTGATCACGATTACGAAACGTGCCGCCGTAGTCGTTGCAAGTAACATTCGCATCAAAAACAAGTAAAATTTGGACGCGAAGAGCACTTTTGACGCGGACGACACGTATATTTGTCAATCAACGCGACATCAATCATTTCCACGTGCTGAGAGAACGGCGAGGTTTCTCCAATTGCAATAAATATCGATATGGCGTTCATAAAAATTCATAGAAAATAACATTTTGATGAATCCTCGAGTGGTTTCAACTTTTTTTATTTTTTTTATATTTTTTACGAATCACAAGCACTATCGATGCGAGCACGAATAAAGTATGAATAAGCAAGTGTGGAAAATGTTACATTTCGAGAAAAAAAAAAAAAAAAAAGAAAAAAGAATTTATTTCGATCAAAAAATTTTTTTTTTTTTTTTAATTTATACAACAAAAACAAAATTTTGTGGCGACAACGCATCGTCGAAAAGTACAAGACTAGAGCACGTGGGTGGGAAAGATTGAATTATCCGTACGGATTCACTTAAAGAGACACCACGCCGAACGAGTTCGTCGCGTGACTGACGAGAGTCGATTGATCACACCTAAAGCGACACTGACACCATCGCGACTCTTCAAGTCACACGTGCGAAATTGTGGAGCGTGTTGGTAGGTTGGGAATACAACTCGGATAGAAATTCATCGCGCGACAATATTCCTAGATCGGGGGCCCTCTTCGCTCGGCGTGTAGGTACGAGACTCGAGCTTCCTGGAGCTCCTCTCGATTATCGATCCGCATCACACGCGCGAGTGTCAAAGGAAAATTCGGAAACGGGGAATGGCTCGATCGACGAGAACACTCGAGATATTTGGCTCGACACTGAAAGATATTCCGCGCCGCGAACTCGTTTTATGAAGTAAAGAGAGACGGTCCGCGGGATACGGTCTTGGGAGTTGAAGGTAGCACGGAGGTAGAACCTTCGCTACGGAGTGAGACGACACGGACGGCACGATACGTACGGCGCGACGGCTCGCGACCAAGTGGCGACCGTGACTCTCGAAGGGTCGCTGCGGCGGACGCGGCGCGCTATTGGCCGGCGTTGCCTCCACCTCGCGCGTTTGCCCCTGGATCAGGCCAACCAGGGCTCCGGCAGCCCCGTCGCTCGACGTAGACCGCGTGTGCACCCACGCAGGGCAGCTCGTGGCTCGAGGCTCGCGGCAGTCACTCAGTCAATCAGTCACTCAGTAGGCCCGCGGCGCGCCACGAGGTGGGATCTGCTAGCGTTGTACGACACGAACGGTGGTACGGAAGAGGAACGTTATTTACACGCTCGCGCGCGTGCGGGGATTAATCGTACGAGAACGCGGAACGGCTCGCTGTAGCGTCGCGGCCCCGAGTTGCCACGGGTCCACGTTAATCTTTCTAATCGCGGTACTCTCCTTCCCCGGGAGGTCGAGCGCATCCGCGTTGATGCTCGCTATCGGTACGGGCGGTTCTGCGAGTCCGAGCGGGCGAACACCGTCTCGTGCACCGTCGCGTCGCGTGGGACGTCGCGTGAAGATCGCGTCGTCCTCGCCACCGCCGGCGGCGTTACCGTCGTCGTCGGCGTCGTCAGTCCGGATGTCCTGGCCCAGCTGAGAGACCGCGTATTCCCTGTCGCGCGGGGCAGCGAGCCCAACGACTCGCGGTGTGTGCGCCAGCGGCGAGGTGATACCCGCGGCCGCGCTCGGCGGAACGATGTGCGTGACAGCCATGCCGCTAAGTGCGACGAAGATACTGAAGGATAGCGCGAGCCGGCAGCCGGCGAGGACTACTATCGCGACTAGTGCACAGGTGCAAGGATTAAGCGGCGGCGGCGGCAATAACCGCAATAGCAACGGCCACCATCACCGCAATGCCGGCGAGCCGACCAGACCGCAGCACACGTCGATCATGTAAATATATCACGGTTTCGTCTTCTTTTATTTTTTTCTCTCTCTCAGTCCGCGTCTCCCGATCGTTCCGCCCCCTCCTCCCTCCGTCAGACACGCGGTAAGGACGACGAACTCCCCTCGCGCGAGATCGATCGTTCGCGTTCAAGAATCCTTTTGAGTGTCAAGGCCGCGACGGCGGTGAAAAGTGTCGCGAGCGCCATTCTAACCTAAACCTAAACCGCGCGACCACACGCAGCTCCTCGATTCGAAGCCACGATACGTTATTCGATTTTCCTGGCGCATTTACGCGAGCAATTCCGACGAGCGGGAGGGCCTCGGAAAGTTGTCCTTGTCGAGACAGCTCGCCAATGACAAATACATATTTTTTTCTTTCTTTTTCTTCTCCCTCGCGCCGCAGTGCAATTAGATCGGTCACCGTGATACGTAGCGAGTTCAAAAGACGGTAGATGTACACACTTTGCACCACAATACGACGGGGCCGATAACAAGACAAATACCGCCCGATTGAAATGTCAGCAGGAGCCGCGCGAGCGACGATACCTTCGTCCGGCCGATCGAATTGCGGAGAGTGACGCGTGAATTATGCAGCGATTCTCGATCCGCTGCGACGGGACGATTTATAAATAATGCCGGGAGTGCGTCTTTACTTTCCTCGCGGCGAGGAATCGAAGAAGGATCCCGGGAGACCGACCTTGTCCGTCTAGCGTTTTTTTCTTCTTTTTTCTTTTCTCGAATCAAATATTGAGCTTTTAATTGCCGCGCATTAATATTTATATCGCGCTCCGTTATTTTCCCGCTCGAATTTGCCATCGCGGCGTGCTTGCTATCGATTCGCGATATACATTGCGAAACACGCACGTTCGTTCTCTGTGTGTCGCCCTTCAATAATTCACGTCTCGCGCGTAAGCTTATTACTCGACCGATTCACCGTCGATTCGTAAATCTCTTCTCGACGGCCGGAATCGTTCCGGGCGCGTGCCATCCGATACTTCTCTCTCTCTCGTTCTCTTTCTCTTCGGCTGCGAATTTGCCTGGCACAGCTCTCATAGGAATCTCCCCACGAGATCGTCTCGATAGTGTTTTATTTCGGCATGCGCGAGAAAGACGATCGGTTGAACGTCATCCGTAGCGGAAGCTGGCGAGTGAAACGTAAGAAAAAAAATTGTTTGCTTAGAAGTTATGCGTGTCTGTCTCGTCGGAAGATTGAGACGCCTTGATCTTGAATATAGAGCGCCGAAATTATTTTGTGCGATAAGAGAATTATGCGCAAGACGCGAAATCAATTTTGCGCCACGAAATTCCGAGCCGGTCTTTTTTTTTTTTCTTTTCTTTTTTATCTCTCTATAATCAGAGTTGTCGCACAATCTGAAAAAGTCACGCAATCTTAGCTGTCATCATATTTTTAGAACGTCTCGTCCGCGTTCGCCTCGTGGAAACCGTACGAGGCGGTAATATTTACGTCTTACATGTGCATCCAACACTTCTATCTTTCGTCGATTTAACACGAGCAATCTGCAAAGTTAATTTCATTACACGTCTCAGGCGTAGAAATAGTTGAAGGGAATGTATTTCGAGGGTCGTATATTTTTTACGCGTTGCTTCTCTCTGACGTTTTATTATTTGACACAATCTAAATGACGTTTCTGTAAGAACAAAGTCGCATAAACAAGAATTTAGTCAGCTGACGGACGGTGATTTTTTAAATTGTCAATAATTTAATTAGCTGGCAGTGATCGATGGCTGAAATTAGTTCGAAAAAAAAAGAAATAAATAAAAAAAAAAAAAAGGGACACGCAGGGATCGTCGATCACGCGAGGTATGCGTTTCACGCTGCGAAACGAGCGGAAAATTGACAAATTGCCGTATTTAACAGCAATGTTTCGTAGGCGGCCGGCCGGTGGTCACGATAGAGTCGCTGACAGTCATTTGTCACTAATGATCAATTACGCTTTACACACCTCGATTTGTCGACGTAACGCCGCGCAGGTCCCGTTTTACGCCGGGACGATACGTTATTGCCGGGGCGCGCGACGCGCGAAACACGTCAGAAATTATTGCGGCGACCCACATCCGGCTGACAAACTGTCGATGTTTTGGTCAGCTTGCAATTGAGCGCGCACGTTACAGTTTATCGTCAACAATTAATTATCCACTCGTGCCGATAATGTAATGCAACCAGAGGCGCGCGCGCGAACGTGGAATCTTTTTGTTCACACGGCCAAACGCGTAAATGGTTCTCGCATACGAATCGTCGAAGCAGCTTTATAAATTTCAGTCGTAATTTATATATATACATTTTTTTTTATTTTACGCGGCGGCAACAATGATGCAATAATTTTTTCTTTTTTTTTTTTCCTCTTGTTCCTTCGATTTATACGAATAAATTTGTACGCGTTATCTATTGAATTTACCGGCTATCTTTGCGAATCCTTTAACCGGTGGTTATCTCCATCTCGGCGCGCAAAAATTCCAAGTGCTTCCGCTTGCGGATTCACAAATTCAATCTAGTCCATTCGCGTGTTTACTTACTGTCTGTCGAGTATTTTACTTGGACGAGACACCGTTATGGGCGGGTTATGTGCCATCCGTAGGAGAGGGCAGGAGGAAAGCTGCACGGCGGAAAACGCGAAACTTTTATCTCAAGTTGTTGCGCGCCGGGATTGAGGCTGTCCCTTGAAAACGCATAAAACGCGTGTCTGTCGTGGTGCAATTGTGCGCCCGCGTGCATGTACATAGGTCAAATTTGCATTTATCTAAGGATTTCTTTTCACGGTGGACTACCTCGCCCTTTCATAGAAAATTCACGAACGGCGTGCACATACAGTCGCGCAGGAGTCCCAATATATCGGAGCACATATGTACACAATGCGTGGAAAATAATGTGCATATCATGAGATACAAGTCCGGAATACATTTAAATAAAAAAAAGTTTAAGGATGGCAGGAGTTTGCGTATTTTCAACTTACAACTCTTTAGTATTTCTTGAACATTTCGACAAAAATAGTAATGAGAAAGCGGTCATATTTTCTTTTAATTAGGTATATCGATCAATTATGAAATGAGGTGCTTACCGTAAAAAAAATTGATCAATAGTCGGCGAGTTTTATTTTAATTTCTGTCGCGTTATATATTTCGTTAATTTTGTGCCATGACTGACGACGTTGCTTTCAATATCTGCTTCAATTTAAAGCTCGATTAATTGTTAGTCTACTTTTGCAAACACAAAAAAAAAAAGAAAAAGAAAATAGGGGTATGAAATCGTACGAATTAATATTATATGTATAATAAAATGATTCCGCATATCTTTCGCGTAATCAACCGTTTGTCGGATATTTCTTGTTAGACGTGAGAACCTGGATTGGTGGGTATAGGTACGGATATATTCATCTGAAGTAGTTTCCTATCCCGCGAAGAAAAATATAGCTGAAATCGATTTTATATGGTCCCGATACGCGGAAGTTACAAATATTTCTGAAGACATTAAGTACGTCGTATTTCACCAAAGTCCGCCGATGATAAATTTAAAGCCCTGTAAATGTTTCCGCAGTCGTTTTCGATGACTCTGTTCGAAATTTCTTGCGGCAGTTTTTACGGTTCTAGACATCTCGTGGTTTACGGGTTACTTATTTCACCGAGGTTTATACTTTTTCCTCATCGCTTTTAATCCAACATGGAAAGCTACTCAACTTTTTCCACGTTAAAGCGAGGTGGTTGTCGTGATCGGAATCTTTTCAACTGACGGACGCGGAAAACAATCGAAAATCATCCCCGCGGCTTCATTATTGCGACTCTCCTCTCGAGTCGGCTCTCAGTCCACCATATGAATCTATCCGACGGTAATTTATAGCGCCGATGGCGAGCCATATTGAATGCGGAATTACGCCCCAGATATACATACTCCCATCGACGGTCGACGGGAGCGCGACGCGCGACCCTAAATATCGAATTACAAAAACGTGTTCCGTCGCAACATGGCGATAATTATTATGCGTACGGTTACCGCGGGACCACGCACGAATAATCCCGAATTACGGGTCGAGAGAGGAAGAGAAAGAGAATAGAAAACATGTCCTCTCTCCGTGTAGTCGTTCCTTGTTCGATCGTCGCAAAAAAAAAAAAAAAAAAAAAATTAGGTAAATTTATTCGATCGGTCTAGCCGAATATTAACGTGATATTTTAGGGAAAATTTACAGGAAACTTGTTAAATTTACAAATGCGATTTATTACGCGTATTATTTCTCTCGGCAATTCTTTGCGTCGGAAGAGTTCACTTAGAGACATCCACGCAACGGCATAAGAGCGTAATTAACGGCGTGACGGGTGCAAGATTGACAAATTTACCAACATCGACGGTACGTCACGTAGCTTTTCTAGCTTGGCTACGCAACGGCAGTGAGATAAATCGCTTGGATATTCGGGCGTCGTCGCACTTTGTTTGCGATCGCGCTTTCAATCATCGTTCACTGCTTCGCGCTAATCGCACCAATAATTCGCCTCGTTACGAGCGCATCGCATCACCCCTGAAACGTTTCATTTCTGTTAAGCTTCCGGGTATTTAATTATTCATCTCAACGCGACGTGTTACGTGTCGACGGTGAAACACGTAATACTGTACCGAAACGTCCGGCGGGACGTACGCGGAGTACATTTCGTCAATTTTCATGCCGATCAAGCTTTTTACACGCGCTACACACGAAGCTGCGCCCTAGCGTATATGCAGAAACGCGAGATCTTGTTACGACACCAGATAAATAAATATATTTTAATTTTTTGGCAAAATTTATACGTATATACGTGTATCGAGAGGTAACTAATTTACAAGAAATTTATGACGATACGTTATCACTGTTTTTATCACGTAATTTATTAAATACTTTTGCCCCTCCCCCTTTCTCTTCCGTTACGTAGCAGTTCCGGTTTTGTTTGTTGTAAAGTTTATCTCGATTTCACGCAAGCCATTAATACATACATCTGATGAAGTTACTCGCTTATTCTTTTGCACTTGCCGCATTAATTCTGTGTCAATTAACGCGCAGAAAGAATCTCTTTATCGAAGCATAAAAATTAAATGCAGATATGAAAGTAATTAGGTCGCATTTCGAATTATTATAATAAACGCTCAAGCTAGAATATGAAATGCATTTTCTGCAGCGTTATTATTATTATTATTATTATTATTATTATTATGTTCGAGCATTTTAAATAATTATTTTGATAGCCGGGCGTAATTAATTTTTCCCGTGCACGGTTTAATGTTTCTTTTTGTTTTAACGTCAGCCGTTTGTAGAGAGCTCGCATGTATTACCGTGATTACGACGATTGTTCGATCACACCTTTTGCTTTTCCACCCCCTTTTGTTTGTCCTACCTTTCGCGTTGCTCCGCGCGAATTTTCCCAGCGCCGAATGATTTTCCGCGTGTGCGCGCGTGTTGGCGATACACGGGGCACGGCGGAACGTGTCGACGAAATCGGGCGCGAACTGGCCAAATACCGGAATGTTTTATGAGCGCGTGTTCGCATAAGTACCTCGAGCGACAATGGCGCGATTTCGCGTTTAAACACGCTGGCTCGGGTGGGTTTCGCGGGGTGGCTCGACGCAGGGGAGAGAAATGACAACTAACGAAGTACAGCTTGCTCGGTTGTTCGTTCGCTAGTAACCCTTTTCCGTGCGAGAATCGCGCAGACTGTAGCGATGGCGTATAAAAAAGTTAATCTCGACTTCTAATAACCCCTTTCGCCAATTTATAATTCACAGCTTTTCGTCATGCTCCTCTCGATAAGATTTTCTTCCTGGTTTTCCGCTTTTTTTTTCGTTATTCCTCTTTTCTTGTTTCACGAAAGATAAATATCTCGCGAATTTTCTTACGGCATTTCTACGTCGAGACGGACGATTTTATTAAATATTTATTAAATAAATTCATCGATGCCATTACGCGGTATTAAATGTAACAATTTTTATATTATAAATTGTTGCATTTGATCGAAATGTTTTATGTATATAAAGAGGATAAAAGAAAAAAGACAAAAGAAAAAGAGATAAAGAAAAGGAGATTGTAAAGAGCACTTTAAAAGTTAATTACGATAATGTTCTTTGTTGAAAATTACCGAAGTAAAATTATAAACTCTCGCAAGTTTTTCTATCTTATATCTAAATTTTTATATGCCTCGATAATTGCGTTTTTAACTGTTCGCTTATAATATGCTTATCACAGCTTCACGTTGAAAATGCGGGACGCGTGTGTTCTTTGCGTAAAAAAATTTGTCTTTGCAAACATTCTATTTATTTTGTCCCGCGGATTTTAATAGCGTACAGCCGCGCGACGGTAGTTATCGTTCGCACGATTGCACGATTGCGCATATGACGATGTATCGAGTGGACGATACGCGACGAATTATTTTTTTATTTGGCATGCTTTTTCCATTAAAGCAGTATAAACAGAAAAGCACGTTGAATATATCGATACGATGTAGAATTGCAATCTATGTTTGCCGAAGGTACGCATCAACCCGTGAATATTTATCACTAATTTTTCACGTTGATCATATGCTCCGAACAAATCGACGCTATTCGAAAACGTATATGTTTGCTGTGCATAAACTTATGTATGCTTGATAATCGCGGCAGAGCTTGCGTTTTGAAAATTCCGACGCGATGCGACGGTATATTTAATTCATCTCACGTAAATCTAAAAAAAAAAAAGAACTTACGAGATTTGGCAATGTTTGTGTTATAAAGTTTGTCGATTTTGATTATTTTCCACGTTTTATTTTGACGAGCACCGATATCACGCAGTAACGCAGCTCAAATATAGAACATGGATTAAACATTTGTGTACCTCTCACTTGCAGTTTTTTATTTTTTTAATTCTTTTTTTTCTTACTTCGTATTTTTGTGCTCATTTTTATACATTACAACATGTGTGCAATTATCTCTAAGATCTTTATTCACGTCCGTAATTTGTTTTATCACTCGCAAAACAATTTGCTACAAAAGTATAGTAGAAAATTATATATTTTCGCCTCTTTTTTTTCCTTGGATTTTTTTTCTGGTGTTTGATATATCATCAGCGTCGCATATGCGTATCATAGGAAATAATAAAAAGCCCGGAATCCACCTAATTCGACTTCGTAGAGATTACGTAATGCCACTTTGTCGAGTGGACGCGAATTCTTTTGAAAAATGCTGTTCGCTTGTCATACAGATCGTTACATCGCGGAGCGGTATGAGCTTCAGGAAATCGCGTTCCACATTAAGTCGGAAATTCATTTCGAAAGAATCTTTGCGATAAAAAATTATGGAACCTCCCGTAGACCCCCCCCCCCTCCTTTCAGGAGAGCAAAACTTTTCTTTTCTAAATTTAAATCAACGATTTCATTTCAAATATTACTTCTAGTCTAAAAATCATATATGGTCGATTTCGCAGCTGGCTCTTAATTAATGTACTTTCAACCTGTTATAATTAGTTTAATCAAATCTTTTATTAAGTAACGCGTGATATTCTAGCTTTCGGTGATTAAGCACGAAACTCGTTGCTGCAGGTATTACGTATTATCATCCCGATATTAAAGCAGTGCATCCCTCGAACCCGCCGTTGAGATTAATTCGCTGTATATCCTATCATCTCGCGGGTGTAGCGCGAGTGCCAGCCAAGCATTATTGTCGATCTTGTTGAGTAAGTTCGATCGCGGTTAACTCTCACTCGGCGCCTCTCTCGCTTCTCGCTCTTCGTCTCTCACTTGGTTGTCGAATGAGTTAACGTTCTTTCGGTAAATCAAACACTTCGGCGATGACAGTACTTGACGCTAATCGATCGACACTCTCGAACGAACAAAAGTCACTCGCGAGCGGGCGCCCACTTTCCTTGGCCGCGCAATTTTTCGCGCGGCTGTTGCAGCAACAAGCGGGAGGTTGCATACGTGGGGGACGAAAAAGGAGGCGGCAGGTTGTAACGACGACAGTGGTACAGGTAAATAGAAGAACTCGTCGGTCTCGAACCGGTCTCGAGCTTTCGACGGTGAAGTGCTTTCGAAAAAGCTCTCACCCGTGCTTTTCGAGGGTCGCTGAGTCCGTGTGGAGGAGAGGAAACGGTGAATCGTACAAACCAAGAATGAGAGAGAGAGAGAGAGTGAGAGAGAAAAGGGGAGAGGGGATGGAGCGTACAGAAGAGAGATGTAGAGGGGAAGGACGTGGCACCTAACAAGTGACAATTACCGGCGCTAACGAGCAACGGGACGCCCGTAGTGTATAACCAGCCTCATAGCGGGCTCTGTAGGTCCGCTTCTCGAAGTCCCGAACGCCCTTTACCTCCGTCCCTCTCTGCATGTTTCTCTCTTTCTCTCTCTCTCTCTCTCTCTTTCTCTCACGTTCACCCTCACCCTCGTCCAGCGGCCTTTCTCAAACGTTCGTCCATTGAGAAGCATTCACTGCCGTATGCTGTCAGGTCATCGTCAAAGATCCGAACGAACATCGAGTGCTCGGACGTACTCCCGATCGGATTCTCTACCCTTTCTCTCCGATTCTTCCCTTTGTCCCTCTTTCGGCGCCGGGCGGCGTTCCGGTTTCGCTGATGCACGGCGAAATCTGACACGCTCGCCGCTCCGTGTGTCGCTTCTCAAACTCGTGTTGTTCCTTCCCGTAGTCTTACCCGGCGCAATTTGCGGAGTGATAAAGGTCTCCGGTAAAACAAGTCTTTACGATTGTAATCGAAGGAGAAAGAATTTCGCGTTAGGCGGTAAATCGCGACCCGCAAACAATTTAAAGAACACCAATAATTTTCAATTAATATTTATTATCCTCTCATTTCTTCGCGCTATTTTCTTTGTCCGATCTAAAACTGTCTTTGAGAAGAAATTTGCTCGCGTTAGTGCCGATGTTAATCGACTTTTTCCTTCATTATTATCGCGTAAAACTTGAAAACGCCAAACGGCGGCTGGCTATATACAGGTTTTTACTACTGACGTACACTGTCAGCTGTGAGTCACGGGTATCGACTGAGTTATTCGCGTGCATTTATCGTTTCTATAGCACGCGTAGATGAAATAATACAATACCGCAGGCAAGGACGGTACTCTCCTCCATTAATCTTGCAAATGAATTCAGTCTTTAGTCTTTCATAAGGGAAGTCTACAATTTACGCTAATAACTATTGACTAACCCAACATTGTATATGAAATCGTGCTACTGTCGCTATTTGTTTTACGTTACATTGTTTTATATCACTTATAATTTAAATATTTAATTATATACCTATTCTTGCAATACGAAATTAGGAAAAAAAAAAATATTTAGAACTGCTGAATTAAATATTATATAAATATTAACGTAAATCGTTTCTGCAATTTAACATAATCGTTTGAAAAGTTCAAAGTTTTTGGATTGGTGTAATATTAATTAAAGGGCGCTCTTGCAACTCTTACTCTTGCTCTTGTTAGTACGTGATAAATCTTACATCATATTTATCTGTACAGATATATATCTATATGAGTGAACCATTTGGTCGAATGGAATATTTAGTAAGGTAATAATGCAAGTGGATTATAACTTAGCGCAAGCGAGTAATCCATGATTCGATTCCGGGCTATAGTGGCGAAGCCAGTGGTGATTACGGCTTTCTAAAATTTCCTTCTAACGCTCTCTCAAACAAGCTCTCAGCACCTCGTTATCGCGAATCATGCAAATTGCTACGTACCGCGAGTAAGTCTGATCTGCGAACGCACGTAGGAAGTATTTTCTTAATGAACAGTTTTTTATTAAAAAAAAAAAATTAAAAAAATAATTATTATCTTATTTACTTAAAATTAATCTTATATTATTTCGATGCGCTACACTCGAGTGGCAAAAGTAATTTCGGATAAAGTCCAAAGACGGACATTGGTTTAGAACGTCTAGATATTCGCAGCGTCATTTATTGTTAGCGATATTCGGTACATAACATTCTCGCCATTGAATCAGTGTTGCCGTTCGCCACAAAGTGGAGTTACACCACGCGATCAAGTCTGACTAGCGCAACACTAGCAATCACTACTGACATGACTGGCATTACCCGTTTGTAATTGTCGCGTATATAGATGCAATTAACTATAAAGTACGGTATCTGTCATCTGCGATTACGCTTCGGCTTTTTGGGCGCTAAGCGTTTAATGCTCCGTTCGCGCGAAATATAATTTCTGCGTCGTAATTTTCCTTTTTTTTTTTAATTACAATAATTATTAGCTGACACAAGTGACGCGCGCAAATATGTACGTTTCACGCAAGAAAGAATTTATTTGCATTAAATTAAAGTTATATTATCTCGCGTTAAAAATGAAAGGAAAAAAAAAAACTTTTTTATAATCGAGATTGCCGCGATGTGAGATCATTGAAGACGTTTACGTTAAGGCGCGCGATAAGATTAGCGTCACTCAGACAAAACTGGATTTACCGGATTAAATTAACCATCTCGCGTGTAATTTCGCGCTTGCTAGCTACTTACGCGCACTCCCCTCAGAATTCCGCGGGAGAGGGACGGCGGCTGCCGACCGAGAGTTGCGGGTTTCGAAGGCAAGCAGGGAGCCGGTGCGGCTGCTCTACGCTGCCGTGTACCAAGGATATTGGGCGATACGTCATACGTTGCATAGCTATGCGACCCCAAACGAGCTATTGTTCCTCAACGATGAAGTACTCTCTCGGTCTGCGCCCTGCCTACCCGCGCCATGTATCTCGCGACGTGTCATGTCGGTAATTTTGGAAATTTCGACACGTTGGATTAATTACGGTGCGCGTGCACAGGCTCGCAATTAAGTACAGTTATGATTAGAATTATTATAAACTTCTTCGAATTCGTACAACACGATGAATGACATTTGCGAACGATTTTAACTTACGATCGCGAGTAACTTTGTCTTCGGTAACGTCTAAATATTACGGGTACTGCTTCTTGCGTAACGAGACACCGCTTTTGGACTCTATGACATATTTTTTCATGGTTTAGCGAAGTATATTTTATACGACGTTGTAAAATTTACGAGCGCCGAGCATCAAATGTTATTAAATTTTACGGGGTTAAACCTCTCTCCGCGGATTATTAAGATTCTCATCCCGAGGAGAAACGAGAGAGAGAATACGAGGGGAAGCGATTCTTAGATAGGAAATTGTCGGTTATTAGCCCCGTGCATATATTTAATACACTCTTGTAAACTAATTTTTTAATGGCTTCATGCTAAAATCATTGCGTTATTAGATTTTACTATCTAAATCATATTTGCATATTTAAGTTTTATAAATAAATTAAATGTTCGCCGTTTTAAATTACTGCAGTTTAGCTGCTTTTTAGATTTGTATCTCGCAGCAATTCGTGCGCGAATCCAATAACTTTAAACTGTTTTTTTTACGCTAAATTCTATATTTTTTAATTACAAACTAGAAAAAAAAAATTCGACAAGAATAAACATTGGAGATTAATATCCGTAACGTGCATATAAACATGCAGGAATAATTAGGTCGTGCGCGCCGACGTCACGGTGGTTGAAGGTGTGAGGTTTTGGATAGTGGGTGAGGGATGGGATGCAGGTATACTTAATGCACGGGTGGTTTACCATAGACCCGTACATCATCGGTTGGGTTTACGTCTGCTTAACCGCCTCGGTCATGCCGGTTTCCTCGAATCTAGATGATCCAAGCGCTGCGAATTTCATTGAATTTTCTTTTTTTATTTTATTTTTTTTTTTTTTTACGGTCAACCATAACGCCAGGGTGTAACCATACGCGCGACAAGAACAAAACGATTCCCTTCGACATTATTTTCAGACGTCATCGCGACAAATGTACATCGTTTTCACTTATTCGTTGTTATTAAGAAACGAAAAGCTCTGCCGTTCGATCGACATTACAAAAAGAACGCAATATATTTGGGAATTAAAATTTAATCGATTTCAGTTTCTTTTTACGACGGCTGTCGAATTACGTTATTCGACGCTGGCCATCGCAACAGTAAAAAGAAATTCCGTCGCTTAATGCTAGGTTTAATGTCATCGCGTTTATCGACTTATTGTTATTTTTATAACAAAAGTTAGAATCCGAAAAATATAATCTTCGTAAGATTGAAATACTCTCATGGGAAATTCATTCGCGTTTATAGAACGGGCGCATAATCGAGCGCGGATCTACGGAATTTTTCCAGCACAATTCGTTCATCTGCAATCTCCAGCTGACGTCTTTTACCTTCTTTCTTCTCCCTCTCTGTCTCCCTTTCTCTCTTTGATGCACGGTAAATTTTTATACGTAATAGCGAAAAGTGATTGGATGAATAAAACTATTGCTCAAAGGCATCCTTTGGGATTTCGTTCTTCTTACAAGAAGCGACCTTCCTCCTACACTCGACTGCGTTCCATGTCCAGACAGTATTTGAATATCGCGATATTTGGACGGGGTAGGGAGAGTGGGATAAGGATAATAAGAGGACGCGGAAGATCGAACAAGATAATCGTAAGATCGGCAAAGAACCGACGGAACAGAGGAGATCGGACAGCGTGTGCGCTCTTTGATCCGTTCTCTTTCTCCGCTATTTACGAGGAAAAGCCGAATCATTCGAAAACGGTGAAAAACATGGAAGAATTTCAACGATCTCTCCTCTCCACGCTCGCCCTCTGTTTTGGCTTATTTTCTACAAGAGTGGATGAGCTCCTCGCGATGTATCGCTGCATTCACGTCTTTCGCAGCCGTTCGTTTCGAAATACTCATCGAATTCAAAGGATATCGTGTAGCGAAGAAATGATAAAAGATTAAATTTCGAACTAAAAATTTGATTAGCCCGATAAAAAGTAAATTGAAAGATATAAAATTAAAATACAGCGAGAGGGAGAAATGTAAAAAGTTATCAATTAATGTAACGTACGATATTTCGAATTCATAAGTAACATGAATGCGTTTCAATAATTGATATTTTGAGCTTTATTTCAGATCAAAGTGAACTTTAATCTTCTCTGCAATTAATTTTTTATTGCGTCCCATTAATACAAATTTTCAAATTCATCAATAATGCATGCCCGACGTTATCAAATTCGTATCAATCGTTGCGAGCGCGCATTATCAAAAATATCGTATCGAGTGATCGATGACTAAATTCCAACTTTTACCGAAACGGCAATATTAGTTAACGAATGCAACCGCTGCGTGCTCGTTTATTATGGACGCAATGCATCGAGCCAGTCTCCTCCACCGATACACGCGCGTACTGCTGAATCCTTAAATTCCTCGGACGCGCGCTTGGTCCTTTGATCTTCGTAGCGGCAAGATAGTTTCGAAAAGTTGCCAGGCAGTTGTTTGGCTCTACGAGTTTAGCGTTACGAGTGAAGTATCGGGTCGAGCGAGCGCTAATTAATTCTCGTTTAACGCTCGGTACCCGCTCCCCGGTTTTCGACGCGAAATACTTGCTCACTGGCTGGCCAACAAATGTCGGGTATCTATTTATTTACCTTCAATTTACTTTCCTCCGCCGAGCTTGCAGTAAATATCCCGGTGGAAAAACCCAGCGTCTTAACCGCGTAAAAATTGGATATGTCTGCTTTCTACGAATGATACCGAGATTATTTACTCGCCTTTTTTTTTTTTCTTTTTTCTTTTTTTTTTTTATCATTGCTGTCTAGCAGCGAATATCCCTCGTCCTCTTCATTTTATCTGCGGATCACGTATCGAAGATTCAATCGACTACGAAGGGATATTCTTCGGAATAAAGCAAGCCGCGTTTACATAAGACACGAACATGACAACGTCAACGAAGAAGAAACGAGGTCGGAGCTCAACTCTGATAACTTTTTTTTTTTTTTTTTTTTTTTTATTCGTCTGCTGTCGATCGATAAAATATTATCTGCGTCTAACAATGCATCTCGATACTCTGGTGGATATCGCTTCATTATTTCCATCGCAAATTCAATCCGTCATTTTCAATTTGCGATAATTTGATTTGCGATGAAGTTCACATGAAGCAAACAGATAAAACACAGTCGAGCAACGATAAACTGCTCGTTCTTGATTATTTACTTTTTGCTATTCAGGGGGTTTGAAAGCTTTTCTGCGAGTTCCGTTCGATTTTCTAATTCAGTGCGTTTATATGAAAACATTGACGGAAAACCCGATCGCGTCCAAGCTCGTCAAACACTAATAACTTTCTCGATATTTATCTTTTTCTGTCTCATCAATCGATGTATAAAGTATAACAAGTTTTATTTCTACGCTTATTCGCCTCGCAGCTCTCTTCGTTTGTCGCGCGCATTGATTTTTCACACAAATATACGCCAATTATTTCCCAACGAGATGCGCCAGGGCGCTACGTTTACTCCCAACTTTTCCGGATTTTCGTGCTTATTAAATTTTAACAAAATATTTTTTTTACATACTCGCCCGTATATTCGTTCACTTAATCATCCACCTCGAATATCTCATTCTCTCTAGTTATCTAACCATCCAACCGCGCGTTCTTTTTTTCCGCTTAGCCCCCCGCTCTTGAGCGAGGAAACGATTTCCGCTCGCGACGGCGTTAGAATAGATTCGGCGAGATTAGGCAGGGAGAGACACCAATAGGATTTACCCGGGAGAGAGTGCTCGCGAAGCGCGAGGATGAAGAGGGGCAGGATGCGAAAAACGTGACGGCAAGAAGCGGTGAACGCGAGGGAAGGGAGCGGGTGCCGTATGTAGTGAGCTTTTTTACGAGCAGCGCTGAGAAGCGAAGTACGTTTACGAGCTTATGGCTCGACGTGCGCCGAGCGTCGGCGACTGTTGGCGACGAGAGCACAGGCGACAATGTCCGTAGTCCAAGCACGCATCCTTACCTGCCAGAAGTCAATTTCCTCCTGCGAGGAAGGTCCCGTCTCCGGCGATTCCTCGTCCCCTGGGACGAGCCTGCCTTCGTCTTCGTTGTCCTCCTGTCCTCGAAGAACCACCGCCGGTACTTTCTTCCTTCCCCTTCGCAATGTTTCCCGGTGACTTCGCAACTTTTTCCTCGTCGTGAGCTTTCATCGTTTGTCGGCTTAATAAAATTCGGCAGCGACGGGGCCGCGGGTTCCGTTTTTAGGCGAAAATTGGGGAGCTTTAGGCGGCTTTCCGCGACGGCAATTGACGCGGATTTCCGGACGCGTGTACGGTAACAGCCACGTGGAAAGCGTACGCGTGAAAACAACTCGACGCGCGATATACTAAACTTTCCATTACGCTGTTATAAATTCGGAATATTTAAAGCTTTAAAAAAAATTTGTTGCAAATTTGGTTAAAAGATATTTATATCGCATTGGTGTACGTATTTATGTAAATCGTAAAAATTTCTGCAGCTTGCGCTTTTATATTTAAAGAGAAAGTTATATTTCTTAGCGGTGAAGCAATTCGTTGTTTTTATTTTAATGCAAACGCTTTGCCTTTGGATTCAGCTTGTTCTTTTTTTTTTTTTATTTTTTTATTTTCTTCTTCATTTATTTCCTCTTATTTTTCTCTCTCAGAAGTAATGCAATCCCTCCAGTATTCTATTACTAATATTTGAAATTAGACCTTATTTCCTCGAATTTATCTCCCAATTAGAGCGCTATCGCGTTCCGCGACTTTACAGTTGCTTGGACGAGAATTCCCCCGTTTCCCCAACGGGCACGAAACCGTCGTGGCTCTACCGTCGCTGCCGTTTGATTTATCGCGAAATTTGCCCCGCACTCCCGCGAGGGATGTCGGCTCGGGACGACGTCGGCGGATGCTCTCGTGTGGATTCCTAATAATCTAATATGCCGCGACCTGAGCGCAATTTCATGCCTCCTCGGTCACGTGTGCCGCCGGTACTCCCACCGTATCCGTGTGTGTGTGATCTGAGAGTGTCGTATTTACCCTCCGCTCTTCCGCCGTTCCTCCCTCGCGCCGTCTAAATCCCCGCGTCTTCCACGTTTGCAACTGACGGACCGGTTACCCGGATGATCATAGTGACCGCCGGTGACTGGAAATCCAATAACGGATTAAATTCTCCCGGCGGCGACGCAACTCGCGTATCCGTTCGTATGGAAAACACACGATTCATTGAAAATTTAATTCAAGTTTTGCCGAATAATATATATTTAGGTGACGAGTGTCATCCGTCGTCTGATTTCGTTTTATAATTTGATAAGCCTGTTCCGTTAATTTAAATTCATCGAGGCTTCTCCCTGCGTTAAAATTGAGAATTAAATATACGTACAGATTGCGCCAATAATATCTTTTCTTTTTTTTCTATAAATAAATTAGTAACGATAAACGCGCTTGGAATTAAAAAATTAATTCCTTGTTCCGAATCTCTGAATTGAGTAAGTCAAGAGCGAAGTCTATTGAGTCACATTTTCGCCCGCAATCACGCGGACTCTTTCCCGATTCGACGCGCGTCGCGGAGCATTAAACGAACATGTATAACGCGGTGGATACGAGCCTCCTACCGCTTCACTCTGATCGGCTTTTATGCGCTTTACATGCACGGCGCGATAGGTATCCGCGTGCACGGCCCGCCGCGCGTTAGACGCCTTCCATATTCTATTCTATTCTGTCAGTACGAGATACCCAATCTGCAGCTGCACGCGAGCGTGCACGATCGACCGAGAACTCGATTTCGTTTCTCGCTTTTGATCGTTTACATCAGCGGGAATTTTTCTCCAGGAGAGCGCATAATCGTCGTCGAGACTTTTACTTATTTTGAGAGGACTAAAAAAAAAAAAAGCTACAATCAATCGATAACTTTCTTCATGTTACACGGTGTTTTTTAATTGCAATAAATGTGAAAAATTTAGCTTTTATTTGTTCGCGTGCATAAAAGCTGATGTCTTATACTACTCGTAAAATAAAAAATTTGAATCGCTTTTTTTTTCTTTGCGACCGATTTCTTTTTACGCGATATTAATGAAAGATATTAATTCAATTCAATTTCTTCTTTGTTTATCGGAAAATTATCCGATTATCTCTGTGAACTCTTTGCGGTGTTCATAGATTCCCATCTCTAAGAATTTTTCTCTCGCATTAGAAATAGGATAGAGTAGGTAAGCGGAGAATATGAAGCTCGTATATACGTATCCCGAAAGAGGGGGCGGGGGGAGGAATACGCTTGAGCGATTTTTACAAAGGAACAAGCTTAACCGGAGCCACTCGATCCAATCTTTCCGGATATCAAGTTGTTCCAAGAAATACTTTCTCATTTTACGTCGGATAATAACGCGGAATACATCCGCGCGATATATTGCACGGCGCCGCGCCGGGAAAACACGATACGCGCTAAAAAGAGGAAGTCGCGTAGAAAATTATTTATTCGCACTTTACTCACATTCATAATTTTGTTTGTATTGCTGCTGCGCGCGCGATAAATAGCATTTTAATCTTGCCGCAACAATATGCGCGACATAGCCGGTTGTTATCACGCTGAAATTATTTACTCGTGCGTTTTACGCGTTTCCCAGAGCTGCTTTCGCAGCGCGCAGCTTCTTTCACATGCAGCGCGTACGATATTAATAATCCCTTTATAACATTATCTCCGACAGGGACAAAAACATTTCGAAATCTCGTGTCGGGCAATTTGCTACTTTTTATATTAGCTCGAAAATTATTTAATGGCTTTTGTTACGATTTACCATCGCGACTTTTTAGACGATCATTTTTCACAGCGAAATTTAGCACAGAGATAACGTGAGCTTTGACTGCTGTTTTTTTTTTTTTTAATTAAGTAAATGACTAATATTTTTAAAACGTTTATTCGTCACGTACGGCGTAATATTGGCATCTCGATTTTGCTACTGCAACGACATGCTTTCGGATTAACAGAAAAGCGCGCGCGCAGTCACGAGAGGGGAAAAAAAAATTTTCGGTGAGCGCACGCGAAGTTTTCAAAAGTTTGCGTCGACTCATCGCGGGACCCTTAACTTCCCGAGCTGTAATAACTTATGAAATGAACTTCTAAAGAATTCATTTGATTCGGCTTCGTGACTTCGCGTGATATTACTCCCGCAGTAAGATTAAAGCGATATTAACACGACAGCAACGCAGCGAGGAACACGCGATGTCCAGTGCCAGCGATAGATCGCCCTTTCGCTGCGCCCTTAACTTCCCGCCGAGCTTTATACTATTTTGACAAGACGTACTCGCGAAGCTCGCGCGCAACGACCTCGCGCGATGCTTTTAATTGGTGTTACTCAAAGTGGAGCGTACGTGTCTCGGAGGGACGTTCTTTGGCTCACGCACGTAAACGTCCGCGACGGCGTTGCGTTAACTGAAAATTTTGTCTAGCACGCGCGGAAGGGAATTATAAATGTTTCGGCTTCAACTTTTTAACAATTACGGTTAATTGCAACGCGGGCCGGGTAATATATTTCTTTTGAGGCCGAGTGAAAATAATCTTTTAGCGGGTGTTTACAGCACTCGCGTGGCGCAATAAGGAAGTTTCGCGATTACTCAAAAGAGCCGGAGGAACACATCGCTCCTTGTCCGCTTAGTAATTAGGGATGATAGTTCGGCAAGATAGTTAAGATCGTTACCCTCTTACTTTAGCCGTTTCCGATGTGGGTCAGTTTCTTACTTCTCCCGTCCGGGCGACTTTGCGGAGAGAAGACGCCTCGTGGAAAACTTGCAGAACCAATTTGATAATATCGTTGCTCTCTCGCGCTTCGCCGTTGCTCCCCCATGGCGCTATAACTGTAGAAACAATAAAATTACACGTATACGCGCGCACACGTGCGCGGGCACATATGCGTGTGGACGTGGAGTAGCGAGACGCGCCGGCGAAGCTCCTGGGACAACCTCGCCGCCCGTCGTAACCGTTTTTCCGTCTTCCGTCTTCGAGGCTCGCGACGGACAGAGACGCCACGCTGACGCTGAGAAATAGGAAAAGTCACTTTTCTACGTTCCTCTAGGGCCGCTCAACCGCCACGACACGTGCGATCCAAATAGGGGGGGGATATTGTTTCCGAGATAAATCTGTAATTCTTAACATAAATGTATCCGAGTTCAGAAAGGGAGGAAGGAAAAAAAAAGCACAGACATACGCGTTGTCCACGTTATCGTGATATATTATACGTAGTCGAGAATAACGAAATTGTATTTTTTTCCGGCCAGAGTAACGTGTTTAAAAATAATTTTTGCGGATAATCTGGTATTTACAGAAACATTTTATACATTCGAGTTGACAATGACTAAAGAGACGCAATTGAATTTTTTAGCGGCGCCGTCCCCCGTCGGCCATCAGAGTAAATGTATTCGAGAAACATTACATTACGAAAGTGGTATGCCGGGAAAACTCTTTAAAAGAAGTGACAAATGGATGCGTTGCGATCTATGAATATTCATCATGTCAGTGCGCGGATAACGCGGATGGCGGAACAATGTTTCATTCTTCAAAAGTACATCGCGTCAACGATGAGATGTGGAACTATGTTAGAGATATTTTGTTGAATTCGATTCGCGAAACCCGCGTGTGCCAATCGGGCTGCAAATCGCTTATCTATTTCGCTCGTTGAAAGCACAATCGAACGCGATACGATTTCGTTACGGATTGATGTGACGTACACGTAACAGTAATAGGATGTAACAATAGCAAATTTAATATATCTCACATAGATTTAAAAAGATTTATCTTTAACATTTACATTATTGTTACATGCATTTTATGAAAGTTTAGCGATTTTATTGTAGATTTAAATATAGTGTTTTAACGGAGGCATAATTTTTGAAGGCTGCTTACGATGTACCACTTTAATAAAAATTAGAAATAATTTTTGCGCGATACTAAGATGGAGCAAGGGGGGAGGGGGGGGGAGAGAGGAAGGGGTTCTCTTTTAATTCTTATGACGCAAGTTACTCGAAGAAAGATGCAGGAGCTTATGAAGCGTTTGTAGGTTGTGTAATTTCGAGTTTAGAAAATTAAAGTACACCATGTCTCCTCTTTGCTTTATAACTCCATAATAATTTCATAATTAATTTTGTTTCTACTTGTTCTTACACAGTAATTATTGGATCGGGCCGGGTAGTAGCTCGTCGAGATCTTTAGGATGCCTTAATCACATTTATTAGACCCTGAAAATTCAAGGAGCGTATAAAATTCATACTGGAACTTGGGCGGGAACAACTCGGCGGAACTTCTTGATAAAGATAGCGCCGCTTCCTCGCTGCAATTTCCATAACTGGCAATTTTTAGCGGGCTCGAACGCGCCGACTTATTCTTAACCGCGCGCGCTAATTACTCCGGATAAAGTAGACGGGTCTCTTTCTCCGAGTACGAGTAAATTATTCACTCGATCATGGACTCTAGATTATTTCTCCGTTTTTATTTTATTTTATTTTTGTTTTTCTTTTTTCGTTTTTTTATTTTTTTTTTTATTTTTTTTTTGTCGCGTTCATTCATAATTAAGACGCCAAAATTGAATACCGGTCCGATATAAACACGTAATAGGTTCTCGTTATACGCGGTCGCCGTGTTTTTTTCCGAAATACTCTCGGTTCACCTCGACACACTTCGGTGCATTCAATCAATTCGGCGCGGCTCGTTTGCAATTCTGTAGGCTAACAGACGGGCCTCGATACACCCCGCTAGTGCAATTAATCAGCATCCTTGAAACGGCTTTCTTTCTCTTTCTCTCGAACATATTTCGGTCCCTCACTCGTCCTTTTCGTTTTTCTATTTTTACGTCTCTCTTTCTGTTTTTCCTCGTTCGACCTACGAGCAGCAGGCGTCGAGCGTGCGCTTAACCACCTGTACTTCGAGTCGATGTTTCATACGCAGACGACCCCTTTCTCGACCTGTTTCCTTGAACCCTGGTATATCAGTCATATCGCTAATTGGAAATCGCTTCTGCGATCTACAATGTCTCGCGAGGTATACTAGCAATTAAATGTGCGTTTACCGCGAACCGTCAACCATGTCAAACTTTTGCATTAGAAGAAAAGTTTCCGGTCTCTCTCTTTTTCTTTTTCTCTTACTTTTTATTACTATTATTATTATTATTTTTTTTTTTTTTGTTAATAGAAGATGGCATTCGTTATTTGGTTGCAACGTAGCGCGAGTACTCTTAAATATATATAATATACGTATCTTATGAAATTTGCAGTTTAATTTAATTGGTTTTTTCTTTTTTTAAACTTTAGAATAATATAATTATATCTCTAGAAATATGATTACATTGTTGTCGTAATTTTATTATTTATTACTTATTATTTTATTTATTCACAATAAGAAAATCTTCTCTTTTTACATCTTCTTTTGTCGTACTTTGAAGTTAACTTTTAGTTTAAAAAGATTTAATTTGCGTGAAGAGTAAAAGAAGTTAGCGCAAGTTTAACGCTTTATCATCACGAATGTCGTCATTGGATTTGCATGGAATTATTATAAAGAGAGATTTGTTCGAACACGACGGATCTTCTTTAAACACAATTTTCGGCAATAAATTGTGTGCTTATGGTTCGATAACGAACTTCCATTAGTTCGAGATAGGCCAATTAAAAAGAGTTAATGCGTGAGCATTAAAGTATAAAGGTAAATCATACAATATATTTATATATAATATACATATATGTATATGTATATTTTTCTTCACAAGAGGATGCAACACATAAACTTTGTGATATGCGTGTCATGCAATAGGTTTCCGCGCTGATGCCTTTTAATTGGCGCGGATGTCGTCGCGATTATACGAAAATAAAATTCTCATTATAAGCACAGATTTCCATTAGCTGGAACCGTTTGTAATGAACGTTTATTAGAGCTTGAATAATATGACGATGTAAACATATACGTTCGATGTTTTATGTATTTTATGCTTACTTTTTTCGCAACGTTGGTAATTTATGCTCGTGATATTTTACAACTGCCGTGGGATATATTAACATTTTATCAATGTCGCAGTAGAATCAATAAACGGAAATTTGTAAAATAAAGCCGATATAAACGAAGCAATGTTTTTCCTCGCTTAAATTACGATTTTAACAGATAAGTTTTTTTTTCAAAAATGATTTGTGTCTACTTGATATTAAAATATTATGATAGGAGTTATACGTATAGTTTTAATTTCTCGTTACGTCAAATATAAATTTAAGAAGTAATATGGCAAATAAATATTTCATATTTTTAGACAAACTTAATTTAACCACACTGTTTATCTTAACGTATTAAAAATCAATTATAAACTATTCCTAATAGAAACAAATTTAACCGTGTTAAGGATCGATAATTATATTTCTACATTAACGAGTTTAAATTTCTGTTAGATACTTTCTTTCTTTTTTTTTTTTTTTACGTTAACACGTCGTGTAAAATGTCACGAGTGCTATTATACCTTAAACTAAATCGCCGATCAATCCGGTCGCGGTGCTCGTGGGCGCCGTCCGTCATCTAAGTACCTGCACCGCGAGTACTCGGCGTGCACGAGTATTCACCATCCGCACGTGTATCTCGAAATCAACCGGGAAGCGAACCGAAACGTTGGCGGTGCGGTCGCGACGGAGGCGCACGCGCCAGCAGATAGTGGGAGACGGGGGATGGTTTATCTCCCCGGCGCCATAAACGTTGCAGATATTATGGATAGTGGACTGAGTTACGGGCCAATATTTCTTCGTAATTATTCTACGCTCCTACGTAACGGGAGAGATAGCATCGCGGAGAGGAGCCAGGTATAAGGGCGCTTACACCGCACCACCGCACCGGCTTCCTCTCGGGTCGTTGAGCCGCCCTCCCTTCGCGCCGTGTCCGAATTTAGATCCTGTTTTTTATTACCATCCTCGTACGTGATATCGGATTTTTTTTTCTTCATTTTTTTTTCTTTCTTCCTACGACGCTCGCGATCAACGTAGTCGATTTATCGATGTCGTTTGTATCCTTAACCGACGGCCTCGTCTCGCGCGCACATTGTTTTATCTATCCCGCCGTCGTTGACCGCCGAAGAGAAAGCGAGATAAAAGAAATTAACGCGCAAGTTCGTTGCTACGTAATTTGTTTATTTTTGTATATGAGCGCCTGCAATTATCACACTGGGTAGCAGTTCGATTTTTTTATGATACGTTTGCGCATTTCTTTTTTTTTATTCACGTATATAAAGCTTATTGTTAGTCTGCAAGAAAATCAAATCAATGATGATTTGATGGTCTTATAAAAAAATTTAGAAAACGGGATCGATTGCCGGGGAATAACAACTGACATTCGTATGCAAAGAGTCTTTCATCGCCACTTATCGAAAGAATTTTCCGGCGGTGCTTCCGCCAGGCGTTCATTCGTAACGAAAGTCGTAAATGAGGAGAAAAGAATACTTCAAGATAATGAAGGCTATGGATAGCAAGGAGTTTGTTCGTAATTGTTAGCAAAAATGTTTTTCTTTTCTTCGGGGATCGATCGGCGAAGGAGGTTCGCCGAAGTTAATTTCTCATTATTTCGCTACCCCTGGCGACGATTAACGAGGCGCTCTGTAGGAACTAAAATTATTACTGAACTCAGACGATTAGGTTCAAAAATGCTCTTCAGAACCTCTCTGGATTTTCCTAAGTCGCAGATCTCTGTGACTTTTATTTTAATTGTCGGTTTTGAAATAATTACACGAATCGCATGGTCGAATTTTGTTATTGTATTTTCTTTAACGAACAGATTAGTAATTCTTAATTAATTAGTGACCGATGTTGGTCATCCGCGAACGCCGAATTTCGAAAGCTGACAGGTTTTTGTTTAATTGCACGAATGCAGCTCGTTACTGCGACGGGACGTTTACCGATTACGTGCGCGTCTAACTCCGGATATTCACCTGTTGTCAGATGCAACACGAAATTGCGGCAACAATAGCGGCCGCGAACCAACTGACGTTGTTATCAATGAAAAGACGCTTTCCAAAACGTTAACGTAACTTTGTTGTTCTCTCGTTTGCTTTGCACGTTATTATCAATTGATGGAACAATAGAATAATCCGAACTGATGTATTTCTGAACATGAACAATTACTTTTTTTTTTCTTTCCTTTTTAATTTTATTTTATCGTTATCTTACATTTATTTGCCGAGTAAATCGCTTTAATGGTCGTCAACGCTGGACAATAGATTAATCAGGGTCCTTTTTTCGGCTTACTTGTATTTCGTGCAGTGTAATAAAATACGCGATGACTACCGCAGTCGTTCAATTTGAAAGCTTTTTTGGAAGAGTAAAAATTATTTAGATAAATGTCGGTCGAGCAATTTAGATAAACTGGTAAATATATAAATCTCTTTGTGGGAATGATCGCGTTTGCATTGAATACGTGGATTTGTTATTTTTATTTATTCATTTATTTTTATTTTTTTTAATGTACAGCGCATGCAAACGAAGTCGTTTCGCAAAGTTCGGCTCAAAAGATTCGATTGCACGCGGTGCGGGTTATTTATATTTTTTTTTTCCGTGTTAAACATTTCCCAAAATACTGTGGCGAAGTTTAATTGGATATATTCGATCGCATTTGTATCAGCAGACCGCCACGGGAATAGCATACGTAACGCGTTATTATGAGTTTTGCGAAAAATACGTTCTTCGATAAATATTATTTACTCTTCTTTTTTTTATGTTTTACAATTCACATAATGTATGCAGATGTTTTTGCACATTGTATTTCATTATTATGTTATTTCTGTGTTTTAGGATGGTCCGCATGATCGGCGATGAATTCCTCACGGAGGAGCGGGACCGAAAATATTACGCCGATCACTATACATGCTGCCCACCACCTCTCTTCATCATTCTCATCACCCTCGTCGAGGTAAGTAGATTGAGTTATTTTACCTCGTAACGAACATGGCGCGTTAGGTAATTCCCATGCTCTACCTGTTTTCTGCTCTTTGATCCTCCCGCTCTCGTCGTGATTAATACGATTTTTAACGAAATTATTTATACGCGCCCGTGTAAATGGCAGCTATGGCGTACTTATTAATCTGCGCCGTTTTCTTAAATATTTTACCCACGGCCATTCGTTGGCTTTGATGTAATTTATTCGCTGCCAAATCTATTATAATGGTCGAGAATATGAAGCTTATAATTCATAACGAGTCTAGGAATATTCTCCGTTTGGCTTGTAAATTTCTTATATATTATACCTACGTTTATTTTGCGAGTGGGGAGGGAGGGAGCGTTTTTAATTAAGAAAAAATGCGAAGACACTTATAACATTCAAATCTTTATGCCAGGTATACCTTTTGCAATTTTACGAATATTCTTTCCTTACGTACATATTATCGCTTTTAATTGCTTAGTGTGCATTAATTGCAAGAATCTTCATTTCCCCAACGCTCCGGATTCTCATTTCTTATATGCGTATGATATCGCATTACGTGATCAAAGATCACAGTTTGCCCGGAGGCAGCGGGTCTAATATTCTTTGTGCGGTCAAAAGAGTTAACTGCGCTTGCAAAAGAAGTCACGCACGCACGCTCGCTGCGTTGTCGTTCTCGATTATTTTCTACATTTTTCCTACGACGAATAAGCGAAGTAATTGTTTTTCGTTTGTAGCACACGCGCTTAGATATTATGCGTGCTTACGTTATCTTTTCTCTTTGATCCTTTGACTAATACCCGTTTTGAGATTATTTTTTTATTATTAATTTTCTTTTTCTTTTCTTTTTACGTCCTCGCGCGTACTAATGACCGTCCTTTCATACCCCTCCCTTTTCTTTTTTACTTTTCCTCCTCCCTGTGACACGCGCGGCGTAAAGATCTTTGGAACAGATTTATTCTGCCGGGCGACCTCGTTAGGTGATTTTAATCTTCCGTAAAGTAATTCGATACTCGTAAGCCACCCCTCGTTAAAAGCGCGCTCCGATACGGACATCTTGCGCAATAATGCTAATTAAAATTGCGTCAAGTTATTATGTCACGGCTTGAGTGTTCGATGGTACTGTTATAAATATTGATTTAATAGAGACAGAGCCGCGACGTCAAAGAACCGACGGGCGCGCACCACGCATTTCGGGTCATTATAATAAAAGCGCACTCACGCGCGGATCTTTCCTCTAAATTATTTTTGTTAGATTCTGCAGGTCATCAGGAATATAATGAATACACATAATTACTTTGCCCTCATATTATGGTCCCGCGCACGGTAAAATTTTAATGAAAACTGCATTATAGGAACGTTTATATATTGAGCGTTTCGGTAGCGTGGAAAATGAAGTGATTATATTTTTAAATGAGCTCGATACAGCGGTACAAACCGTGGCGCGATTTTATTTATTATGACACGCGCGAGCTTTCGTATGTTTGGATGTTGCCGATTCGTCACTTCTCGACTTTCCCCTGATTTTTTAAACGTCGATGCACAACGATAAAGTTTGTGAAAAATTATGCAAATCGCGAATACAGCACAATAGCTCTTTTTTTTTTTTTTTTTAATACACCGTGCGATACGACCGTTTCTTCAGCTTTTTGTTATCCCGTTCACCTGTTTCAACGCCCGATAAACACGAAGACAATGTATTTGTCTTTTATAATGAGCGACTTGTGCCCGAGTTGCAAAGTTACGCATGATAATGTCCCTTTGAGGATCGAAAGCGCGGTAACCATGTTTAATAAATTTTTAATGATCACAGCTTGTGAATAATTTACGCGTGGACGACAACGCGCGACGTTGGCCGCGAACAACGTTCTCGAAATTCAAATCTGAAGCTCACAATACCATTATTAATATCTCCGGCCGGAATTACGCGCTCTTACTCGCGTGTGTTCGTCGTCAGCAATATATATTCGCCGTTATAATAATAAAATTAACTCGAGCGTAACTAATGTCAAGCGGGGACGAGTAAAACGCAAGAGGAATAAAAATATTACAATGGAAAATTTTTTGTCGTATTGCCTTGTACAATTTATGCAGGGCGTAATTTAGAATAAAATTACGCAAGGCGAACTGTGTGTATAATGTTGACGGATAGATTTTATGACGGCTGTCCGAGCTAATCCCTTTTATTTTGTCATGTTATATTTGAAAGAAAAAGACCTCAAAATTAAAAACCATTATCCTTTAATTAAAATAAAGAGAAGTCGGGTGTCTTTGTAATGCAAATGCAAAAGAGCAAAATAACAGATAATTCGCGAAAAGCGTCGACTACAAAGATATTCAATATTGAAAATCACGCAAAAATTATAACGAATTATGAGCGCGGTCGAATTCACTTGCTCGTGAGTTAAAGTTACAATCTAATTAAGTCGGCTTTTAACCGGCGCGCAATCCTGTACCCTTTTTTTTCCTTTTTTTTTCTTTTTTTTTTTTAACCGCTCATCGTTTCTTGATGCATTTGATCGCTCGTGATCGAAGCGCAGGCGTATCTAGTTTGATGCTCGGCGCGCGAACACTCGCGATCGAAGTGCGCTCGTTAATTAAATCTCGAAGTACCTCCACCCGTGTAAACTGCAATCCCGGAAGCGACATGTGCGACCACCGGGATAAGATGCGTCCTAGGGTGTGGGATAAGTGCCCGCGACGTACGACGCGAAAGAGTAAATTGGTATCAGTAAGTCCTCTAAAAGGGTACTTAATTGCCACCGCTCAGTCGTCATATTTTATGATTTAATTAAATCGCAAGTATCGCGCTTCTTTTTAGCTCTGTTAAAAGGTTGCGCATCCGTAATTTCATCCGGATGGAGGCTAAAATTGGATTTTAACTCGCAGTAAGCGAAATGCAAATGAATGAACAAAGAGAAAAAGAAGACGTCGCGACATTGCCGATGAGTAAATTGAGTTTGTTTAGATATAGAGATATTTATATATAATTTTTAAATATTGTTATCTTTTTTTTTTTTTTTTTGATTTTTTATATTTTTCTTTTGACCGCCCTATTTATTAATTTCTTTGAAATTTCGCTTCCGCTTGCGATCTCTGTCATGCTGCATGAAATCGGGGAGGTCATTCTTTCTGTTTGTTCATTTCTCTATGTATTTTGCGATGCGCTAGTCAAAGCATTTTTCGTTAATTAAATTGCTAAGTATTTTGCGTCGTAAGCGTTGACGCTGGGTGATATACGCAGATTACCGCGCGAGACGCACGCTTTGTCTTTGGAAATTGCAATCAGGGAGAATTAATTTTAGGCAATTTAAGATAATATCCTGCAATCGTACGCACGTAAAGTAATACCGAAATTCAATAATATCACCGTGAATTCATGACGCAAAACAACGTTAAACTTTCGTCAGCGGGCAAATACATATTAATTAATTGGATCGTAACGTAATAACGAGATGTGTCCTTTAAACGTATAATACGCGTGGCTACGGGAACGCGTCCAGTTTTATTCGAAATTCCTTTACATTTGCACGGGATTATTATTTCAAAGTAGGAATCTGAATTAAAAATACAAATAACATGGCGGGTGCACGGGGCGATTCGATTTCTATAATGTATGCAGCGCGTATGTCGGCCGCTGTTTATTGCGAAGGAATCCCGCGCTAATTAAACCTGCGAGTGTTGTAAGTGCAGCGTGGAAAGCGATCCCGGAAGCATTGAACCGCGGCACTGCCGCCGGACGATTGCGTTGTATACCGGCGGCGGTGCCGGATAAAGCGCCCCGGCTCGCTATCTCGTCTGCCGTGATGAGTGTAAAAGGGGGAACGAGGCTGCTGTAATTTTAAACGGCTCGCAGTTAATACCCATTAGCGACCGGGTTAATACATGATTCACGCGCGCCCCGAGATTGTCACATTCGGCTCGATTCTAATTATAATTTATCGCCCGTATGCGATCTTCCCACCTGACTTCCGCCTCGCGTACCCGTAAAAGCTCCGCATCACTCGCGATGGCGCGCACGTACGCCGTGCACTTGCCCGGCCACGTAAATGTGCGTTGACTCGCGAAATCTAATCCGAGATTGTATGTCACTTTTATTTTACTCGACACCGTATCGGTGCACACGTTAACACTTTACGCTTCTTTTTTTCTTTTTTTTTTCTTTTTTTTTTTTTTTTTTACGAGACGTTTTTTAATAATTAAAATCCTGCTTTCTTGAAAGCTTAAAATCAAGTCATTACTGGTCAGCTGTTTCGCTAATTAATGCTGATCATATTCTCTCTATTATTATGTATCACTTTTGTATCTCGTGGCGAAACATTTTTCTTTCATCAGTTTTTCGTTTGCTCGCTTTTGCAGCCCTTTGTAAAACCAATTAATGACTTGTTCACGTTTTCATTACGCCGCCTATTGTAATCAACAATGCTTTTATTTGTTTACACGCGCCTTGAAAAACTGTGATGCGAGAATGCAGTCTGTTCACAAAAAGAAAGCCATGGCTAACAGACTAACAAAAATCGGAGGTGTGTTTTTCAATTATTTAATGGAAAAGCGTACACGTTGGGTTTGGAGTTATTTTTGCCGATAGGACACTTTTGTTTCCCCTATTCAACGTTAAGTCAAAAAAATATGCCATATATCTTTGAGCGAAACGCGCGAAATAATACAATTTTAATTCGCCGCGTTGCAAATTAGAATTAGATCCCGTCTGATTAGATCTTTGTGGATGCGCTGTAATTTACAACAACGCGCGTATAGAAAATATATTGTTTACGCGATAACTGCCGTTGTTCGTTTCCACTCTGTTCGCTTACCACCATATTTCGCGGCAATGAGCGCGACGCGAACTTTTATCTCGCCCGTCGGTGATGTATGGTCTCGGCGTCGCGACACTCGCGTCGTCTCGTGTAGATCTAAGGCGGTCTATAGCTTCGGTTGATGTCTCTCTTTCTTTACGAGAGTTCCTCTCTGAAACTTCCTCAGACGCCTTTCAGGGTCTTCACACCGCTTTTCTCGCCGATATGCAGCTTCCAGCGGACGCGTAAAATTTACGTACAGTGTCTCGTTTACATGCTTTATCGTTACGCAGTATTTTTTTTACAGTTTTTCTTTTTTTTTTTCTTTTTTTTCTAATTATATGTTACTAAATTTATATTACTAAATTATTCACCTTTTTTTTTTTTTTTTTTAATTTTCTGAAATGTAACGTCGCTCCCGTATTTGCATAAGGAATTTGAACTGGCGGACATTCTTCCTTTCAGCCCCTTATCTCGCATATCCTCTGCGATAACCCTGCGCGTCTTGGTGATTGTGCCTCGCGAATGCACATTCGCGTGAATGGCGAGTATGAAATCGATGGCGCATGTACGAGACGTTTATGTATTTAGGATGAGCGTATACATTGCGAGAGAAAGGTCTTGTAAAGGAAAAGAACTTCCGTTTGTCTTATCTGCTTCTGCCGACCCCCTCGCGGCGAGGGGGTGGACACCCCGTCGTTTGGCTTGGCCTTTATCCACTCGCATTCGAGTTTCCGTGAATAAATGTGTATTTGTTTTGTCGCGCAGTACCTCCGTAGTAAAGGAAAGTTGCTCCTCGGGCTCCGCGTGAATTTCCTGCCCGCTTTTCTTTTTCGCGCGGCCGACGCGTTTATTTTCTCGATTGCACGACTGTTACATATATGTACGGGATGTTTCTTGTACGAGATATATACTTCGAAACTTTGTTACGAGCAAAAGGGCTCATACGAAGATGCGCTCAATTTCTTTATTTTATTTGGATTGAAGTGGTTTTTTTTCTGTATTTTTTTTAAATATTTTTTTATCTTTTTTTTTTATACCGAAAGATTTGATATAAAGACAGTTGTTGATCCAATTATACCCTCGTCTTTAAGAGGAGCATTCTAAATGACTACCTTGCTCTTGAATATACTGCTGGACACGCCCAATCGTAGATTGGCCAACGCGTTCACAAATTCCAAACATTCTTCGGATTCATTGACCATCGTCTTTTGCACGTTGATACACTTAAACCACTCGAGGCATCCGTTGCATATCTCGTTAGATAAGTCTCGTAGGAATTATTAGTTTCGTTATTTCGAATTGCACGCGCAGGAATTATGCATCCGTTTCATTTTCTCTTTATCCCCGCGTCAGCCCGGCTCGCGACTATATTTATATTATTTTTATAGTTCTGTTATTTATACCGCTGATGGAATTATTAACAGATTTTAGTATTTTATATCTAATAATGAATTATTTATACGAGCCGGCAAATTAATTAGTCACTATGCGCTATTAATGTTGCCGCTATATTTTATACGCGTATGTCGTATAACGGATGCAGGCTTCGACTATTTATATTTATCGAACTCTCGTGTTAAATCTTCTTTCGCGTAACTCTCATAGGACCGATTTAGCGCGCGCACGTTCTTTCGCGAGCGCGAGGAATTATGGACGTGCATACCTATCCGAGTGGAGAAAGAAAGAGGGAAAAAGAGAGAGAGACAAAACGAAAAGAAAAACTAAACGGAAGGACTCTACTACCTCTCCTCTTTCGGAGCAGCTCGGAACAGCAGGGGAACCGGTAATCTTTCGTGCGGAACCGGCCTTTATTTCTAGCTGTCGCATATTTTCGCCCCGCGACGCGTTCGAGTAAAGGGGCGTCGACGAGGCCTCCGCGCCTCTTTTCGCTTCGAGAATCGATAATCTCGATCCTCCGTTCGTTCTATATACCGTGGCAATACCTTTTCTTCTCTTCCTCGCTCCCGTGAATGTCGCGCGGATGCACGGTTATCTAAATAACCATGAGGCTTTATCGACCGATACATT
The DNA here is from genome assembly GCF_019399895.1 of Cardiocondyla obscurior. Lineage (NCBI taxonomy): Eukaryota > Metazoa > Arthropoda > Insecta > Hymenoptera > Formicidae > Cardiocondyla > Cardiocondyla obscurior. Next base: position 2,170,540 of record NC_091884.1, on the reverse strand, counting down.
TTTCTCTTTTTTCCCATTCTTCCGATCTTTCTCTCCCTCTCTCTTTCTCTTTCTTTCTTTTTTTTTTATGCTCTCTTTCTCTACCTCTTTATCTCGCAACGACGAGTTGTACTTTACACCGCCGTGAAATGCGCCTCTTCACACTCGCACGTGTGACGCCGTCGAGTTCCCGTGGCCTGCGCTGATAAAAGCCACACCGCGCGTTAAGCCGTATCGATTTTTATGAGCATTACGCGCATTAGCTTGTCGATTTCGCGACAGGTCGCCCACCGAATCTCGAATGTACGACGTCAAACGGGAGAGACATCGAGCGTACAGCATTTAGTTAGAAGCGTGATTGAAGTTCGAAGGTCGTATTCGCCGACGAAGGCAAAGTTTTATAATATCGTAGAAGCTAGCGCGTATAACGCTCGCTTAACACAAATTCGTCGTGATAATGGATTTTATCCTCTTGATATAAAAATTTGTTTTCTCTCTCTCGTATAATCTATATCCGAGACCTTACCCACTTCATCGTTTCCTTCACAGCATTAACTGTAATATTAATCTTTGTTTAAAATAGTTCTCTCCTTTTTTTTTTTCTTTTTTTCTTGTAGTTTAAGAAAATTATTTTAAATAAAAATTAATATTATAGGAAATTAATCGAACGCTAATTAATATAATGATATAGTAAATAACTCGTAAGCTTAATATTCAAGTGCCTTGCAAGCTGAAAGCTTCATCGCGATTGTTTAACGTTCGTGTCTCACCTCGGTTAATCGGCGCGAAACTAAAACTCGTGGCATCGATAGGTTATTACATATTGATAGGCATACCGCGTGACCTGGAAAAACCGACAGACACAGAGCGCATTAACCGGAAGCTGGGCGACCTTGAGATAAGGCTGCCGGATATTACGAAGACATCAAAGTGGAAGGTTCCGCCCTCTTCTCTCTTTGTGTTCAATGATAGGGAACCTGCAACAAACCTCTCGCCATTGCACTTTGCCGCCCGTTGCCTATCTCTGCCTTAACGGCAAACACCCACTACCATTTCGCCCTTCCGCCCGCCCTTTTCCGTGCCTAACTATTCCCTGGCTAAACTAACGTCGTTATGCTGGAACGATATTATGAGAGGAAACAGCGATGCTCCCGCGTTGCACCCGCAAATTGCAGACATACAAATATTACGCGATTTATTTAAAATATCGGGAGGGGAAACCGATTGGCGTCGATAACGTTCGCAAAAATCCGCCGCTCGTCGACGGGATGTTTGCGAGAAGCACGTTTCAACGTTTGAAATTTAGGTAACCTACATCGTCGATTTATAGTAATAATTATAATAATAATCGTATTATTTTTCAATCTCGGCGCCTTTGCAGCGGCGCTCGATTCGTCTTTTGATTTCGATTTTGACAATTCTCGGCACGTGTTACTCGAGAGATGAAGAAAATCTAAGCTCGAGGTATTCAGGCATTATTTGAAACAGCCAGACGATACATGGCGGATATGAGAAGCGAGAAGAGACGAAATTCGAGACTGTCTGCAATGTAGCTGTGAATCTCCTGGACGTCCTCGGAAATCCTGCACAATCCCTCGCGAACACGTATATTCCATCGTTCCCTTCACGATTCGATTGGTTCCCAGCTGAGCTCGCTTATATGCTTAACCATCGCTAACGCGATGTGAATGGAAATTTATTAATACGTTTCTATCCTTTTTAATTGGTTTATATGCCGAACGTTTTAACGAAAATCGCGCCGCGAAATTATAAATTTTGCGATATTATATAAAGCGCGCCGGGCGAAACGGAATTATTCTTTCTCGAAAATCTATCTACGACGGTGTAGCCGACGAGACTTGTCGTAATAACCACCGGTTGCACAGTTCTTATAGGTTAATATACTCCTTCGTCCGTGAATTCAATTTCCCCATCTGTCACTCACGATCACGGCACCATTTAATTTAGTAGAATCCCTTCGCGGATAATATACTTGCAGTTTGCTTTACACGTGCCGGCGATTTTGCTTTCGAGCGTATTTAATATCTACGATCGTAATCCACTGAATTATATTAATTTATAATAACGCTCTGCAGTATAAACTGATTTGAGTGCAACTCTGTCTACGTGTGCAGATTTCAAGATACGCACTTAATCCTCAAATGTATTATATCTCCAGCTGATAGCAGCGCAAATTTGTATAAAACAGAGAGAAATATATTTCATAATCTGTTGGGAATATAAATTTTCGGTGGGGGAAAAAAAGAAGGGAAAAAAAAAAAAAATACGAGAGAACGTATGGTTGAAGATAACTTTTTCATTCTGACGTCAGGGCTAATGTATATCTAATCGTTAAACGTGTCCAGAAAAATACCGGCGTGCGTAAGAATCGATTCGAGAAACACGAAAAGGTCAATCCTTGAATTGACTCCGGCAAGGTTGAGCATCTTCTGTCCCATAGATTTGCATGACGAGCTCGATCTATTCCGCTTATTCGTTTCGCGGAACTCGATTCCCTCGCAAGAGGTTTGCCCATGCATCTCGGAGCGCGAAATACGCGCTGTACGCGCGTCACGAGAAGTAGTCAACCTACGTGCACACGAGCGGGACACGGGCTTGCTGCAACTCCCGCGTATAAATATATCTATATGGATGTATATAGGACCCTTCAAAATTCAATTCCGCGACTTCGCGTACTCCGGCTCGGTCCCGCGATACTCGACCGTCCTCCCCGGGGAATTAAATTTCCATCCGCTTCGATCGCGCTGCCGGAGAGAGGTCAGGCCAAATATCTAGCGCACAAACGTTCGCGCGCGAACGCGGCAGCCGATCGCGGATTATTATTTGGTGGTTGACCGCCCGCGAACGAGATCCCTCCGTTTCTCCCGAGCGCAATATTGAGATGTAACTAAATCATCTCTTCCATATCTCGCGCATCCCATTCACTCCGCTTGCCGCCCGGGGTGAAAAATATTTAACTCCGAAACGGATTAAACGGCTGTTAGATGTTGCCCGTTATTTATACCGCATATTTTGCGTAATATTTATCACCGCCGCGCACGTATACATTTTATTAAAAGTTCGTGCTACTTTTACAGATTGCGTTTTCACGTACGTAACACCCGCTGTTTCTTTCGCGCACTCGCGAATGTATCGCGAGTGATTTAACCGCTCATTCGCTAATCGAGAACCAAACGCTCGTGTCTACCGTTTGCGCGATTAATGCGGGTGTTTCTTTTTTCCCATTTTTTTTTTCCAATTTTTTAAATTGTTATTCGCCAGGCCGTCGCGATATACCTTCTCCGGCGTGCGTGTGGTTCAATGTCTAGCGTACACAGCAGTCAGTTATTTTGTTTCTTTATTTTTCCTCCCCGAATCGCTATAATTGGAGAAAACCATCGATGGTTTACGCCCGAGCCGTTCGAGCGATTAGCGCGCAACTCTCAACGCCGCGAGAGGTCTGTATACGTGAGAACGGCAATTTATCCGGCGAAAAAGCGTACTTTCATAACGTGGTATTTCCTTCGAATACGGTACGCGTATCAATTATTCCACCGCGCATTATTATTGCCTGGTCCAATTATTCCTCGCGACCGCTCAGCGGAATTTGCGATTCTCTCCGCATTCCGAGCGCGAAGGAATAAAGCCATGCGACGCGCAGCTTCCTCATCTCTCTAGCCGCATCAAAAGCATATTAGCAATATCGACGCGCACAAGCTTATACGCGTACGTTGAAGATTTATTTCGAGTGTCGCAAGATTTGTGTTCGCAAATCCATACGCGTTGCAGCGCAACGCAACGTAAGCACCTCGCGTTATAAATTAACAATATAAAAATAAACTGCATAAAAATATGTAAATTATACTCTTTAAATGTGATTAATGAACGGTTCGAGTAAAAAAAATTTTTTTTTCACATATTTAGCGGCGCTACGAAATAAGATTGATAAGACTTTTCCTTAAAAAAGAAAGAAAGGAAGAAAGAAAAGTTGCGGTGTAATTTTTAAATGCGGATACGAATTTTTTTTCTTTTCTGTATAATATTATTAGAGTAGTCGCGGGCTCAGTTGCATAATCACGCGATCGTGATTTTTCAGAAAGATACTCTCGCTCAAGAGTCCCGGGACCGCGGTCGCGACTTCATAATATTATATTTAACGGCGACGTACGGGTCGTCTATATAAATTTCCGCTGATTACCGCGCGCTCTAATAATTTCGCTCGCTAAGCGGAATTCGTAGCTGCGCGAATTTCACGAAATTCTACTAGACAGTACGACAGAATGTCTCTCGGCTGAAAATGAAGTTGAGTTAAATTTTCATCGCGCCACTGACGATTTTCACCGTATCATGTCGCCGAGCGCGGAATTTTTTGAGGATTCAGATTTCTATTTCAGCGTGTTTTTGTCCCCGCGAAATTTTCACGTATTTCGCCGCGCGAAAATTTGCAAGCTAAGTGCTCACATTTTTCTTCCGCTTCATTTGTTTTATCGCAAAATGGCATATAAGGATATGATTTTATGTATCCGTGCGAATTTCATTCTCTTTGGATTGCGGGATGCTTAACCTGGATGGGAAGCCAGTTCTCGACATTTTTTTTTTCTTAATATTAATTTTAACATCTTTCCACTTTTATTCGTTCTCTCGTTTAGTATAATTTTAATAAAATTTTAATTAATAGCAATAATCGCTCAATCAAATAAGCTGTTTCTATACGTAACGCTTATCGACTGAATGACCTCGCGGAGGCTAAATTGCAATTGCAATAGTCGCCGTAGTTGATTCGTGATATCAATATACAGCAGTAGCAGAACGTTACGACGTACTCGTAATATACTGTAAGTGCACAGCTCATTAATATCATACAGAAGCCATTGTTCTACTCCGTCGCGTCGCTCTTTCTCGGAATCTGCAGTGTGTAATATTTTCGGCGCATGTAGTATGCTGAATATTATCGAGCCGAAGTATATTACGTATTTTACAATATATCAATCTTGCCCGTCATCGTTGCAAAAAGTTTTTTAACGAAAAATTGAACGGATCGATGACCCGCGATTGCAGAAAAGTCGTAACGCTCTCTCGGTAAGATATATGCCCGCGAACGATTTGCCTGTTGATCAGTTTCCCTTTTTGCGAGCTTCGGTTGAAACCTATTGAAACCAACGAATTGATCAGCTTGACGGTAAGCCGGTGATAGCGAAAAATTGCAAGGAAAAAAAAAAATAAAAAAAAATAACAGTTACACATACGCGAAAAGCTTGATTCGTACCGAATGCAAAACCGCGTGAATCTCGCGTACATTTGTCGCGCGACAACGGCAACGGATGCACTCCGCTAATGGAGCTCATGTACGAGCGATAAAAAACAGAACGGTAAAACGTCTGGTGGAATAAAACGCCGCCTCGGAGAAAGAGAGCTCTCGGATCCGCGTCCGTGGTAAACGGAATATTTACGCAGTTCGCGGGAGAAATTGCAATTGCGACCGTCGGTTCCGCGCACAGGTGTAGGCGCGTGCGATATTTATGCATGCGACTCCGCCATGACCGGATACGCGTATGCGGGATGACACAATATCCAGCGATATCAAATTGATGTTTATTCAAGTGGGCGCAACATAGGCGACAGGCTTAACGGGGAGTTGGACCGAGCGGGCATTACTGGCGGATCTTGCCACGATCCCCGGCGCAGCGTGTGCGCGCGTACGTCTTTACCGAGAAGGACAGCCGAAACGGAGGGTAGAGGAGAGGCTTCTGTCGCAAACATAGTCCCCGTCTATCCCCTCGCCACATGTGCAACACGCTGTTGCCCGTTTAGCTGAATTATGACGTACAAGCAAGATAGATACGTATAGGCGTATAGCGGCACCCATGTCAGCCGCGTCGTCGCCCCCAGGCGACCCCCTTATAATACACCCAGACGTCAATTTCGCGCGCGGCAACATGAAATGGGTCTTTGGGGAAATAGGCGTATTGTCTGCAAACTTTATACGTCCTTAGGGGGAGTAGGGAACCAGCTTCGGTCCGTCCGAGTAAAGGCGCATCGCCGGACACCGAATGACCGGGTCGGCGTTATTAACCTTTCGACGTGCGCGATACGCATCTATTGTGCGAATTTATTGTGTGTGCTATCTGATAAAATGAGAGCGGCGACACCGTTAACCTTCGCCTTTCGACGCGTTATCGATTCGCGATTATTTATTACTACGCGACTCGTGCTTCAGCGCGTTTGAAAAAATGTAGGCTAGCCTCGATGGAAAATAATCGATAGCAATTAACGAGATTACGCGGAATAAAAGAAAACTAACGCCACGCGATTTAAAACTCTTTTTCGCACATACGAACGTATTTATATTTTCCCTATTTACGTAACGAAAAATAAGGCAGTAAAAAATATTATGTTAATTTGTAGAAAATTATTTAACTGCATATCGCGCCGTGTGAAACGCCGGCTGATTTATTTATTTTCGGGCTTTTGAAAAATCAGACGGTTCGACGAGATATTAATTTTGGAATACTCTGCGAGAACTGGGGGGGAAGGGATTTAAATGAAACGCGAGCAGTTAATCGCGGGATTCACCTATGTTTCACGGCTGCATTGACGAGCTAGAGATAGGAGGAAGCGTCAGAGCCAGGCGAGGATCAAACGAACATCCACCGCAAAACGTGCCGATCCGGTAAAAGCGTAAATAAACATTAAAACGCGAAGGATAAATCCAGCTGTTTGTAAATGTAACGCGGCATTTGCGCCGTGCGCCCCCATTGAGATCATACATCACGGGCTGCAGTATGCACCCCGGCAAATGGATGAGGGCACCGCGGTTGCCCTTTTGGCGTCTTTCCAATTTCGATAATCTGATCGCGCAATCATTATTATACTCTATTATTGGCCTCGTTATTTAACGTCTGTTAAATCCCAGGAAACCGCGCTGTGTTTCCTCTATTATTTTATCCGCTGGAAGTATATGTAGATCGGAATTAGGAGATCTCTTTTAGCGGGTGGAATAAATAAATTTGTTGTTCGGATACATTTGAGAAAAGTAAAGGCAAACAGAAAATTAATTATGAGGCTAAAGTTTAATGAAAGTACAAACAAACGAACTAACAAACAAACAGGATAAAATTTATTATAGGTGAAAAATCAAAAAATATCTTTTTAATTTTTTCTTTTTTTTTTTTTTTTATTGAGATAAAATCGAATAAAATTTTACATTATGCGGAACGTTGGCGTTGTTCGTTACGTAGATTATCGCGACAAATGCCTTGAGATTAAGCGCTGTTTAATCATAAAAATTGTACGCGGGAGAAGCCAATAAACACCCCTGTTGCACAGCGGGATGAATTGAAGGCGTGAGAAACATACACAATATCTCGTTTGTCCGTTTTATTCTTCGAGTACGATTTTCTAAAGACGAAACGAGTAGAACGGCGAGGGGCGTTCTTCAGGGTTTACTTTAGAGTCTCTTCTCTTCGCAGCGAGCTCTTGGGCGAGAAGTAACACGATTTCGGCGCGACGCACGGAGGGTGAAAGGTATAAAACGGAGGTTTTCACGAGGGCGTAAGCCCGCTAACGAGCGACAAGCAGCGTCGAGCTACTCGGCGGAAAATGAAAATCTTTTTTAGGCGACGACTAAAACACCGGCGCAAGAGGCGGTGGATGATGCACGTTATATCACTCTTCTACAAAAGCCAAGGGTGCGATAGATACAAACCGGGTACCGGTGGGGGACGAGCGTGGGATTTTAGAGCGTTAATCGTCGCGAGAAAAATTCTACAAGTCCGCGACAAAACAAATTTGAAAGCGGCGTGATTGAATCACTTAAAACGCAAAGCGCGTACGAATAGTTTTTACTCTAATTGTGAAGCAGTAATTTACTTAAGAGGGTATTTATATTCGCAATCAGATTCAGTTCCGGAATCGCACATAAAGAAAAAAAAAAAAAAGAGCATCGAAAAAGTACATTATTTCGAGAACAACGAACTGTTCTTAATTGTTTAATATCGACGTTTTAATTATTCTTTTAAATGAGGGGTAAATAATTGGGAGACTGCAACCGCGCAATAAACGGAGAGATATTTACGTTTAGTTTAACAGTAATTGTGATCGGAATGCAAGCCAGAAAAAAAAAGAAAAAAAGAAAAAAAAGAGAAACGCGTTGATTGTTCATGAGTAGTATTAAATAACGTAAAGTAACTTTTTGACACCGGTGACACAGGGATGACACAGGGACGTGGATTAACAATGAATTTTATTACGTTATAGAAAACAGCCTTATGAAGCACGCGTTTGTATTATGTAACAAAGACCCATTGTAACGCGTTAAGTTACAGTTGTTATGCGACTACGCAAATGTAAATAAGCTCGAGCGTGTTGTGCGTTTAATATTATATTAGTTTAACGCGTACGAAGATAGCTCTGAAAATTCGCAGTTTATTCGGTGAGATAATATTCTAAAATTTTTATTTATCAACTGAGACGATTTAACATAATTTTAATAATTTTACGAGCGTCGGCGTTAATTTTTTTTCTTTTTTTTTTTCTACAGCAATTAATTTAATGAAAGTAATTGAATGAAAGTTGAAGATAATGTAATTCGTTCGATCGATTCGAAATGGAATTTTAGTCTTCCTTATAAAATCGGGGGCGCGAAGATGGAAAATAAACATCTTTAACTGCGAAAATTATCTTTCCTGGTGCGTCGTTTGTGTAAAATAAATATCGTTAATAATAGAAGCGAGGGAAGAGAAGATCTAATGAAAATATATATTCATTTATTTTATATAAGTCGTTTAAACTTTTTCGTTTCTTTAGTATACTTTGGAATTAATTGAAATAATACCTATTAACGGTGGTGTACGAAGATGAACCTACTTGCCACAAGTTATGAATATACAATAAATATATGTACAGTAATAACTACTGTATAGTAATAACTACCCGAGTGGAAATTGATTTCCACCGTTATTTAATAATTAACTAGGCCAATTTGTGGTTCATCTCGTGGCTGTCTAGTAAAACTGTCCAGCACTGAGCCAGAAATGTAACGCTCGAAACGTCTAGATACTAAAAAAATTATTCCTGACTAATAACGTGCTAAAATAGTTTGATTCTAAATGTTTTTCGTCGCGTATTTGTTTGCTGTTTAGACGACCGACGCTAGGCAGATTTTGTTACGACGATCGCTCCTTCGATAATCCGCGATAATTTCAGAGAAAGATTTATCGGCGCAAGACGTTTTACCTTAAATGCACCACATAAATAATTATGAGGTACTCGAGGTACCTACGAAATGCGAAGACAAGGATTTCGCATCCGACTAAACGAAACGACTGCCGGGAAACGCATTCGAGATTTTTCTCTGGAACGCTGGCTGCTGAAAAATTCACGAGAATTTCGTATTCGATATTTTGTTGGTCGTTTTACAGCCGCTCGCCGTTCATTCGTAAAAGCAAAGTACCGAAGTACGGAATCATATTTACGGTCTTCCCGCGTCGCGAACTTAGTACGACGACGCGAAGGTTTCTTTTACTCCGCTCGTGCATTTCACGAGCATCACTTAAATTACGTTTACTTATTGACAGCCCGCCGAAACCTCATTGTTCTTCGCGAATCTTCTTGAAATTTATTATTACTTTTTATTTCTTTGCCAATGCAAATTATAGATACAAGTTTCGCAAAGAGAATGTTCTTAACAAAATTAATTTTTACATGTTTTCCTCGTACAAGCGCCTGGCAATGTAAGAAAAACCATGCGATTCACGCGCAGCAGCAGGTTTGACGATACAGCAGGTGACTCTAATAGAAAATTTTAAAAAAATATCAATTGTAGAGATGCTGAAAATATCCGCTGTCTTCAAAAAAAAATTACGCGTCTCTAATTGTATTTTTAAGTACACATGGCGCTACAGATAAAGCCCTTAACGCCGCGCCCTGGCGCCTTTCGTCCTTTTTAGACATTTATCACCCAGCTTTCCAACCCGCGCGACTGTATCTGGTTTTCCTCCGGCGAGACAACGTTATACTTCTAATGTGCTTGTATCCACGTCGACACATTTGCGCGGGCATTAAAGACACCGCCTTTGAGCCGGATCAAGGAATCGCGACGTGGTAAAAATTTCCTCGCTAAATTACGCAATGGCGCAAATGCATCGCGAACGTTAAATCGCAATTCTATTAATAAATGCAAATTATGAAATATAATTTCTACAAGTAATTTGTATAGAAAAGTACGCGGATTAAACTTGTCGCTGGCACGCAGTTAAAGCGCTACGTCTCGTACGTTAAACGGATCAGAATGGCACGTAATTATTTCTGGTCGGCAAACTCGCCGGCGGTGTAATCAAACGCGGATTAAAAGTGCCGCCCGTCTTCGTTAACGGCGACGGAAAAAAAAAAAAAGAGAAAAAAAGAAATTCGAAAAATTCCCGAACTACGTTTTTAAACTTTCGACAATTTTTCACCATCGTCATAAAAGGCAATTTAACCTATCGAGGCTTTCGTACATTCGATCCCGGCACTTTCCAAGTTGCAAACACGACACCACCTGATCCTGTCCGATCAACACCGATGTCGGATTGTCCTGTCAGTTATCGGGCACTAGCGTTTAAACGTCCGCCACGTCGAAGAAACGGCGAGGCGAAAATTACTGTAATTTCCTCGCGCCGCGAACGGAAGCCGCACTCGTCGCGGATATAATCAAGTCTCAATTACGAGCGCCTGTCTTAATCAACGAGGGAATAAAGATCGACAAAGCAAAATTAACCGCGAAACAAATCGCGCACGCTGGAAATTAATTGCGCTCATTTCTCGAGGGAGCGGATATGAATTAACTTATTAATTTTTAATTTTTCATCACAAATATCAATTCGCAAAATTCGGCGACATTAATATATTTAAAGGTCTTCACTTCGAGATTAAATAACTTTTCAACAACCTCGCGCGATATAAAAATTATTCAGCTTAAATACAAATTTATAAGTTTAACGTGAATAATAAATTAAATGGCTAGTTATTGAATTTAAATTAGGAAATAATTAAATCGACATGATGGATTTATTGTATATAATTTTGTATAGAGATTTATGTGCCGTATATAGGAATATAAAATACGCGAATAACACAACGTCAAACAATTTTCTTCTCTGTCGATGAAAAGCTTTTTTCGCTCCTCCCCACTCGAAATTTAATTGTAATTAAAATTAGAAGGCTGGAGCTTGCAAGCTTGTTTAATCATTTGGTTAAAAATTAGGTTTTTCTTTAGCACGTGACCAGCAGCGGTAAAAGTTATTAAATTTCTGGCACAAAGGTAACGCAGAAATTCGATAAAAAAATATTACACTTCTTTCTGACGACGTATTTACGGACTTAATTACATAACATATATGTTACACGTGATATAGTATATGTAACACATATATACTATATTAAGAATTTTCAAGATTGACCGCGTTTATCGACTCTACCGTTTCCTCTCACGGGAAATGAAGTTTGTGTGACAAGACGATGATTACATCCTGTGGAATCAAATATTAGCGACATATCGAACTTTCATAAAACTGGGACGTTATTAATTAATTTAAGTGTACAAATATTTTTAATTATTATTACAATAATTACAAGTTAAGTATAATTTAATTAGATAATGTATATCTTTTATTATTAATTATCTATGAGTATAAAAGAAGAAGAAGTAAAGAAACAAAAAAAAAATTGGGTTTAAATATAACTACTGCTGTTGTATGAGTAATTTTAATGTTTCGGATATACGAGCCGGGCGTGAAAGGGATTCTAAAGTAGATTTCATTAAAGTTTCCGGTTTTTAGTGTCGTTTTACGCCGAATTTGTTCCCTCTTGTGTCTACTTTTAGTAACGCTGCTTGAGGGACAGCAGATGGTCATCTTTAGTTTCCCTAATTAATGAGGGTCACGTGGAAGTCTTTTCACGCGTTTAATACTACGTTTAGTTTTTCATCTGGTTAAAATAAGAACTATTATTTTAAACTTGTACGTGCATATTTTTTCAGCGAATTTCTTCAGAAAAAAAATTTTTTTTAGGGTCTAAAGATGGTGATTAGGGTTTAAAGGAGATGCATAGTTTTCTGAATGCTATTGTAATCCTTTTTTTCTTTTCTTTATAATTATCGCTCGGTCGTTTATATTCTCGAAAAAAAGGATTCAAAAACATTACCGTGAATAGAGCGGAATTTGTCGAGTGAGGGAGGAAAGTATGTCTTTTCCATATGAGCAAATTGAATTTCCTGTTATTACAAAAGTCGGCACCCGATCGAAGCGTGCGTTCGCCTGATACCGGTGATCACGTATTGTACTCGCAACGATCGTTTGTGTCGTAACTCGTGCCGCGTTCGTGTATTTGTTCGGCACAAAGCAAACCCGCACATTTATTAGGAGCATCGGAAAGCAATCGATTATCCACGCGCACACTTGCGTTTAACTTTTGTGAAAGTACGATGTGCGTTGTGGATCAACGATAAAATTATGGTCCCCGAGAATTGTCGAGTTAACAATCGAAAAATTAATCGATCGCACCTGCTCTTTTTTCCCTTTACAAAAAGCAAGCAGAGCCCGACAAACGAATTTTTAATTGCAATTTAAATGCCATCGTAATAGTTAATCTACTTGCGCCGATTTTTTGCTAATTCTAATCTGTTTTTTTTCTTTTCTTTTGCAGGTAAGCAAACAGATTTTGGTTTTACTCTGAGAGACTTGATGGGGTATTTATTGCGAAGAAAAAGGATTCCGAAAAGAAATACGTAAGGTTGTTATCATAATTCGGTTATTTAGAATAATGGCTTCCCTTGAATATTCTAAAACGCTCAGATTTTTTTTTTCTTTTTTTTTTTTTCTTTATCTAATTATGAACTTTACATGTGAAACGTGAAGCTTATGAGATTTTCTCGTCTGCGAGTTATGTAATACCTTTAAAGCGCCGTTTTTAAACCGATAGTGGATTAAGTCGGAAGCGTTCGTTTTAATTTTCGAGAACAAGAAATCGACGGGGCGAAAAGATTTCTTTTGGAACAATTGCCAGATTCTCTAATAAGGTCGCGTTCGGCCGAAATGTTTCTCCCGTCGATCCACACCAGCTCGCGTGCACGTTAGGCTACTGTCCGTTCCAGCTGCTCACGACTATGTTCCCAGTTCCCGTGTTCCCGCGTTATGAATGTATTCGGCTTGTTCGAGCGAACGAAGTACGAGAGTGTCTCGACCGTTTGCATCCCTCTTTCCCACTCTTTCGCCATTTATTCGGCGATTAATCAATTTCGAAAACGGCGGCGTAGCCGATCGCTAAAATTGAATGGCCCCAGACTGCGTGCGCTAATATCGAGGCGGCGCAATTAATCATTTTGCAGCCAGAAAGCTGTGCATAATTCTGTGTAATTATTTGACATTGTCGCGGGAATTGTGCCCAGCCTTGTATCAATCAATTATCGACAGATGCCGATCAAATCGCGCCGAATGAAAATCAGCGCTCGCCAAAAGAGAGAAAAAAAAAAGACAAAAAGCTGTTATCTACTTCATTTTTCTCCGAATTTAAATATTTCACCTTTACGTAATTTTAATCGATTAATTTTATATGATTTAATTTAATTTAATTTTTTTCTTTTCCTGCAACATTCGCGACGTCCTCGGGTATAGAATTTCGAGATCGTCTGCCGCGCGAAGCCGGTATAAAGTATAGATAAGTGAGCCAGCGCGTCGTCGGCATAAAAGATTCAACATCCTGGAACATGCGAGGCGGCAACGCGAGACCTACGACGGCGCCTCCCCGTCGTGTGTACTTTCCTTCCCTTCTCTTTCTTCTTTTCGTAGAAAACAGCACTGTCGTGCGTGAGGCGCCCGATATGCGAAAGGGCGAGGGAGGAGAGGGAGGGTCTCGTCGCTTACAAGAGGGTGGAATCGATGCCACCTTTTATCGACCGGCTACTTCGCATGACACGAGTGCTAGTTTTCTTAACTCTTTTTCTCTTTTACTTCCATCTTTTTTTTTTTTCATTCTTTCTCTCCCTCTCCTCCCCCTTTTTTTTCTCCCTTTGCTTTTCTCTGTTCATCTAATTACACTCGCAGTTTGACGTTAGCTCCTTTTCTCTATTTTTATCCTGCACTGTGGATTACTCTTATCCACTCGTACGCTTTCTCATCGCTATGTACTGACAACAGTACATGCGGAGATGTGACAGGATTGAGAGATAAAAGACGAGAATGGCCTCTGACAGAGGGAAAAAAAAAGAGAAAAAAAAAAAAACTTTGGTATCGTTAGGAACACGGCTTATCGGAGCACTCGATGAAATTAGCTCCTCATGTGCTCTTTTTTTTATTTTTTTTTCTTTGCTTTCTTTTTTTACGTTCCAGACTTCCCAATATGATTTCGTTTCTTCGTTAATACTATTGTTGTAAATTAAAAAAAATTACTTCCGATAGATAAGGGATATCTCGCCAGTCGCGATAATGAGAATCGTTATATTGCTGTGCAATAAATAACGGCTAGAACGGGTTCGATTGTCGGAATTGCACGCCGCTCGGTTAACTAATTACAGATCGAGGACGTTTGATTAGAATGCCAATTGCCAGGTTGCGCCAGTTTTACGACAATCAAACGCACGCTGCCTCGTAGCTTTGTCAATTTCCCGATGTATGGTGACGTATGATGACGATGATCATTGCCGTAGCCCGGCAGAGTTATTAACGCAGTCGCGCGTGTTTATATCGACCGTACGTGGGCTTTGATCCTGAGATTAACGCGTACGCGAAGTAGGGAACGGCACACGTAAAACGTGGGGGTGGAACATACGTTCACACGCCCGGTAATATTGTTATCTATCCCATTTCGTGCATCTTTTATTAGCCACGCACGCGAAGGGAGAGAAAATGAGATACTCCGAATTTATTGTAACCAGGGACACATTTCCCCTACGGTCAGCCAGCAAATTAGGAAATTGTTACTTTAGGGACATACGCGGAGGGAGTGTAAGGTACATTCGAGGGAGCAGGCAGTGGAGCAATCACTTAAATAAGGTGTTTCCAATCCTGTTGGCGAATGTATTTAATATTACGTAGTACATTTTTTTTTTTTTAGCAATATATAATTTTAAAATAATTAAATTAATACAGAGACTCGAGTCTCTGTATTAACGAGTCTAATTAATAATGGTAAACGGGACAAATTAATTTCTTTCACGCGAACAAAGTTAAACAGCACGAACTGAAAATTTTTCGGGCAAGAAAGTAGGTCTTGTTTTCGTTGCGAAACACGTGCTCGTGTATTACATTTACAGTCGCGTTGTTACGCTTACTCGTTATTTACCTTTTATAATCATATCGATGAGTTACATACGATTACTCTAAATTAGCTTATACCGCCGCATCGTCATGTACATTCCTTGTATTCTTTTGGCTATCTCTGATACCGAGATCTAAGCTGCGCTTCGTCGATCGGGCACGAGATGCCCGAGAGGAAGAATTCACCAGAGAATGCTGGCGACATGCATTTGTGCATCGCACGAAGTTTCCTTGACGAAAAATTCCTTTGTGCTATCGAGAAGAGAGTTACGGAGGAGGACGGAAATTTTCTTTGCACGAGAGTTTCGCGTGTTATACAGGATACCTTAGGAATACCAGATGCCCTTTTAAATATGAGTACTAGAGAATAAAGTAAGAAATATGGCAATTCTTTTTTTTTTTTTTAACGAGAGATAACGCGATGCTATTAATTTTGCAATTACTACAACTGGCTCGCTTCCGTTTTACTCTTATATCTTACTTTTATGGAACAGAATTATTTCACGTTGGTATAATGGTTCACTTTTTTCAGTTATGGAATTATTATATCACGTTTTAGTATTTTGGGCTCTTTAAAAAAAAATGAGCACTACAAACATCTATTATTTTATATGTATACCTTTTGGATAACAAGTTTTACATTTGTCTTTATTATTTATCTACTCCAGTTTTTAATCAATCAAATACAGGTTTTATTTTAACTCTTTAATTGTGAAAACGAAAATAGAAAGCTTGTTTATTGTGCTCTTTACAATTTGAATTTAATTTATGTATGACTTCTGTCAATTTTATGTCTTGTTACATTTATAATGTAATATAAAATTGACAGCTTGAGTGTGTGAGCTATTTTTAATGATCTAATTAATTTCTTTATTTGATAAATAGTCTACAGTTCTCAGTTTAAGGCATCGTAAGCTTCCAATTTTTTTTCTAGAGTAAATAGTCTAGAGTAAATTTGGTAGAAGAGTTACATATTTATAAAATCAGAAATATTCTATTTGATAAAAATAGTATTACGTGTAAATTGTCATTTTTGGAGATTGAAAAGGCGTTTTATAACAACGATAATCTAAGCTTTAAAGTAGGAATCGTTAAAAAACATGCTTGAGCGTCGAGCAAGACGATTATTTTGTTGTGGAGATAGTGGCTTCGAGCTCCGAGTCTCTGTTTACATTTTTTTTTAATCGTCTCGGCGTCGAGCTCGTCATTTCTGAGAACTCGGTGCGAGAAGGACAGCGGTCAGTAGGACAACCGGCGCCATCGTCCGTCTCGCTTCCTCCCTCGGTTCTCTCTTTCTCTCCAAGGGCCGAAATCTGTAACCGCCATCTTAGTCTAGTCGCGGAGCTTCGGTCGCGCGGACGTGTTGCTAATAGCTCCGCAGTTTCGCGCATTTTTTACCGCGGATAGGACATTGTCGGGTACGAATTAGTGTCGACGACGTCGACTCGGGAACGGGCGATCGTATTCTATACATATCCGCCATTCCACTCGTCGTTTTGCGCTCCCTTTCGTCGTTCGAAAAATTGCTTCGGAACGACGAGGTTACGGAAGCAGCGCGAACGGAGCGCTCGCGCGCGGCGCGCTCCCGCATTAATCCGCGTATTATTCGGACACTTCCGACCGCCGCGGCTGCCATTAAAATTTTTTTCGGCAGATTCCGGCGGCAGTCACTGTCGGTGCGCGGGATCCGCACCTCGCCCGCGCTTCTTCGTCGCGGCAGTGATTCTCATTCGGTTCCGGACGAGTGACTTTTGTGGAGCGTGAGATAGACAAAGTGTTTTGTGTGGCGGCCGGTCTCATTCACCACTCGTCACCGACGCCAATTAGATCGGAGGATCGAACGTATCTTGTTATACAACGCAGCCGCGTCAAGATCCGTCGGATATTCACTCCCCTCGCCGCGCCTCACCCCGCGATCACGTGATCGCGCTCGAGCCGAAGTGGCTAAGCACGAAAAATCTCCTGTACAGAAGAGATGGGTGACCCTAGGCGCGCCGACCAATCAGAGCGCGCTATCGATTGCGTGATCGATAATGTTCCACGGGGCTTGCTGCGCACTTGAGGACTTCCGCCCGACCACGTGCCACGCATTGATTCTCGAGACGTATATCGGAGGCTTCTGGGGTGTTCTCCTGCGCTTTATCGTTGTGAATTTGTGCCTCATCTCGTCCTGGGAGCCTCGTGGACTGCATGGACGTGCACAGGACATCGCCGCTGCCCATTCTTCTACGTTTGACCGGGCGAGGGAAGGTGAATCGCCGTCTCCTTCTGTACTCCGTCGTATGAACCTTGCGTACTCTTAGTCGGGCGACGATACGTAAGCATCGAGGACTCTCATCTTGTCTCTACAGTGATTTTTGAGGAACTTGTGGAGGACAATGTGCGTGGCCTGTTTCGATACAGTGATCTTTGATGAACTTGAGAAGGACAATGTGCGTGGCCAGTTTCGACACGCTGATTTTTTAATGGACTTGAGAAGGACAAAGTGCGCGATCGGTTTCGATACTCTGATTTTTGAGGAACTTTAAAAGGACAAAGTGCGCGGCTCGTCTCGTTCGTTTCGTGCAAGTACTCTACGTCGTTCGTTCCGCCGACGAAAATCGAAGGAAGGATTAAACTGCGATTTTTGGACCTCGCTTAACATCGTGGCCAGCTTCTTATTTCGAGCTCGAGGACGTCTCGACGAAGGCCCGGAGGAAGCTACGATCATTAAGACTGCAAATTAATACAGCAGATAATAGTTTGTCGCGTTTTTTAATTTTTCGTATTTAATCGTCGCGATAGTTCGTCGTCGGTCTTTCGGTCGTTCTTTCGGTCGTCTTTTCGGTCGTTCTTTCGGTCGTCTTTTCGGTCGTTCTTTCGGTCGCTCGTTTCTGTGAGTGAAAGTGATAGTGACTGATTATAAAAATAAAAGCAGAGCAGTGTAATATAGTGCCAAGTGATTTAAAGTGCTACAACACGCCAGGATAATCCAGAGGTTCCGGAATACTACTACAGAAGGAAGGAAGGAAGGAAGGATGGAAGGATGACTCGAAAATCACAACCGGAAGACACCCAATGTAAGTAAATCTACAACACGCCCATGGCTGTGAATTACTTAATAAAATTTTCGTAATTACCTAAAAGAATTATTATAATTATCTAATGCCCGAATGTAATAACGTGCGCTTTGTAATATCTTAATTTGACTAAAAATTAAATTAGAATATAATTTTCTTAAATTGCGATTTCAACGTAGGTATTTTATTTGATGCACATGTTATTCGAGAAACTCATCTAATCAGTTTCGGATCGAATCGTATTTCGAAATATCTCTAACGGAACGTGATCTGTTCCTAGTTCTCTTCCTTGAAGAAGAAGTGTGCAATCTTTTCGTAACGTAAAATAAACCACGTCGAAAATGTAGACGTGCATTTTTAAAATCCACTAGTCTATCTTAGTAAAAGAAAAAAAAATGAAAAAAAAATACTATTGCTTTCGTACAATAATATATATAATTTTTACAACATTTTATTTGAGAGAATTTAATTTTTTAAGAATCGTACTTAAAATATTTCTTTAGTATTCCGAATTATAGAACTAAAATTAAATTTAAAAAAGAAAATCCATTTTTTTAATGCAGAAATAATTAATTTAACGGCCTCTCGGCGGCTAAAAGAAAGAAAATTTAAGCATTCTTTGTCATTCGATTATCGGACGTTTAGATGAGCTTCGAATAGCTTTCCAAAAATTTTTACCGAATATCGATATATCCGGTCGCTGATATTAGATCAGGAGCTCCGAAATCCTCGGACGAGACGCAATCTCGTCCATAGAATTTTCCTGTAGGGACCGAATGGGCGATCTTGAAATGTCGGGTGGGTGCACAGACGGTCGGTCTAACCCTAACGAAAGGGTCGATCGAATTTCTCTTTTGAAGGGCGAGGGATTTCTCGAATCTAACCAAACGTAGAAGTAACGCCGCGTGTGTGTTAACGAGGATTCAGTGCGAGCTTCCATTTCGGTGTCGGTACATGGGGTCGTCTTCGTTTGACCTCTCTCTATCGCCGGTTTCTACCCTTCCCGCCCTTATCTCGTCTCCTTCATCCCCCACGACAGTTTCGTGAATTTACTGCGGCGCGCTTTCGCCAAACCAGGAAATACAGCGAGAATAGGAAAGCTGGGGGGAGGGGGAGGGGACCCTGTCTAAGCTTAGGACGCACCGAGGACATTCCAAGATCTCTAAGCTGGACTTTAGGATACATATAGAGACCCTGACGATTATCCCTGTCCGATAGGAGAAAGTGGGAGGAGATAACTCTCGTCCGATGCACATGTGTGCGGCTAGCATGTGTAAGAGCTCATTGGATTCGAGCTTTTCTTCTTGTTCTTTCTAGATTCTTTTTATCGGAACAAGAAGGACCGCGTAGTTTTTTTTTTTTTTTTTTTTTTTTTTCGAGTTTCTTAGGGAACTCTCTTAGAGCTTCTACGAAGCTAACCTTCTACGAAAGACGAACGAGGGGTAACTATTAAACAAACTAACTTTCAGTATAAATGATTCCGCAGCGCGAGATATCCTTCCTTCGGGATCCTAATTACCTACAGATTTATTTTTTTACATTCGCAAGGATATTTTTTTTTTTCTTTTTGAATTTAGACGCATTTTTCTCACTTTTGTATAAGCGACTTTTATATTTTATCCGAAAGCTTATTAGGATTTATTAAAGATATTATCTTGCTCATTTAAATTTCTCAAAATTTCTCAAGATTTATCTGCACGAGATATAAACTTTTTACATTCTTAAAAAAAAATACGATTATTACACTTTTTATACTGCGTTAACCGGAACTAAATCCACCAACCGTTTCGTTTGCCTCCGGTTGATTTCCCGCGCATTTCGATCCCTTTCTGATAAGAGTCCAAAACGATACGCGGAAACTACCTAACAGCTCGACCGATTTGAAAGGATACTTTCTCGTTCTCTTACCGTTCTTTTATCTCGCGCGGGGGAGAGACGCCACGGAGTTTTCCGTCTTCCTGATTTTCTTACGACTTTACCAGAATCGCCTTATCCTTTAATCCGATCTTTTTCTTCGTCACACTCTGCTTTCCGTTACTTTTATCATTCCTACGGGGAGTTACTGGCGATGCGGCGCGCCGCCAGCGGGATTTCTACAACGTGTATATAGAATAAGTTTCATAGGATAAGTAAACGACTAACTATAGCGGATATATGTATAAGCTGGTCTTTATGAGCTCAAGTGCGCTCTTTATTTTATCGGAAACGAGCGTTATACGGCGGAAAAAAAAAAAAAAAAGAAAGAAAGAAAGACAGAAAGGAAAAAAAAAAATCAGGATTATCACGTAAGAAAGGGAATTAATGAAGTCCGTATCTTATCTCATACATCTTATCTCGGATATACGCGCCGATACTCTACATCACGTTGATTGTAACTTAGTATTGCAAGAACACACGAACTGGGACAAAGCGACATTAATACCTCATTAGTCCGAGACCTTCGGGCGGCGATCCGCACCGTTTAATCAGCATCGTTGAATTCAGCATTGTCATCAACGCCCCGCGAAAAACCGCGAGGGGAGAGGGCCCGCCCGGCTCCAACTATCGATAAGCGTCTTAATGTTTCATTAATGAACCGAACGGTCGACTTAATGGCTCTGCTTAATTGGCAAAACTTTCGAAGGTCCTCCTTCCCTCCCCTCCCACCCGCCCTCCCTGTCCTATCCGGCGACGGCGCCGCAAGTAACCGAAACCGCCATCCGGTAATAGCGAGAGCCACCACCTTAAGTGTGGGTGGCAAAACCTGCCCGCGGTGTTATCCGATATTCTCTCTGCGGTTAGTCCGTGATCTCGAAACTGCTAGTATCGCGGGATCAAACGAGAGTTGCTACGCCGCGCCGCGCCGCAGAGCCTAGCTACCGTCTTTCCGGAAGCTTATTGGACCCATGTGGTTTGCGCTATGGGATACGAGAGAGAGAGAGAGAGAGAGAGAGAGAGAGAGAGAGAGAGAGAGAGAGAGAGAGAGAGAGAGAGAGAAACCTTGAGGTGCAGCCAAGGGACATGAGAGTTACAGTATCAACTGCGTGTAGATGGAACCGCGATAGTAGAGTTAGTCTCGAGACTGCATTCCGTTTGGGAGATGCTTACCAAAGTATCGATACTTAGCACATATTCGCGGCGCACCTTTAATACGATCGTTAAACGAATATAAATTTTTATATATGTAAAAAAAAGGAATTCTTTTTGTACGTGATGAAAGTCAGCCGGTGACGTGAATACCGACGCGATAGACACGGTTAGAAATGCAAAGCGTGGAGTCGGAGAGCTCTTTTTTTTTTTTTTTTTTTTCTTTTTTCACCTCGAATTGACACCGCGGCGAAATTAATACAGTGTTATTGATCGTAAAATATTTTTCTATTCGCTCGGTGCATGGTAGCTCAACACGTCCGAACGCGCGTGAACACACGTACACGCGATAGAACGATAGGTATCTATTTACTCGCCTTTCCGCTCTCTCGTTCCACTTCGAATTACGAAATGGAAATAGAAACGCAAACGCGCGGATACGTTAACGTTACTACTCTTCTTTATTAACCGCCTTCGCGTACTAGATGGGAGGGACGAATTAATATCTATCTCTTTACTTCCCGGCACATTCGCTAAATGATATTAAATGTCAAAGTTGAAAACTATCAATCAGACACGTACGATGGATAAATAATAAAAGTAAT
The DNA here is from genome assembly GCF_019399895.1 of Cardiocondyla obscurior. Taxonomy (NCBI): domain Eukaryota; kingdom Metazoa; phylum Arthropoda; class Insecta; order Hymenoptera; family Formicidae; genus Cardiocondyla; species Cardiocondyla obscurior. The sequence continues at coordinate 2,148,541 of NC_091884.1, read as the reverse complement.
TGAAACGTTGTTAACTTAATTGGCTTGCAATTTAATTGCGATGATGAACCGTTCCGCTTTTTTTCACTTATTTAATCTCTCGCACATATTTCGCAACAAAAATAATATAAAAGATAGAAAGAAAAAAAAAAATAAATAAATAATAAAAATAAAAATAAAATAAACTAAAATAAAATAAAATACAGATTTTTAATTTTGCATTTTTGTAAATTGTTGCAAAATATTATTCGAGTCCATCAGAGTCATGGGTTGCGTCGCTGTGATTTTAAGAGAACATTTGTGTTTTCGGGCTTTCCCAAAAATATCTATCCAATTTGCAGAGTCAATTGTTCGAGTCGCTAATCATATTTTCCGTTCTTTATTTTCTATCTTTTGTATTACTTGGAAGGCCGACTACGCGGTGACTACGGTACTCGAGCAAAAAGTCGGGGTCGTTAGCGCGACGCTGTCTATTTTTGTGGCGCTATATCATCTTTCTCTTTAATAGAGCATCGAATAACGTCGCTAACAGAGTACGGGGCGGTAAGTGCACGTCGTTGTGTCGCAACACGATGAAGCGACCGTTCGCTCCGCGGCCGAGCCGTCGCTACCGGAACCCTGGCCGTACTCATAACCGCGTTATCGATTAACCCTTTAAACGCCAGACAATCGTTGGATTTACTGCATGCGTCCATTGACGTTTTTGCGCTCTAACGAGGAGAACGGGGGGGAGGGAGGGAGGGAGGGGGTGCCCGGACCGGCGTAAATTTTCATTGTACCGTCGCTACAAATTTCTTTTCCTCTTTTCCCTCCCTGTGCATGTCCTGCCGCTATCCGCGTATAATCGATGGCCGTGCGAGGATCGTCCTCGCTCCCCTCGATTTAACTACGAGTCCATGAAGAAATATGGTGGTTTCGCGTTCGGCCCCGCGGTTTCTCTAATTCGTCCCAATATAAACAAAACATCGAGCGGCGGCATTATGCGAGTAACTTGGAACGATGATATACGGGACATCGCGGGGAAATCCGATAAAACTTTTTGCTCGCGTAAGACTATAGGAGTACTAAACGCTGTACAAATTTGTATGTCCCTCTTTACTTCTTTATATTTAAACGTGACGATTGCCACGTTGGACACGTAATTTTTTTTATGACGAACGATTTTTTAAACTGATTATTGAATTTTTATTTTTGCGAACAAGTACTTAAAAAATACTCGATAAGCAGTAGCGCTGATTTAAATACATTCATTTATTTTAACGCAACGGTGTGCGTGAAATAAAATCGCGCGCGTACGCGACGTTGGTTTTTTTACCGAAATCTGCAGACACGCGAACGAGCTCGGTTTCATTATTTCGAATTGGTGCGTATAGCGATGTAATAATCGTGTTTTCTTAAACGAGACCGGGTCAACCGGATCAAAGCGGGGCGAGTGTACTTTTCCGGAGCCTCTGGTCGGATTTATTCACTCTATATTTGATTGTAACGGTAATGAACCACGCGCCGCGAAGTTGATTTTCATTACGATTTTTTTTTTTTTCCTTCGCCCGCGCATATGGATGTACGTATACATCGGACGAAATGAACGGGCGATGGGCGCTGGGGAAAGCGTACGATTATTAATAACAAACTGGCGCGCGGCAGTGCTAGAATTAAATTCTGTTTGCCGGCGCGCGCGCGCGCGCTCTCTGCATTTTTAGAGTAAAGTCGCATTTTTCTGCGGGAATTACAGTTTTATTTTCTGGGAATTTTATTGTCAACCGTTTCGAATGAAATACGCGTTTCCATGAGCGCTCTCCGCGGCGCCGAGTGGGATAAAAATCGCCGGATAATACGGGGAGATTATTAACACGGGCGTAGTCACATATTCTTCTCCGTTCCGTAACCCGCCGCGAGATGATATACACGCGTAACGTACGCGGATGTAAACGGCCCATCTCCGTTCCGCGCGGATTCGAAAATCTGCGCATCGAGGCTTGTACGTTCGGTTATTTATTAAAATACTTTTATAGACGCGTGGGGCCGCCCGACCCGGCTTAACGTGTCGGGGGCGAATATTAAAAGGACGGCGAAATCCGGAATCTCTGCTAGGTAAAAAGCGCGGGGACATTTCGAAAGTTACAGGAAGTCTCGTAGCTTTATGGAGTAAAATATGTAGAATTTTTTTTTTTTTTTTTTTATTTTTTTCCTTAATTTGTACATTGAAAGCGGTATTTTTTGTTGTTTGCGTTCATATAATGAAGCCATGTTTAACGTGGTGTGTTACTTATTTTCTCGACGACGTGCCGCACGAGCCGCTTAATTTGTCAAAATGTGTTGGTCTCTCGTTTCGGAGGTTTTTTTTTTTTTTTATGTTTTTTGTTTCAAAGAACACGTGCCAAGAATGAATGAAATAGGGAACGAAGGAGATCTCCTTGAAAAGAAGTTAAGAAAGATGAAATGGCGCAAAAAAGATATATTGTAGGGAGGGAAAAAAAAAACTGTCTGCGTGATATCGATCATATGAATGTTTTAGAACGTGTTAACCACTACTCTATATATACTTTTTACTTTACATGTTAGATGAATGTAATGCTGCATGTGTATAAGTTAAAAGAAACGGTAAAGCGAATAAGGAAATTTACTTTATTCCAATTTTGTTCATTTGCAAGACGATCGCAGACCATTTTATGTATATATAAAATATTTTTATATATTGTATGTCAGTAAAAATATTAAACGCCGTACATTATTTACTGCAACACTTAATATTTCGTAACATTATTGCGCGCTTTATACTTTAGTATTAATTCAATGAGATTAAATTCGCGTTCGAAAACCAAAGTATACACATTAAGCGAGATTAAAATGCGATTTTAATCTCTGTTAATATTTATTATAAATCCAGGGGCTTTTATTTTAATTTTTTTCTTTTTTTTTTTTCTATCGATTGACGAAAGACTTTTAAAACAAACATAATGCCTTGAATTAATTAAATTAAAGCATCAATACGTTCGATATCAGCAGGTTATCTCGTCGAAGTGCAGGATCTTATCTATTTTTTTAATTACGTTTGTTATTCTCTGTCATGCGAGGCGAAACACTTTGTACGCTTGCACGAACGAAGGCAGCAGCCGCCGCGTCGCGCGAGGTCGTGTGTCGCGTGCGTCGTCTAGACACGAGACACGGAAATCGTTGTCGCGACGGCCGAGGGGAGAATAGCACGAATTCACCCTCGGCCATATGGTGTTTCCCAATGTTGTGGAAAACCGGGCAGGCGCGCGGGCACGTGGCGATTTCGAAAAAAAATTCACCGTGCTTTTCCCCCCTCGATCGTAGAGAAGGAAACCTCGGCATGTTCTCCACTCTTTTTCCACCGCTAGCACGTTGCCTTCCTCCCCGTCTTCCTCCTCCTTTTTTTTTTTTCGTAGCCATCCGGCGTCTAATTCGGAGCATAAACTCGGCACGCGTGACCAAAAATCGTGGAGGGGAAAAACCGCGTTAAGATTTACGACGATTCCGGGCAGTCTCCTCGGTTTCCCTCACGCGGGGATTCCACGTCGCTACCTATTTTCCGCCGTGTTACGCGGAATCTCTCTCTATGCTTCCCCGATTTAGAGGCACTTCTTCTGAAGCCCGGCGTAACGCGGCACGAATACTCACGTACATATTTTCCTGGGTAGACACCCGCGGTGTTTTTACTCTGATTAATAACGCGAACAAAGCTATACACATATTTACACAAGTAGGTATATGCAAAGTATGCATAAAAAAATTAATATATATATTTTTTTTTTTTTTTTTTTTTTTTATTGATTTAGCTAATATTTTATGTTACATAAACTCGTAATATTACATTTTATTCTCGGCGTATATACATATATTCCCTGAGGTTTGCTCAAAGCCTCTCGAATAACATAGTTTCGGGATATTATTTTTCGGGAAAACAAAACCGTAGACCCGAAGTTACTTCGCTCGAACATCGGAAGCGGAGAAAGATTGCGAAAGTTCAAAATTTGTTTCTTTGCGCGGCACGCGAAGATACGTTTCAAAATGTAGAATTCTTGCGTAACTCGCGCCCTTACTCATCGGAAGTGGCTCGTGTTAAGGTCCCGGCGTCGCAACGGTACGCTAGCGTGCCTCGTCAGTGTATTTTTTCTTCATTTGTCATCGCTGCCGCTTACGGGACCCGGGTACTTCCCTTTCGCGTCCGACAAATTCATGAGCGAGCGTTACGATTTATAATGTCGCGCACGTGCGAGATTATGTATGTGACAGCTGCTTTAATAATATAGTGTCATTAATACTTTAATGCTAATAGATCGCGAGAGATTGCCGTCTGTCATATGCAGATGGTGCACGCAAGCGTGCATTTCCATTTGTTAATATTCCTAAATACCACATAAACGTTACGTGTTCAGAACATTATGTTATTCTCCGTGATGGCTCTCCGGTGTCAAGCCCCGGATTTTACTTCAATCTAGATACAAATTAATAGAGACGCGTGGGATATTTAATTAGTACATTAATTCACGTTCGAAACAACAATTACCCTTCTTTTTTTTTTTTCTATTATTATCGAAAATTCCGTATAATTTGTAATTAATACTAAATCATTACGTCACGCGGTCGTCGAATTTCGGGACATTCTCGCGCTGCGCTTGGCAGAAAAGTTTTCCTAATTTTAAAGACAACTCTCGGAAGCGTTTAATAGACGGCGGAAGGAATGCGCCATTGCGAATGCAATATTCTTGAAGTATTAATTAACGCGCTAGGCAATTATCGCACGGCTCGGACATAATTCTTGGTCAAAGTTTTGATGGAATACGTGCGACGACACGAACGGCGGGCCAGGCAGCTGGCGCGATGGCGGCGGCGACGCCGGGCACTCCGGCCGCTTTTCCGCATTTTCCGCGGTGAGATTTAGCTTTGATATATTACTCGCGTGGCCATTTGTCGAGTGGCCGCGGCGAGAACGAGGCGGGAATAAATATAAATCTGATCTCGCGTTTAGATTGTACCGCCGCCGCCACCCTCTCGGGCGAAACGTGGCGGAACGTCGCGATAAAAAAGAAAAACGCAGGCATCCGGCTGACTTTTTTTTTTCACACACACACGCACACACACACCTTTCTCTCTCTCTCTCTTACTCTTTCTTTCTCTCTCTTTCTCTTCGTCTCGCTCGCTCGCTCGCTCGTTCGTTCTTTTTTTATTTTTCTCGTTTGTTCCGACGACGTTTTCGGAACAGCTCGCGCTTAATTGGGGAGGAGAGAATGACGACCTCGCCGAGAACGTTACCGCAGCAAGGACTTTTCGGAAGGTCCTGCGGGGACGTACCGCTCTTTAATTAGGAGAAGTAGATTATCGGCGGTCCAGTAAAAGGCGAGCGTAAAAATAAAAATGGATAAGAGTCGCGGCAAAACTAGGCTGACTGAAAAGCGTGACCCCACGAATTTTTTGAGCTCGGTTCTTTTTTCTCGCACTTATTCTTTCCCTCCTGTCCGTGAGAGTGATGCGAATGAAAGGAAAATTGCGGCCTAACGCTTGGAAAAATGATATCAACTGCTCGGTGAATTTCGCCATTAGGTATTAAAGAAAACACGCGTGTACTTAAAACAGACATATTTGCAACTTCGAGAATATAAGAAAAAAAAAAAAGATACTCAATCTTATTGATTAAAAAATACATTCCATGGTTTTTCCGCGTGATTTATTATCAGATAATAATAAAGATTAAACCCGAGAGATCAGAAACATTATATTAAACTTTCAATTTCTTTATACCGAAAATGTATTTTATATTCTATTGGGAACAATGTATTGGCCCGTTTGATGAATATTGAGCGCGCTTTGGTTTTGCCAGACCGTTGTAGGATCAAAGAAACCGTCGCAGAGATTCCTCGAGGATGGTCGTTAATTCCTAAAGAATGCCCGCTTTCAAAGGGAAATAGCAAAACCCACGAGGTATAGAGAAAAGTAAGAAGGTACGGAAAGATAGGAAAACCTTTCGCGGAAAATTTCTCGGTATGCCCCTTTAATTGGGGGCGGGAGCGAAGGCGCCTGGTTAGAAGTTCGCAAGGGTAAGAAAGATGGATAACTTGCGGCGAACAGTGCTTTGCAAACGTTCGTGAAATGAGAAAAACAAGATCGCGCGGAAAACAAAAGGAGAAGTAAAGGGAAAGAGGGGGGAGGGGGGAAGAAGCGAGGGGGCAAACCGACAACGTGGCTCAATGTCGGTCGACTATCCGATGGATAGAATAGATAGAGCGGATCCCGCGGGTGAAACTTAGAAAAAGAACCACGCCGAAAGAAGGAGCGGGACGAAAGAAAGGAAAAGAGTGGAAAGCAGCGAAAGTTTCCGCGTGAAAACTCTGTAGTTTAATTCTCTCTTTTTTTTCCGTTCTCTCTTTTTTTTTTTTTTTTTTTTTATTATTAAAGTAACTCGCCGTCTATCGAGAGACGAGACGGGCGCGAAACAACTCCGAGAGTGTCAATCGTCCCGAAATCTCCGATCGATCTGAAAATTACTTCGATCCGCGAATAAGGCGCGTTCCTGACTTGACTTAATTTTCTCGAGGAATTAAAACGACATAGCGCTTTTTACGGTTTTCCGCCGTTCCTTGCGATTCCATTTCGAACCCTCCGCTTTCTTTTGAGCAATTGGAAACGCCTCTCTGTACGGAATCAACGAACTTCGTCACGTAATGCGCTAACGCAACTACGACGGAATGGACAGGCGCAATCACGGCACCGGAGATTTCGAGTCGGATGATAGCGTTACAGTGTGGATGACATTCGATTGTAGACGACTCTTCTCGACGCGCGGCTGCTTTTGACGGAATATCGACGTCGATCAGATTTTTCTCGGTGAATTATCATTACGCGATGTCGAAACCTTGCGATAGCTGTGATATGCGGTAAAAGTTCGACAGAATATCTTTACATCAACGTTTAATTCACGCACAATTTCTATAAAGAAAAAGAGACGAAGCTCGTGGTCTCTTTTTTTTCTTCTTTTTTTTTTAATTAATTTTTAAAATATTTCGTTTATTTTCGTGTAGATTTAACTTCGCTTATTAATAACTCGACTATTATGCACGGTCGATTTCACGACATAATAACTCTCCTTTCCGCGCCGCGGTTGATTCGTTCCTCTTTTCCTTTCTGGCTTGTCGGCGCCTGACAAAAGTGCTGGCGTGTTCTTGCGGGTCAGATTTTATATCCGTGAATCGTCACGATGCCGATATCCACGAGATGAACGGAAGGGCGGATGAGGGATAAGGTCGGTAATAAAAGGAGACGAGCGGTAACTGCGCGCGGTGGATGCCACCTGAATTATGCAAAATCAACGAGTCAGACCCGTGTCAGCGGAACGAATATTCGGAACTGCGACGTTTCAACTTCTCGTTGAATCGAAAGGATCCGTACGCGTGTCCGCGTCTTTTTGAGCTGGCCATGAAATCCGATCATGACGTTGTAATAGCTGGCAATTATGACTTAATTATTTTACGTCGCGAAGTAACACATATAGTATAATTCAATTAGCTTATACGTTACTTAATATTAATAATTAATTATATTAAGGCACAGTAATTATTATTAATATCATTAGTTTAATTTTATTTATGGGTTATATGTCAATTAGTGTTCGAAAATTGCGTAATAAATTTTTGTCTTAAAAAAAAAAAAAAGAAATTGGCAAAAGCGACTATTTAAAAATAGATGAAATTATTTGGCTGCTTCTAAAAGTCGGCCCGCGTATTAAACTCGCATAAAACTTGTCGCGGATCCTCGAGGCGCGATTTCGTAATTCGCACGAAACTGAAACCCCTGGTTATTAAGATTGCACCATAATACGACCTCCGTCCTTTTTCTCTTTAAGTATTATAAATAGCACTTCCTCCGCGATCTCTCGCGCGACGAATATTTTACTTAACTGCGAGAGAGATTTCGCTCCAAAAATAAGGGCAAAAGAAAAAATTGCAACGTATTTGTAATCTTTAGAAACAACATCTCCGTGTTAATTAAAAAAATTTTATAATTACGTAAATAACTGTCGTCACTTTTACGTTCATATTTTTTTTCGTACGGAATCTTACTTTGCGTTTACATTATAGTTATAGAAATGTAGCCTAATGCAAAAAAAAAAAAACGTTGCAGCGTACATTGATTAACTCCTTAACGCATAGCAAAAAAAACATTTTCTTTTCTTTTTTTTTTATTACACGGAGATTATATTTTCTAGGGATTTTTTTTCCCAAGTTTATCTTTCGCGTTCGCATTGCGATCTTGCGTCATTCCCCGAAAGAAAACGAGTTGAGAAAGAAATGCGCAAGAATAAGCGCATAAAGAATGAGGCATGAGCTTAGCAAAGCATACTGCGTTCTCGTTACGCGTGACAGATGTGTTCTTGAGGACCGTTGAAATCGCATAAATGGAATCCTATTTTCTGCGCATATCTCTCGAACCGAGAAACGAGTCTTATCTCCAAATGTTATTTCCGTATATTACAAAGGGAAATTCGATGTTGTTAGCACAAAGCTGAATCTCAAGTATCAGACCGGCTCTCACATTTCTGTTTGAGTTTCGCGGTTTGTTGATTGAATAAAAAAAATCGCCTTTTGCATATAAAATTGATATTACAGTGGAAATCTCTATTTTTTTCCTTTTTTTTTTGAAAAAAGTAAATATATTTCTTTTGTCGCGAATAGATTTCGATTCAATTTTATGAGGAAAGATATTATTCATAATTTTCTCACGATGAATACGGATTCTTAGGTAGTATTTATTTTATTTTGCACAATTTTACTCGGCATTTAGTGACAGTTATGTTTGATAAAAAATCTATCTAAATAACACGTTAGAAGTAATGCATTTTAATTTTTAATTTTGTATTTTCGTCGTGCTATTTTATTGGCTCAAAGAAGCGTTAAACAGATTTAATAACGCGATTTAATAACTCTACGAGATAATTCGTTTGTATAGGAGAATTAACGTTCTGGTGAACCTAATCTCTCTGAAGTTCATCAGTATTCACGATAATTGCAGTATTTATTCCCTGCATGGATAATAACAAGCGCGTCATTATCCTCCAATTCGATTTTCCTGTTCTTCTTTATCGCTTTCTGTGAAAACAAATGTTTCGAAATAACTATCAGTCGCGATGCGTTGCTTTTTTTTTTTTTTTTTTTTTTTCTTTTCGTTTTCGCTAGCCGTATTCTTTTTCCCATCCTTCTCATCACATTCTTTCTTTCCTTCTTTCTCGTCGCCACCCTTCCGTAACTAAGAGGTCTCGCTTGGACTTGCCGTTTTAAACTCGGGTAAAAGCCCGGAGGACCGAGCGTGAGTGGGTACCTATCTCCCGCGGGATGCGATTTCGTAAATTCAAGTAAAACTAAGATCCGTGTAAACCTAATCTTCTTAAACGAAGTCCAAATCGTAAAGTCCCGAGCACCCGGCCGCCGCCGGCTGCGTCGCTGCCACGTCCCGGAATAAAAAGCACGGGCGGGAGCGGGGTAGATAGAACGAGGTGAGGGGTGGACTCGGCTGTACTTCGGAGGGGGGGGGGCGAGGGTGAGTACTAAAACGCGATTATATCGCGGCGTGTCGGTACCGTTTGGGCTTAAGGACAAGAGAGGAACGCGAGAGGAATGAGAGCCTCGTTCGCGAAGTGCGCGGCACCGGCGAGGACGACAATAATTTCGTATTAAAACGGTTCTTGCGGATTACACGTTTCCCGCCTCCGACGTTTCCCGTCCGTCCGTTCCCTCCCGTTCCCCCTCCCCCCTTTTTTGCCCACGTCATTTGCAGATAATGCGGATACGATCTCCCGGTTTTTCCGCCGCCGCTTTCTTTCCCTCTTCGTTCTCTCCGCGTTGTTTTCTCTCTCCCCCTGGTCTGCCGTCTCTCTTTTCGGCGAAAACGGAAGAGGTGCTTTCCACCGAAGAAAAGAGACACTTCATCTCTTTTCTCTAATACCTTTCACCTCCTAACGGTTATTCTCATTCTCGTTATTTTACTTGAGCCGCTCGCGTAGAGAGAGAGAGAGAGACTTCTGTTTCTCATTGCTTTTTACTTTACATCCGCGAGAAGGGCAGCCAGAAGAAAATAGAAACGCTTAAGCGATTTTATATTATAACGATATTTTTTCGTCGTATTCATACAAAACCGCCGCGAAGGGGTGTATGTGCCGCGATATATTCCGCGAATTTATTCCGCGCTCCACGCGGGACGAGACAAACGCGATCTTTTTTTTTTCTCTCTTTTTTTTTTTCCTCCGACGATCTAGAAACAACTGACGTTTTGTCGGATTTCGGGCACGCACCCCGAAAGAAAATCCGACTTTTCTCCGCTCGTTGAAATTTTCGAGCTGCTTCTCTTTGGTTTCTCGGTGAACACGAGCAAAAGTTACGTCGCGTTGCATAACACGTTCCCATTTTACATTAAAAGAGTTGTGGGCTGCCGCGAAAATACAATCCCCTCTTCCTCCCCCGTTTTTGTGCTCTTTTGCAATCTTTCTTTTTTTCTCTCTCTTTCTTTCTGTGCTTCTTGCGGATGATACAAATACAATCCACTTGCGCGCAGCACGCTGCTTTTCCACTGTCTCGCGATGTGTGTCGCTGTCTTTCTTTTGCTTTACGACAGACTTTCAGCCGGAAACTTTTTCTTTTGCGGTTTTCCTTTTTCTCTTCGCCCTCCCCCCCCTCCCTTTCCCGCCTTTTTACTCCTCTCCCTCCTGTGTTCTTCGATGTGCGGCACGTCGCGTCTCATTATTCTTATTTTGCGCTTCTACCTCGTTTCCCGCGGAACTTTTCGCGCGGAGTTAGTATAGATATGAGTTTCCGCTCTTATCTCGTTCTATATGTATATGCGCACAGCGGTGCAAACAGCTGGAAACGAGAAGACCAAAGGAGAAATGGTAACTACGTTGCGAGAATGTTAAAAGCCTCTATCGCGAGATTGCGGCGAGATTATCGCTTGATCGCGCGGATATTGCCAATCCCGCGTTCATAGGAAGTTAATTTTATTTGCGCTCTCCGTCTCTCTCTTTGCACCGCTATTTCGGCTATCTTCTAAATGAATACCTAATATTAATTAATTTTGATTGTATTCTATTAATTTAATTACGGCCGTTATTACTCATAGTAAAAACATGGCCATTGGCCCGACTGGAATTTATGTTATTGGGTGAACGATTAATTCCCCTTGTTTAATTATTATAAAGTGATATGCATATGATGCAACGCGATTACGTTACAAATGAATTATCAATTACACAAGCGCGGGGGCTGTGCGATATATGAAAGCAACAACAGAGACTTCGCTTCTTTTTACACGTATTTTATATTTGCGTTTGTAACGGAAATAATACTCTCATTTACCGTTCAGCAATCAGAAAAATTAATTGTCGCCCGGTACGCGTGTGTTATCAGTAGATTAACCGTTTCTTTAAAACGTACTAGGTATCAGATAATTATTCCTGATTAATAACGAGTTAGAAAAGCTAGATAGCTAAACGTTTTTCGCAGCGTATTAGTCTACTGTTGCGTGATGTTACGCGTCGCTCAACTGTCGAATTCGCCGGACCCACGGACCGTCGCGGTAGTATGAGTACGTGTGTGTGTTTACATCGGCCGGCACCTTACGCTCGAAACTCGCGAAGGCGGAGGACGCGCGGGTGGCGGACGGCAAGAACCGGTTCGCCCGGCGATTTCGGCAGTCGAGCGAGCGTTGCGTAAGGTCAGACCAAAACAGTAAACAAGTACGCGGCAAAAAACATTTAGATCTCTATTTAGATACGTGGTCCGCGCTGGACAGTGAATTGACGATCGATACTAGACAGATTTTATTTCTTTTATTTTTTTTTTTTTTTTAATGACGACTACTTTTTTTTAAAACAACGAGAAACGCGTTTTCTTCCGCGAGCGGCTTCATTCGACAATTTCCCGAACTCGCACATATTAGACTCGCTAATGCTATTGACACGTTGGGAAAAAAAAGAGAAAATAAAAAGAAAAAAAAGGAGATACAGCCTCCCTTTTACTCGCCGCGTTTTTAGATAATGCAAGAACGATTCTCGTTCGCTCCTTTGGATCCTCTCTGCCTTCGTTCTTTTTTTTTTTTTTCCCCTTCACACCGGTATCTTTCTCCTCCGTACCTACCCTTCAACCTAGCAACCCCCTTTACGAGGGACTTCTTTGCCGAGATAGCGTGGACCTTTCCTCCCGCGGTTCCTTTATTCCTTTGATAGTCGCCTCCTATCGATGGTCTTATTTCTCTCGCTATCATTCCCTTGGACTTCTCTCCGTTTTCTCCCCTCGTTCTCTTCCCTTCATCTTCGTAAGTATTAATACGGATTTCTCCTGTGCTCTCCTTATCTCGCGAGTTCCACCCTTTTCCGTGCCGTGTCCCATAACTCTTTACCGTTTCCCTAACATCATCTTTTATGCAATAAACTCTTTTAACCCGTTTGCAATCATTCTTAATAGAAACTTTTTTTTTTACGCGATACGTTGTAACTAAATATTGATTTAATTCCTCTCTGAAAAAAGAGAGAATATAAATTATTAATGCGCTTTCGATAATTGTAAAACCTTGTGACGCAAGATGAGAAATTAAATATCTTTTCTTACGCATTTTACGTTTGCGTTAATTTGAATTTGCAACGTCGAGTATCATTAGTTATCAAGTTCCGGATTACGCGCAAACACTAATCTTCTTAAAGGGAACAACAGCCGCGAGCTACTATCGCGGTTCCTCTTCTTTTTATTCTTCCTCCCCTTTTTTTCCTCGGTAATTACAGGAGTTTGCCCCCGCGCTTTTCTACTCGTTACTTTATCCTCTTGTAAAACACCGCCGCGAAATAAACAGCTCGCTTTCCGTTCGGCGTCGCCGTCGTTCCGGAAGTTAAAACCGAGCTGGCCGGCACCGCCGAGTTTCCGTCGTAAATACGCCCCAAAGCTCGACCAAAATTTAGGACGCGGCTGAGCGCAAAGGAAATTTAAGGTGATCTTTCCTCGGACGGACCCCTCTCGCGCAGTGTGTTTCGCGAGAATTCGATTTCGTAAAAGCAATTATTCAAGAAAGACGGAATAAATTCATCTGTTTAGCTCTTACACGTTACCATTAATTCCTCCGCTCCTTTTCTCTCCGTGTAATACTTAAAATTAATTCTAAATAGCGCAACGTTAAATTTAATAACGTCCTTTTTATTTTTTATTTTTATTACCTTTTTAACGTTTGACGTTACACAATTTTTTATGACCTTTGCCCGCTTCTTTTTCTCAATCTTTTCTTTTTTTTTTTTTTTCTTTTCTTTTGTGTCCATTCTTCGCCATTCTCTCTCTCTCTCTCTCTCGCGTTCTCAGGAGGTACTTTGAGGTACCACCAGAAAACGAATGCCGCTCCCGGCGTGATCTTTCTCTCGGTGTGCACCTCGGCTAATTCCAGCCTCCAACTTACGAATCGTACATCCGATTGCCCGCCTTTTTCCACGCGGCTCCCATTGGTATCAAGATCCCGATATCCGAACCATTCTGATGTAGACCTCGGGGTCTCCTTTTACCGTCCCTCTACGGAGGACGCGGGTCAAATAGACGACCTCTCGTAGCCGTAGGATTAGAGGGCTCTTTTTTTATGTCTCCGCCCGACGTTTTTATTTCTCGCATCGGGGAGCAAGTCGAAGGTAGGAATAGAACGCCGGGAATGAGAGGAAAAAAAAAAAAAAAGAGAAAGAACGGCTTGGCTCCTTTAATGATGTAGATGTGCGCGTGTTTAAAGTTTAGCACAGTTAGCGAACAATAAGCGCAGCGAATTAGACGCAATGATGTGAGTATTGTTTTCGACAATGGTACAGAAACTCGAATAGGCTCCGTAGAAAACGCATTTACGTCTGCAATTCTGCTGCCTCGAAGTTTTCACTGAGAAGCGCAAACATTCCATAACTTTTTTAACGAACGCCTGAAATGGCAAAAATGTTACTGGGCCCTTGATGCATTTATCAACGGTAATATTTATTTATCGTAGAGCTTTCATAGACTTAATTAGACGGTATTTCGAAAAAGTACTCCGCGATTTCGTTTGACGAATTGATAACTTAAAGAGAATATTGAATTAATAAAATTTTTTTAATGCATATCAAGTTTCGCTTTATTAATATTTACTTTACATATATATATATTTTTTTTTACCGTTTTCCAAATCGTTATTTTATCATTAAAGTTTCTTCTACCGTTTGCGTAAGATAGTAATAACGAAAATATTATCTTGAAAATTTATCTGAAATATTCCTCGTAATCTTTTATCGGCGCGAGTTTTACGCATTTGCAATTCGCGGCATCGGGATAATTCTCGCGATCGTTCCTCTCCTCCTTTCGAATGCCTTTAATATGACACGTTTATATATAACACAAGACGAGATAAGGTCTCGGGGATATTTTCTTGAGCCGTAATGCACAGTACTCACGACGAAAAATCATTTTTCCGCGGGAACTGCCGCGGTTATCGTTGAGAATAGCGGCGGCGCGCGGTCGAAGCACGCTCGAGCGAATGTGAATGAGAGAAGGAGAAAGAGAAAGAGAAATTTTCTTTCGACTGAGTGGTCACGATTAAACGCCGCCATTACATACAGAGGCAGCGAAAAAGAATCGGCGGGAGTAACGTCGAGATTGCGAATTGACATGCGAAACTTTGCTTCGCGTCGAAGCGCCCCGGCATAATGTTCGACGATCGTTGCGGCGCGATATGTTCCAGAGAAATGTTTTTCGGGTAAATACACCGTGGAATTAAGTACGCAAATAAAATATAAAAATAGCGTTCGCCGTTGGAACTCGCTCGGTTATCGAAATCGATTTTGGCTCGGTGGAAGATCTGCTCTAGATAAACAGATGTTTCGAGATTCGTGATACACGTTGCCTTCGTACGAATGCGACATATTTCGAGAGCGCGACGTATTTATCAAGCGGTCATTCGCAAGTATTCCAAAATCACCCGCGTGTATATGCAGCTTCTCTTCGTATAACTATGCACGAAGCTTCTTAGCGCCGGCGACAGCCGCGCGGCATTCATTTTTCACGCGCTGCAAGTCATCATCGCGAAATTTTCCGCCACCGTGTCTCGCGATCTCTCCGCGCGCGGTATGAAAAGAGGACGCGCGCGATAATGGAAAAGTACACCGCGGGGACTCGGCCGTTACGCCGTCAGTCGGGCTGTAAAGAGGAGGGAAAAATCCCTACAACCTCGACGCGCGCGCGGGCTCGTTTACAGACGCGACATTTCGCCGTGTCGTCGTATCAGGAAAGAAGGTCGCGTCGCACCCTTTCGCGAATCGCGTCGGAACAAATAATCCTGCCCCGATGCACGTCATTCCACCTTCCTAGCGTTGCAACCCGCCACCCTTTCTTTTATGACTTCGACGCTCTATCGAGCCTTGGCTCGTCTTTCGATGGGGAGCGAAAGCTGCGCGCCGCGTGTTAGGGACGGTTTTTCGCCGGTTATCACCGCCGCCATCTCCCTTTTACAGACGTACGTAATCTTCGGCGCGTATTTCCGACGCCGGCAGACGTTATTCCTTACCCTCGCCGACTTCAATAGCGTTTAATCCGACGCGACAAATTTATTCTTAGCGCTCGGCTTGATAATACCGCGTGTGCATTCGCGTTTCACCGCGGCTGCTTATTTTTCACCCGATATTTTTCACGTAATTTTAACTGCTGTATTATTCGCATTAATCGGTACATTTTATTTTGCATTTTCCTCCTCTGGATATTTTTCGGCGCGATCGGATATTTTTAGCATGTAAAACGGTATACTACAAATACAATTTTATTCAATGATAGAATATTTTGAATGCATCTAATTCTCTGTGATCCGACATAGCAAATCAAGCGCTTTGCTCTTTAAACATGAATTTTCCATTACTGTTCCTTGCTAAAACGGTATTTATTTTTGAATATCACCTGCGATGACACGTCATTCGCATTTCTCTCAGTTTATTAAGCGGTGATTTTAGTTAAATTTGATTTGTAACGATGAACTTTAAAAATTCAATAATTTTAGTTAGTATAAAATATCGTTAGTCGTATCTTTATGCATTTATAAAGTATTAATTTCCAATTTGAATAAATTTTATTTCATTGTATATATCACATTTAATAGGAATTAAGAAAAATTTTTAACACAATTCGTATTATCGCTATATTAACGAGATATATTTGTTTGAGCATAATAAATACATATTTTATTTGCGTTCGCATGGAGACAATATAATATTCCGTAAAATGTTTCAAAATCAGTAGGATATATTTTATAAATAAATTTTATAAATATATTTTTAAAATATATTTTTTTTATTATATTTTTTAAATAACATTTGCGGCCGCAATTGATAACTTCGCAACATCCTTTACCGTCTCTATCATCCAGCGTGACTTTTAATTGAATGCGTTGAACGTCAGGTCGTGCATTACCTTTGTTTTATTCCATCGGCGGGGCAGAAAGTAGAGAACAAAATCCGACCTCGTCGTTTCAGCCGCGGTCTTGTGTTTTCCGCCGTACGTAATTTTTAACGGTGGCGGACTTTCCGATCTCAATTTCATTTTTTTTTATTCGCACACGTCAGAGAGCTTTTGTTAACCGTAACATACATTTTTTTTTTTTCGTATTATTCCCGTCGAGAGCGCGATTTCTTTCCGTTTGGCACGTGTACGCGTGACGCGCACCGATTCTGAGAGAGATATTCCGTCAAGTAGGTGAACCACCGCAAGACGAATGAAATAATAACGACTTATTCGCGCTTTTTCTTCAAGACTTTTTTTTTTTTTTTACGCGAGTTGGGGAAGAGAGGGCTTTTTCACGGCTTTGACGGCGCGTTCTTTCCTCGGAGACGAGACGAGGCCGCGACACGTAGCTTTTTTTATCTGGCGAAATCCTAACGCAATGCACGGTTTCTCTATCATCTTCTTTCAAGTTCTTACCCTTCTCATCCCGTTGAGATGTATACGAACGCCGGCTTAAATCCTCCGGGTTTACCGTCATCTTTTCCTATCTTCCCACCGCGCGATGCAACTACTCCGCTATCCCCCCAGCTTTCACCGCTGTGAATTGGTGCTCCTCCTATCTTTATCACACTACGCGAGTTTATCGTTGCCTCCTCGAAGGGAAATTCCCATTGAACGACTAGAAAATGACCGCGATAAAACCTATACGCGACGCTACGTCCATTGGTAAAAGAGAAAGTTTCGAAAGTATAGAATTTACATCGCATTTCATCGACATATTTTTTTTCCTTCGAAGTATTCTTTACAAACTTTTTTTTTTCTTTTTTTTTTGTGTATTCTGTACGCAAGAGGACGAGAAAAAAATTCAAGTGATTATTTTCTTTGAGGAGAAGGGAATGAAATTTAGAATTAAAATTTAGATTTTTTTTTTTTCTATAGTTTTTTATAGAAATATGTAATAATCCTCGGTATTAAAAGAATTTATTATCTCTTTTCTGACTAAAATAGATAGAAATTTTTTTTTTTTAATTATCTCTTGCTGCTCCGTTTCTCTTTTACTTTTTTTTTCTCTTTTTTTGGAGAACTAAAAAATTTAATAAAATTGCCTAGTTTGGTTTATTACATTTACACGTTATGTATCTTTTTTTCCTCGGCGTACGCTCTTTCCCAATTTTTAGAGAGATTACCGTAAGACAATATTAATGCCCTCCTCTTTTTCTTTCTCTTGTTTTTACCTGTCTGACCTCTCTTCCTTCCCTCCTATTTCTCATTTCTTTTTCACGTTCAGTCAAGTTAATAAATGCAGATTTTGAACTCAAACTCCGTGTTTTTTTCCTCAAGCTTTTCCCTTTGTTTATTTTAGCTACCCTTCTCGCTTCCGGCCTCTGCACTTTCCCTCCTTCGTTCTTCTGTTTATGCAAACGACGGGGCTTTGCGGTCTCCCATCATCGCGTCTCCCTTGAACTTCCCACTTCTGGGCGTACGTAAACATTTGCGAAAATATTGTCATGATAATGGGCGAATCGTAAATCATATTGAACATCTTTCCCTGATTTTTCTCTTTAATAATTTGTTTGGCAAATGGAGTTAATTGCCATCTCCGCGGAATAAAGCGCGAACAGTAACGGTTGCCCTGAACTAGACCTCTAATAGCGGAAGGAAAATAAATCTCTTTACCTTTCTTCTCGCACGAAACAAGTTAGCGGTTACGTCCGTGGATACGCCCGCGAGTAGTTCGTATTGGTTGAAAATTAGCGTCGCCGGCGATGTAATCCATTAACGCTATTGTCGATCGGGGCGCGAATTATCAAATTACATCGCATTCGGCGCAATAACGTTTATTATTCTCCGCAGATGCACACGCGTCCTGCGCGCCATTGTGGCGTAATGCGTAATGCCCAGCCCGTCGCACGCGAATCAGATCGAAATCATCATCGGCCGCGCCGATTAAACGATCGCTTTGTTGCGCCGTTATATATGCATTAATAATAATAGCCCGCCGCCGGAACTCGTGTCGGTGCACGGCGGATCCCATATTGCTCGCTTCGATATATAATATCGCCCCCTCGGCCCATTGTGTTCTCGCGAGTGTTCGGCGAAGTGAATATCGATAACGCATGATGGAGGGTATCGCGATAACTTTTTCCCACGCCGTTTATTCAGTATAATTTTAAACAGTAATTTGTAGCCGCCGTGCACATGTATTCAGAGAAATATAATATGCTGCAAGCAGTTTTACGATGATAATAATGTTAAACATCCGGGCCGCGCGCACCAAATGGAAATAACGGAATAAAAGGTATCAAATGATATTATTCTATTTCGAAAAAAAAAAAAGAAAATTTTTTTAAATTAGTGCACTTTTATATGAATGAAATATAAGTCATTTCTTTTTTTTTTTTTTTCTCTCTCGTCGCACAAATCATTTATTAGGAAATTTTGTCGAGGATTAATTTGTAAATTACATGTGACGTGTTTCGATTAAAATTAAATCTTTTGGAAAGTGGAAGGAAAATTAAGGTTCGTTGTTTCGCGTTTGGATAAATTTTCGACGCAAATTATTTATATCGGATCCTTTAATTTTCCATGTTATCAAACTCTTCAATTTTCATGATTGTCATCGTCAAACAGTCTATTAATTAATCGGAAAAAAAAAAAAATAAGATAGCTGTATATTTCAACCAATTCGGTGCGCACGCGGTGCGATAATTGTCGGACAATTAATTCGAAACGGTGTCGATAAATTCAGATTTTAATGACAAACGCGCGAGAGATGATCTATTTTCGTTCGCGATAATGGCAGAAGATAATGCGCCCTGGTCCCGTATTGTTAGCGAACAAAATTAAGCTTCGCCACACCTACGGTGCTTTCCGTTGTTAATTCGACGAAGATGCGTCAAAAGCGGCGCAACGTGCCGCGGGGCAGAATGCAAAAGGGATCGAGGGATTGGCGGGACAAGGGGGGGTGGGAACCTCAGGTGCATCGTACGTCGTCCGGTCGAACATCTAAATGGCTTTTCCTCCTCGTCCCAAAATCACACAAGAGAATCATGGCGCCCTCGGCGCTCGCGTGTAAAAGCCACCGTAGTTTGAAACGCGGGCGAATTTCGGGCAAGAGAGCAGTCAAGGCTAGCGCGGGGGCGAAAAGGGGGAGAGGGGGGTGGTCGGGACAACGTCGGTGACGCACGGCGACGTAGCATCGTAAAATTAGCATGGACCAACGCCGTCGGGGCTTTCCCTACGAAATTTAAAGTTTTGGCTGTGTCCGCCCTAGCTGGCCGCCGGTGATATCCGAGGCGAGTCTTCCTACCGCAGCTGCGGAAGAGCATGCATGTGCACGAGGCCATATATTTGCGGCGAGAGTAAAGGAGAGAGAGAAAAAGAGTGCCGGCGTACAGAGCAGTTTTTTGCGCGATACTTCAGAGCGCGGTAAGATTTTTGTAAATTTTATTGCGCTGTCATAGCTCGTAGCGTTCGAAGCCCCCCCCTTTTCCCTCCCCCGAGGCGACTTTGCGTTACTTGGCGCGCTAGTTTACATACGATAATATAAACGGGAGAGGATATTGGTGCTTAAAAGTAGGCGAAAGCATCGCGTGAGTTTTATAGAAGGAAATCGAATGCTATGTCGGGTGATATTCCAATGATTCGATATCCGTGTTATTGCGCCGCGGTCGCGCAGAATTTATTGAAGATTTCACGTTCGTATATGAACACTTGGATGTACACTTATAATTGATATGTACTGTATCACATACCGTCCGATTAAACAAATGTATCGGTGCCACGGGTATCTCCGATGTTGAATATTCGCGTGATAAATGGATATCGATCCAAATATTCGTGACTGATTATTAGAGAGGTGTAATTTAGTCGACTGATGACTAGTAATTTAGTCGATGACAAAAGATTAATTGCAAATGGCCTTTACCGAAGCGATTCCTGTGAGTGCTTTTGCGCCTTTAACCACCGACAAACTAAAACTCGCCTTCTTTCCGGTGAATAAAACTTGCAAAGCGATGCGATTGTTAAAGACTAACAGATAATTCTCTTCATGATCTGTTTAATTAATTTTTTTTTTTTTTTTTTAATTAACGTTTTTCTAAATATTTCTTACATTTTTTTTTTAGACTATTAAGTATATTTTATTTTTATTAAAGCAAATTAACATATTAAGCGGAATATAAAGTTCCTTTTTTCGTCGGAAGATTCAACAATTCTTTGTAATTCGCACACTCGCTCCGCAGTACAATGTTTACGGTGGTTATATATAAGTTCAAACGTAAAGTAACCGAATAAAATTTTTCGAGAAATATGCAAGCACAACTCGCCTGCCGCACGGCAGGGTATCCTGCGCTCGCATGTGCACGCATCCGTAATACAATGCGATAATATACACACGTGCGTCGACGTGCATTTGTAAATGCGCACGTGTGTGTTGCAAACGCAAAGGCCCCCGTATACGCGCAGATTGCACTAACACGCGTAACGCGCTCTCGTACACATGGGAATCGGTATGCGCGGACCCGGACGTGTGCGTAACGTATTATACGCACGGTGATTCATGGAATTCACGCGTCGGCTCGCGAATCTATTTGTAATGCGGCTGAAGTAAGGGCCCAAGATCATTTTTGTCTCTAAATGTCATTTGATAATACGTACGTGGAATTTATTAATTAGAAATTAAGGAATTTCGACGAAGTCAGGGCGCATGTATCGCGAATGCAAACGGATAATAGACTTTATTCGCCGGTCAAAGATAATCTATTCAGCAAGGAGCTTAATGCCGGGAAATTAGGTAACAACATTCAGGTAATTCATGAGCGGCAGCAAGTACGCGGCTTTTTGGACACCGCGTATACACGCTTATGTGTGCATACCGTGATAAAGACACACGTGCAGAGATACAGCCGCTTATGTGTTGATACGCTCTTGGCTATGTTGACCCGGGGTGGCGAAGGGCGGACAGGGGGAGGGGGGGTGGGAAGGTGGATTGAAGCGGGACGGTGAGCGGCAGGCGAATGGCGCGAGAGCGAGGTGGAGGATCGAGGGTAGATGGAACTAACGCTCAACCCGGGTACCATATAAACTTGGCCGCATACAAATTTGCACGGGATCGCGTTAAACCGTTGCAAGCTGCAGGACGTGGGCGATACAAGAGGGTGGGGTATAGCATCAAGGAAAGGGGGAGGAAAGGAAACGAGCAGTGGAGGAAGAGCCGGTGAGCCACTCTTCCCTCACCCCTAGGCCGTCTACTATCTTCTCGGCTACGTGACGGAGTTTTGCGGTCGCCTGCGAAC
The DNA here is from genome assembly GCF_019399895.1 of Cardiocondyla obscurior. Lineage (NCBI taxonomy): Eukaryota > Metazoa > Arthropoda > Insecta > Hymenoptera > Formicidae > Cardiocondyla > Cardiocondyla obscurior. The sequence continues at coordinate 2,126,790 of NC_091884.1, read as the reverse complement.
TACCACGCGAGGGGGAGGGGGAGGAAGGGCTCCGACGCATAGATCGGCGGTCGAGAAATCATGAAATCGAGAAATCGTTTCGTGCGTCTGGCTCGCGACCCGGCCGGGAGCGGAGAAAGGGCGGGGAACGGAAATTTAATTAATGGCACGGGAATAGTTCCTTGCGTTCGCGCCGGTAAGGGTAGTCGAGGATAGGTAAGGGCTTATGCCGGTCCCGTTTGCTACAAGGAGGATGGATTTCCGGTAGATTCACAAGGGGATCCGTGCACGAGCGTCAGAATATGGCGAATTATGCGCGATTCAATTACGCAGTTGATGGCTAGCTGTAGTTAATTTGCAAATGATAGCGGGATAATGATTTCGCCCTTTTAATAATTTGCTTAACAAGCAGACCGAGGATAATTTGATTAGTCGCCGCGACGTGTATTATATTATTAATGAAAAAGTCAAGGAAGCGGTGACGCGTATATAAAATTGGAGAGATAATAATATCGACTGTTCATTATTAACCGAGTCTTAAATTCGACGCTTATAAGGTAATGTAATAATTTCGTATATAACGAATTGAAATAAGAGCCCCGTGAATATGATATTAACTTTCATCGTACATTAGCGAAATGCGTGATCTGCAATTGTATTGAAATCGGAGTCCGACGTTTGAAATTAAAAATAATAGTGCGCTTATGCGATATAGATATGTTTAATATATTCCAAGTATTAAACAAGGACACGCGAAATAATTATAAATTAGAAGGCAGATGAAAATAACGTCGACTGTGCGCCTGGTAATGAATTCCGTTATCTGCCGTACTGAAACTCATTTGAACGGCCGTGCTTCCCTGATTATTGCGCCGACTTCTACTAGTACCGCCTTATAAATGAACACCCAGAGTTCACCGTACACAATGAATACCAGAGTTCGCGTTGCATACATTAAATCGGAATACCATATAAAAACGGTATTTTCAATACCGCTTAAGGGGATCGCGCGACAATCCACCGTAATTTTTTTCCCCGCTTTAATTAACTTAGCTTTTATTATCGTGGTTTCGTTGAATATGTATAATTTATCGTACCGAAATTTTACTTACAATCGCCGAGACGAATAATTTTTACGCCAATACAATTTTTTTTTCTCTTTCCCTCCCTCCTTTTTTTTCTCTCGGAGAAAATTTAGTTGAAATTAAATTAAAGATAATCGACTGAAATGAAATTAATCAGGGCAGAAAATTGATCGCGAGAGTGATACTAACATAATGTAGCACTGCTCGCGGCTATTTGATACAATCGGATCATTGGAGATCGCATCAAATGTACAATCTGTATCTCGAGGTTGTTACGGTCCGACCGTTGTCGATACCAACTACTGCGAGCGCTACTCCGCGCGAGCACGTCCATGCGTTGATACTGACTACTGAGCTGCGCGCAGCGGCACAGCTGATCGCTAGTAGTATACCGACTACTGATCAGCCGGTTCCAAGCAGCGCGGTCCGATCACCGCGATCGCAAAGTTCCGCCAATAAATATCGGTTTTTAGTTAGCATAATTTTTTTATACTGCCGCGAGAAAATTTAGAAAATCAGTTTTCGATAGGAAATATTTTGGATAAAGCCGAAATATGCAGTAATAATTAAAATAATCGATAAATTAATAAAACGTACAAATGTGAAACTTGATATAAAAAAAAAGAAGCGCGCTATCGTTGAACGTAATTTTTTTTTTTAACGCTAATGTAATTCTTATACAATCACGTGCGTTTCTTGTCACGACGCAGTTTTTGAAGCGCGATATTTATTTTATTTTATTTGACCAAGTAACTTTTGAATTTTTCTTATCTCGGTAAAGTATTTTACTCTTTTTTTTTTTTACATTTATAATATCGTCGTCTGAGGTACTGATTGATTTCGTTCGCATTTATTAATTTATTTTTGTCATTGCCATTCCCGTCTGATTTTTATAAAGAGTTTGCATAATCACATTCAGTGAATTTTAGCTGCAAAACGGATTTGCCTATCGTTCGTTTCAGCTTTTCATTACGCGTTTATTGAAAAATAAAATAAACGCGTAACTCCGTAACACAATGAAATTGCATAGGGGTGGGCATTATTGATTTCCACTAGGTTAATTGAAAAATTCAGTAATAGATTTTCGAATATTACTTGATTGTAATGAAACATATTGCTGGACGCGCGCGTGGTGGTGGTTCCCGGACAATAAATTCCCCACTTTTAATTTCAAAAATAATTCGAGTCACATTAACCGATGAACCCATTTAGGACACTATTTCTCCCTCCGATAACTGTTGCGTTATCTCTTCAACTCTTAAGCCTCTCGAATGATACGCCGAATAATAATAATGTCGCGCGAATTGGCCTCTTTAACGTTCGTCGTTGTCGTTAAAATACAATGCAGCGTACGAAAGGGACTTTCGAGCGTTCCGCTCGGCGAGAGCGCTTCGGCCGGGCAACGTAAAGATACAAACGCGACCCTATCGATTTTCGATAAACAACCGTATGCCGGAATCGTAATTCTACGCGAGGACGACCCGACAAAAATTACTGCACGGAGGGACGATAATCAATCCACGACGGCCGGGGGGGAGAAAAAGACGTTAATAGCACACGCGAGTATACGACGTATATCCGTCGGACGGCCTCTGACGGGGATATATCATGCGTAATATCTTTTATAACCGCAGGCCAAAAAGCCGCAGTTACAGTAAATTGTCGTACTTGGGGAAGTATTTTAGGAGCGTGGCGGTCGCGCCCGTTGGGCGGCGCTGAAAGGAAGGGTACGAGAGGTAAAGTAGAAGCTCGAGCGAGGTGGTTTTCCGACAATTTCAGACGGGGCGAACGTTCCCTGCAATGTAAATCCCGCGAACGGCTGTATGCACGATCAACGAGAGTTGAAATCGGATTTCCTTAACGGATCGAATTGTTTCGAAAAATCTATTAAATTGATCTACACGTCGCTTTAATTGCGACGTAGAATAATATCGGTTGCTTAAACGTGCTGCAGCGCGGAATTCTCCTCTTTCCCCTCTCCTTTCCTTTTAATTAAATTTCTGTCAATTAGATTCACGAATTTGGATTTAAAGACGCGCTTTCTAATAGCGACGGGAATTGTTTTCACCGTGGGATAACGCCATTACACGAAAATTTGCATGTTAATGGCTTCGATAAACGTTGCAGTCGGATTACGCTCGATAATGGCATTATATCACAGATACTTAACGTCTGTGCGCTTCTTACATTCGCGATTACAATTGTAATTGGCAATTACTTCGCGTGAGCTACCTCCAGCGATTTCAAATCCGCAGACACGCGTACGAACGTTTAGGAACCGAATTTCCGAATTATTCGATTCTTCAATTAATCGCTTCGCGTTAAAAACTCGCAATCTAAACGTATTATAAAGATAAAGTACGCGTGTTGTTAATCAAAATATATAATTTACAGTGAAATTATATTTCACTGGATGTATTATGTACGATCTGTTGCATTACACAACATTGCGGGAATAGTTACGGGCGCAAACTTCTCGAAATACTCCTTGAGGGATGCAAATCATTTTCATTTCTTGCTTAAGCAACGTAAGCAGACAATCGCAAGAGATACAGAAGGTGGAAATTGAAACCAAACTTTTTTTTTTTCTTTATATTTTCCGTTTTTTTTTCCTCCCTCCTTTTTCTGCGAGAATTCCGAAGCTGCGTTACCCGAACTTTAGAATTTATATGAAATCACGTTCCACGTTGCCACGGTGATTATTTTATGCTAATGGTATCTCAAAGTAAGGGTGTCTGAAGACTGGTCGAGAATATTACTGAGTTACGACTTACGATTTAGAATAATACCACTGAATACATATTGACTGTTAGTACTTGCCATTTTTATTGAATATATATATATTTTTTTTTTGTTCTTAAATTAATTTATATAAAAAGATATTGGGATTATATTCGTAAATTATAGTTTGATTAACATTAATATTAATTAAAATATTTAAAAAATAATTTTTTTTTATTTAATACATAAGTTTAATTAATAACGTAGATAATAATTGTAGCTTATGACGATTAATCTTACCCAATATCTTTAATATTTCAAAAACAAGGGAGGTGAAGGCGAATCTTTTACTGTCACTTTTCATTAACTATATTATCGTACTTAAATGGACATAGAACGCGAAAGCATCAAATTTTACATTTACCCAAGATTAATTATTCAAACTCGTGTTGATTTCTTCTCCGTTTTCAACGTGACGAAACTTCGCTCTTTTTCGCCCTTTGTCGCGCCCGTTCCCTCCCCTTTTTTGAGCACGCTGGAAGTTCCGGAAGTTCATCAGAGCTTTTGAATGGTTTAATTTGCATACCTAACAATATTATACCGCGCGCTCGAAGATAGCTCTTCCCACTTCCTTCTACATTCCGCGAAGGGTACGAAACGGCGACGCGAGTTGCCAGGAAAGTATGAGGAACGAAGATGGAGTGGCAGCGATGAATGTTCACACGTGGATGATGGAAAGGTTGGAGGAAAGAGTCGCGATGATATTCCCTTTACGTCTCCTTTTAAATTCTCACACAAAGGCGACCCCCGCGTAAAAAAATCTTTATACATGCTTAAGTTCTACGCCGGCCGACTTTATTATCGCGATGAAACATTTCCTCTACGATTTAAAATTCGAGCATAGCTCTTTATTAGAAGCTGAAATCGTTCCGGCCTCGTATTCGTGCTTTACGATGATTGTTATCGTTGCCGTGCAATACAGGGAGGGTGGAGGGGGACGGGGGGGGGCATTAAAACCGGTTCGCATAAGAAACCCTCTTCCCTTTTTCCCTCGGCTTCCAAGTTACCTTGCCGGGGGATATCCAATCGCATCGACGTGCACTTCGAGGCGTGCCCACATCGAACAATAATAATATTTCTTTGAGCTCGCTTTCGCGCGGGCTAGATCTGGGGTACACCCGTCCACCCCCTTGCACTCGCCCTACGAATGTTCCCCTATTTTTCCAGACAAGTATTGCATGAAATATTCATGGGATCTTACTCCCGCTCTCCGCTACCAACGGCCGTCGGATTTCGCTTACGATCTTGTCTGCTGATAACAAATTTCTTTTTTTTTTTTTTCTTTTTTTACAAAATTAATATTGCATGAAACGCGCACGCGCGAGCACGATTTTATCGCGTAAGAATTATCCTTTGTTTCTTGCACAAATATTGCATCAAGTATTCATGGAGCGCGTAGATCCGATCGATTCTGGTCAACGTTTTGACGACGGCGTAACCTTTAAAGCATGATCGTTTCCCCCTCGCTTTACGCGCACTTTTCTCTTCCGCCGGTTTATCCACACTCGGCGGAAGGGTACCTCGGTATTATCGGAGTCCATCCGTTTTCACGTCGGTGGCAAAAAGCGCCTAAACTGGGGAAAGATGGCAAGTGCTCGTATAGCCGTGAAAGAGGCTTTTTGTTGAACGGCGCGAACCGCCGAGAGCGAAACGATGGATTAAGCATCGATTCGCGCATACACCGTGAAACCAGAGATCTTTTGTTTTCAAGCAAAAAACCCCGGCGCTCTTTTCTCCCTGTATCAAAAGTCTATCGTTACATTTACTACGCTACTTTATTAATTAAACGTAATTTATGCGTTACTACAATTTTTCACAACCGCGTTCGGGTTATTTCGATTGTGATATTATAATTCACGTGCTGCGGCAACGAGCAATTTATATTTCAAAGAAATGTTTATAACAGATAATAAGCAATAGTGGAGGTTACGTATCATTTAGCTTCTTTTTTCTTTCTTCTTCTCCTTTTTTCTTTTTCACTTTTCTATTCGCGTTATTCGACGAATTTTATCGGCGATACAATGCAAAGCTCGCTCGTTCCTTCGTCTCTATCGCGCTTTTATTACTCCGCCGAGCGGATGGCGGCGTCGCATTCATCGATCAACGAAAGAGGAAGAAGCTCCTCCATTAGCGGCACGAGCACCCCGACGCCCAACGGCGGGAGGAATGGACGCTGTATATTATTTCCATCACTCCTTCCTGCATTAATCAAGCCGGAAACCGTCCGCGCGTACGGCGGCCCCGGCACGCTGACGTGACCGGTCATAAATCGCGGGTTCGAGTGCAAACGCGATTACACACCGGCGACGATTATCGAGGGAGGAGATGCTCTTCCTCCTCCCTCCCCTCCTCCCCCCCCCCTCTTTCCCGCAACCCCTTCGCCGGTGCTTCCTCCCCTGGTGCTTCACCTCCGTGCCCTCCGGCGTCATTCTCGGATGCGGTCGCCGTCAGACCCGTATAAATGCATAAATCCTCCGGGACGCTGACGCAAGTGGAGAAGAAGGGACTCGCAGGAGGATTCGGAGCGGAAAGCAATACGCGGGAAAACTCGACGGAAATCCCGGGTCGTGTCGCGCGCGCCGTCAGGTCGTCGCTTTTGCCGCGTCGCGCCTCTGTTACCGCGTCGGCGTTCTCTCTCTCTTTTTTTTTTTTCTTTTTTTGTCTTCCCCTCTCTCCCCCTTTCCTGCCCCTCGTTTTTCCTTCTTTTTTTCGCGCCGTTTAATCTGCTTGCGGTCCGGCACGGAGCCCGCGCACATCCCGTTCCGTTGCGTCCCAGTACGTCGGATATGAATATTCTCGCTTGTTAATTAAACGACGACGCTATACCGTCGGACAACATGAAACGCTTATGGGGCAAAATGATGTAATTATGTGATATGACACACCGGTAACGCATCGGCCAGCTCCCCCTTGTTTTACAAAGAAAAGAAAATATGCACCGTTAAATTGCTGAAGTACTTAGGCTCGTATAAAGAAAGGAGTTTTATTGTTTTAATTGTCTGTCTAGAGTATAGTGTCTCTCGTTTAGATTTTCTTGTCTTAATTATTGGAGGGCTTGAAAACTTTCTTTATACATACGCATTACTTGTTGGATTGAAGTACCTATAAAGATAAATGCAAAAAGATGTTAGAACGTTTCTTTTTCTGATTACTCTATCTTATAATATGTTAAAAGTTATATGTTCCTTTTTTTTTTTTTTTTTTCTTCGACTTACCACACTTTTACTTACTACTCCTTTATAAAGCTTACATCGCTCTAAACTGTTTTTACTTTACTTCCGAATGCACATCTAATCTTATTTCGTGTCGAAACTTGCGGAGCTGAACATTTTCCAACTGCAATTAATTAATTCTCTCTTTAATTCCGCTATCCTTCGCACTATTATCTCGATTTTGCTTTTCTTTCTTTTTCATCTCCGGTGAGGTAAATTCATAACTCAAGGCAGAAATAAACTTTACTCATCAAAATATCTATCATTAAAATTTGATGTGGCGGTAATGGAAAAAATATTATAAGTAACTATAATACTTCTCTATGTATACATATGTTAACTAACACCAAATGCGGTTTTTACTAAAAGAGAAAAACGCTCTAGCTCGTCTTACATTTTTCGGATCTCGTACTAATAGAAAGATTATCGCATACTAAAAATCACAACGCCATATTATTTTATTAATACAATAATATATTAAATTTAAATTTCTTTGCGTCGGGCAATCGGTTTTGCAAGCTTATTTTACGAAAGACTCGTGATAATTGTCGTTTAAAGACTCTTTCGTTGTAAATCCGAATTTGACAGAGATAATCGTCAGGGCAGGGGAATAAATGCGCGTTTCGTCCCGGAAATTTCCCTTCGATTCGTTCTATGACGTAAGTTCCACGCCTCGCTCGCTCTTCCGAGGGACTAATTCGGCGGAGCCGGGTTACGAACGTAATTAATTAATCCTGCCTTTAATCCCACCCACTCGGCATTATTACGCCGGATTTTTTTTTTATTCTTTTTTTTCCGTTCGTTGATACTGTCTTTACTACAGGCCGTCGTTATGTCGTTTTGTTTCAACTGGCCCCCGAGGGTCTGTAATAAATTAATTCCGCCTTTACCTTTATCATCTCCACTATTTTCCTCTCTTTCCTCCCTTCTCTTTGGTCCACGCTCTCTCCCCCTTTTCTCCCCCTTTTCTTTCTCTCCTCCCGTTGCTCGCGCTCTTTCTCTATTACAACACTCGCGTAACGTTCGTTTGCTGTAAAATTCTTTTCAGAAGGAATATTTAACCGACACTTTAGAGAGCGGATAAAAGTGGCGAGAGTGCGCTTAATTCCTAGCTACGGACACGCGAGCCTCGTTAAAACCATGGATAAATTTATGCGACAGGACCCTTGTACTTTTTTTTTTTTTTAATACCTAAGTAACCGATCGCTGACTTCGAGCGATTCGCACGCAAGTGCTTTAAACATTTCTTTATGTAACGGTAAAGTGAGGCACGTAAATGTAACGATTTCACGAAGTTCTTCTTTTAATTAAACAAATGAATGTATATGCATTTTAATATCGCGAGCGATGTATTATATTTTATACATTTGATATTTGATAACGTCTTTAATATCGATAAAAGTATGCCAATGGGGAATAAAAATATTAGACCGATACGGCAATTTGTGCTCTTTGCAGAAAAATCATAAATTTTGAATATTCCACGCGAATAATTCCATTTATCAGTTTACGGAACAAGCAATGGTAAGAAAAAAACCGTGACAAAACATTTGTCACGAGAAGCGATTGAAAAAAAAAAAAGAAAAAAGAAAAAAGAATATATATAACGGTTGTGTCCAGAGGGAAAGGGGACGTCGATTTGGTTGAGTGAAGAAAATCGCCCGCTTAATCTAGCGTCAGATAAATCCACGTCGAAAATGCGACATGTTCCATTCGCGCTTATACACGCTTTCTCCCTCGCCGTGATATATGTGACATGCCACGTCGATCGAAATAACAAGCAGCGTATCCGTGTCCGAGGAATTTAGCGCGCAGCGGTGTTAATAATGCTAAAATCCACGGCGAAAAATCGTACTCGCCGGAGATGCGTTATTAACCGCTTGCTTCTCTCTTCTGTCGCGGGCCCGGGGGAAAAATACCATTTATTCCGGCGCCTTTTGAAGTTCCGTCGGCGCTTTCAATTGATGAACGTCGCGCGTAAATAGCAGACGAGAGAGATCGGCGATATCAAGGAACGTACTACGGGGCGAAATTAAATTAGAAATATATTGCTCCGGCCGGAGAAACAAATCCTCGCAAGCAGCGAGGAGGAAAAGATCGAGCGAGACAAGGCTCCCCGCTTCGCGGGAGAGAGCGCCTAATGACGCGAGCTTCCGAGCGCATAACGTTATGATGAGAAAACAATAGAGACAATGGCGTCGCGGAGCGCCCCGGCGAGGAAAGATGTGTCGTTGGACTAAGAGGGTATTAATTAAAACGCGGATACGCGCGCGCGAGTAGTCGCGCATTACGGCGGCTTGCTAGAACCCGAGAGGGTACCCTTATTAAGCTTCATTAGCCGACACTCGGGTTAATTGCTTCATTTTTCCTCTTTACCCTCGAAGCAACCAGCCGCCACCCGGCGTCGTCGCTGCCGCGCTTGTAGCACCTCGATTTCGCATCCTTCCTGCCGGCGCGTTCCGTTACGACGTAGGGCAAGCTTCCGCTACGTAATGCAGTCTGGAGTGCATTATGCAATTGCAAATTATTCTCGATTAGTAGAAACGCACGAAGCGCCGAGAATGATCTAGCGCGATGTCTCTCGAGTTTCCCCCTTTTGAAATTGTTATAAAATAGCGCGGATTTCGTTCCCTCTCTCGGGGTAGCTAACGCGTAAATCACTGGCAGTGTCGATATTAACTTCCTGTTGGGGTGATATTAGTTCTCGGTTATTAACACTATCTACTCCGGCCTATTGAACCATTACAAATAGCTTATACGCATAATAATGTGTTTTGGGAGATAATTAACTGTATTCATATGTGCCCGGCTGCCCCTAGACATATGTCAACTTTGTTTTCATTTAATAAGCGCTTATCGCGCGCGATAAAGTAACATCTCATTTGCATCTCATAAGCTTGGGTAAATAATGATCCGCGTATAAGTGTAGCGATAGCGATATTGCGGATTAAATCGCGCTATAATTCCGAATACGCTTTACGAAATGAAATTTTTTCGTAATTTCTTTTCATCGCAAATGAGAGAACGTTGTAAAGTTTACGTGAGATTGTTACGCCCCCGTTGTAGTCGACGGTGCCCCGAGAGGTAATTCTGAATTTTTTCGAATAAAAAGAGCGATGGGATGAATTAATAGAAGATAATAGTCGGAGGAGCGTTTAAAGTCCTCGTTTTACCGATACACGTGAAAAATTAAGATATAATTCATGAGAATGTTTAGAGGGGATACGAATCTCGTTATTTAGCTCGAAAATCTTAAAGATATATCTCCTCCCTTCACTTTTCCCGACGCGAAACTATTTAGAGAGGCAGCTTTTTTCGTGAAAAAAAAAAAAAAAAATATCTACTCCAACATTTATAATCTCTCTTACGCTGAGTTCATAATTATCTAGAGTGGATAAATTCTTTTAAATAATCGGTGAATTTTAAATTTTATATTAGAATGCGGGTTGAAAAAAAAAATTCTTAAAATAAAACGATATGATTTGGTCGCACCTACTTGTCCATCTACTCGTATAAGTGCGATGTTATTTTCATTAGTGACATAGTCGCGAAAGTTAGGTGATAACGAGTCGAAATTTCACGCGCCCGTTCTCCCGGGCGTCGAAAAAGTCGACGTTCGCGTTTCCGCTTAATCGCCGTTCCAGGATTAGATACGACGTTAATTGCGACACGGGATATCCGTAAAAGTTGCCGTTAAACGGCCATACGTTACGCAGCGGGAGCAAGGAAATGGGGGAGGGGGAGGGAGGCGACTCGCGGTAATGGAACAATTACCGTACTGTCTGCATAACTCGCGGTGGAATTCGCCGGAATTCACGGAGAAGAGAGGAGAAGGCCGGCGCGACGTTGAACGGCTACGGTCATGGCGTCACGACGGTGTGACGGAGAGGTAAACGTTGCTCACCGGGGATTAGATATCGTCCACCGAAATTGGAAAACTTTATACCGAGAGTTAAACGCCTCTATTTTCTTCCGAAGATTAATCTGTAATATCTGTCCAATGACACGTGGATATGTTGGAAAGGTGAAAGGTCCGACATTTTCAGATGTCAGAAGACGTATTTACGTTGATAAAACTTTTTATCTTTTTGATAATCGAAGAAATCTTTCTCTCTCTCTTTTTTTTTTCTTTTTTTTTTTAATAAGAAATATATTCTTATGATGGATCGATATCATTATTTCAATCGACTGATAAGTATTCTCTCGTCTAAATCAATTAGGAGAAAATGAAAACGGTCGAAATAAACAGCTGCTAAAGTATTATCGCGCGCGAATATAGAACGCAGCCGTGTTACTTGTAGAAATAATACAAAACAATAGGTGTTATTTTATTTGAACGACAGCGAGTGTGTTACTCGCGGAGAGAATTTTTCTTGCGCTCCAAGCTTTCCGTTCTTCGCGAGGAAAATACAAACGATAGACGCTATCAGCACGGGTCGGGATATTCAACCGTGAAACTCCCTGTAAGCCGCGGAAAAGCCGACAACGTTTCTCGGCTTTCCTATTGGTTGCCGCCCATGAATGTGCATCCGAGGAAAGTGCATCCACGCGCCGATCCGTGTTGGCACTTCGAAGAGTTACGGATACAGGTGGCTTTTCAGAAAATAAAGCGTTACCGCGTCTGTGAAAGTGCACGCGCTTGTAGGTATATTTATTTAGCCGCACCGCCGTGCACTTAATTAAAAATAAAGCAATTAAATTTTTTATGAAAAATATAATGAATTCGAATTAAAATAAAATTAACGTTTACGCGTTATTTTGTTACGTTTATAAAAACTTGTATATCCTTTCTTCTCGCGCGGTGATTTCAATTTTTATTTCGTATATATTATAATAAAAACTATTCCAATTTATTTTATTATATTTTATTACGCTGTAATATACATAAGTAGAGTAATATAATTTTTTTTTTTCTTTTTCTCTTTCCACTTTCTCTCTTTACCGGAAATTGTAGTGCTTCATATATTTTTCCATCAATTTCTATTCAATCCGTATTGATATTCCTCGTGCACAGCAATCTATTCTTCGCGCGCTTCATCGATAGAATCGATCAGCCTCGCGGAAAACGAGGGGAAAAACAGGTCGATATAAAATTATCGCGCAGGTTTTGCTATCGCGGTCAACATCTCGGTGGCGGTGCGGCTTTGAGGTAAAATTCTCGCTGTGGCGGAATGCAAAGGCGCCACTGTCGTCGCTGTTGCGTCGACGTCGCGGCATCCACGATGTACCGATGCGCGGCCGTTCCGTTGCGGAAAACTCCGACTGTCGGCGATGAACCTCATTTTTCGCTTTTTCCAACTTCTATCTCTCTCTCTCCCTCTCGATCCCTCGCCCCCTTTCACGAGATAAGAAGGTAGAAGACCCTGGCCACGGCTTTCACGCAATACTATCCACGGTTCGCGCGGCGCAAATATTTCTTCCTTTGCATATCGAGCCAGACGCGGCCATTTGCATTCCTCTGTGCCTGTTCTTCCTCTTTACTTTCACCCTGCCGCTTTCCTTCCTTCCGCAGAGCAAGGAGGACCTTCGGCGTTCCTCTTCACCCCTTATCCCTTCTTCCATCGATTTCTTCTTTCTTTAATCTTCTCTTCTCTGCTCCTTTTTTTTTTTTCTTTTTTTTTTTTTACTTTCCTTCCTGTGCTTCCAACGTCGTCTGAAGACGTTCGCAATCTATCTCACGTTCTTCGAGACTTTCGCGGAAATGTAGTTAACAAGAATACGCGGGATATCATTAACTTAGCTATTTTATTTCTAATGTGGAAAATAGACAAAGGGTGGATGCGTGGCTCGAGAAAGGAATTGAACAAAAGTAACGATTAGCAAATAGAATTAATTGTTACAGTCACAGAAAATGTGCGTATTATTTTTATTGTATTTTATTTAATTATTTGTAGCTTATTACAATTTGCATGTCTTATTTTTTTTTTAATGACGCTTGAATTGACAAGCTTGTAATCCAACTGGAAACGAGATAACGTCGTCGTGTAGATAATATGCACATAAAGATAAATTTTTACGAAGTTATTTACGGATTTCCGTTGTTGAGACTATTTTCCTGACTATCTCTCGGTTCCATTAGCGCGACGGAAATACATCACTTGCAGCAAAATTAAGCAGCGTGGACAGAAAAGGCGCCGTTGTTGTTATTGATGTGGCACGATGCGGAGTGCTTCTCATTGTTTTTATTTCAAAAAGTGATAGCTTCGAGAACTGGGTTTATTCGTAACAGCTTTATGTAATGGTAGATTACGTCATAAAGATAAAAATTCTTATGACAACTCAGAGTATTTGATTTAAAAAATTATTATTAATACGGAGATATTAATAAAAAAAAAATTATATAAATAACATGTGCATAAATAAAAAAAACAGCAAAATTAACGCGAGAAAAGGAAATATATTTTTTTGTTTAATAGATATTATATTTTACTTTAATTTTTTTATTTTTATTTTTTTTTATTAGGAAAATTACGTTTATACTTTGTTTGCTATTTTCACGAATATACGTATATACAATAATTATTAATAATACAGTAGTTTTGTTTGTTTTACGGTAATAATCATTCTGTCGTTTTGGGTTAATTCTTACAACCGTCATGCACAATAACAGCAATTAATAAACTATAATTAAAACATACCGCAAATTCGTGCAATTGAAAGAGTAATTATTTACCTGCATTATCTACCAGATAAAAATCCGCAAAGTGCTCTAATTAAAACGAAATTGTAGCAAATAATTACTTCCTGCCATGCGAGCGTATTTCGATAATTTTCGACGTGCTATTTATTCCCAACCTGCACCGACGTCGGCGGTATAATCGCAGATAAATGTTATTAGTTGCGCGCTTTTATCAATTACCGAACGAATTAGACTTCGGCATCGATGGGATGCATTTCATCCCATTTACATTTCGCGTGTACCGAATCCCCAAACTAATTTCGGACACGATAATCCTCGTGGAGTTGAAGGCAATGAAATATATTATTTATTATCTCCTCTCTTTACGCCGAACATCATTATATTTCGAATTTATATATTTATCGAGAACATAATGTACGTGCAACAAAAACGTTCTTCCCGCGAACTCATCTTGTCGCAAAGATTTCTGTTAAAAAAAAAATAAAAAAGAAAGGGAAAAAAAAAAGAAAAATGAATTAATGAAACAATGGCCGTGATACGAGGGCAAGGGACGTAAAATGGGACGAAAAGACGCGCGAACAAATTCACGTGCCGGCTAATTAATACCTCGGCCACAATGGCGGAAAGCGCCCACGGCTCCTCGGTCTTAAAACCAATTTGTTGCCCGCTCTCAGGCTCCCTGTTTCCCCGTCGGAACGACGCGACGCGGGCCTGTATTATGCTTAGGGTTCCGCCATTATGTTTCCCCCGGTTTTGCCGAAACAATGCAGCGTATAAGCGGCCGTCGCGCCGCGTCCCGACGCGATATTACGCCGGCTGATTTATATCGCTCGCTCTCTGCGAGCCCGGGCTCCGGCACATTACATTCACTCACTAGGCGATCGGGATTATTATGACGTAATAAACGACCGGGACGAACGCCGAAAGAATTCCGCGTGCGACGGGAGGCGGTCTCTCTCTTCCGCGTGAAAGGAAATTGTCGGCATGTAGATCGCGCGCGCGTGAAAGCGCTCGAACTATTGGGTCAGGACCTGAAATACCTCCGGGATCCAGGTTCCTTCGTTTATTAAATTCATTATCATTTTCATTACGATAACGTTTTACGCGGGATATCTCCGTGATTGCGCGCCGCGCTAAGAACGATTCTCGAATCTGCATTACGGTGGATTTCGCCGGGACCGGGACGGAATCGCGATAAATCCGGCAGCTACGTTATACGCGCCGCATCAGAGCGTCAAGTTCCTACGGTGGATAGATCATTCGATCCGCCTTGCGTTCTCCCTGTTAAACAAAACAAGCATTCGCTAGAGTATCAGCTAGAGTAAAGAGCCCTCGGTAGCTTTAATATTTCCGCGCAATATCGCGGGCGTCATTTACAAAACGTCGGATAGTTTGTATAATGCAACGGCGAGACGCGTTTATATATTTGCGCAATATCCTTTTACGGATATTTTTTTTTTTTTTCTTTCTTTTTTTTTACGGACGGCGAAGAAAAGTTTCTCTGCGCGGAGAGACATCGGCGGCGGACTTGGCTGTTGACGACTCCCACGCGTGATCACATTAATGTTCTACGCATAATTAATATTAATGTGAGAAATTAATTAATTATTAATCGAGATTCGATGAATTGTGTGGCTGCTCTAAATATGATCCTTCGCATAGATAATATTGCGTTTCAGCAGGATTAATATTGCAATGTCAATGAAATTCATCGAATGTCAGATGCGTAGGTTACGTTTCGACAATTAGCTGCGTTATCAAATAACAATGAAATACAATTTAATGTAATTAATATCAAACGAGCAACAGCTAATTATTATTTTACAGCCTAAAAAACGCATCGTGATTCTCGTTAGAATTGCGATATTGAATGCTATACACGATTTACATATAAAATAATGAAGTAATGCAGCGAAGGAAAATTTTTTTAAGAATGAGACTTTGAAACGGACAAAAAAAAAAAGAATATACTACCCGCGAATTTGCATTTAACGTGAAGTGATATTCGACTGAAACAACCATTGCAACCAGCGTGCGCGAGTTGCGTGATAACGCATTGTAATTTTTCTCCTCCCTCTCGAGATTCATTTTTGAAACACGTCGGCCTGCATTCCTGAAATAAAATCTCAGATAGATTCGTCAGCGACAACGTGCAACACGAGCGATCTCATTTCTACGCCGGCCCCGCGTAGTTTTGCATGAAAACTAAACGCGAAATTAAATCCGGCGTGTAAACGGCCGTCGTGTATGTCCCGCGTCGCCAGTTATAAACGCGAGTCACGAATCCGTAGCGCGCGGGACGCGTCTTTCGCTTTTATTTACGGTTCGCCTACTCGGCACCGCGAAAGCCGTCGATTTAATTCCGAAAGTTCCTGGCGTCGCGACGCTCGGAGAGGGCCGCCCTCCGTCTTGCGCGGCGCGACACGTGTCCGTAATGTCTGCGTAACACGTGAGACTTCTTGAATGTTGGTTGCGTCGATGCTCCGAGCGAAGAGAAAAGAATATCGAAACGAATTCAATCAACGCGTACTGTTCAGTAGGGAGACGTTCGTTGATTTTTTTTTATAAAATTCGGTTTTACAAATTTTTTTTTTTTAGTCTATCTAATATTAATATTCCATCGACAGAAATATATTTGTCGCCAATTCTTAATTTTTTTATGGATTTAATTAATTTTATTACGATACAATATGTTAGTTTACTGAAATTAAACCGTGTTCATAATATTTAATGCTAGCCGATTGAATTGTCACGGGAGACTTTTGAAGTGGATGAAAACGAATTCCTACGCGTCATTTATAGGGCACTCTTATTTATACGGCGTATTTTTTATTCGCAAGGGAAATGTTACGTCGCATAAACTATAAACGCGCCTCCTATCAAGACGAAGATATAACACGCTGCACGCAACGCGATGCATTCGTGCGTGCTACGTGCGTGCGCTCCCGCGTTTTTTTTTTTTTTCTTTTTCGCCATTTACTTATTTCGTCGTGTCTTTTCGTCGAATGTTTTTTTTCTCTCTTTTTTTTTTTTACAACCACCCGCAAGTCGACATCTTTATCGCCGCCGTTATACGAGTTCAATGTACCTTTTGGTTACCACCGCCTCGCTGATTAACCCTTTCAACGCCGATGGCATTGCGCGGAGAGTTGCGCAATTTATGTGCATACATTTCACTCGCGCGCCCGATTTCGCCGTTTTCTTAGTCATCCCTTATTCTCCCCGAGGTTAGGCAGCAAGGAGACGAATGTAGCAGGCTATGCTTAGCGTGATTAAGGTAAATGAGTTCTAGTTGCGTTTGGTTCCATCACGTAACTTTTGTTGCGTGATTTTGAATAGGCACGCGGTAGACGTTAACACGCTCACGCATACACAAGCTACATATAGTTTACGTTTATTATTGGATTGATATTGGTTATTGAATTATGTAAAGTAAATTGATTCTTTTTTTTTATTATTATTTTTTTTTTTTATTGATAAAGATAACAAGGAACGGTTAAATATTATCAAGATGTGCAGACGAATATAGTATCTGGGTATTGCGATGGAGAAATAATTTACTTTTATTATCACCGCGCAAGGTTGAAAACGAGAATTTTCCATACGAAGCACGCACTGCTCACTTTTACGTATTGCGTGACTAATTCATCACACGTACCCTAACACTTTGCGTAATAATCCTGAGTAATCTTACTTGTTTTAACATACTACAGTTCACCCTTTCTTTTCCTCTTTGATATTTTTTTCCGTATTTTCGCTGGCCGCTCATTTACGATTCTTTTGTGCGTGGAGAAAAAAAAAAAAAAAAGAAAAGGCCACTGGAAGGAACTGCGCGAGAAAATATTTCACGACGTCAAATCAACAGCGGAATAATTTGTTAGCGGAGTGTTATTTAAAAAAATATCAAATAAATTATCAGCCAGTATAAATAAGAAATAAATCGCAGCTAATTGTGCGCTTGAAAAAAAAAATGTTATAAGGATTTAATTTTTAATAATTATTTATAATAAAAGTATAATAGTAAAATATAAATATACGTTGCTGTTTTTAGTAATAATTTCTTTATTTAATTTACTACAAAGATATTTCATTTATCGCATGTTTTAATTTTTATTATTAATATCTCGCTAACTATTTATTTTTTTTTTTTGTTACAGCTTGGTTTCTTCGCATATTACACAGCGGCGATGGGTGGAGTGAATCCCTCCGGACCGGTGCCGATCGACAGTGTCTTCATTTACAGACCGGACAAGCGGCTCGAGCTCTGGAGGTTCGCTTTCTACATGTTCTTGCACGCTGGGTAAGTCTCGTCAACTTTCTTTATCAATATAACATCCGGTCAATATTTCCGGCGTAAACACGTTTCGCGTGTAAGTTTCCGTTTTTCCTTCTTCTTTTTTTTTTCTATCTCTTGCGATTTATTCGCTTCCGTAATTGCGCATCTCTCCCGAATATGCGATACGTATTTAGCGGATATTTGTGGCTTCAGTTCTGGTATAATATCGAATCTCTCCATCGGATCGCTCAGTGCCGCGTTATCCTTGTGCCCCCGCTGTCCGACAGAACGCGCCGGCAATTCGATTCTCTCTTTGCTTCGTGATATGCAAGTGCATCGTTAATTTTCTCTGCCATCACAGAGAGATATGTAATTCGAGCACACGGTTGCTTTTATATGTATATATATTATATGAATATATATATGTATATTTATATACATATATATGTACATATACATGGCGACTTCATGTAACATTCCGAACCAGCGTTTTTCGCGCTAATGGATACAAAAGCAAATCCGCACCAGCGCGCATTTTCAAGTTATCGAGGACGTCGCGGGCGAATCCGCTGCTAGAAAAATACGAGCGAAAGCGCGAAAAAACCTTCGTGAAACTTTGAAGCGACCCACCGCGTATCACCCCGAAAATTGCACTCGTCGAACGGTCAACCCTCGGCTCACGATTGTCTCGATTAACAAATCAGCAAGTGTAAGCTCCATTATTTTTTTTTTTTAGCGCTTTACTGCTGATACATCGGCATTAAATAACGTAGCGAATTATCATTTAATCGTTATTTGTTTTTTTGTGATTGCCCCGCGATATTACGATATCCGATTTGTAACGCGATAATATTGAAGAGAAAGAAAGAGGATGGGAAACTCCAGAGTCGACGTTAGTGCTGCAACGCGATGTGAATTATTACAAATACAGCAGCTCGAAAAAGGATCGAGATAAACCACGTTCCTGCCGTGTTTTTTTTTCTTCTTTTTTTTCCCCCTTTTTTTTCGCTTCTTTTTTCACCTCCTCTTTCGCCGGACTTGCAAAATCAACCTACCGTACATGTTTCGTGCGTGCGCTGCGAATTTAGCTCGACACAATTTTACTGCTCGAAACGATATGCAATACGCTTTTTACGTTTTTGTCAACAATACAGTCTGCAGGCTTGCGATCATATCGAGCTTACCGGGATATATCCGGAGAGAAAAGAATGTAAGAATAATATAAAGGAAAAGAAGCAAAAGGAAGAAAATATTATAAACATGTAGTAAAATAATACAGATGAAGGAAATCAAATATGCATTATCAGAGGGATTCGAGAGAAAGCTTGCAGCGTATTTTGCTACGGGCGAGAGATTTTTCCTTTATATTTAAGATATTGATTTGTTATCGTGCTCGCTGGAGACACGATAAAGCCTTTTGACGTAAATATGGGGAGAAGGAAATTTAGTACGCAAGTTTAATTAATGGATCTAGCCCGCGTTACTTAAATCCCTTTTTCCTTCGCAGAAAATTTTTTCTTAATTGCGGGGGGGTAGTAGGTATATTGTGGAAGACGCTCACGCGTAAAGACTTGTTGGAACTAAACAGATGCTACTCCGAGCACCTGCGATCAACCACCTGTGTCCATCGCGGGCATTAAATATTAAACTACTCGATGCATCATTAATAAACGTAGTCAATTTTGTTCCTCGTGACCACGCGTCACGTCGCGCCGCATTGTTCGATATCGATTCGATTCGCGTATCGCGTAAGGGCGCAAAATTGGTGTAAGCTTTTCCGGCACGCGTTACTCTCCCGCGCCGCGAATAAATGGAGATCGGTGAGAAGGTGACGGCTTTCTTCGCTCACAGCTATTTTTCCGCATTGCCTTTTGGTCTCATTTCCTTGTCTCTTGCTTTATCTTTCCAGTGGTCTTTGCCTTCTCTCTCTCTTTTTCTCTCTCGAATTATTATTATTTTTTTCTTTTCTTTTCTTTTTTTTTTTTTTTTTTCCCCTATCTTTCGCTTTTCTCTCGGCTCCTTTTCTCTTGGCTGACATTCTCTTGGACGCATCAACATTTCCGTACCCGCACTCCTCCCTACCATAAAAAGAAAAGAGATCGAGAGATGAGATCGTACGGCGGGTTCGTCGCTTCGTCTCTCTCCTATCGCCGACGGGGGTGGAACTTTTCAGCGCGCGAAGCTCTCTAAATTATTCATGGAAACGCCAGATAAGACGACCGTTTTCCGTACGTGCGTATGGAAACGGCGATAAGAGTGACCTCACCGCGCTGTTTTCTTTTCTATAGAAAGCGTGCATTCGTCCAATCTACACCCCCGTCCACTTTCTTTCTCACTCGCTACCTCCTTCTCTATTATTCCCTTTGCTCTTCCTCATTCTATTTCTGATATTAGGCACTCTTTATTTCCGTCGTTCCTTTGATTTTTTTTTTATTTCTCTTTACACGTCGCAGTTAGAGCTGTCTCCGTTTCAGCTTCCCTCGCGCTACCGTTACAGCTTACATTCGTGAACACGTATCATTAACATTTCTTTTATTAACCTTCCTTTCTTTTTTTTTTCCTCCTCTCTCATTTCGCGATATTAACCTCGCTACTTATAATATTACATGCATCCTTTCGTTACTCGCGTGTAATTTGTTCGCGTTCGCAGTCCTTTGATGCTGCTGCCACTTAATACTTGCTTAGTGCACCGTTACGTCATTTTTACCGTTACGGTATTGTTCAAACGGGACTCGCTATGTAATATCCTTCGTGTTTCCACTCTCTTCCTTTTAAAACTTCTTTCCGCGATTTCTCGATCTCCGTCTTTCTTTCTGCCGGGTTAAGTTCCTTCGTCGATTCGCGCCACTCGCGGCTGGATTATTAATGCGAGCAACGCCCCGCGTGCGTCCATCAAAAGTCATTTCTCCGAGCATTACGTGATCTCGAAAAAGCTCGAGAACGGTGAGATACGTGGTAACGCGCGCGGTAAGTTCAAGATAAATTTCGTAAAAGCTGATGAATTCATTCGGGAAACGGATCCGCGGGGAATATACTTTACAGGCGTGCGAGTAGACAATAAGTTTTAAAATTGCGTTTCAGGCAAATTGTATAATACAGCGAAAAATAATGACGGCAGAGCAATCGCAGTTTTTTTTTTTAATTTTTATTTTATTTTTTTATTTTATTTTATTTATTTTATTTTTACTTTAACTCGCGCTTGTGCTATCGCGTCGGTTTAGGCTTGCCACGTACGCGCGGGCCTCGCGTGCCTGTTCACGCTAATTGGTATAAATCGGGGTTATGATAAGGCGATATAATGCATCAGCGGTGACACACGAGCTGCCAGAAGAGACCAAAAGCGCGATCCATAATCGACGGGTAAAAAGCCTGACGTTTCAGCCAAGCGACAGGCGATTAATTATAAAAACAAGATGGCCCGGCGCTATCGAGCGCCTTTTTCCGTCTCCGCGTAACGCCCGTTACCTCCGCCAGACGTTATCGAGCTTCTCCCCCCGTTATTAATGTGAAAACTGTCTTTGCCGCCGTGCCTCCAAGTAGCGTCTCCGTTCTATTTCTCCGTCTCCTTCTTCCCCGCTTCCTCTGCGTTCGCGCGCGGTGCCCGTGAGAAAGCCGGAAACGCGGAAAAATCGAGACAATCGCCGTAATTGCGGGAAGTCAACGCGCGTGGTAGAATTGCCGCTGGAGCTGCCGCGGGCACAATGGTATCGCCGAGCTCCGCAAAATGCGAGCCACGCCGAAAGGATTGGCATCGCTCGAGACGGAACACGCTTCCGTATTTCGTCGCTCGCGATACATCGATTCGCGAGAATCAGGCTTGAATTCACGGGGATCTTTTGTTGCGTCCGAATTGCCGTCGGGCATGCACACATCCATGTCCAAGACACGCGGGGTCGCTCTTGATTTTTTATTTTATTTTTTAATTAATTGCCGTTAAATTTTTAACGAATGGATATAAATATGTGACATATTAATATTATAATCGTGATAATATATGTATATTTCGAGTGGAAATTAAGTCTTCTAACCGTTGTTCGATGATTAATTTTTAACTTAATCTAACTTGCGCTAAATTGCCGCGGTCGCTGACCTCCGGGCCCGCCACGTGGACTTGCAGCGTGGCGGCTGCCGGCCGATGTAAACACACGCACGTGCTCATACTTCCGCGGTGGACAGCTGGCCCGGCGGACTCGGCAATCGAGCGCGCGTTACATAGGTCAGGACGCGCAATAGGCTAGTACGCGACGGAAAACGTTTAGATATCTAGCTGTTTTAGCTCGTTATTAGCCAGGAATAATTGTCTTACCACATGGCCCCGCGCTAGACAGTGATTTTCTCTCTGGCCGGCGTCGAAAATTCAAACAACTGTACTATAAAAAAAAAAATCATCGTCTTAAAGGAAAAAATTGCAACTAATTTTGTTATATTATATTGTACATATTTTTTATAAAATTTTTCTTTCGCGTTTTTTTTTTAATTATTTTCTTGGCATCTACAAAGAAAAAGTCGACTAGGATTTTCATTAAGCATTTTGTATTATGTATTTTATTACAAGCGTGCTCGATTCTTTACAATAAAATTTACATACTAGCGACGCAACACGCAGACGTAAGGTAATGCACCGTGTCTTCGAGAGAACGCTCGCGAACGTGGCATTCTTCGAGCTTCGTAAATCATGCCGAAGTTCCTTACTGAAGAAGGAGGAAAAAAAAAAGAAAAAAAAAAAGGAATACGCCCGAATCTCTCTCGACTCGTAACTCAATTTAAATAACGATGTCCACCATCCCATCGCTTTTATAAGCCTTCGTCACTAGCGCGCTGCCGATGCGGCATTATGCATGCGCGACGAGCACGGCGACACACCATTATACCGCGAGTCCTTTTAATGTCGCATAAATGCGCCGGGAGGCTGTAGCTCCTCCTTAATATCGCCGGGAAGCGATATCCCTCGCTCCTCGTGCACGCGCGCCACGTGGACCGAAACTTTCGCCAGCCCCGTCCTTCCGTGAGAATGAAAATTTTCGTGGCAGGCTGCCAAACAAATTACGCGTCCCCACGCGATCGCATTCCGTCTCCATTTCGAAAGCGATTATTACGGGATTGCAATTAGTCGCGTGTCAAATATTACGAAAATCAATCGACGATATATCCACGCGTATACGCAGAGCGAAAATACCTTGACGAGGATATTTTAGTACTCGGAATAAAGTAAGGTTTATGAGTTTGGAAGACTCGCGGTGATATTTGATTAAACGTTGACGATTGAATCGCGCTGAATTTCCTTTATGTTCGATCGCTTATAACTCGAGAAACTGTCAGCGCCACAAACTGAAGAGAGATTGACGCTGAATTAGTCAAAGAATCTGTCGATAGAATTAAGGTGGAGATTTCCCCGAGACAAACTCCGCCGGCTGCTGAGGCATCACTGTCGACGGGCTCGTCCACGCCTTCGTCTTTCGTAAGTAAGAAGTTTTCGGCGCGTAATTAACTACTAGCAAGTAGTTAGAGGCGCTGACGAAACCACTTGCGCCCATGGAACATTAGAGTCAACTTGCTCGGGAACTTTATCCCCTCGTTCTCGCTTCATACGAAGTTACCGGCACCGACTGTGTTCGATAATACTTTTGATCCGCTTACATGACTCCGGCTCCCCGCAAATTATCGCGAATTGTCGAATTAAACGCAGTCTGCTAGATATGCCGAGATCCTATTAACCTTGTCACTTTTTAAAAGAAAATTAAAACGCTCCGTTAATTTATTCTTTTCTTTTTTTTTTTATTTATTATTATTTTTTAACGACCGAATTCTTTCTTTCTACAAACATGAAGTCTATTCTTCCTCTAATAAAAGTTTCAAAGAATTATAAAATTTTTAACATTTAAATCCTATAAGCATTTTTTTTTTTTCTTTTTTTTTTCTCGGTTTGAAATGTATTTTGCTGCAAGTTTTTATAATTCAAGGAAAGTACATTTGAAATTAAATAACTAGCGAAAAGAGCTTTACATATCTAAACTTATTACAGTTTATTCCGTTGAGAATACTGTTCACTAGTTCTGAAGGCAATCTAAATATCGATCACATTGTGATTCATCGTAAGTACGCAATCGTCGAAATTGGAAACCCCTTGGTCCTTCTCCTTACCCGGACGACACGGCGAAAACGATAAAACGAATAGATACCCGTCGCAGGAGGCCGGTTACCGTCATTCGTATTCGTCGGATGGAAATTCGGTCCTTGAACGACACTGCCTCCGCCTGTCGCGGACCAAAACAGATGGCCGAGGAAAAAGCTGTGCGAATAGGGAAATCATACGCGCGCGAAAATCGTGAAATCCACCGTAATTCGTCCGCTGTCGCAATGCGAGAGATTCATCTAATTGGTATCCAATTAACCGAAATTGGCGCGGTCGATCTGAGAACCTTATCGTGACTCGAATGTCTTGAGAGGAGATTTTGCTAATTGCGAGAGGCGCAGGGCATTGTTCAACGATAGACGTCGTTATATTTATCGAACACATCGCTATGCATATTGATTTCGTTGAAGATTAATTTATGCGGCACGTACCCGTCTGATTATTCATATGTAATGATGAAAAACTCGACAATGCGCTTCATTAAAATAAAGAGAATAACGTAAAGGTATACGCATACAACGTCGAGCGTTTCACGTAACCAAATAATTATAAGAGACTCCCGAGACTTCAAAAAAAAAATTGATAAAGTAAGACCGTCGCCCAAATATCCGATTGGAAGTTTTATCGGCGGATCGCGTCGATGGGCAAAGCCGAAAATTTATGAAGCGTCCCCTTCGACGATTCGGACGCGCGGGACGCCTCCTTACGCGCATTCCATTACCGATGATTACATTCTGAAAACGTATCGCCGGCCTATATATCACGTTCGTCCCGCCGCGGCGACGACCTCCGGCTTTCCGCCCCCGCGGTCGCGGGGCGTCGCGCAATTTGCATTCGCGCGGCAACGAGGCGGCAAGAAACCCGTTGGAATTCCGAGCATCGATTTAATTCTGACCTAATCACGATTGCCTCGCTTGTCCCCTCTCTTGCCTCCCCTGGCCTCTCCCCCTTTACTCTTTCCCTGGAACGACTTCGTTCTCTCGGTAATAGCGAGCGCCTCCAAGATCGTGGCGTCCATTTCTGTCGATGAGGTCCGATGGTGACCGGCGAACGACGTTCGAGCGTTTCAACGATCGCATTCTTTCCCGTTTGACCGCATTGCGACAGAGCGCACGACGACTATTAGACCCCGTACTCGATGCAAATTGGTCGCTTCCTAGGCGCACGTCGCGGTTACACGACTACGGGATACGCAGGCTAATTGCGGCCGACAGTGTCCTGGTGCAAAGAGATTTCCACGGAATCTGTCCGCTTCTCTCTTTTTAAATCGAGTCTCGTTTCACGAGGAAAAATCCGACGAGCGCAGGAGACTCACGTCACCGATTTAATGGATAGCTTAAATTAAGAAAGTATATATCGGGATCCGTCGCAGCTTTTATCGGTGTTCAATTTTTTCATTAACTGTCTTTTTCTCATTTTATTTTATTTTTTTTTATACCGCGTTGTACTGATAAATTAAATCGTAACGTAACGAGGAACGATGGAACGAAAATCTTTTGTGAGTTAAAAATTTAAAAGGCTAAAGTAGCTCTTGACGGTATTTTATAACGTAATTTTCTAAGAAATTAATTTATTCTCTTTATTTAGGATTGCGAAAGACTGAAATGTTTCTTGAGAAAAAGTCACGTGCTGTACCTTAGAACTGGAATCGAGTCTTTCATTATGATGTAATCAAGTTTTGCTGTATTACAGTAGAATTATTTGTACTATAATAAAAGATAATAGCGCAGCATTTGTCGCGCGCTCTCACGACAACCCAGATCTCGCTACCGTGTCAACTGAAATCGTCTCTCCGAGATTTTCCACGCTCTCGAGCGTGCGACGCGATAGATAAGGAGAACGATCATTCTCCGAGCTTAGAAAGTTTTCGCCTCTCTCGCTACGAGATAATATTCATAATTGCTCTACAGTTTCTTTCCTCCCGGGACTTTCTTTCGCGCCGATAGTCACGGCTGGTCGGCCGAATTATCCGAAGATCAACGCGTCCCGATCGTATCCCTCTTCTTATCGCCGGCGTTACTTCGAATTTCCGGCGGTTTTTGCTGCCAAATTTTCCCTCCGGCTTGCGGCTCGAATTCCGACCCAATGGCGACGAGAACACCTCGCGAACGTAAACGTTTATTTTCCCTTCGTTTTATTCGCGTTACACGGTATTTTATGAAACTGCGAAACTACCGCCGTTTCTTGCGAGATTTATTGTTGCCTCCTACTGACGTCGCGTCCGCGCTCGCGCTCGCGAGATGTAATAATTAGTCGGCCAAAGTTTCGCGATAACGGCGAGGGGGTGGGGGAGAGAGAGGCCGGGTATCGGATTTTCGTGCTTCTGCGGCCCAGAAGTCGCTGATAAAACTTTCCTCCGACCGCGGCTGGTATCTCGCAATTATTTCACTCCGCTTTCCGTAACCTTCTCGGCGGCACTCTTGTCGAAACGACGCCGCGAGCGAATAAGAATATTGTTTGGCCCGCGATCCGCTCCTATTTTCGTTCGAGGTGGAGTGAGATATAATTACCGTAATTCCCTCGGCCGTGCCGATAACCGAGGATCGTCTGTCTACGCGGAATTCACACTCATTGCATTTTCGACTTTTCCTCGCCTCCGGCGTTCGCGGCCGCTCCCGACGTCGAGTCTTATCTGCCAAAGGCAAAGGAAATATCGCTAACGAGATGTTCCTAATTAAAACTACAGCCGACTGTCCGACGGCGTTATAATTCGCGATTAACGACAACTCCCTCCCTCTCTTCGTTTATACCAGATCTACATTGCAAACTTCTGAGGTCTTTGGCAGCTTCG
Organism: Cardiocondyla obscurior; assembly: GCF_019399895.1. Lineage (NCBI taxonomy): Eukaryota > Metazoa > Arthropoda > Insecta > Hymenoptera > Formicidae > Cardiocondyla > Cardiocondyla obscurior. The sequence goes on along the minus strand of NC_091884.1, from coordinate 2,099,893 downwards.
AGTTGTACCCGACGTGTTAACTCCGGCTTTCGCGGTTAAACTTCGCGACAACGAAAGGAGAGATCAGTTTCCTGCACCTAATTATTTTATAATACAGAATATCGTGCCGTCGACCGACCGCGGCATGTCTCGCGCTCATATAATTTCTCTCTTGAGCTATTTTACGACAATTATTACGTAATGCGTAGCTTTCATTGTTAAGGGCTCTATGATAATTATTACGTCATAAGCGTGTGCCAATTCTTTAGACCCTTGCGTGAAGATTTACGCTGTAATTAAATTAAATTTCTGGCGCACCTCTTGCTCCGGCGGAACAATTGACGTGCCTTGGTAATTTACCACGCAATCACATATTTTTATTTTATTTTATTTTGTATTTTTTGTTTTTTTCAGGTGGCTTCACCTGCTGTTTAACCTGGGGGTACAGGTGGTCGTGGGACTTCCCTTGGAAATGGTTCACGGAAGCCTGAGGATCGCCGCGGTTTACATGGCTGGGGTTCTTGCCGGTGAGTAATGTCGTCTGCAATGTGAATTATGTTATGGTGCATCTACGATTTATGCATCTACCTTAATGTTCGTTTAACCATTGCGTTTCGCTACGCGTCGGATCAGGTCGAATTTTGACTTAAAATAATTATCTATTTGCGAGAGCAATCTACTTCGAGTAAGTTGCATAAATTTTCTATAATAACGCTTTATTCTTTTACGATAAAGAAAACTTAAAATATTTCTTTACGCTCGTTATTTCGTAATTATTTAATTTCTTATCATGTAGTAAATACCATTTTATGCACTACAGCAAGTTAAGTTGATAACGCAGTTATCTGTTCTCTTTTTTTTTTTTCTATTTTCCTCGCGCAGTACTAAATTTTCTTCTACCGAATGTGTGTTCTTGCACAATTCGAGAAACACCGGGATTGTAAATCCGGTACACATATACTATATGCACGCCGGATATATCACGAAACGCGAATACCATAACTGAGGTCCAAAACGTTCAAGATATACAGGGTGCTAATTATCTGAACATATGCTGCCCGCTATAACGAGCCGTTTTAATTAAAATTCGTTAATGTTAATATAAGTACGCTGACAGCTAAATAATGAAACAGGACGCTTTCAGTTTGTAATTTTGTGCATTTTCCAAATAATTATAATAACCCGATATTGCCAATGTTTCTGTCTGCGAACCGTTTTTTTTTTCTTTTTTCTTTTTTTTTTCGTTTTTAATAATTTATCGTGCTGAATAAAAATATTAATCTCTATCTTCGTACATTGCCTTTGTTACATTGTTATATCATTTAAGAATTTTAAGCTGCAATACTGCTACTTTCACATTATAGCGTTTGTTCCTTTTCTAACCAATTTCTGTGCAAAACATTTTTGCATATTTGTCGAGACAACAAAGGCAACCGAATAATTCCGGTAAATTGTTCTATCTCGTGTGTACGTGCATGTGTATACGAAAACGTGTACACTGGGATACGTGTGCGGGCAAAGGTATTTGTATACATCTGATCGTCATTTGCATAAATTCGATTAGACGCAGATCCCGAGTTATTAGCGGTCATGAAAGTAAAACGTGGCAAAATGGACCGCATGAATAATTAACTTTAGCCGGACGGGGGACAAAGAGGATTCAGGAATTAGATAGAAGAACCAAGATATAGGAATTTCAAAGTAGCGCGACGATGTTACTACTAGTTGAATATTCTCTTCTTTTTTATTTTTTTTTTAATACATTCACGTTATTATAATGCAGTAGAAAAAGTCCAAAAATATATGTATACGTTGCGAGTGCAAAGCAATGTAAACGCTATAAAGATTGTCTCGAAAATGAAACTCGGGAAAAATATCGCGTAGTAAAAAGCATATATATTGCAATCGTAAATATAAGAGTAAAGAAAAAAAAAGTTAAACGATACGCTAAGGGTAGATGTGATAAATCGTTTATGTACTACAAAAAAAAAAAGGAAGTACGGAAGCTGCGAAAGTAGAAGAGGGTATTTCCTCGCGCTTTTCACGCTGCTGCGATTCACGAACGAAAGGGCCGTCCGAGCTCGTCTGAATCCCGTCGACTGCCATCTCTGTTTCTTCGTCGTTTTCATATCTCGTGAAATTTCCCGATTGCACATTTCCGATTGTCTTTGTCTAACCGTGCACTCGCGAACGAATCGACGGTGCATCTCCGTCTCCGTTCCCCTAAAATCACCCGCAAGAATGCGTCGCGGCGACAGCTTGTCTGGGCCCACCGCGACGAGATTACTTTGTATGCATCGCGGTCGGGACGATGTAATGCGATTGCAACGACGCAAGTGCAATGGCATCAACATTCTTGGTCCCTTCTCCCTTTTATCGAGCCAGCGCCTTCGCGCACCTCGCGCTCCCTCGTTCTTCTTCTGACCGGCCGATTCTTTTAGTAGGAATCGAATTGTGACGACAAATTCGATCAATCTCGAACGGGAAACATTAAGTTTTTTTCCGTAAATGTTTAAAAAAAAAAATTAATTAATAATAATACGCGATGTCGTCAACAATTTTACATGTCGTCACTTGTTCAAATTAATTACTGAAATGCCAATAATATATTAATTAATTCGACAATGTTTATTACGTCTTATTAAAATGATGTAACATGTATTATTGTCGCACACTTTTAAATGAAAAATAATATTCGTACATATTACTGGGATTGGAAATATTTTTATTATTTTTCTTTTTTTTTTTTTTTTATTCAAGAGTTAATATAGTCGATCATATTCGTCATGTACTGTTTCAATCATGCGTGTACGTTTTAAATACATTTTATTGTTATAAAATAGCAAAAATACGCTGGTTATATTGCGTGCATTAATTAATACATTGCAATATTGAATAAAAAGGACGGGAGGGAAGGAAAAAAAACGTGCGGAAACATAATCATCGAACTAATAAAGCATGTAAAATCAACGTTTTAAATTATATGGTTGGTGCGCCACATGAGAGTAAATTATTCTCAGTGCGGCGTGAAACAGGAGTAGCTTATAAATGCACTTCTCCGAGGTGGCGCGGATTAATGTCGTTTATGACATCGTCGCGCTTATTGCTAGCTGCGCTCCCTGTCCTCTCTATTGCTCGACCGTTTTCACTTGGAAATTTGGAACGTTGAAACGAAGTGCACTAGGAGATAGAAATTTATCATCGTATAAAATTCGCAAAATAAACCATTTCGCGCTAACACGCGCATAAATAAATTGTATGTTATAAACATATACGTTTGTTTTATAAAACATTTTCTGTTGCTGAGAATAAGAGTAGATGATCTGATTATTAAAGCTGAACGTTGATAACGTATCTCGAAATTATTAAGTGTAAAATTAAATGTTCTTTTTTTTTTTTTTTTAAATTATATTTAATCGTCGAACTTGTCAAATATTATCAAACTATCGGTTCGTTTATTCTGAAATTAATTTTGTCTCGTTGAATTTTTCTGCGACGTGCTCGCATGGAATTGATAACGGCTTCGTGTCGAAGCGCCGTCATTATCGTCATCGTCGTTGTTCTCGTCATCGTCGCCGTTCCCGTCGTCGCGACGCTGCGGAGTCGTTTGCGTGACACTAGCAATTATACGACGGTATTTGCATGTCGTACGACGCGCCTCGTTGTTCGTATTCACGACTGCGTGTGGCCAGTCCCCGGTGCATTAACTCGACTCGAAGATAGCCTACGACAACTACAATAGCGCACCCAGTCGATATTTTAAGTTCTTTTTTTTTTTTTTCCTCTTTTTCTTTTTGCGCGCTTGTAACTTTTCTTTCAGCACGAGATCGCGTTGTCCCGGCTCGTTAGAGACTCTCCAGCCACTTATTTCTTTCGATCATCCCGGTACGGCGACAGCGAGGGCTTGATGATCGAGAAAAACTTTAAATTAGGCGACGAACGTCAAGTCTGCGGGAAAAATCTCGTCGAGTTGTCGTTGTTATCGATAACAATTTTATTTGCATTTCTCTTGCACTGCGCATTTTTTACTTCCTCTCGTATCATTGTTAAGTACGCATCACACGTGTACACTTTTATCGTTTCTTTCTCCATTTTTGAAAAAAAAATATATTTTTTATTTTTTTAATGGACATAACTTTAACAGCCAATCTTGCTGATATTGGTGAAATGCAATTTACTCCATTTCGAGGACGCGATACGTGGTTTTCCGAAGTCTGATCGTGTCGCGCTAACTCGCGGAAGAGTGCAATAGCCAATTTCATCGGAAATTAAAAAAAAAAAAAAAAAAAAAAGAGTGGAGAACACAAAGGGATAGCGATAGTGAAAGGCGTTTACACTACATTTTAATCGCGAAAAATACGAATGCACTCTATGTATCGATGTGCTGATGATTTTGCTTTTCTTGCTCGCCACTTTTGTGTGCCCATGCAAATATATCCGCACGTGTGTACGCACGCGTATTGCGCGTACGCGCTTATGTGTTGCGCGCTTTTCTCTATCCCTCTATCCGTTTTAATATTTTCAGCTCAAAAACGCCGGCGGACCTAGCTTGCCGCCATCGCGTCAAAGGGATATTAAAACAACGGGACGAAATGCGGGATGTACAAAATGTTGATACTGGGGCGAGCTCCTCGCTTTCGATCCGGAATTTTGCGTGTCGATGATCGCGCTCAGGATGCCGAAAGTTTCGCAAAAATGCGTGTGCGCGAAAGAGAAAAAGGGTAGAGAGAGAATTGGGTGCAAATAACGAGCGCGCTGAAAATTTCAGCATTTTTGAATCACCGCTCTCCACGAGATTGAATGCTCGCAGCCGTGAATTTTTTATTTTTGAGAACCAATCCGACTGTTGTGCGGTGGATATAACTACATAGGAACGTTAACCGCGTTAGGTTTGAACGAATAATTTTCGAGCAGCATTGCGCTCACTATATTAATGTGAGTATTGTAATTACGTGGGAACGATCTAGTACGGGAATAGCGAAAGGCAGAAGGATCTTTGGCACGGCGTGAACGTTAACAAAAGCCACGTTTCCAATTTATTTTGTCGTTGAAAATGTATTAAATTCAACAGCGCCATGAAGTAATAATAACCGTAGTAAATTTTTTTTTTGTTTAATATTAAAACGTCATTACATTTATGTTACACATATTTTCCGCGGTCTCTGCGATAAATATTGAACCTTCCTGATATTCTATTACCAAATAATTTACACATATGTTCGATAAATAAAATACTCAACGAAATGATAAATGTTAAGGGCGTTATACATATTATATTTTTTTTTTTCCGCAATTACGTTATAAAAAAAAACGTTTATTCTCGTGACATACTTGCGATACAATTGCACATATTAATAGCCGCAGGCGCGTAATTAATAAGTATTACAATTTTTTTTTTTTTTTCCATTAAATGATGCGATTTGAATGTTCCATAATCACTCAAGAGTGAGAAGTCTCGCCGTCGCGAACAGGATCGCTATAAAAGAGAAAAAGAGCGTCAATGTCGATTCATATCTCTCATATTCCGTTGCTACATATGTACGTCAGAATCCCGCTATCATAAATATCGCCGCTGTAACCATAAAATTCCAACGACTTTTCGTCCTTTTTTTTTTTTTTTTTTTTTTCTCCTCGACCTCCGGACGTACTTCACACATTATATTTTATGCATCGGGTTACGTAAAAACGGCGACGTTCGTACGTACGTTGCGCGTCGTACATATGCTCTCAGGTCGGTATACCTTGTTTAAAAGTGAGTATATTCATGGCGCATTACTCGCGGAGGCTAGATGCAAAAACAGCCGGCATAACTGCATCGACGAAGATATAGCGATGGGATCGATGCAAATTAAAAGGGTTCTTTTTTTCATTTTATTTTTAATGAGGAACTTAAATAAAGCTGCAACGAGATCGGTTCGCGTACCTAACAGTATGCCATTCCGTTGCGCTTCTTGTATTTTGTAGTACGAACGATATTCGCGAATTTGAGTAAGCTTTTACATTCGATATTACTCACCCCGAACGTTTATCGATTCGAAGCTATCGATCCCCGGAGCCGTTCGGCTGTTCGGACGGCCGTCGTACCTCGTTTGCGCGAAAGCGACGTGGCTTAGAATTTCGCGCGGTGGCACGGCAGGACCGGGCGGCGAGCGCGTAACGGGAATAGGAAAAGGGAGGAGGCCTCGCATTTTGTCCCTGTCCTCTCGCCGTCGCTTTCCATTCCCGTAGCTTTTCTCGCTCGAGAGCTCTTTACGAATGCAACGGCGCGCCCGCACTCCCGTAGGTATAACAGTGTACGCTCGATTTTCCATCTCCTCCCGCACATCCGCGCCGCGTTCCTCTCGCACGATAATCGCCTTTGTTCCTAAGGGGCTTGCTCGCGAATGTCCTTTCTTTGTTAACAATCGCGGATTAAATTGGTGGATATCTAATTGGCGCCTGATTAATGTTGCCGGCGCCGTTTCTATATTGCGGTTTATTGCGAGAATCCGTTATTGTTACGCTCGCGAATGACGAGCGGGGGCAACGATTGCAAAATAGATTGTCGGCGCAGGCTTTTATACGAATAACGAATGCACGACTTTAACAGGGAATCTGACAAGCGTGAGGGACAGTGATTGTACATGTGACTCGTTTAATACAATTTAATTTTCCGCCGCGGATAATGCTAAGGTTTGTGTAATTAATAGGAGGTAATGCGCTATATTATTTTACTTTTGTTCGCGGAGAGAACGTTTCTAACGGGCAAAAATATTTTCTCCGGCGCTATGCTAATGAGAAAATAACGGAGTTTCTAATTCAGTAATATTTAGACGACGATTAATAATTTGCATGCAGAATCGTGGGAATTCGCTTGTAGGAAACGTAACGTTCCGAAACGTTTAGGAACAAGTGCGCTTTCATATAAAATAAAAAATAAATATAAAAAAGAAAAATAAAAAAAAAAAGGAAAGAAAGAAACGTGGAAAAATGTGCCGGTACAAGGTGCACGCCCGTATCCGTGACTCACGTCGGCGTCTCGCTTAAGTGGTTAACTACTAATTTTTTAACGCCGTGAGATCGTATCGAGCTGGTTCTCTCGCCGAGCAGCGAAAGAAAACCTCCGACGCTCGTTGTTTTCCAGCCATTTCATTCCGGCCGTCCCATCCGTTTTTCGCCTCCAGAGAGGGGCTCTTTACGAATGCATCGACGTGCCTGGCACGTACGCATTCTAAAATGTGCGCTCTATTTTCCCACCTGCCTCTCCTCCACCCCGCGCGATACGGTGGAAAGCATTTTATTTTGCGTCGAGGTACCCGCGTTTCTCGCGATCCTCCCCCCCGTTTCCCCGCTCGGAGCGCAGAAATTACGTTAATAAAACGCAACGTCGTCGATTAATGCTTTTTTTTTTACAATGTTGCTGTATTATTGTACGTTGTATAAGATTTTAATGCCGGCAACTGAACATGAATGTACGTTAAAACGTAAAATTTCAACTTTTCTTTTAACGCGGAATTAACAAAAGGATTAAGAAAGTCTATTATACGGGAACGAAATAAAAAGCTAGATGTTCTTAGAGAAAGATGTCTGGGATATTAAGTCTTTTAAGTTACAAGTCTTTTGACTCGTTTCGCATTTAGCAATCAGATCTATTGTCGTATATATTATATTCTTTGGGAGGGAGGTGTGCAAAATTCCTTAGAATTGGAAAACGACAGGAATCATACGAGCGCTTGGCATCTCCAACACTTTTCGTGTCTTTTTTTTTTTTTTTTTTTTTTTTTTGCTATCGGACGCTGCCTCCGTGCTGGTTTCGCTGCACCTGTTGCACGTCGCGCCGTTTGGTTCCAACAGAGTCTGTTATTGGTGTCAACGAGTCGTTAATCGATGATATTCCGTACGCTGAAAGATATATGTACAATTTTGCCTCGCGTCAAGTCTCAGCTTGGAATTACGGAACGGTCGATGAACGAGCCAATTATTATACTTTTAAAGTAAGTTATTAAGAAGTTAAATCTCGGCGACGTTGAGAAACCTTTCGCGGAAACCGAAAAAGAGATTTGCGGGGCTTTTTAACCGGAACGACGTGAAATTTCTTTTTATTTGAACACGCGAGTGTCAACAGTAATATTCCTTAGCGTGATCACGGCGATATTCATTGTCGGACGAACTGATTGCGGCGAGTTACGGAACGATGGAGGCACGGATAAAGCTGCAACGCGTTGTAATCATAGGAGTAGGTCGCGAAGACATTAACTCGCGCTTGGTGCATCGCGTTGGCAGACCGCGTCGACCCACTTCTCTTCCTTTCATGCTTTCTTCCTTAAGGCAAAGCCGAAGGCACTAACGAAGGCTCGGATGAATTTCATAACCCACGAGAAGTCCGCAAGGACTCCATTACGCTTCGCGGATCCTTCTTTTTTTTTTTTTTTTTTTCTCTCCCTTTTTTCCGCTTTCCTTTAGTCATCGCGCACGTCCTCACGCTAGGTCGCTAATTTTCATGACGCACCTTGCTATCTTGCTTCTACTTTTTTTCTCTCTCTCTCTTTCTCTTCTTATCTGCATGCGGTATATACGCGTACATACGCTCTTATATAGTTTCTAGAAAGCGTACAAAATCCTCGTTTGATCCTTTTACATACTCGCTTCTTCTTCTTTTTTTTTTACACAAGTAACTTGGCGATTGAAAGTACGTAATTAATTCCACGAACGTTCTTTACAATTACAAGACCAATTTAATCGCGAACATAGCGATACCGTTTATTTCAGGAACATGTAACATTCGCGAAAATAGTTGCGCGATTTTTAATACAGCGTTCCATGTTGGTTCAAAAAATAGAAATTATAAATAAAATAAAATAACAAGTTAAATTGGTCTGGAAAAGCGTTTTAAATAAAAATCAAATTCAGAATAGTACGAAATTTATTAAAAGCGTAATGAGATTTAACGCAGAGAGCCACGAAAAAAAAATATATATAAAAAAAATATATATATAAAAAATAAAAAAAACTTCAAATAAATAATACTAAATAAATATTTTTATCTCGAGAGAACGTAATTCTTGCTAACGATGAATGAATGTTAAAATGAGCCAATCAGCGTAGTATTGATCTGTTAATCTGGCATAGTTACTCGAATAAGCTATTCACTTGGTATGGTTCGTTTCCTATAGTCTCGGTTAGGTAAATGACGGTAAACCGTAAATACTCGCAGCATCGTCTAAGTTGGACCGAGGAGAGCGGATGAAGGGAATCAGCAGCCTCTTGAGCTAGTATCCGTTAACTCGAGTCAATTACTACAACAGAGAAGCATGGTTCCGTCGTGCACCGGGGGTAAAGTGGTCTCTCGGCGTGCTTCAACTTTCAATTAACTATGGCACGACGACAAACAGACTGGCGATGACAGTTGAGACCCTAAATTCTCTCTTTTATTATCGCATTACCGCTATTGCAGCTGCGCGAGATTATTATATTAGGTACATCATATTTGTAGACGATGCACGTGGCGTAATGTAATTATTATTAATTGTACGTATGATTTATAATCGTTGGCTGTTAGAATAAACATTGATCTGCCGTTTCATTAATGTATCTGCAATCGCGTCTTCGATCGAGTCTCTTCATTACGTCGCGTTAAGTTTTATCGGAGCTGATTATTTATACATTCTCGATTGGCGCAGCTGTAATTCTTGCGGTATTGTTTAACATTGATACTCGCCGGTGCGCGATCGTAATTACATTCTGAACCATCTAATTCCACGCGTCTCGAATAATTGCTCCCTTGTTCCGATTGGATGCGACTCGATCATTTATTAAGCGGACGCTAATAATTCATTGCGGGTAATTCGGAACATTCGCGAACTCGCACGAATTGATGTTTGCATCCTTAATGCATTTCCACGTCGCTCCGGTGCACACCGGCTTAGACGCGATTTGCGCTTTGCGGAAACTCCGTGTAGGTAGTTTACGAAACAGGGGCGCTTCGCGTGGCTCTTCCGTGAAGGCTTGCCGCCGCTGCTGGCTCGATGTAGGTCGCGTGTTAATGACCAGTGCGTAGCGACGAATTCAATTGAATAGTCGGTTTCGCAAGAAACCGAGGCTGTCACGCGCGCAAAGTTTAACACAATGCCGCGCGGCGTATTTCGACGGTGTTATCCGTGAATCCGTAATTAAAAAGAAACTTAAAAATACATTCGTGGAAAGAGCGCAGTCTATCTTCTGATAAATATATTACTTACTTCTTCTTCTTTTTTATTTCTCTGAAAAATAATTGAATCTTTTATTTCTATACAAGTATTTTTATTTTTTTTTTTTTATTTTTAAATTCAAGACCCATCGATTAATCGACATCTTTTATTAAATGAAAAAGAATGCACTGCGGTTTACGCGGAAAGAATCTCCATAGCTTAAAAGGGAATACGGGAAGGGAAGAAGGGAAGCAATCCCTCGCATCTCGTAAATCAACAAGCGACGGATTAGGAGCGACGGCCTTAATAAATCGGGCGCGCAGCCTCGTCAGAGTGGATGCGACGTATCGTTCGAGCGGGGTACTCGTAATTTAGAACGGATCAAAGGTGGACCGGGCGGTTAAGGTTCGCGGTAGGGCGAGAGCGGTCAGCAGGTTTCCCCAGGTGTCAGGTGGTACCCGGCCGCTTCCAGACGCGCCGAATCACCAGCACCCGGCCCAGTCGCTACCATTTCCACGTAGGAAGCGACTAATGTCCTCGCTCATTTCCCACGATATATAGGCGGGCGCCGCATCGATTCTCCAAGTACCATCCGCCTGCCCGACGCGATATTAATGTTTAACTAGCGCGATCGTGTGTCTGATACATTACCGTTGCTCCCGGGGTTGAAATTGTTCCGCGCTGCGCTACACGCTCCGTTCCACGAACGGCGTTTCAACGTTACGCGAGTACGGTACATGCGAATTGCAGAGAGTTTGTCGAACGCGCCGCTGTTATTGCGATACTATCGTGCGCCGAATTGTCTTCCATTGTTGTCCCGTATAATTGGATTGCTATTTGATATATTTAGATATTTTTTAGATACTCGCGAGCCGCGGGCTCTCGAATTTCGTTGCTCGACGATTTTTATAATTCGAATATCTTAGGCATTGACGAAGGCGTATGTTTTTACGGAGTTACAATTTGTACGTTGAGAAATGTACGCTAAGTATCGATTAGATTAATCTCATATTTGTGACGTTATATTGGCTATTATCTCGTTATCGCGCATCTTGGGCGCACTGCAGCAGCTTGGTCGGCTATCCTCTAGCGTAGCCGTGCGCCATGGGCAGTCTGTCAAATTACAACAGGTACTTGGAGACAGGTCCTAATTCCGTTTCTAATAACCGGAGCTAATTATAAGCGCCCGGAAGCGCTTTGTATTGTCAACGTTGCGAATCGACCAAATGGCGAGCGTATTGCGGGAACAACACGCGCTTGTCCACTATGGATGCAAATATTTGCGAGAATATGAAAATTATATTAATTAAAGAGGAGAATAGGGATCTGTAGGAATTAACTCGAGTTTCTACCTTTGTAACGTTATTAATATACGTTTTTTGGCCCTTGAAAATATATTACGAAATTTTACAGTTACGGTTGAAAAAAAAAGAAATTTTTATTATTATATTAAAAAATGAAAAACAGAGAAGTTACGCGGAAACTGAATTGTATGAGCTTCTCGTACACCCGTATTCCAATTCCTACGGCGCGTACTACTCGTTTTCTGACGAGCTTTTTCCGCATTATACGTGGAGCAACAGATGTTTCCGAACGAACTGGAGGAAGAATGATGGGCAAGGACAAGAGGGCAGGGAGAGAAAGAGAGAGTTTTTGGCGTCGTTAAACTGAAGCGCGGAGCCATGCGAACTTTTGAGTTGTCGAGAACGAATATTATTCTTATTTTATTCGCTGGGCGGCAAAAGCGAAAAAAAAAAAAAATTTTTTCTGCACTTCGCGGTTATTCTAGAACGAGCAGTTCGACAGACAATGACCAAAACTCGATGGAAAAATTCGCAGTTTCATGAGAACCACTCGATTTTCTCCTCTCGAAAAATTTCGTTGATTACGTAATTCCATATATTCATGAATTGAGAGAAGTGGAATAATAGCAAAATATAATGTGTAAAAATGCATTTTTTTTATTACTTCACCGCTCTTCAAATTTAATATTAAAATATACTTTACTCAACTATAATTGAAAAATAATCTAATTACAGACACGGAACTTTTATATTCGGTTGTTTAAAATGAAGTATTTTAACGATGTTTTAAATTAATGTAGCAACGTGCTGGCTGTCAGATTTTATAATTAATTATTGTTATTGTTGAGAGAAAAATGGGAAAGTACGCTTAGGTCGTTGGTCCAAAAAAAAAAAAAAAAAAAAAAAAAAGGGGAAAAAAGAAGAAGAAGAATGAGGGATAAGAATTGCAGCGGTAATTAAGAAACTATTAAAAAGTTATATTTGTTGTGGTTTCAGGTTCACTGGGCACGTCGGTATTCGACACGGACGTCTACCTCGTCGGGGCGAGCGGGGGCGTTTACGCCCTTCTGGCAGCGCATCTAGCCAACGTTCTCCTCAACTACAACAATATGGAGTTCGGGATAGTTCGGCTCATCGGCATCTTCGTCATCGGTAAGTGGACCCTACTTCCTCGATCGTCAGCCCGCAACCACCGCGGCCAATCCTATCTACCTTCAACCTGCCAGCTCGATATCTCCGGTCGAACTGCTTTCGAGAGCGGTCACGATTGACCATTGGCGCCGAAAATGCATTAATCACGCTTTGTCCCTCACTAAGATCCAAACATAGCAGGCAAATCGTCGAAAAATTAAATTAATTACCACCGAAAGACATACATCGATCGATCGATATCGTTTAAAATAATAATCGCGCGATGCGACAGATTTTTTTAACGATTATTACGAATTTAACGATGTAGATAACGGAGAAACTCTTTCTCACCGCGGAAGTTTAAAAGTGTTATAACATATTCACTAACGTAGTCAGACAAGGATTAAATCTTCAATATAAATAAATCGAGAAAAAAATATCGAAAAAAGCAAGGAAGCAGTTTCTGAAAACGGTATCTCACCTTTCTCGCTAGTCTTTTTACGTAATAAGGTCGCCGGTTCGCGGAGACGTTTCTCAAGGATTAAATTGAAATACGCCGGACCTTTCGAACAAAGTACTATCTCAGAACGCGACGCCTATGGCGACGTAGCTTAATAATAGCGCGATATTGGCAAAGACGTAGAACTCTAGTATCGAGGACCCCGTATAGCACGTAATCTGACCGCTACTGTACGTGTGCATTATCTGGTTCTAGTGGCCCTAGAGTCGCCTCAAATTCACCTCGACGGTGCCTCTCGAGTCTTCAATAACCTTGTTTAAGGGGTTGATTACCGTCAGCACGGATTCGGATATCCGCCGTCGCTTTCTCCCTCTCCGTCTCCCTATTCTCCCACTCGTACCGTTCCCAATATATTCGCATAGTTTCTGTCCGCGGGTGGTAACAGCCCGGGCCGAGGGGGGGGAGGGGTTCCGATCTACGCGCTTCGACTTGGATTACATCGTAATCCCGGCGCCGAGAGCTTGACGAGCGAAGTAGAGCTTGATCGATAAACGCGCTCTCTCACGACATGGAAGCGGGTCATCCGTTCAGCCGCGAATGCAAATGACGTTCTCGCAGGAGTCTGCGACGTGGCGAGATGTCTCTCGCCTCCCATAACGTCTTAAGACGCGAAGAAAATGCGCCGCTATCAACTCGAATCAGATCTCCGGGTGTGAGAGTTCCGGGGAGATTTGAATTTTTATATTTGATAAATATTTCGTAGCGTTGATGATTTTTTTTCTTTTATTAATGGAGCTCGGCGACGAAATTAATTGTAGGTTACTTATTAAATTTAGTGGAATTATTAACAATGGTTAAATTTGCCGATTACGATATTTTTATTCTTTACTAAATAGTTAATGCAGTTAAATATCTTTTTCACGATTGCCTTTACTTTCGTTCGTTGTCGTCATAATTGTTCGATTTCCTTTACTCGCACTTCGTTTCGATACCCTCTCCTAAAATTTCAATTTTCTCGCTTCCCTCTCTCCGCGATAAGAGCTGGAAAGTGCAAGGGAGGAGCCACGAAAGCCGTCGCTATTCTGAAGTTTTAATTAAAAGATAGGTGTGCTCCGCGCTGTGATCGCCGCGGAGAATTTTCGCCGACGTTGGGATTGTTTGCCACGAGAAGAACAGGTGGCTGTTCCGTCAAATTTTCAAGCGAGCCACGGTGTCGGCACTCGTGTTTATTAAGTCATCAGGACAGTGCCCTGAGTGTGCTTGATTAAAAATTAAAAAAATAAAAAAGAAAAAAGAATCGCGATATTTTAAAGATTACATTACAGCAATTTTGAATTATGCAATTAATTGTAATTTAGACGGAGACGACATTTAATTAATTAACAGCCGAAGTCTAATCGTGGATTTTGATAACGATTAATTTTAATAATGAAATAGATCGAGCCTGCAAATTACTAAAGGGTGCTTCAAATATAATAATGCGTAATCCATTATTAACTGGCTAATATTAACTAGCTTTTATCCAGCGTTTCATCAAAACTGGATTATATAAACTGAAATGGAAGATAGATAGCATAATCGGTACTGAAATGAAGGATCACTTATGATGAAAAAGATACGACAATGGAATATTATATAATGGATATACTCGTGGATATACTGATTGCAGCCGGGGAAAATAAAGTTAGGAGAGCAGATAGACGGAAAAGCTCAGAAAGGGTCCGCAGCTTTTGTTACTTCAAGAGTTGTATAACTCAGCCTTGCTATCCAAGTTAAACGGCAACAGCGACGTAAAGAGATCGCGTTTGAGCTAGAACAGAAAGAAAACAATATAAAGGATGTACCATCGGAATTCGTACACTTGCTCAAAACTACAACTGTCTCGATAAGTTTTAAGTTGATATCTTTTGACGTTAACGAAAACTTTAAGCTTAATTACAAAATTACTCAATGTTTGCGATTAAATTAGCAATTAAAGAAAATTAATGTTTCTATAAATAAATGATACAATCTGCGCGATCTAACCACCGACTGCAAAATCAGATTAGCTAGATAAATTTCCACTCAGGTACTTATTTAAAAAAAAATTAAAAAAACATTTCTAAGAGATGCTAAAATATTTAGTGGGTTTCGAAGCTAAAGGCGAAAGATGATCCAATTCTGTACAAAGCTCATTTCTGCATTAACTAACGAAGAGGCAAATTTCTTACGGGAGCACAACGAACTTACATAATCACCGACGAAAGTCGCAGACGTAGAAAA
This sequence comes from Cardiocondyla obscurior, assembly GCF_019399895.1. NCBI lineage: Eukaryota > Metazoa > Arthropoda > Insecta > Hymenoptera > Formicidae > Cardiocondyla > Cardiocondyla obscurior. The sequence continues at coordinate 2,084,591 of NC_091884.1, read as the reverse complement.
AAGTCGCTGAGGAAGCTGCAGGAAAGCTCTTCTCTCGACGACACTTCGAGAGCTTCTCAAAGCTCGCCGTCGGCTCGGCTCTTCGTGGCATCCTTACTTTTTTCGCTTCTAGTCTCTTTCACTTTCTTGTTTCTTTTCTTGTTCCTCTTATGCCCTCCTTATCGCTTTACTATGCACCATTTTCATCGATACTTCCGAGGCGGCAGGCAGCCAGAAAAGAATCTTAAGAGAAAGCACGACACAATAAGAACATCATCTTTTCAACATTATCTTTTTTCTTTTTTTATTCTGCTTAGTCGAAATTAATCTACTGATCCGTTAGTTATAAATTCTAATTAATAAAGAAAAAAAATAAAAAGTAGTAGAAGTCGAAATTTATTTTACAAAATTTAATAAATGCTACTATTAAACGAAGCATTTATAGCACCTTCTCGAAAATGGTGCATAACAATTTTTAATAAGCGTAATAAAATCATATGTATCGTATGAAAATTTTAATATTCTTATGAAAATTTTAATATCTGATTACAGCTAGCGCCGATGTGGGCTTCGCGATCTACGACAGGTACGCCGCGGAGCAGATGGGCCCGCCGGTGTCGTACGTCGCCCATCTGACGGGCGCCCTGGCGGGCCTAACGATCGGCCTCTTGGTACTGAAGAACTTCGAGCAGCGGCTTCACGAGCAGCTACTCTGGTGGGTTGCCTTGGGCGTCTATGCCGCCTGCACGATCTTCGCGATCATGTACAATCTGATGCACCCGGACTATCCATGACGCGAGGTCAGCTTCGCGTACGGCCAGCCGAGGCACACGTAACGCGAAGCTGATCGCTCCTGGAAGAAGAGGAAGAAGCGAAGAAAAGTATGGGACGGACTGTCATTGTCGGGCGTCGCCGAGGGAGGTTTTCAAGTACCGCGGACTCTCGATAACATGTTAAAGCTAAATCGTTCCCGAAGCACCGAAAACAGAGAATCCGTAAGGTACGGGAGCTACGGAGTCGTTCCACTCGAAGAACGTGACTCCGGCTCCCTTCCGTGCGAGAAGGAACGCGTAATAGTTTCGTAGTATATATATTTTCTTCCAAGCCGGCCTGTTCGCGCGCGACAGTCGAGAGAGGCGACAGAGCGCTTGTCGAGAAGAAGCGAGAAACGAGCGAGGAATTGTAACATATTATTGATTAACAATTCTAACGGAGATAAGAAAAAGAATATTTTTTTTTTTTTTTTTTTTCAAACGGAAACGTAGTGATCGGTAAACGCGACGTGCTTCCGAAAAAAAAAAAGAAGTCAGCATTGGAGGAGGAAAAAGGTGAGCGAATGTTCTCATTATACGTTTCACCTTTTCTGTTCGATACTGTAGTTGGCGTTCGCTTCGCGATTCCGCAAAAGCTTCTTAAATTCGCAATGTCGAGGCTACTTTATCACAGCGGAATGCGGGAGATTTTGTGAACGGTATAATCTCGGAAAAAAAAAGAAAAAGAAAAAAAAAATGAAAAAAAGAAGCTGTCGGACTCGCGTTCTCCTCCCATCAACGGGACAAAACGTCATTGTTGCATGATGAGCATCCTGGGCCGCAGCAAAATGTCTTCGCGTGTCGTTCCGGGGAACGACGAGGAAGCGCATGAGAAGGTTTCGGATATAGTATTCTTCTTTGTCTACGGGAAAAGGGAAATCGCGTGATCCGCGAGGCTAGTCGTTCAATCCCGTCGTCGCGCATTCTTCCGCATTTTCTGAAGAAAAAAAAAAAAAACCAAAGACTCGGAGCCGATTACAGCGAGGTCGATCGACCCACCCGAAAAACGCAAAATCCTTCAGGAAGAGGGCACTTCCCGTCCGAACCTGAACAAGATACAACAAGAGTAATTCTCTTTTATGGCATTCGTTTATTTCCGCGTAATGCTGGCCGCAGTCGTCCTCGGAAAAACCAAAGAATCATACTCGACTGTATGGACTACGCTCGCTGTCCTTTGTCGCGTTGCTGAAGAAATTTCTTTGCTCGGTGACGAGAAGAAGAAAAAGAAAAGGAAATAATAAAAAAAAAAAGGATGATGACGATAGAGAGAGAAAAGAGAGAATTGGATAACAGCGGAGTAAAGCAACAGAAGAGGTAAAAGACGAAACGAGAGGACTTAATGGATACTTCGCGGTCGATGAAACATTGTACAAATGACCGCGACGGAGAGGTACGAAGATGATGAAACAAAAACCGCGGTCGAGAAAATTGGTAACCATCGACGTTCCTCTCGAAACCCCTCTCGAAACATTCGACTCGCGAGACGAATTCGTTAACGTGGACGGAAACGTAGAAGAATGTGTTGAGCTTGATGATGAAGAGCTCGTGCCGCTGAGAGACCTTTCGATGGAGACAAATGATTAGCCGCGAAGAAATTTTGCTAAAGAAAAGCTAATTGATCGCCAATTCGATAGTGCTAATCGCGCAAATAATTGTGAAGTATTTATGGAAAACGACGTAAGTATTATTTGTAGAAAGCATAATAATTTTTTCCTCCCCCTTTTTTTTTTACATTATTATATCTAGTAGACTTTATAACGGACGATTTCGAGTTATTCCGAAATCTTTAATTAATTATCATTTATTTCGTACCTCTTTGTTTCTTCCTTTTTTTTTTTTTTTTTTTTTTTTGATACTATTTGACATTACTATCGTTTTTCAGATACTTCACAAATATGCACAATTATTATCGAGTTTATGTATTATTCTTTATGATTCGTGAATTCCATCGGTCAACACAAAAGTTGCAACAAAAATTTGCTGATATTCGGACATGTATTAGTATCGCGTACAGATAGATCGGCCAGTATAGGAATGCAAATTCGTCGAGTCGTAAAAAAAAAGAAATTCATCGGAATAGCTGTTGCATATTTTCCACGTCATTATATCACATTTATCTTGCGCAAAGAAAAAAATATTGGTAAAGAAACTCGGCGCTTGCGAAAATCAAAAAACGCTCCCGCAGCGTAACACCCGTCGAAGCGTTGTACTGTGTCATTGTAAAGAAATAATATTTAATATTGCAGAAAGATAATATTTCGGGATAAGCACTGGACTATCAATTGTGTACATAAATCAAGCAGCATTTACGCTTCGACGCGCGGCGCTGTTCGCGCGAATTGTGATTTTCGCGAAAGCTCTTGCGAGCTTTCCAAGTGATGGATGTAATAATGCGCAATGCAACGGCGATCAAGCCTACGGGCAAAACAACACCCGGCCGATTTGTCGGTCGGTTTTCAGTCGCTAGTCCGCGCTTTCGATAGCGACCGCTCGTTAACGTCCTCGCAAAATCCCCCTGACGGCGCATCTGCCTGCGCGCGCGATCATTAACGCGCATTAATTGTACACCATTGTAAATACCTTGTACATACCATAGAGACTCTGTGTGTGTTTTGCGTGTGTATGGAAGCTGTTTCATGCAAGTAAAAAAAAGAGGCGCGGGACAAAGCAGAGAAAAAGAGAAAAAAAAAAAAAGTGAGAAGAAGATAGGAGGAGGAGGAGGAGGAGGAGAGTTCGAGTCGGGTCACAGTCTAGTCGTTTCGCGTCGTTGTCGTAAGTATATACAAATATACATATTGTATCTATAATCGACGAGAAGGGGGGAAAAAAAATATTAAAAAAAAAAAAAATGAGGGAATATAAAAAGCCGCACATTGTCGGGAGAGCACACGCTTAGTGTACATAGTCACACGCGAGACATATGTTCCTCACCTTTAATTTATCATCGTATCATCGTGTCATCGTGTCTTCAGAATCAGATCGTGCGAGCGCCGCCCGCGTGACATGCGACCTAAACGATAACTGTGCCGACGATGGCCGGCATCGGCCCTTGATGTGTTCAGCGCTCGTTTGCGGCTGTTCGATGGGCCGCCTAAACGGGTATTTTCACCGCAGGTTTAGCCAATATGATTGTTTGATTTCCACCGGGAGAGAATATTTATATATCTAACTCGTTAATATCGTTACGTTGACCATTTACAACAAAATTAATCAATTACGGATTCGTTCCGCGTATTCGAGCCCTATTAAACAGTCTTTTCATACGGAATAATAATACGTACACATGTAAATTCATAACGAAAGGCAAACGATTTTTTTAAGTAGTTTCATTATACAGCCAGATATTTATTTATCAAAATTATAGAGCGAAGGTGATGTATCAAAGTAACCCGAGGTTACGGAAGAGGCTTGTCTTTGTTCCCCTCAGAATATGGAAAGTCTAACTTTGTCTGACGGTTCATTTTGCGTTGAATGCGCAGTGACTGATAACGTCCAAAATCGCGAAGCTAACGCGACGCTGAACAAAGTTCGAACACCGCCAGCCAAAGTCTGCACAGCAGTTTGGATAGCGTCGCGGTATGTGTCTCTCTGATATTTAGTTGTATAGGTTGTTCGTTTGTCGAGATGGCCCCGACGCCACTGCCTATTTTGTAATACGACTTAGCGCCATGCGCGCCTTTCTTGTCCCTTCCCAAGTCCGCCCGTTCAGCACGACTCGTACGTTAAATTTCGTTAATCGTAATTGCCAAGGTTTCTTCTGCACTTCCCGCGAAAATAGAAGGAGGGGAAAAATTGCATTTGATTTCGCATATGTGTTCTCGAGTGACAATTAATTAGCGATCGTATTATCATATCTGTAGGTACGGGCCGCGCCGACTTTTCATCCCGCGATTCCTATATTTATTTTTCGTAAAAAGGGAACCAGCTGCGTTGTTCCACGTATACAAAGCCCGATTCTTTTTAATAGTAATTTTTTTTGGGGGGGGAGAGGTTCTTTTTTTTTCTTTTTTTTTTTTTTTCCTTGGCTTTAGGGAACCCTGCGCGAGTGCCACGGGATGAAATATGTAAAATCGTCAATTAGTCGACGAGCGAAAATTATTTTCCCATACTTACGCGATCTAGGGTAGCGCGTTTAACTCAGGGGAAAAGAAATGGAAATTCTGCCCGGTAGGTTCCTTCTTGTTTCGACGAGGATCAAATACTAATGTAATTTTTATTTATGTTGCACTGGTCGTAGTGTGATGACCCTATTATACGATACCAAATAATACATAAGATTTAGTGCGGAAACAGTAATATATTATTATATTATTTTTATTAGTATATATTCTTGGTAATTGCTATCGTTTCTTTCGTGGCGACAAGAAAAAGATAGTAGCTTTCGGTGCCGGTGCGCGGCACGTCCGGGCCGACGTAAGGCGAGAAAGTAGTCCTCGGAGAGAAGCGGAAAGAGCGCCGAGAGGACGCGGAATCGAGCGCGAGCGAGAGATCAAACGAGAGTAATTAACGATGCTAGTCAATTAGTACCCGCGAAGGCAGCTAACGCCAGATCTTAGCTTAAAGTACGACGGCTATGTAACTCGCTTTAAGACGGTAAAAGAAGGTCGAGATACCGATGACGCTGAAGAAAAGTGACGCAAAGAAAAGAGAGAGAGAGGGAGAAAGAGGGAGGGAGTGAGGTTGAGGAGGTCTATGAAGGTTTAAGGATTCAAGAACACTGAGAGCCAGAAGAGGATGCTGAAGAGAGCCCGAAAGGTGGTTGCTCAAAGAGTCAAGGAGACGAAGGAGAGCTTCGATGGTTGGTTGGCTGGCTGGCTATGTCAGACGACAAGTGTGTACTTGGAGGAAGAATGCAAAAGGGGAGCAAAAGTGACGTTCCGACCAACGGCCGACCATATCGTGCACGTGCACGATTCTAGATGTGACAATTATGGTTGAAAGTATCTCGCATAAAAGACCGCAAGTGTTCCCAATCGCCAGAAAGAAAAGGTATATACTCTTTATTACAGCGCGAAAGAAAAGATGATTTTTTTTCCCCTTTTTTTATAAATTTTTATTCATTTGATTTAAATACGTACGATTTTCGGACATAACAAAATAATGAAAAAGGCTGGGAAACAAGTAATTAATTTTCGTCATTTATTAATACTCGGAGAAATAACTTTCTCATTATCTTGTCGAACAAATTACGTGCAAATTAAGATTTTTATCTTTTGTGCACATATTTGTCAGTAAGTCAATAAACCTTTTGTTTCTATTGTTACGTAAATATAAATTATTATATGCAAAGTAAAGTTATTAAGTTTGTGCCAATAAATCAAACGTGATTTTCGTTATGTATACAGACTCGTTAAATATTTAATTCGATTTGCTTCGTGAATGCAGCAACGATTCGAGTTCTTTTGAAGTGGTCCGAGCCTTTCATAATGCTCGATCGATTCGAGCTTCCATTAATTACCATCGTTGTTAACGATAATTTATGCATCGTGAAATACAGCCCCAGCCAAAAAGAGTTGCTTTTCCCAGGAAAATCGAACAGGTGTCGATTCGTTGGCCATTAACATCCAACGGGGAAATATATAATTTAGAGACTTCATACAGCATTTATAACGTATGAATTTCCATTTTATTAATCCATCGCCGGGTTAAATGACGATGCCAAAGAGCACGTGCTGCGCCGTATAATTATTTACACATGCTCGTAACCCGAACGTGGGAATAAATTATACGCCGTTCAAAATCCCTCGCGTAAATGATCCGCGTAATGCCTATACCTAAACTCAATTTTCCAACATTTTAAAAATAAAATTCTGATTAATTTTTTGTCTCGTAGAATTTGGAAAAAAGAATTGAACAGGTTTCCCTTTTTTTTTCTTTTTTCTTTTTTTTTTTGTGTTGAAAGATTAAGTTATGTCATTATAGTATACGAACGAGAGACTTATCCAATTATTTTCTTCTAAAATAAGGATTATTGAAAGTATAAAGTTGGGTCTTAAATAAGTGCAGTAAGTTTTAATCCATGAGAAATTGATCAATCACTATAGATTATTCTGCTCGCACTCGACACTGTGTAATTAATTTCTTATAGCTTAAGGATTATTAAATATCCTCTAATTACCTCGAATTATGACGTTCAATAATGTTTTCAACCATGACACTTAAAAACGGCGTGATTAAAACTGCGGGAAGACAAACTCGAATGAGCAGAGAGATTGCTATTACATCGGCATTACGACATCGTATTAATACCAAAAAAAAAAAAAAAGGGAACTCGAAACTTAATTTTCGGCATTCAAACGATATCAAGGCTTCTTTTGCTCTCGTCATGCGCCGGTTTTAACGAACAAGCCTCAAAGTCCTTTTTGGAATCAAATTTTCTTATCGTCACACATCTGTCACCTTTCCAAAAGCGTCATCGGATTTCGATCCGGATGTCCAGTGAGCCTGAAAGAAACGAGAAAAACAACACCGGGAAACAGCATCTCGCTCGAAGCTATCTGGACTTTAATTTACGCTCTGGCACTCGATCCGCGCCCGAAAGCTCGAGTTCAGGTCCGCTATCTTCTGTTTTGTTTTTGTTTTATTTTTAAAAGGGCGGAGAGCGCATTCCGCCCAAGCGCGTATAAGTTCTTTTTTTTTTTCCCCCGTATGTGTATGCGTCCATACGTGTGTTAATATTTAAATCAAAGTGGCGTGCGCGATTATTATATGTTCGTTCGTAGCGATCGAGCGATCGAAGATCGTAAAAGTCTGCGATGAAGCGCAATGATTAAACTCATTAGCTTAATTCCATATCGTACGTATCGTAATCGTTCCTACTTTAGTTTCTGTGATGCGTATTTAATTAAATATATTGCCGGAAGAATTACGGTATGTCGCTGTCGATTATAATATGTATGTATATCTGTCTCAAAGCTAAAGAGAGAACTTTCTCTAAATTTATTTGACACGGAGTCGTTCCGTAGGCAAACTCTTCTCTCTTCGCCGACCGCTAATTTTTTTTTTTCTTCTTTTTTTTTACGGTAGTTTTGTTGACAAAATAAGCCAATAAATCAAGTGCGTTGAGTTTTCTTTTTTCGCTTCATCCGAAGCGAGAGTGCTCACGAATCTGTTATGTATCGGCGTACGTGAATCGAAACGATTGCATATTAATTTAACAACTAATTTATTGTATTATATAGAATATGTTATTATTATTTAATTACCAAAAGAATGTGTGAGTTGTGTACAAAGTAGGCCGAAAATGTGCGAAGAAACGACGTGTGAAATATTATGTTCAATTTTAATATTATATATATTTATATATATTTTTTTTCCTTTTAAGTGGATGTTAAATAATTGAAGCGATACATAACGGGTCCAGCGGAAAGTGGTGCGTAATTTTATCGTAACGATTTTTTTTTTTTTTTTTAAGTTTCCTGACTACGCGATCTTCGATTGAGTGATTGAGTGATTAAGCGATCGACTGAAAAGTGCGAGCCGCGATTAAATTTTATATCGTACGTGTTACATTGTCATTATTATTTATTGATGAAAGTGGAGGGCCTTGTCCTTCGCCGCGTGTCCTCCGCTCGCGGAGGAACCTCCTGGTCTGTCTGTTGGTCGTTTTGTTTTATTTTTAATTAGCTCGCTTAATACGGCGAAGGCGCGCCACCGCATCGCAGACGCACCTGCGACCCCGGGCAACACCTGCGACGGTCGACAATTTCGGCGAGACTGACGTTCGCTTGAGATATTTTCTGAAATTTCATTATTAGCCCGCGACGGCCGTATTATTATTAGCACTAAACTTACATTAGTTTTGCGAGCGCGTGCGAAACATTAGATAAACGTCATATCGTTCTAATTAATCTAACGCAACGTAAGGCTATTACGGGCGGGAAATATAGCTATCGCAAAGACAGACACCTTACGTTTACGAACGAGTTACCATTGGTTTTATTAACTTTCTGTATGCGACGTTACGTAATAAATAAATTAAAAAAAAAAAAGTAAAAAAAAAAGAAAAAAAAAGCCGCGATCGCTATAATTGATCGCAAAAGTTACCCGAGTCGAGTACGCGAGTATATGAATTTGAATTAACAAATTAATCGGTTTACTAATTAATCAAAAGGAATCGTCGAAAGGCGTGTGTCCGCGGAGACGATTGAATACAAAATCCGCGAATACTTTCCGTGTAAATATGCTCGGGCAAATAAGTGACGGGCGCGACTTCTGTTCTACGAGCACTCCGAGATGCATAATCGCGATAACGATAATGTCCAAAGACGCGCAAGATGGACTGCATGAATATACAATTGATATAATAATAAAATAATAATTAATAATTTATATACGAACAGTCAAAACTGTACACAAGCCAAAGAGGTGAAACTAGTAAAGGAGAGACAAATAAAAAAGAGAAAAGAAAAAGTAAGAAGCGTGCGTGTGCGCGTGCGAGAGATGATGAGAAACTTTCAAGTTTCAGCGTTTAATATTAATTGTCCTCATCGAAACGTCATTCGTCATTGTTCATTAAAACGTCGCCATTGTCATTCTTCACCATTTATCATTATCACCATTATCAATGAATTAATTATTATTCTTATAATTATTGTCATACATAAAATAATATGTATATGATGACAATAATTATACATTGTACTGTACAAAAACGCGTGATAACTATGAATCCTCGCTTAGATAATTCGCATAGTAATTTTCTGTACACACATTCGCCGCGGCAGAAGAAAAATACAATGGTATTTAAAAGATTTAATTGACATTATCTTTTTATACCTATGACCAAACGAAAAGAGAATTTAATCTCGTAAGTCTTAAAGAAAGAGAAATGCAAATTATAAAAATAATACTTTTAGCGATACGAGAAAAGAAAAGAAAAAAAAAAAAAAAAAAGAAATAAAAACTCGTCGACTTTAAACATCTGCATCTCAACAGTAACGGTTGTAAAAGAATATGTGTCTATTTGTTACTGTTGAAATAAAGATCTTTAAATATCATACGACTCTCTCCTACAAACCATTCTTTCCCTTTCTTCGCTCAATTATTATTTTTTAAATCTCTTTTAATAGAAATTTAAAAATAAAATAAAGGATAAGAAAAAATATTAATTTATTAATTTTAATAGTAACGAAAAGTTAATTTATTTTCTATTTTATTTATTTATGCATCTTTATTACTATGTGAATATTGCATAAATATTTTTTTACAACCGAGTAAGCTTGATTTATTATTATATCATTATATCTGATTGTTATCTTAATTTTATCGACATGAACGATCGCGTTACTCTTACTACCTCGAGAATCTTGCGCATCTTTTGAAAGGAAGACAGCGAAAAGTAGAGATCTACCTTGTGTATGCGTACTACGTTATCGCCAGCCAATTCAACAAGGTGCATTGAATACCGTAAGTGAGCGAAGTTCGTTTATCGACGACTGAATATTTTTAATTCACTAAAAATTTTATTTAAAAAAACAAAATTATTACATTTTATATCCTGAAAACTAAAACTGTATCAAAAAAAAAAATTTAACACCGAGATTTATTTAATAAACGTTTCCATTACTTCTAAAATTTAATAGCGAATTGATAATATTATATTTATAATTTTACGAGATTTATAATTATTGGATATTATATTTTTTTTATATTTTATAAATATGTATTTGTCGTTATGGTGCAAGAACTTTATTTAGAACTACTTGGTTGATCATACGAAGATTTTTTACCGACGATACGGAGACTACTTACAACCTCAGGTAAATTTTATCAGGTAAGATCTTACGATTTGCCGCGATGGTACAGTCTTCGAAGATTCGCATCTGCGAATACAGAATTACAATCTCAGGCTCGACCTATGTATTTAATATTTAATAGATTAACTAATAGATAAATAATCGCTATTGAAATTTGTATTCTTTAGGTTTGAAAATTGCTGAAAAATTTTATATTAAATAATACATGATTCACGTAAGATTAACGTTTATTCATAAATGTACAGAGACTGCCAGCCAAAATATATATCTCAATAAATACATGTACACAATTAATTACTCTCTTTAGCGGATACTGTGATTACAAATTAAAAAAAAAATATATATATATAATTATTATTGAGTTTCTTCGATACGATGAGTGCAAAAAAAAAAAAAAAAAACGCAGCGACGAGACACGTTTGCTCAATGATCAAACAATGCATTTTCTTTTTATATTGAACTTTCATAAATACATTTGTAGAAAATTTATATTATTACTTCTATTCAAATATAGTACAGTAAATTCACAGTATCGAATAAATTTCAATTGAAAGTCGCTATACAATAAAAAACTTGGTATGAATTATTCGCACAAATTTGTTCGTTCTATATTTTTGCTTTTATTTAACAAACATTTTATATAAGCGCATGATATTCCACCAATTGCTCATTTTTATTTTTTTACAGAGTATCGTAAATCATTTTTCGCTGATCACGTCATGGAAATTCACACCGGTATGACAGTATGAATTAATAAAAGCGCCAGAAAGATGTACAAATTATGAAACGATCTCTTATGATTTCAAATAACACTTATTAAAAAAAAAAAAAGAAAAAAAGACAAAAAGAAAAAGATTAAAATATCGCAGTGTTGCATCATATGTAACATATAATTATAAAAATCTTTCGCATTCTAAATTACAAATTTATTTTAGTTAAAAAAAAAAGAAAGAAAGAAAGAAAGAAATGAAAAAAAAAATCACAAAACTTCTTTTCCGTTACGTCACATTCGCGAAGGTTTTTTTTCTGTGATCATTCGAGGATTAAAAAAAATCGCCACGTGGAAATCTCGCGTCTCTGTTTGGCACGTGTCTCGTCGGCACTGCGACGGGAAGTATAGAAGGAAAGGTGAGTGCTGATATGACGCTGATGAACGATCGCATGATCACCACGTAGGTGTCGGGTTGACCGCGATCGCTTTAGAGGCGAATACCGCGGTTGGTGCTGGCCACGTAGTTGAGCAACTCCTCGGAGTCCTCGCAGACGAACGGTTTCTCATGGTAGCACGCAACGTCGTGCCAGGCAATGCCGTCGCTGTAAACGTTGTTCAAGACCGACAGGCAGGATTCGTTGGTGCCGTTGATGTCATACTCCGCATTGTCCGGCTGCCTGACCTTCTTGTGGCCGGTTTGCGACCACGGATTGAAGCTCCAACCAATCGGTGCCTGGTTGGTGGGTGCCATCTTCTCGCGATTCGCCGACCAGAACCAGCCGTGCAGGGCCTTGGGCTCGAGGTCACGCCGGTTCTCGCAGCCCTTGAAGTCGCAGAGGCGTCCGGACGTCCAAATGTAAGGAACGTCGTCTGAGAAAAGGAAAAAGAAATTTCGTATGAGAATCGATTTGCGAAGCGAGAGTGTCTAAAGAATATTTTCGACAAAATCTAGCAGTCGTTAAGTTGACAATTTTATTTCCGAAAGCTTAGGCTTTCCCTATCAGAAGATCTGCGTCGTTGAAATAAACTCTAAATAATTTAACAGATGGGCGCGCGCGATTATTAAATATGAGATTCGAAATTAAGTACATCCTTTCGTAATGTTCATTGCTATTTAAAAACCCGGACTGATGAGTGTCGCGGACTTATAATTTCTTATCGGAAAGTGATGATTATAGAGAAACCTAAACCTAAACAGCGATTCGAGGTGTACGCGCCGGGTGGAATAACTTTACGGCCGCGTGATTAAACGGGAAGACCGATCACGCGGCGTTTTCGAGCGAAATCAATTCGGTGTTATCTTACTTTCGCCAGACTTGCAAAGAGATTTATGCACAGCACGATGTTATATAAAAAGACGAGTCTCTATAGCCTCAACCCACTTCAAGACCCCCGCATTACCTTGAAAACTGTCGTTACACTCACCGACTCATCTCCCACGATTCCTCGTCGTGATGAATATCGCTCGTGATGAGCAGGTATCATCGCGATTAAGATAATTGCGGCTAAAGGCGACAGTGAAATCTGACGAACGTCCCGGTAATTTGTATCTATTCGTAAGCGGTGCCTATTCGATTTACAATTCGTGCGATTACGATTGACATTGCGGTTTAATTTTCCTGGCTCCTCGATGAATTAAATTTCTAATTAATTTATTTTTCAATTTAAATAATAAATTAAATAATTTACGTGAGTTTCCTGTCTAAAAGAAAAAAAAATATTGGCGTTACGCGTGAGTTAGCTGTTTTAATTATTCCCGCCTCGTGCAAAGTGAGAGTGACGTCAGATGTTCATTTTACCGCGTGCGATTTTTTTTTATTAAGAAATACATTTTTACGAAAAGGAAATTTATTCGATTATTAGATTATTAGATCATTTTTGGAGCTTGCTCGAAGAGGCGATTTGTAACGGCGATCTAAGCTTGAACGTAATCTCGGAAGCGTGAATAAACATGCTCGAGCGTCGATTATTTTTTAGGAGAAGACGCTTCGAGCTCCGAGAACATCTGTTTACGTTTTGTTTTTTTAGCCGACTCGGCGTTGAGGTAGGCGGGTTTCGAGAATATCGCGCGAGCAGGACAACGATCAGTTGACGATCGACTCTATCTGTCTCACTCTTTTTACGCGGTCCTCTCTTTCTATCTAAGGGCCGAAATCTAATGGTCACTTCAGTCTAGTTGCGGAACTTCGGGCGTGCGGACGTGTCGCTAATCGCTCCGCAATTACGCGTATTTTTGACCGCGGATAGGACAGTCTCGCGAGCGAACAAGCGTCGACGACGTCGAGCCGGGAGCGAGCGATCATATTCTGTACTTTTCCGTCATTCAACTCATCGTTCTGGCTCGGTTTCGTGCGTCGAAAAAAGTGCTTCGGAACGACAAAGTTATGTGGCGGGTGCAGCACCGTACGGAGCGTCCGGCGTGAATTGCGCGGCAATTGCATCGGATATTTTCGGACTGGAGCTCCCATTACAATTTTCTTCGGCAGATTCCGGCGATCACACCATCTTCAGAGTGAGAGATCCGCACGTCGTCCGTCTTTGTCGTTCGCGGCCGGGATTCTCGTTCCAGCTTCGAGCAAGTGACTTTTTGAGGAACTTAAGGACGATCAAGTGCGCGGGGAAGGTTTAATAATCGCGGCTCGTCTCGTTCGTTGCTCGGCGCGAGTTCTGGATCTCGTTCGTTGTCGCCGGACGAGAATCGAGCGAAGAATCAAAAGGCGACGCTTTACATCGTGGCCGGTAACTTGTTTCGAACTCGAGGACGACTCGACGAAGACCAGGAAGAAGTGAGCATCGCTACGAATATCGGGACTTTGTACGACGGAACAGATGATCGCTCGTCGCGCTTCTTTGTTTTAATCGTAAATCGCCGCGATAACCCACCGTCGTTCTTTCGGTCGTTCGTCTCGCGAGTGAAAGTGTTAGTGACAGTGACAGTAATTTAAAAAAAAAAGAGCAGAGTAGTGTAAAATAGTGCCAAGGGATTTAAAGTGCTACATGACGTCTGGATAATCCGGAAACTACGCCAGAAGGAAGGAAGGAAGGAAGGAAGGATGGACGGACGGACGGACAAAAACCTAACCTAACCGGAAGATACAAAGGTAAGTGAACCGGCCGTCACTTAATAATAATTCATCACAAAGAAATTATTATAATTAACTACTATCCGAACCTAATAACGTGTGCGAATTAAAATCTTTAAAAAAAAAACAACGCGCGCACAATTTCTTCGAGCTAAATAAATTTTTTAATTTTTTTTTTTTTTCTGACCTAATTAAAAAATTATAAAACGGAACAGAAATATTTTTCACAACTTTAGAACATACATACTTTAGAATATGTATGTTAACAACTATTTAAAATTATTTGGTACAATCGGTCAAGTTTAATTAAATATCTAATAACGTAAAAAAGTAATAAAAGTAAAAGCAGCTAGTTACAGCTAAGATCTTTTTTTTTTTTTCTTTTGTTAATTGCACTTTCGGCTTACAAATGCCTTTAAACGCACCGCGCTGTAGCCGAAAGGTCGTAATAAAGAGAATGAGAGAATAAAGGGAAGGCATCGTCGTTAATCATCCGAATCGAAGACACGGTGATGTTCCACGTCGAGGCACTTGTTTCGAAATACTGCCGAATGACTATCGCGTGGATGAAAGTTGCCGCGGTAAAAATTTGTGCCGGTGTCGATATTTACGACTCGCTACCATCGTCACCGCGGTTGTATTCCGTGTGAAAACTTTCTAAGGCCCGTTCCACCGAAGGGACGAATAAATTTACCATTCTCCACTCGAATTCGTACTTCCTTATTAGTATCGGGCACGCTACGTACTCTAATAAATTACGGATATAAATAAGAGAGCTACAACATTTTGCAAACGACGCCTCGCCGCTCGTCATCGATCGGGAAACGTAAAAGAAAATATCTCAATAGTATATTTTACTAAATAAATGAAATACGATAATTACAATCGTGTCTAAAAACGAATAAACGGCGAGGGAATTTAATTCGATTAGATTTAATAAAGCAATATATATAAATTAAAGAAAAACTTTTTTATAACGCCGGTAATTTTTTTTTTTTTTTTTTTCTACGAAATTGTGCTTAAGAATGATCTCACTCCGCGTTCCCTTTTTTTTTTTTACCATAAAAATAAACCGCTCTATCCTTCGATCACTGCATTGATCTCTAATTAACAATGTCGAGCAGTAGGAATGATTCATAAAGGGATGACGCAAGGGTACACGTCGGCGCGTTTCATGTCCATTCGTCGCGAGAATAAATTAAGTACTTACTCTGCTGGATGAGCCTGAAGACCATATTGTTCTCCTCTTGGGTTTCCATCGAAATGAGATCCATGCAGTATTCCCTGCAAATGTTTCTAGCGTCTAGCCAGTCCACTTTCTGATTGGCATGAGCCGGCACGTGCCCGCTGTAGAAGTAGTTATGCCCTCGGAAGTTAAACTGCTTCGGTCCTGCAAAGCGTTTTATTACATAAAATTCAGATCTTAATACTCTAATCCTCTAACTACATTTTTTTTCCTTTTTTTTTTCTTTTTTTTTCTTTTTCTTTAATTACTGCCAGTTTGCAATACATCGCGCACGTTATTTCTATTCCTCGACAGAAGGCGAGAGATTCGAGAGTTGGATAAGAAACTGAAGTAGCATTGTATCGTGTCTATAAATGTAAAGAGTATTAGCTTCCCTATTATCGTCGCATTATTCATGGAAGTGTCACTCGCGGTTTCGCAGAAAGAATGGTAAATCGATGATTATATCAAGCCTCGCAATCGCGCCTTTCTTTCCTGTTAACAGATTCACGATTTAACCGGCGGTTAATAGTTCAGGGGTCAAACAGTTGTTGCGATAGGGTAATCCGTGGATCTAACTAAGCTTCCCGCGACTAAGAACTTGTCTGATGGCGACTAAAGTCGGCCGGTTCCACTTGACAATAAAAAAAAAAAAAAAAAACGATTCTATTCGCTTGAAAGGTCGAAAGATCGCCCACGAAAAAAAATGTTCTTTTCAATTTCTCATTAGCTATTAACGTTCTGTTATACTTAAATTATTTTACTAATTATACGTAACGATATATCAATTTTTTTTTTTTTTATACACCGCGTTTTAATGCACAGCTTTATTAACGCCACGCGTTTGCAGCGTAAATTGTACTTCGTGTAATTAATTAATTTAAAAAAAAAAAAAAAAAGAAACTCGTTTTGTTTCAACTTTTCGAACAGAGGAACTGCGCGCATAGATAAATATATGTTAAGAAAGGATGCCAATGAAAACAACAAGCAAGAATATATTTCTCGATCAGTATTAGCTTCAGAACACGCGACGCGCATAGTAAGAAATACAATTTATGAGAGAATGTATTTTCCATAAATTTAGAAAACTGGCAGTTAAGTTACTACTATAATGTCTTCTTTCATAACTTGTGTTATAGAAGAAAAAAAAAAAGAAAAAAAAGAAAAAGAAAAAAGAAAAAAATAAAAAAGGCTTACTAACTCAATTAAAAGACTCCACGATTTCATGTGTAGCATTTGTCTATGCCGCTATCTAACGCGGCTGTGCTATTTCTCTCGTACGTTTCGCAACTACGTTCTCAGAGAGCTCTTCGTGTTTTCTACTAAACGCTACCAATGCACGGGACGCACGGTTTCGTTCAGCGTCGCGGCCGGGACCGCTAAAGCAAGCACACGTTATTTTATTCCACGGGCAGGGAATCTGTAATCGGCAGCGATGTTAGCGGCAGCGCGTCATTATCATCCGCTTTAAATGTCAACAGTCTTACACTTTTTCCCGGTATTTATGCAGGTATGCCTCTCCCCGTCGACAATTTACGACGTGTGTCTCATTATGAGCGCCTAACGCCGCATTACGAAACGTATATGTGCATACGTATCATTGGGCTGCGTTACGAGAAGCATCTTCTTTCTCGCTTCTTCCATTTTTCCTTCCCCTCCCCGCTCTCTTGGTCTCTCTCTTTTTCTTTTTTTCTCAAACATGTCTCGGGCAACAAAAGGTTCGAGTAGGAGTCGTGAAAAATTTCGGAAAGCTCTAAATATTTTAATCTACAATTTATCAGGCCGAAAGAATATTCGAACGAACGACAGGACACTTTTAACTTGTCGGAACCGGATAAATTAAACGAATGGTCAGCATTTAACGTTTCGGTAAATATTTCGTAATATTTGTGGCCACGCATTACAATGCGACGCGACCTTCTTTTTTTTTTTTTACGATTTAGACGAGCAACGTATACGTACAAAGTATATAATTAATTTTTAATGCTAATTAAATTAAACGAATGGATTTGCGAAGCCCGCGGTCGTCTTTATTTTCGGTAACTCGTCGGCGGCGGCCAGGGCGCTTGTATGTTAATTGAAATTTATTACACGCGCGTTATGCGCGCCGTGATGTAAGAGATACCCATCAAATTTGAATAAAACGAGGAACGAGTCGGCTTTATCACCGATCGTCAGGCGCCCTTTATATTTTACTACTCGTGTGTCCTTGCCCACGTATGTTTTCAGCCGATTGATGATTTTGCCTACTATTTCACGTGAGATTAAACGTGCTAATGTCAAAGGTTGACAGCGGCGATTGCGATTTTTCACATGCCGGGCTTACATTATCTCCGTGACATTACAGTTTTCCGCGCAGGCAGCAAGGCGACAATTTTTCCCGCGAACGAATATCGATTTCTAATAATTATCCTCGAAGCCCGGCGGACTGTTGCCATTTCTGATAAACTAATAAATCACAAAAGGCGACGTTACCCGGCGCCTTTTGCCGGAAAAAGCAATAGGTTAAGTTTTAATTGGAATGTCTTTGAACAAAGTTTTCTCCGCGGATAAGCCGTGTCAGGCATCCCCGCTGCTCAATTCGAAGACCGCCGCTGCCGCGGAGGCAATTGTATTGCGCGTATCGAGGAAGAAGAGACTGCCTGTCAAGATTTACGACATAGGACAAAGTCGTGATTCCCGTTGTCAGTATAAATTTAACGCAGAACTTCGCGTCTATGGTAGATAAGGATTTTATATCCCAGCCGCGTCGCTCTGCCTGCGTTTGATATACGGGACCTGAATCGAATCAAACGTTTCGTAACGCGAACGCTCTGATTAACGATTCACGGTTACAATAAATTCATATCGCGCGTAAATATTGCTTCGAAATGTCCAATAGTTGCTTGATGACTTCTCGAGTTTGAAAAGAAGTGAAGGAACTGGAAATATGCGGATGTCGAAATACGTAGAGTTGTCGAAGTCAATAATATCTTTAAAAAGAAAAAGAAAGAAAAAGAACTTATGACAGAAGCGTGAAAAAATTTGCGTAGAAAATGAAAAACGCTGCACAGGCGGGAGCTCACCGCGAAAGTCGCGATCGTATTTAAAAAGTAACTTACGCTTCCATTGATCGAAGTCGCGTGAGGTCAGTTCAGCGTGTTAAATAGAAAAACGTGCCACCGCGTGTGGAGCTGACGCGAGTTATGCATCGCGATTGCATTAAGCGGAAATCGACACGTAAATATTATAAAACATCCCGCACGTGCGTTTACACTGTCGTATCGCCACCTGGCTGTTCTCGGCCAAATCGATAATCTATGTTTAATCTTGTGATATATTGCATCAATACGACCGCTGGCTTCGCGTGTCATCAACGGGATGAAACACAAATCGATACAATTACATAAATATTCTATTTAGTTAAATTAATAAAATAACAAATTTTTACATTTACAAGAATTTATAAGAATAAGTTTGTATATCATATTTTATTTTTATTTTTTTTTTTTCTTACATTAATGACAGAGATTTTAGATTCAGATTTATAAAAATGTCATGCGCTTCATTGTCATGCCAGCATTATGTGATATTAAATGCGTATTATTAAAAGAACGGTACATGGAAAATGAGTATGCGTGATTATATCATCATTAAATGTGGGGAATTTCTTTTCCTTCGCTCGCACGCAACGACAACGGCGCATCCGCGTGCATCGAACGAAAAAAACGTTCACCTCCTGTCGGACAATCGCAATTTACGATCGTTATATCAGCATCGATTAAACATTTATGCCCCTGGCGCGTCTCACACGTTTGTGTCAAGGAACTCGCGACAGTAATCGCTTTAATCGTGCGAGCTTTTGTCCGCCAAGGATTATAGCGCAGATTCTCTAACGCGACGCTAATGCTGAAGCAACATGTAAGCATCGGTCTAATAACGGATCAACGAAAATCCGTAAGGGCTAAAGATTATTGAAATTTTATCGAAAATCCTTTTTCCAATTTCCCGTTACGGAAGCATTAAAATTGTTCTCGCTAAACTCATTTTAATTAAAAGCTCGTGCTACAAAATTTTTTAAGACCGCAACAAATTTTCAAATTACTAGAAAAATCGTACGAAAAGGTCAAATGTAAAATGCTTTATTAGAACTTTCGCCTTATGTAATGCCGCGACTTTCTATTTTTGTGTGGCAGATAAAGATTAATTTGTGATAGATGATAATTAAAATTCTACGTTTGAATTCGGTATATAATACACGCTACTTTGAGATACTAAGGCTAGAAAAGAAAAAAAAAAATATCGATCGATCTCGCTCGCTTATCGATCAAAGTCATTTCCAGCGGCTGGAAGTAAATTGCATTATTTTCTGCGACAGAAAATATATTTTTCTCGGCTACACACTCCATCCATTTGGACGGATGGAGAAAGCTGATTTAGCAATGTGACAGAGCGTCTATGTATTTCGACAACGCGATTCACTTCCGGCATTATCGCCAGATACATCTAATCTTGATGAACAAATCGACTTTTCGGAGGATAAAATATCAGGCGCTTAATTGACGCTGCGCCTCGTAATAGAAACGCTCTAGACGAGTGCGTCGCTTAATGAGTGACATAATAAAGCGAGTATGTACATTAATGAGCGCGCTCCTCGGGTAAAATGCGGATGTTGCTACAATCGCAGCCGATCTCTGCTAATTGTCACGCAAGCGGATACTAATCGTATGTATTTTTTGCCGCGCTTGAAATCGCGAGACTCGCAAACTCTTGGAAATAACGCGTCATCTTCTTTGACGAAGCGCGTCGCGTCGCGATAAAAATAGGTAAATGTTCGAAAGTGCCATTTCTTTGAAGCACAAAAAGAATAATAATGATAATTAAAAAGAAAGACAGACACTTGCATTTATTCTTATTATTTTTAAAAAAATAAAAAAATAAAATATGAATAATATTCAACACATAATGATAACAAATTATTAAATTAAAAATAAAATCGATACGACGTAGGGAAATTTCTTATGTAGCGTGATCGATTATTTGTCGCAGAATTACACTTTCGTTTCGCCGAAGTACAAAAATAGTAAAGTAATTATAATAACGGCAGAGTCTTTCTTTCGTTTTAATCGAACGTGCTGTTTTACGAGGGAATTCGACGGGAGGCAGTTTCTCGATCGCGAACGAGATCAGTGGGTCGGCGACGACGAGTCGTGAATAAACAACACGTTCCGAGCACGGAGGCGAAGGAAAAGGAAACTCGTGGCTCTCCGCACGAGCTGCCAGGCGAAGGTGAAACTTTTTCTCTTTGCACGGCGGGTCAATGGGTCCCGACACGGCTTGTCTCGCACCGGGGATAACGGTTTTCCCCAGATTCTTCCCTTTCGGTTTCGCGAAACGAGCGTTTGATATTCGCAAACAAATTGACGATTACCATTCAAGAATATTACAGCGGCGCGCTGTTCGAGTCTGATATTTTTCTTCTATAAAAATTTCGTTGTCGCAGAAAAATTATTGTAACGTCCGTGGAAGCGCGTAGCTGTATTAAAAAAATACATTTTATCTTTCTTTATTTTATTTTTTTTTTTTTTTGCGAATTATATCTGGTTGACTTTACACTCGCAAACAACACGCGGAGGGATAATCCTCCGCAGAGTGTTGTTGTCCGATTTCGCAAGCAGTTCCTGACATTTTCGTGGCGATGTAGCGCCGGCCTTTTGTAGAGTTGTCAGTCAGTCAACCTCACAAGTAAGATTGCAACAGCTGATCGGTCAACCGCACTGTCATAAGGCGATTTAACGGCGATTTGTTAGCGACGGTCTTTTATTCGGCGTCAGCCGTGTTACGTAATTGTGATTAACGGCGGTATAATACGTCTATTAACCTTACGCGATTGTCTGCCTCGATTTTTTTTAATTTTATTATTTTATTTTATTTTTTTCAATTCGATACTTGCGAAATTGTCCTTATCACGCTTTTGAGTCCGTCATGAAGTCACTTACAGCGGAATAAAAAATCGTTACCACGAAAGGAACAAGTGGCAGCTTGCGAAAGCTGCGCAGAATATTATTTAATTAATTGTATATTACAGTTATTATCAATTTCATTATCAAAGATATTTCATCGCTGCATAATAAATTCAAGTCACGCGTTCCGGCGCGTGAAATAAAAAGGCTATCCTTCAAGTACGAGACTGCTATCCGTCAAATATCATCGGCGCGTTATTACGTGTTCTCGTTAACAAGAGATCATGGAATAAGTATAGCTCGCAAAGCCTATCTTTACTATTTTTCTCTACGCGCGGCAATATATTACAATGCTTTACAGACCACACGTATCGGCGATTTGACGCGCAGCGAGGCAGATTTTCACTTCGCGCTACGGCTCGACAGGAAAATTCGAAAATTGTATAAAATTACCGCGTCTAACATCCTCGACTGTAATTACAATATGCGCGAGAGTAATGTGGCAAAGCATGCGGACGCTTAATCGCGTATCTTCATCGTAATAGCACCGTCGGACACCGGTTTAATAGGCCGATGAGTATTATATAATATCCACGGCCGATACTTGTTCACGTGTTACTCAACGAGCGTGTCATTACCGCTCGCTTTAACAGTACAAGACGTGCCGCGCACACCCCGCGCGTTCCGGCGTATCGCACCGACGGGCTCTCCGCGATATTCCCGTGGGTTTATAAAAATTTATTACAATACTCGGTTAATTCTTTATCTAAACGGACGGAGAGGCGAAAGGATCCGACGGCGCGATCTACATTCGTTATCCGCGGATATACGAGCGGGCCTCCGACGATGTAACGGCGCGAGTCTTATCCGATGATACAAATGCAGATAAAATTCTTACTCGTGTGTTTATATCTTTTTGCCGATGTTAAATATACATTAACTTTTTTTTTTCTTTTTTTTCTGCGCGCGTAAGTCTGCCGCGTACAACGTAAAGTTCACCTACGGCAGAGTTCTTAGAACGTTATCACAAAATTCATTGTACATACGTGACAATGACTCGCGCGTCCTATCTCAAGCGTTCCCGCGTTCCTTTTTCTTTTCTTTTTTTTCCCTGCACGTCGCGCAGGCAACTATGGGGTTTCTTTATCACGTTCCCGCGCATTCTTTGGCGCGCGTGCACCTGCATTGACACGCTTATTACGTTACTTTTTCTTGACGCGAGCGCGAAGATCACGCTACATCTGATTACTATTGACTCGGTCGGCGAGCTCTATCCTGCCATCCTGCCTGCGATCGGACATTCCAGGGGAGCGAGCATGCAATCATTAGGTTGTTAGGTGATTGTGGTCGTATCCGAACATCATTACGTTGCACCATTGCGGCAAAGCCGATTCACTCCCACGGTCTATCCGTGCCTCTCACGTTATTAAATACCGTAGAAATGCGACCATTTGGAAATTCCGTATTCCTCCCTGTCTCCGCGTTGCACTTTGACTTCGCGCGCGCGTTGCTCCACATTCCTGCACACTCCGCTCGGTTTCGCTTCCTTCGGAGGGAAACCTTTCGCGCGGACGGCGCGGCGCGAGCGTCCCGTTTTCATTCGGTACAATCCTCGCTCGCGCTAATGAATTAAATAAAACTTTCTTTCTCTTTATCCGCGTTATACAAGCGCGATTACGTAACGCAGGAAGGCACGGCGAATTACCGATCGGTAATGATCAATCAAGGTCGTCCAGCGTGATTCTTTTTAGCGCCGTCTTCTTTTTTTTACTTGCTTCGACGTTAATCGGTCATTTTTAATTGGTCATTATTTCAATGAATCGTTTTTATTTTGTTTGTTTTTTTTTTTTGCGGGTGTAGACCAGCGGCGTTAATAATTTGCGAGAGATAGGCGAGCGCATTACCATTCGAATAACCGTCGGTGTCCTTGCCTCGTGACGTCATTAATGAAGATCTTACTGAATTAATCCGACGCGTACAACAATGTTGGGACATCCTTACGGAAATCGTCTGACCGAAGGCAATGGTAATTCAGTGGTGCTTAACATTAGTATTGCGTTACAAGCGATCATTTTGTGAACTATACGCCGCAAGAGTGAATTGGAATACCATTAGTCGAGGAGATTGCTACTTAAACGAGTAGAAAGCAGATTGTCGCAATCATTCGGTAGCAAAATAGTAGTAGATATTTGTTGCATCGGAGATACGTTAAGGCGATATAAAATATTATTCGCGGAAACACATACATACATTACATCGTCCGTGTTCTTTGTTTCTTTAAAGAAAGAAAAAAAAATCCAGTACAACCGCGTTACTTCATAATTATTATTCCGTTGCAGTAAGATATCAATTCTTTTTAAATCGCAAAAATATATTTCATACGTCGGCGAAACGTGTCCGTATTTTGAGAGAAGTATTTTTTTTTCCGCGAAATTAAGTCAATTCTTTTTTAAAAAAAAGCGGCCGTGCCTCGGACGAGGCACGGCCGGGGGCTTTGATCGAGTGGCGTCGAGAAAGTGTACGTCGGACAAGATAAAGAATCGCCAGGAAAGTTCGCGATGCAGTATTATCGGGAACCTGTTGGTGGTAACAAGTGGACGCAAGCCGGTACCACCTACTCACGGTGATCAAAAGTGAATACCCGGGGCGCGTGGCTTGCACAAGAGCCGAGAGAGGCTGCGTCTGCTTTTAAAAGTAAACTCGTAGCTCGTGAAATTGCGCGACCGGGGGCCTTCCCTCGCCCCCCTCCGTCTTCTCGGCGTGTATCAGCATTGTAACCTCGATTCCTTTGAGAGACGGCGCGACGGTGCCGCGCATCCCGAGACGCACGATTGCCCCTTCTGCGAGCTGTGCGGCGATGAAAGTCCGCCTTGCGTTTTCTTGTTTTACGGGAGTTTTACGCGCGGGTGATCTAATCAAGGTAGGCCCCCGGACGGCTTTCGTGAGCCAGGCGCATCGCCGTTGCTACCAATTCCGTGGTGCTTTTCCCTTCCACCGGGTTGAAAACCGGTTGACACGCGTAATTAAACCGTTTAACTACTTGCTCCGTATTTGCGTAATAGCGCGAGACCATTGTATACGAGATATCACGAAGTTGTCATCTCGATTACGAAAGCGAGAGCGGCTAATTAAATTTATTAAGCCCTCGAATAAATTAAGATTATTTCCATGCTTTCATAAATCGTAATAAGAAATTATTAATGGACGAATTACTTTGATTTAATGCTTCTGGCTCACGCAATCTAATGGTATCGGAGATAAATTTTCTCAGTCTTCTCATATCGCGCTCGTTAACGGTACGGAATTAAATTCAACGAAAGTCGAATGAAAATCGCGTGAAATTAAGACTAAACACGTCGTCCGCGCGATCCGTCGTTATTTTTTCCCGTGGTACGCGGCGGATCATGATTCAGGTATTTTTCCGGATTTTAGAAAGTACTTACGATTCGAGCACTTCTGCGGTATCGGAAGAGACAAGAATCTTCCAGGTCGGTTACTGTGCGGTCGAGCTTCATTGATCGCCGGCTCAGCGTTAACGAACGCCGCGAGAAGCACTATGGCCAGCGGCACCAGCATCATCTATCACACGATAGTAGAAAGATTATTATTACGGATAATAAAGCGAAGACGAGCGTAGCTTATAATTTTCTAATTTACAATTTTTTTTTTTATTATTCGTTTAGCCGATTCAGCAGGTCCGCGTGTAGCTAGTAGAAAGATTATTATTAAATTTAATAGATAAATCGTTGAACAATTTTCGTATGTTAATCGGCGGGATAGTTATTTAAATATTGATTTAGATAGCGAGATATCACGAATTCATCGGCTTATTACGATCGCTCTGCGACAGTCGGTGAGAGTTTTGTATATTACGCCGTTGACATACAGGTACGCGATTTCATTTCACCGACACACGCTGTTCTTTTCCATCAGGCAGAAGTTTCTCTTAGGGAGTGTCTCGTCTAACAAAGTCACAAAACAGTTTTTTTTTTTTTTTTTTATGCGTGGATGTCAATACCGTTAATTATCCATTCGTTACGTGATCCGTCATTAATATTGATATCGATTGGAAGTTTCTCCGGTGAGTGTAGGAAAACAATGATCAAGTAATGACTTTGAAAGATAATAAAGAATTTTTTTTTTCTACAGACATTATCTTTACAATTTGTAAAATTTGTTATCTCATACGCGCGAATTGTTACAAGTTTAACAGTATTTTTTATTTTTTTATTTTTTTCAATTAATGTTAATTATGCTATATATAATACAATACACTCTCTCCTCCTTTCTCTGAATGATATCACTTTCACCGAAATTCTATCAATCTTTTTACATTACTTACAATTAATTTATTACATTCTATCATATTTAGGGAAGTGGAAAAATAAAAATTTTTAACGTTGAAAATCTATCCTCTACGTACTAGTTACAAAAAGTATTTTTTAATCTCAATTAGCAAATATGAAAAGTACTCAATGAGTTTTAATTACGAATTAGATTTAAAAGTTTTGAATTAAATGTTACCTAGCTCCATTTTCGACGCTTTCGGCGAAGAAGAAAATATAAATTTGTCTTATCTGTATTTTTATAATATGCACGTTATGCATTTTTCGTCGTCACATTAAATCGGTCGAGTATCTTATTTTCCAACGTGAAAACTCGAACTTCCCGAGGTATCATAGATTTTTAATCCGTCCGGATGTTGCCCGGATTTATGGCACTCACCTTTGTATCACTTGTCTCTTGGAAAAAACAATGGATAAGACTTGAAAGACGGTGGTTAAAGAAACGTGGTCACTGTTAGGATATGAAGAGACAGGCACCTTTACCGTCGATTATATAGAAAAGGTCCCCACCAGGCTGCGGACTCATCCCACCCTTCGCTACAAGGACCCAGAAAGATGTTTCCGATCGAGACCTCAGTCATAATTAGTTCGAATAATTAAGAGCCCCGAGATCCCGCGCATTGATTCACGAGAAGAAAGCAATAAACGTGGGAGGGCAATTTCGCACTTTCTTTCATTTTCTTTAACGCGAACCAAATCCGGCCCGTTATGCGGGAATCAAAAGGATGGATTTAATGGAAAAAGACGACAGGCGATAATTGATTGACATAGCAAGTAACGAGAATAACTTACGCCATCATTCTGTAAGATTGTATAAGAGGTATTAATTCAGGATGCTTCGTTAATTTTAATAAAGTCACGATTACATTTTTGTGACGTACGCGATATAGTTTCTAAAACAATGATTATTAAGTAATCTTTTAGGAGCAAAAATAATTCTTCATCGTGATAATTTTTGTGTAAATAATGTTAAGATAAAATGCATCTGAATATGACAAAAGTATTTTTTTTTTTTTATACAACGATAGGTAGAATTTTTATTTTAAATACAATAAATTTTGAATAGAGACAAAAAAATAGAAAAAGAAAAAAATTAAGAAGAGTTCAAGAGCCACTTAAAAATTTTATAAATGCAGTTCTGTCGAAAGAGAAAGACAAGATTGTTCGACGGTACGTTGATCTAATCGAACTTAAAGCGGCCGAGCGATCGATCAATGTTCACCTATATTCTTTTTCCATGCGTTTAATGATAGGATAGGTTGAAGTTAACAGCTAATAACAGTTGGAGTAAACTCTTTGTTCCCACAATCATACCGGCACGATGCGCTCGGTTACGCGATCAGTAATTTATAACTAATTTTTATTCGCGTGTCACGAGCTTGTTTGACTAATGTTTCGGTACAAGTTTGAGCTTTTAAATAAAATAAGTTTTAAACATAAAAATTCTTTCTATTAAACAAAATATTTTATTTTGTATTCTTGTTAAAAAAACAAAAGAATAATAATTTCAAGAATACCTTTTTTTTTAAATTTTCTACAAATTTAAATCTCTGTAATTAAGCTAAAGAACTATTTCCGAAATATTCGTTCTTTAGTTAAGACATCTCGTGCGATTGAACTGAATCCTCGGCAGTTCGTCTTAACGTATTGGATTTATTTATTAGAGGTCTCGCGTTAATTAATGTCTGACCTAGAAAATTGTATTTTGTTCGGACATTCGCCGACGTATTTATCGTCATTATGAATTCAAGCACACACTACGTGCTAATAGTCGCAATAACGGATGAAAAAAGACTTTCTATTTCTTTGAGGTTCTTTTAATTCAAGTGCGGCCGCACGTTTCGTTCGTTTCACATGCTAATATAGGATCTTTTGATCACGAAAATCTCTTTCATTGATAAAAGCGGCGGAGCACCGATCGTTAAGTTCGTTTATTGTTAATGACTCGAGCGCAAGTTAAATCCTTTAAAAATCATCGGACTACGTTCACGCTGCCGTTTGTACGGTAGCCATCGACCACACGCTAAATACCTTATTAAATTATTATCGACGTTATTTCGCGCGCGAGCTCGAAACCTGTTACCCGTTCGTATCGAGTAATTGAAATACACAATGGAACAATTAACGTTCCCGGCAATTAAAACACAACTCAGTGTCTTTTTTTCTTTTTTTTTTTTCTTTTTTCTCTTCTTTTTTTTCCTTTCGCACGTCGCTTGATACAATCGGTGCGGTTTAGCGCTTTTACAACCGTTTTGAGGAAAGGCCGCCGCTTTTCCTTTCGCGGACTCGGATAACTTCTGCTCGCGGGACCAAATTTCAGAAAACGTCACTCGCGAGCGGTGACGATTCCCCGGAGGCGATGACCTTGAAGATGCGCTTCGTCAACTTTCACCGAGTGGTAACATAGACCACCGTAGACGGGTAACAGGCTAGTCAATGTCATCTCTGCTGCAGCTCGTGGTTAAGGCCCGAGTTTTATTCTCGGCGTTTCCAACGCGATCCGCGCTCGGAAAAGTAGAGGAGGTTCCGGTTGTGTCAGACTAACGAAATGCGAGTGTCTTTGCCGAGGGAAGGGAAGGGAAAGAAACGAACGAAATCTAAGCGACGGTAGTGAGCGACATAAATATTAATACGTACGACAATCGCGTATCGTCTTCGCGCTGATGTAACACTTGCCAGCAGCTCCGATAACTTCTCAAACACCTGTTAAGCGCACTCGTAACAGCGATCGACGATGCATGACTCTTGAATACTCGAAATCGCTTTGTAATATAAACTCCTACGACAATTAATGATCGATTAATTTAATAGTAATAATTTTAATAATTAATAAAAGAGTTTAGGATTATTAACTGAGAGGAATCTTAAATGAGTTCCGAACGGACCATGTATCTCCGTATAGAAAGTAAAAAGATTTATTTATTTTTATGTCATTCGTAAAAACGACAAGCGAGAGGGTTTAAATTGAAATACAAGCCGACGTGCGTCTCCGATTATTTTATTTCAAGCGGGAAATGCGACGGGAATGAAAAGGCCGCGGCTTCGCACACGCGCGCAATTAAAGAAGCAGATTTTTTTTTTCTTTCTTTTTTTTCCCGTCCTTCGCATTATTAAATACCGCCGGTACTTTATTTCGATTAAGTACAAATTAGCCCGCGCCAGGCTTTCGACGACAACGCCGATGTCTCGCTAAACTTTATGCCTTTTAATATGCAAACCCGCGCGTATAATTAAGTATTAACGTTAATGACCAAGCTTACGTGCGTAATCAATTTAATACGGTTATCCGCGCACATGACTCACGCTGAAATTAACGCTCGCAGTCACTCGTAATAATTAATTCGCGTATACGTCGTTCGAGCCACGTTTATGCCATTGGCGAAATAAAAATTGCCGGGCTGCAATTAAGGTGCCTTTGCTGATACCAGGTCGCTTTTCCCCGGACTGAAACAAGCGTATGACAACTTTGCGCAAGGCTTTGCGACCGACCGAACAATGCATCGCCCGATCGTTGCGAAAGATCGTGCGAATGCGTGGACCCGTAACATGTGCAAACGAAAAAAAGGAAAAAAAAAAGGCTTGCGGAAACCGGAGCTAAGTTCCGTTTGAGATTTATCGCGCTTTTAATGGGAATTTCATCCATTTAACCTTGACTCCTCCGTTAAAGTGAAAATAGCAGCTCGCATCCAGCCAAGATGATAATTTGCATAAAATTCATCCCACTTGTTAACGAATTCTGTCCGATATAAACATCCAACGATTAAATAGCAAATTAAATTTAAATACCAATGTTTCTTGAGAGAGAAAGATAGAGAGAGAGAAAAAAAAGGAGAAGGAAGAGAACCCGCTGAAACTTTTGCATTTTTAAATATGTAAAAATAACTTGCAAGTGTAAATTGCATTCTGGAGATATCAGATTAAGATAAATACTTAAAAAAAAAAGTGCCGCAGTAGTAATCCAAGCGAAGCATAGACACTGTAAAAAAAATAGTTGAAGAAAATATATTATCGTTCAAAGATACACTAAAATAAAATATAACTTGATTAAAATATACCGTAATTTATAACTTAATAAAGTTATAATAAAAAAAAAAAAAAAATAAATTAGTTTAGTCAGTTACAATTCTCTTTCTTTTATTCTGCTTTTTCGAAGAGTCGATTTCGTAACGCATGAATCCACGATAGATTCAGGTGAGGGTTCTGTCGATAAATCGCCAGATTAATCGCGTATAACCTGCACGTGAATAGATTTCCATATAAAGATTCACTGGTGTAAGCGTCGCGTTTAGATCCGATCGTAATTAAATGTGCGAATATCGTAGAAAATAAATGGCGCCATTAAAATAATATAACACACATGCATGCCTCCGTATCACTTCTTCCTCTGCGTCATTAGAGATTTCAAAGCTCGGCAAGGTTTTTTTCGCATACTGCAGACATCGCGGTACTGTCCATAAAGCATTTAATTTACGCCGATGCCGATTTTAGATGGATAAACAATAAGATTCTATTCTCGATAAATTGAAGACAAAAAAAAGAGAAGCGTGAAACCTCGTTCAGTTGTTACAAAATCTTTGACGAGAAAGGCAACTAGTTTATTGAAATAATAAATTATTATGCGACTAATGAGTTTTTTCACAGCTGATTAACGCCGTTGATTATCGTTAATAATAAAAGCATAATTGTTTTAATAAGATTTTTTTCTTTTCGGTACTAAAGTTAATAATATCATTAATTGGACCGTTAATGTATCACGCACGTGGTTCCTAAAATCGTGAAACTAGACAATAAACATTGTCCCGAGACAATGGTGTGAATTATCATGTACATCTCGATAACACAATTCTGCCGGTGCATTATTACGAAAGCTTATGTTGAGATTCACCGTTTCATTCTTACAAAATTCTGCGCGAATTACCATTCTGTTGTTCCTCGTTAACATAGCGTGCAATTCGTTGCATAAAAATGGAATATGGCAAATATGAATCACGATAAATATATTTTTTACATTCTATGTTATATCATAAAATATAAAACCTAAATTCATAATTAATCGAGTCATTAGCCTGTCGATATATACGCATGAAGTATTAACTTTTTTGTTCACTCACTGATTTACAGAATTTTTAATTTCATGATTTTACTACTATTTTAAACACAATCGATTTATATTTGTTTTTGAACATTACTCTGCTTATTTTACATTTTTATTATCTTATTCGCCTTGAAATTTACATATACATTCCAATTTTGTAAAAATAAAAATTAATTTATTCTCACAAATGTATTACCATCTATGAAATTTAAAATGCGCGTATAATTGCAATAGACTTGCAATATATCACTGAAAGTGAATATATGTTATAGTTTTTACGTGTATTGTAAATGGAAAAAAAAAAGAAAAATTAGTCGCCCATCGTATTAGCGAACTTAGTTAAATAATAAAAACCACGTAATCAATAATTCATTATACATATATCATAATTTTCTAATTTTGAAATGTATAGATTATTAAACGTAGTTCGGTCAATTTTTTCTCGTCACTCTTTCTGCAGAATCAGCCTCAACAGAACAAGTACACAGCTATAAAATTATTGTATCCAACGATAATATTCTAGTAATGGTAATGTATTATTATTATTCTCGTTTCCTTTCAGTATCGAGATTGAGAATGTTCATATATGCAACGAGGACGACAGAAATAATTATTACGAAAACCACAATGAAGAAACTGTTGCTGATATTCTCTCGCGAAGTAATGTAAATTAGCACAAGATTCGTCAAGGATATAGAGATAGGCAATCTGTTTATACATATATGTGAGAATCGCTGCAACTAAAAAAAAAAAAAAAAAAGAAAAAAAAATTACAAGTCAGCTGATACTTTAAATTCTTTAAAATATAGAAATATCAAAGTTGATTTTTATATCGTAATTTAAAGCATCACAAAGACATATATTTTTGAAATAATAATAAAAATTTAATTAAATTAAACGGATATTAAATTAAAAATGCATTATTTCGCTTGGATATTATATATAATAAAAAAATTACATTTATGGCTCTCTTAATGTGATTATTCGTGGTAATAATTAACGTAGATAAGATCGTCGTTTCGCGGATTAAACGAGCTTTCAAAAATGCTTCATATAATCACGCTGCCATCCATTAAATTCGCAGTTCATATTCGCATCGCTTCTAAGGTCAAACCTTGTTAAATATCAAATATACCACTAATAAAATACGTAACATTTTCCATGCGATGTTTCACTACTGTTTAATCTAAGCAATCTAATTGACCGTTAAAGACCTGACCTTTCGAAGTAAGTATTTATCTATGATCGCGAAATTTGAGAACTAACGCATGGACCCGCAATAATTATTAGCTAACGGCGTTAAAGTACTCAATTACTTTATTAAGGCGTGAGATAAGATAATCCGTTACGCAACGTGATTATTTAACAAGGTAAAATTTTTTTTTTTACGTACTGCGAGATCTCTTTTCTCGTGTCCTATGAACAATTAATAAAATTCAAAATTATTAATAATTAATTTTATCATTGTAGAATTAATCTCAGTTTTTTTTCCATTTATTTAAATATTTTTATAACGCGGAATAATGATATATTATTAACTTTGTTTAAATTAATTTATTTCTCATTAAAAATATTATAGCAAAGTTATATGGACGTTCACGAAAAAAAAAAAAATGCTCATTGTTTCGATCACTGCGATATGATTCTATGTTTGTGATTTAGGGCAAATCTAACCGATCCTAGACCTAGAAAAGACAATTACGCTGGCCTTGAGCTACATACGAGAGCAATAAAAATGATAGAACAAAACATTGCCTTGATAGAGAAATTCCAATTTGAAGATGAGAATGAGAATGACGAGAATGAGAATTCGAGGATTAACTTTTATACTGCCGCGAAGAAATTCGAAAAATCAGCTTTGAATAGGAAATTATTCGAGATATAAATCGAAATAGACGATAATAATTAGGCAATTAAAAAATTAAAGAGACAGAAGCAGACGTGAAATCTCGTATACATGTGTAGACATAGCCATTATTGATGAATGTTAATAATGAGTAATTACTAATGTTGATAAAGAAGCAAAAAGAGTCAGATAAAACTTTTTTTTTCTTTTTTTTTTTTTTTTTATTACATGACTAGATATTTTACGATGGCTCGACTATTATGATTGATAGTCACGAAGTCTTGTCTGCGGCTTGGAAACGAAACCAAGAGATCTAGAATGTTAATGCCAAGGTTGCTTGGTCCATTGTCGATCTAAGAAATGCCATTGCCAAGGAGATCCGCTCATTATTCTAACGATTTTATCGGCTAAACAGTTATAAGGAAGTTAATCCGTTATCGATACGCTATCCGATGTACGAAATAATGCAGACGACCGATTAGAAGAAGCGATGCAGGCAGAGAGTAAAAATAGCGAGAAAAAACGGCATACTGAGAACGCCGTAAACGAGCAACATAAATGATAATTAATTAAATTAATTAAAAAGTATATCCAACGTGGAGAATGCAAATAAATTTGAACGTTATTTATATAGAAAATTTATAAGAAAAATAAAATAGACGACGTTAATTAAAGGATATCTTCAAGAATGCAATACGTTAATAATTAGTATTAGAATAATTAAATATTTATACATCTCATACATTATAAGCGGTTGCATATAAATTTTCTCATGTTTTAGAATAATTCATTAGATGTTAATACGCGCGCTATTATTCGTTCATCAAACGCATTAAGTAACTCTTATGTTATTCACGCATGAAATATTTGCAAAATTGTTTAATAAGCTCTCACTCGTATTGATTGTTCATCAATTTGTTAACACGTTATCATGTATTACCCGTTTATTAAATTTTTTAATAAGACAATATCCAAGACTTTACGCCGGCAATAATAACACGCGTGATCTAATGCAAAGTAAAATGTAGAATAAAACAAGAGTGCAAAATAATTACGTTACGTAAGAATAAAAATTAATTAAATTTATGCACGCGGATGCTTGGCACATGTTGCGTAAGAAAAACAAACGATTAATAACGGGACTTGCTTGCGGGATTTTTCAATCATTAATTCATTGTTTCATCGATCGTAAATCTTCCACTACGGGGAATTATATTATTCCCTGTATATCTACATATATATCTAGTGGTGTTGTGCCGTGCGCAGCCGATTAAAAATTTTAAATAATTCTCGAATATCATTAATGACTATTAAGAAGCGATTGTTACTGTAAAAGTAATCAGAAGGTCGGCACGGGAAGGCGTGGTAAAAAGAAAAAAAAAAATTAATGAGCACTTTTTAACACACGTACAATGTATGATGGATTTAGAAATCAATGCTATAATAAAGAAATGATTCATTTTTCATTAATTATAGTCCGTAACAACCGGCCAGCAACGATATGCAGTACAATCTGTTTATTTAAAATTGATAAGCATATCGAGAATTAAGTGTATGCACATTTATGTGCAGAATATATAATAATTATTACAATAATGTTTTTCTTTTTTTTTTATAGTAATGTGAGATACTGAAATTATGCATAAATAATATTCACACTTTAGATAATAATTCATATTTATCATTTAAATCGTTATGCGATAATGAACTTTTTTTTTATCATACTCTTAGCATTTCATGATTTTGTTAACACGACTGCGACATGGGAAAAGTATGACATTAGTGGAGAAGCACGCAAGTGAACATTTTAAAAATGTATTTTTCTTTTTTCTTTTTGCGGTACTTATTTGCATAGTATACATTCGTTTTTCTTTCGTCAAATTTATATGCATTTAAGAAAGGAGGAATTGAAGCGCTAATTGATTATATAAATAAAGCCACTTTAATGGTAACATAACATACACAGCATAAATAGCGCCTACTCTCCGTAAAACCTGTTATTTTATCTCGTTAAATGCCGGCGCTACAAAGGTATTGTTTCTGCTCCTATAAATTATGCCTTACATTATGTTTCGATTTAAATTTGAAGCGTAAGTTTCGCCTACGTTACACCGTTGTATACTTTTTATTTACTTTTATTCTTTTATTCCATGTTTTTTTTTTACATTTTTCCGAAGCCACACGTTCTGAATTGATTATACCGATATCTATCGTATTAAAGAACAAAACACGTAAACATAATAATTGCAATATATCGTAAATGGCCACTAACCATTTTCGTTACATATTCAAGATAGGACGTTTCATCATGTATGTACAAATATCACTTATTATTTAACAATCGATAAAAAATCTCTCGCAGTCTCGCTATTTTTTTTAAGCGATTAATAGGAATTAGTCTTATGGTATACAATGGAGAGACTAGACCATATTGAGATATTTTTTTTTTCTTTTCCAAAAAATGTTTCAACCATTGTTTAATTATTAAAAGAGCCTTAACAACATTTCGATGATTGTAACACTCCTTTAACAATAATATCACTTCGTTTCCTAGTAATCACGCTGCAATCTCCGTTTTGTAACTACTTGATCGATGGCAGAGTAGAAAACTATAAAACATTTCTTGAGCTCTTCTATTCATACACAAATTTAAAAGTTTTATCTTCATGTTTTTTCTTTTTCTTTTCTTTTTTTTGCGACACATTGCTGAGACATATTATTCAAAAAATATATATATTTTTAATGCGAAATTTACAATTTATGACACATATGCAACAATGCTTACAACTTAGATATAAAACAAAGCACGAACGATTAATCTTCTTTTATATATTTATACATGTAAACCTATAAGAGAGAAATATTATTTAAAATAATTAGAAATGTGGAATTTTTAGATATTTAATGAATACTTTCCTTTCAGTAATAATGTAAATCAAACAATAATTAAATAACAAAAATGAAACTAATCGAAGGAATGTATAAATTAAAACTGAATAGTCTGAATTAATAAATATTTAAGAGTTACAGAACTAATAAGAAATGTGATGTAGACACATAAGTCATTTTCTGTTTTACTTTTCCTAATTGCATGTGTACACTTCAAATAGTAGTTCCTAGATTTAAACATAAAATTTTTATTAAAAACCCATTATCTTTGGCTACTTTGGGTATGTTTATTTAAATAATTATAATATAGTAATATTGTACAACTTGAATTAGAGTACAAGATGAGTCCATAATGTATAGCTTTGCTTTACATCATGTGTTGCCCATTCGGTGGAGCATATTGCGATTGTTGATTTACAGATGGTCCTGTAGGTCCAGACGGACCATACGGCCCGGATGCTGGGCCACTTTGAGGTGGATATCTGCTACGTAATATATTAAATTTTAATTTTTTTTTTGCATTAATAAAGGAAAATATAACATTGAACATATGCAATATATATTATATGCGCACATGTCTATAGTATGTGTAAAAAATATGATAAAATATTAAAATATTTCCTAATAAATTTAACAAATTATCGTTGCAATAAGTAAATCAAACATACCCCTGTGGTTGGTAAGAAAGGTTATTTTGATCAGGCGGCGGCAAAGCTGATCCTTGCGAATGCCCAGACGGATGTTGAGATCCCGATTGAACGTGAAAATGTTGGGGCAAAGTAATGTTTGGCATATTAGTAGGACCCATGTACTCGTTGCTCGGTAAACTCGTGTTATACGGTCCCACCGGACCTGAGCCAGTTCCAGTTGGAAACGGAGAAGGCGGCATACCATTAAATATCTATTGAAAGATATATTAATATCGGAATATCTCCCACTATTGTAAGAATAATTATTTCGTCGAGGCATACTTACGTGCGTTGGTGGTGGTCCCGGATTATGGAATGGATAAGGACTTATATGTGGCTGCATTTTAGGCAAAGTATAACCAGACGGCGTTGGAGGTTCTCTCATTAGAGTATGGTACAAATTAAGAGCGTCGACCAAATCGGAACTTAATTGGGTAAGCTGCGCATGCCGCCTATCTACTTTCTCTAAAGCTGCATCAATCAAGGGTCCCATTGCCGTAACTTGTTCTGTAAAATATAATACGCGATAACAATAATCGTATATAGCTGTAACTATTTTTTAACTCGTTATTTTTACAAAAATTTACCTTCTAAATCAAGCATTTCCTGAGGATCGGAGGTATCACATTGTGGGTCAGCTTCATGAAGCAAATGTAATAATCTATCCATTTTCTTTTCATCTATTTCAACTTCCACCACTTCAGGCTCGCGTTTCACCATTTTTACTTCTACTTCTTCCGCAAATTGCACTAATTTTTTGTTACTATGTTCCAATTCTAAACATAAATATATTTATATATTATATTAATTGTAGTTGCGTGTGACAATTTAAAAGCATTTAAATACGATAGGCAATTAATTAAGCTGCATATATCTTACTTGTAAACTCTTCTGGTTCAACAGATAAATCAGCGGTAACAAAATTAGAGGGAAAGAGGCCTTCGCCTCTTTGATTGCTACCCTTCCACCAATTTGGATGAGAATCGTCCAAAATATTAACTAAAAAATTATTTACGATTTATTTCTAATATTTCCGATTATGTCATGTTTTTGCATCGTAATTTTTTATAAGCATACTTATTTCTCCTGCTAAGAATGTCAATTCATTATCTTCCGCAGCTTCAAAATCGTACAGAGCACGTACTTTTCTGCCTTCTTGAGAAGTGCTTGAGGCTCCAAGCACAGAATTCACACTCGGATATAAACTAGTACATTTTTTAGAGGCTGGCGAACTGTGCGATGAAGTGCTTTGAGTATGCGCCTTATTTTCTTGTAATGAAAGTTGTATGGCTGTACAATATTATTTATGTAATAATAACTATACCAGAAGTTTAAAATATTATAAAATATGTGAAAGAAATAATATTTAGTTATTACCTCTCGCAATATCTGATTCTTCTTGCGAATTTGTTACTACGTTAGGATCTCTACTCAGAGTGCTAGAACGTTTCGGCTAAAAAAAAAGAGAAACATATTGCATTTTACACATGTACGAAAAAGTTAAAAAATCAACCAAATTTATAATGTTGCATAATTAATAAATTAATGTATTTAAAAAGTGTGTAATTATATAATTCGATGTTTAAAAAAAAATTTTTTATAACTAGCAAAGTGCTATATTAACGCGATGTGGTAAAGACTTACTGTATCCGAGACAGATGAAAAGTCATGGCCTTCACTTCTGAGTTTATTATATAAGCTTGGTATCAGATTCAGTTGTGGATCTGTTTTAAAATCGCCCTCCACCCATTTTTTCAAAAGTGCTTTAATTTTATCCACTATTTTCGGCTGCGGATGGTTAATGAGCTTTCTTAAATCATTTTCAAAATCTCTAGATGCGATTTCCAAATGGAAAACCTTGCCACAGTTACTGGTACAAGCGTCCAACAACTAAAAAGTAAAATAAAAAAAATTAAAAAAGTATATTAAAATATTATATTACATTATATTAAAAAATTTAATAAATTAAAATAATTAAATTAAATAAATAATTAATAAATAATTTAACAATAATCTACTAACTGTTATAGCTTGCATAACCACATGAGGGTCCTGACAGTACAATCTCTTGACGATAGAACGCAAACAATCCTTAGCATTCTGACT
The DNA here is from genome assembly GCF_019399895.1 of Cardiocondyla obscurior. Lineage (NCBI taxonomy): Eukaryota > Metazoa > Arthropoda > Insecta > Hymenoptera > Formicidae > Cardiocondyla > Cardiocondyla obscurior. Next base: position 2,046,109 of record NC_091884.1, on the reverse strand, counting down.
TGAAGTGCCTACTTTATCGCAGATGTCCATTATCTTTCCCCATTCTTCCTTCACATTGTTCTCGTTAGTTGCCTTTTCTAATACAATCAAATAATTACACGTAGTGATATGTCAAGGTATTCAACACCATACCTAATAATTTTTTTTTTTTTTCAGAAATAAAAACGCAAACATTTAAATAACTTATACGCAACAATGCATGTTGCACTGTAGATAAGAGTGCAACAAAGGAACCAATGCTCTCTTTCTCTTTCTTTCTTCGCGATCGTACGGTGACACCGAGATATAAAGCGACAACCTGTCATCGGATGCGAAAGGCGCCGCCGCCGCCTCGCGACCTACAAAATCAGGATTCGGGGGCGGAGGAACAATGCGAAAGAGATCGGATAATGCGGTCGGAGGTCAAGTGTCAACAACCGCTTAATATGATCCAACGTGGAAGAAAAGCGGTTTGCTTCTCGCGATGGCGAGGAAGGAGCGGTCGCGGAACGTCGCGATAAGATACGCTCGGGCAAGATGAACGGCTTCGCGTGGGTCAGGCGGCTCGGCCCGTGGAAAAACAAGGTGCATTACTCACCGACGTCAGCGTCGAAGGGCGAGGAAGTCGGGAAAAGGCCCATTGCTGCGGCTCTCGCGCGCAGACCAACCGTGAGAACCGTTCCACTATCGTCGTCGCACTCGCACGTCGTGGACACGTCGTCGCGGTGACGCGCTGGGCATCCAGCTGATATTTACTCACAAACACGTTCCGTCGAGCGACTGACGATACTCCACTTCGCCGCACCAACGGACATCTTTGCCCCCGGATCTGCCAGAGACCTATCGATATCTATCGAAGAACTGCCTTACGAAGATTAATTTATCAGCGAGACGATCGAGAAACTGGAGTCCACGCTCGTCCTCGGGGAAAAAAAAATTACGGAACGTTCTCACTCGATAGCTTTAAATATGTGGCGCTTATCAGAGCTGAATTTCCAATAGCTTGCCTTTTGACGGCGGCCTGACGCAAAAGCTCGTAACGCAACGTTCGATACATCGAACGACGTCAGCACTATTTTAACTGAACGAGCATGACTCCATCGCCGCATCAGCTCAACTCTGTTGAAATAGTGGAAGTTCCGAAATCTACTTTTTTACGGCCTTTGTCTAGGGATTTTTAGCAAGTCCGTGACTAATCGCCCAGGCGATTCGGGCCAATGGCGAGCTGAAGCTAAACGCATCGATTACCAAAGCGACACTCGAGCGGAACATATCCGAAAGAACATAATATAGGCTGAAGCCAAAATGACTGCGAGTTTACGTACTTGTTTGAGAGCACTCTGAATTTCACAGTGACAACATTATTCCAAGAAAACTCGTATGTATCGTATGCTCCGTGAATGCTTTCCATTATCCGTACATATTCCGTTGTTCCGTTATATATTTCCGGAATAATTACGCGATCTCAGTTTTTTTTTTCTCCGTGTAATTATAGGGTTGTGGCTAGCAAAAGACTTCAATTCTACGACGAGCACATCATTTCGTGTTTGTCAGTTTGATAAACTCCGACACGATCGATTGAAGCGAGAAATCCGTCGTAATTTTCGGTTATCTTTACGAGAATCGCGTCGATGATCGCGATTGCACCGCGATGGCTGGCCAGTGATATCGCCAACAAGCGAACATTTGACGTTTCAAAGGTTATTAATAGGCGAAATTGTTTCAGCAGCTTTGACAGGCGCGAACGGCCTGTATACATACCGTGTACTTGATTTCTAAGTAACGTCTTGAGAAAAAGCCGAGCATGGCTTCAGCAATACTGCAAGTAAGTTATTCACGATCGTTAAGACTATGCTATATTTTATTAACAAAAATAAGACGCGAACGAAATCACCGAGTGACGTATGATTTTTCAGAAAGCTATAGATCTTGTGACAAAGGCCACAGAAGAAGATCGTAACAAAAATTACGAGGAAGCTCTAAGGTTATACGAACATGGCGTCGAATACTTCTTGCATTCAATCAAATGTAAGTTCAGTAAATATAAAATATTTAATACTAAACGCTTGTTGTAAAACTGCTTAATTAATTTAATTGGGAATTTTAGATGAAACACATGGAGACAAGGTAAAAGAAAGCATACGTGCAAAATGTATGCAGTATTTAGAAAGAGCAGAAAAATTAAAGGAATACTTGAAGAAGAACAAGAAGAAACCAGTGAAGGCTGGAGCAGATAATTCCAAGAGTGAGGATAAAAAGAGTGACAGTGGTGACAGTGATACTGACAGTGACCCTGAAAAAAAGAAATTGCAAAGTAAATTAGAAGGTGTTATTATTAATGAAAACACAAATGTCAGATGGAGTGATGTAATTGGTCTTGATGGAGCCATTGAGGCTTTAAAAGAAGCTGTTATTCTCCCAATGCACTTTCCTCATCTTTTTACTGGAAGGCGCATACCTTGGAAAGGTATTTTGTTATTTGGGGTAAGTAATTTGCAATAAGTTTTAATGTATTATTAAATTAAAAAAGTTAATTTTTTAATTAATTATAATAATAATTATATATATATTATAATAAGAATTATAATAATAATTATATATATATTATAATAAGAATTATAATAATAATTAAATAATAATTAATTATTATTAAATTACAAAATTTTTTTTAAATTTTTTATATTTTTAACTTACTTTTCAGCCACCAGGAACCGGCAAATCATATTTGGCAAAGGCAGTGGCAACGGAAGCGAATCAAGCTACCTTTTTCTCTGCATCGTCATCAGATCTAGTAAGCAAGTGGTTAGGAGAATCGGAAAAGCTTGTAAAAAATCTATTTGAATTAGCGCGACAAAAAGAGCGTAGCATTATATTTATTGATGAAATAGATTCACTCTGTTCGTCGCGTTCCGATAACGAGTCGGAATCCGCAAGAAGAATAAAAACAGAATTTTTAGTTCAGATGCAAGGTATGCTTTAAAAATTATTTAAGTATTTGTTTCATGCGCAGCGTTTTTTTTAAAGCAAGCACGACTTAATTTTTTATTTATATGTGTACAACAGGTGTAGGAAACCATAATGAAAATATACTTGTGTTGGGAGCCACCAACATACCTTGGGTATTAGATTCTGCGATTAGGCGAAGATTCGAAAAGAGAATTTACATTCCGTTACCTGAAAAACAAGCGCGCGCCGCGATGTTTAAACTTCATTTGGGTAATACATCACATTGTTTGACGGAAGAAGACTTTAAGAAATTGGCGGCTTCCACTAGCGGTTATTCGGGAGCAGATATAAGCATTATCGTACGAGATGCCTTAATGCAGCCGATTCGACAAGTGCAAACAGCTACGCATTTTAAGCGCGTCACAGGACCGTCGCCGAAAGATCCTTCCGTTATCGTCGACGATTTACTTACACCGTGCTCTCCCGGTGATCCGGCTGCCATAGAAATGAATTGGATGGAAGTAGATGGTGACAAATTATTTGAACCATCGGTTACCATGGTAAGATTTACAGATATTTCTTCTATTTTTTAAAATAGTTTTATACAAGTAAAGTATTGTAATATCTACGATATATTTTATTTTATAGAAAGACATGTTGAAATCATTAGCAACGACCCGTCCTACAGTGAATGAAGAAGATTTGGCGAAGTTAGAGAAATTTAAGGAAGATTTCGGTCAAGAAGGTTGAGAGATTTTTTAACTCTCATAATTAAATAACAGATTTTTAATTAAACAAATATTTTTAGTTATACATGCTTGCCTTATTCCTCTTACGACACGCTTGATAATGTCTGTATAAATACGTTATATTCAGAAACGAGTTTTTGTTCCTCGTCTCCTTATTTAGATCTCTTTTTTTTTTTTTTAAAGCACAACAGCGAATGAAATTCGTAAACTTATCGCTTATTTACTTAGTAAAAAAAAAAGAATGGTAAACAATTTACGAAATAAACTATATTTTGAGATAAAAAATTCTTAGATTTTTATCAAGCAGACAAAGGATAGATTATTTTTAATCGTAAAGTGTAAAGTAGGAAAAGCATTGATGCTATATTTATGAGGTATATGGCAAACTCTGTGTTTAATGCATCATTATATAACCACTATAATAAGTACCTAACAAATTAATTGTAAATTATAGATTTTATATAGTTACTTCCTAATCAACTTCAATGATAGTTTTTAACACAACTTGTGTATTCCGTTATCCTAATATCTCGATTCGAATGAAATTAAGCGGGATCGTTCCGCGGAATCGAAATCGAATTGTGCAATTAGACAATTTTAAAATAATTTGCTAATTGAGATCGACGGAATAACAAGGATTATGTAATATACTACGTACATATTACTGATATTCAGAGTACTGTTTTCATGTAAATTGTTTTTATTGTTAACTAAATAAATAACAAGCTGTATACTGATACCACCAGTATTGAAAAATAGTGAGAAATTGCGACAACATTTAAGGAGGACAATGTCGTAGAAATTCTGAATCCATGTAAACGACTGTTATCGTAATATCGTCGCGAAATATCCGCACCACTTCGCTCGGCAGAGTTAACAACTGCGACAATTTGGCATGATCTATCCCGTATTCCGTGCCGCCTAGAGCATTTCTCAGCAAATGGGTTGCCGCATTGCCGTCGAGAGGCTTCTTCTTCAAGCCCTCTTTTCGTTGCAGTAACATTTCGTTTATATCAGACAATTTCATATTTTTACGGGGTAATCTTAATGGATTGAGCGTGACTTTGCCGCTCATGTGCTCCCCTACTAAACGTACAGCTTGCAACGGCGAAATCAGGTCCCACAGTCCGTCGCTAGCTAATATCAGAAATTTGTCCTTTGGCGTCAGTCTATGATATTTGATCTCCGGACTAGCCGTCAGATAAGGCGGCGTATGATAATTCGGAGGAATTGCATTTTCGCCAAGGAACGGTACTACGACTTTCTTCATAATATTTTTACTCCATTTATAGCGAAAATCGCCTAATGAGCGAAGTGGTGCCAATTGCCCGAGAAGTCTTTCCATTTTAATCACAGTCGATCTCTCGTTCGGTGGATGCTCCGACAAAATTCTCTCTACCTCCTCACGATTATCCGCGTTGTGCTCCACTGTCATCATTTTTGCCGACCATCCATCGCTTTCTAAACATTAATATAAGTTTTATTAATACAATTTTTCTTTTTAAATAATATCAAATAAAATAAAAATATGAAAGGGCAATAAACCTGAGAGTACTCCTAAAACTACTCTACAATCGCCAACACCAGCGACGTGGAGATGGGGACCGTCTATATGTGCGACAGCAGCTACCGTACCCGACATCGCAACAGCGAGAGTTCTTGCAGCGTCTTTCTTATTTAATTGCAACAGAGCTTCACTCGATAGATCATTATCTAATCTGAGGAAGGCATTTTCTAAGGCCTTTTCTATTTGAATCTCTTTTTTGGCGTTTGATTGCACCAGGCTTTTTAAAAAACTCAAGAAACTCGCTTGATAAAGATCTCGGATTTCAGCTACAAATTCTACTTTATCGTTAAAAGTTTCGAGTAAATTTAACTTTTTGTCGGTGTCCATAGAATTTAAGTATTGCTCCAGCGGTTTTGGCGGTAACAGGCATGCTGATATATAATGAAACAATCTTTTTGACACCACTTGTGCACAGGCACCACCACCATGGCCATCAAAAACTCCCATTAACATACCTACAAATAAATAATTAAATAAATAATTAAATAAATAAATTAAAAAAAAAAAATTAAAGGCACAAAAATTCTAAGCATTAATGACAAATACTGAAATCATAAAGCCTTACCTTTAATAAAATTGAAATAGCCAATAATGTCAGTAAAGAAAAATATTAATTCGATTCTTGTACTGTACCTTTAGTTAGCAAACATTGAGCTTCGGATCTCGTATCTTCTATAGGATTATTAGATGCCAACTGATTGGTATCGTAATATTTTACGGAGCCCGAATTGATGAATTCTTTGGTATATTCATTTGCTTGCAAAACGTTAGTAACCTGCAACCAAATGACAACGGGTAACGATAGATACGATTCATAAGTGAAAAGTGAATTTAAATAAATATAAGTCGAACGTACTTCTTGCGGCGTGAGCCGCGGCAACGCCATATACAGTCGTTGGAAGCTCTTGTTGCCACCGGACTCGCTCGCCCGGGCGTGTACATGTCGAAAACTTTTGATGAAGTCATAGCTGATCTTTTGCAAGACCATCCTATCCCCCGGGATGTCGGCACCGTTCCTCGTGCTAATATTCCTCCTCTCCCCCGCTTTTACAGCACATCTTTGATCCCTCGTAGTTCAAAAATATACCAAGTGTACGGTAGCAGCGTATTCTCGAATTTGACGTTGTGCAAAGACTTCGTACTCTTAATATATTACGATTTACGTAATATAGACAATTCTCTCTTTTTCGAGGTCAATTAATGTGCGTGGACTCGCGAGATAAATTATAAGATTGGCGGACGACGTCAAGCCATCGCTCTACGACATCACGATATAATAAAATAATAATAAACACGTGCGACTCTGGGCGCTATAAGGCATTGAATATGAAAACTGTACGAGAACGTATGCGCGCAAGATTTATGCGGTCGCTCGTGCTGTCTTCAAAATGGCGACTCACAGTCACCGTAAAAAAATGGCCGGACAGCGTCGCAACTGTCTATTAGCTGGACCGTGTCGGCCATATTTTTTAACGAATTCCCTAACGACTTCAGCGGCGAACAGTTGGCGAGATTGTTAATGTAGATCGTCACCGTTTAAAATTCGAAGCTAACGTAACGTCAACGGTCCTCAGCTCCGCGGCATCCGCGTGCATTGTCCTGCGACGAGCGTCTTTTCGTTGGCTTGCGTGGATTTTAAGACAGTTATCCGCTCGCCCGACTCGAGAAAATCGGTGACTTACTACGTGAGTGCCACATACATCAAGTAACCGCTGCGGAATAGAAATAAAACGTTAAAATCAAAGTTTTCCTGAAGCGTGACGACGATGCCGCCCACGATGTGAGAGAAACGTAAGCGTCGGTGTTTTCTATGCTCTTTGAATGTTTTTTTAGAAGTATAATATTCTGAGAGGATCGCTGAACGATAGAATTTGTATGATCGTAGCCTGCTGACGATGGTTTTCAACAAAAAGGATATGGGTAAAACGATCTCGCCGAATACGGCAAGGAAGGCTAGAATGAAGAAGCAAGTGGCTGGCAATTCGGGTAACTTAAACTCGAAAACCACCACGATGAAAGCCGAAGACAGTTCCGAGATATCAATCAAGGTGATCGTCAGGGTCCGACCACCTAATGAACGCGAGCTACAAGACAACAGCAGAAGAATAATCGAGGTTGTAGACGATAAGATGCTGATCTTCGATCCGAAGGAGCACGCGACGCCCTTCTTTTTCCACAACGTGGCCCAGAAAGGCAGGGATATGCTAAAGAAGCAGAACAAGCAGCTGCAGTTTATGTTCGACAGGGTTTTCGATTCAGCATCCAGCAACGTCGACGTTTTCGAGGGAAGTACTAAAAGCATAATTAATAATCTTTTAGATGGCTATAACTGCTCTGTATTTGCCTACGGTGCCACTGGCGCCGGTAAAACTCACACTATGCTCGGCAATCGGGACGATCCCGGCATTACGTATCGCACTGTAGCAGAGCTATTTTCCGAGATCGAGCGTCAGAGCCACCATCGAGAATTTAATTTAGGTGTATCTTATTTGGAAATATATAATGAGAATGTACAAAATTTGCTGCACAAGTCTGGACAGCTGCATCTTAGGGAAGATGGCAGATGTGGAGTTATTGTTGCCGGTTTAGAACCAATTTCTATTCAGAATGCCGAAGAATTACTGTCGCTGTTGGCAGAGGGTAATAAAAATCGCACTCAGCATCCAACAGACGCGAACAAGGAGAGCAGTAGAAGCCATGCAGTTTTCCAAGTGTACATCAAGATAATTAATAAGCTGGACAGCCAAGTACAGCGAGTCAAATTATCCATGATCGATTTAGCGGGATCTGAGAGAGCTTCAGCCACCGGATGCAAAGGTGTAAGATTCAAGGAAGGTGCCAACATTAATAAATCCTTATTAGCCCTCGGGAATTGTATAAATAATTTAGCAGATGGTATAAAGTATATTCCGTATAGAGATTCTAAACTTACAAGATTGTTAAAGGATTCACTTGGTGGTAATTGTTATACTGTCATGATAGCTAATATTGCTCCTTCTAGCCTTACATACGAAGATACATATAATACGTTAAGGTACGCGAATCGAGCAAAGAAAATCAAATCAATCGCCAAGAAGAATGTGTCTTGCGAGACGCACGTTGCCGGCTATATCAAGATCGTAGAGGAACAGAAGAAGGAAATCGATATTTTGAAATCAAAACTGGCAGCCTTTGAAAATGGAACGAAGCAGCCGGTTGATATTAAACCGAATGTCGTTATGTTAGATACGTACAACAAGCTGATTAAATTGTACGAAAAGAAAAAGGATATGATAGAAAAGATGTTGGCTTTAGAAAGTTCTGATAAGATTTTAGCGTGTAGGATACTTTACAAGAAGGATGCAGATGAAAGGCTGCAGAATTTAACAGCAGCCAGCGACGTTATATCACAGGAGGAACAAAATGCTAGCGGAAAGTTGCGAATCAACAAATCGCTTCATTATTTCGAACGGCAAAGAGAATCTATTAAAGTACAAATGCAAGAGACATGGGAGGAATTATGCTCGATCGAGGCCGAGATTCAAGAGATGAAAGCTAAACCTCTCGACGCGAATCTGGAAAATAAATTGTCTTTGGAAATCTTCAAGATTGAGAGATGCTGGATACCCAGTATGCAACAACACATGAAGAAACTCAGTAGCCTTCTGCAGTGCGAGAGGCAGTCGATTAACACTATAACGAAAAGCATGAGTAATACTTTGCAGAATTATCACAATATGCTGAAAGGTCTTGGTACAATGACCGATAAAATGCAACTAGAATTCAAAGAATTAATAAAGTTGCTCGAAGGTTTTCGGAATATTAAATGGTCTGATTCAGAAGAGGTAAACGTTAAAATAGACGATTTCAATATGTTAACGTGTTTGAGTATGGCTGCAATGGACCCTTCAAATAATTCAATGCCAGTGATTACCACGGCACCAGAAATAAGCAACGAAGAGCAGCAAAATATTTGCAATATGAATAATTTGAACTCCACTTTTAATACGGATGAAAATAATTATAACGATAACACTTCTGATTTGGATGACATTTTCTTAAATAAATCCGTACCGAAGGATGAATCTGCGCAAAAAAATACTTCGAAGAATATAATTAGAAAGCGTGTACTGTCTGATAAGAACAACGATAACGGCGCTACACCTTCCAAACAGACGAAAAAGGTAGCAACGAATAATAAAACTAACGTACAGAATACTCGAACAGACAAAGAGAACAAACAGAAACCTACACAGATGAGTGCAAAGAGTATCGCCATTTTAAATAAATTAAAGAGCGATACAGTTAATTTATCGTCTTTATCTCGATCCAATACTGAGAAAACGGACGTAGCGTTTAAAGCAATGCGCAATAAAGAGAGGCGCGGGATTATGACAACTCATCCATACCAAAAATCAGTCCCTGGAAAAAAGTAAGTAACAATATTTAGTATGACTCTTTAAAAACTTTTATAAGAAGGTTAAAAATTATATGTTACATCACTTTATTCTCTTTTTGCAGATCTGGTCCTGCTCCTGCTCCCGCTTTACCATCTACTAGAGTTCCGTGGTAATAGCAGATGGAAGTTTGGTACCGGGACGCAAGATTGGATAGATGACGATCCCTCGAACATTGCGTTAAGTAATAAGATCTTTTTTTTAAACAGATACGAGATTTTAAATATATTAGATATTATTGACCATATGCGTTTAAAAAGGTAAAGTCAAGTATAACAAAATAACTACTTTTAATGTTACCTATGTATGTTTCTTTTTGGCTTAGTGCGAGAAAAGATATATATACATGTAATTGTGCAAGCAACATCTCTCTCTTTCTCTGTAAATATTTAGAAAATAAAAAAAAATGACAAATTTCATAATTGTAAGATGTATCATAAATTTGAGCTTGATATAATTTCTTAATGAATTTCTATAAGACTGACGACACAGACAAATTGTAAACGAACTGTTTCAAACTGCATTTATTAACGACTTTGGAAATTGTATAATTTATGCATAATAATACAAATTATATTTGATATAATTTCCATTGCCAAAGAGAAAGAAAAAGAGAGTGCATTTTTATTATTAAAATGTTTTGTGTATCAAACTTATATTTAATTAGTTGCGTAAAAGTTAATACAAAAGTTAAATTAGCTTTTATATGTATTGACAATAAAGTTTCTGCTGTGTAGAGAATATCGATTAGATTTATGTAATTAAAGAAAGAATAAATTATTTACGGAAATTTTTAAAGACCGCTCGTAGATTAAAAAAACCGAAAATCGCTGTGTATGTAAAAAAAAAAAAACGTCGAATTATTATTTTTTCTTCAAGTCTTCATTGAGATTTTCCTGAAAATATCACGCTCATTACACTCTTATTGTTCATCACTCAGCTAATATTTAATTTTAGAATACTCACGTAATCTTGTAAGGCGTGCGACATGTGTTCCGAAATTTCCGGAAGTTTCACGGCTGATTGCCGACCACTAATTATCGTTGGCAGGATCGATCTTGAACGGTCAAAAAGCGTAGCGAATGATTGTAACAGAAATGCCAAGAATGCCAATGACGCCAGCACGCTAATAGGATCAAATGCGCTAAAATGTATATAATTTGTGAACGAAAACTGTAACTGGAGCCGACTTGCTGCGATTGTTTAAATGTAAATCATATTCACTTACTGATAATAAGCTGGCGATGTGGACGAACCGAATCCACTGTAATAACTGCGTTGAATTAATTGTTGCTTGCGTATGTCCGGCGAATTTTGATAAGGTAGAAATGATATGCTCCTTGGCTCCGTCTTGTGAGTATCCGATAAATGACAGAGGGGCGGATTGCTGCAAGACGGTGCCTCGCTCACGGTCCTTTCCAATCTCGTTGTCTGCATCTCGCATCGAACGATGTCGAACGCACCAAGGAGCAAAGTAATCTTCAACATTTTATATCCCGAGTGGCTGTCGAGAAACTGTATCGTGCGCGTTGATACACGGGACAAAATTTTCAGCACATTTTAAAAAGTTATTGTTCCAATACGTTATAAAAAAAAAAAAAGAACTTAACGTGACTCTTCTAGTTGAAGTTTTCACTTCGCGTCGCGAAGTCACAATGCGCAATTTAATGTATTCGACGAATATATAAATACCGAGAAGAAAATACTATAACGAGCATTTCCGGTTAACTTTTTTGTACGTTCCAGTTGTTAACGTTATATTCAAATTGTGGCAAATTCGAATACTTTTGTCGGCGAAATGTAATGCCGGGGCTACATTGGCATGCCAGTCGTGACAGCCAACGAGCATAAAATTATTACACGGCAAATTAAGCTTCCAAATAGGACATCGCTTGCAGGTCAATAAATAACGTTGGTTAAGACGATCCAATTTGACTTCTAATATAACAAAGTTTTATACGATATTTAAGATTTAACTTTTATTACATTTAAGATTTAATAAATTTTTAACAGCTTCTTTATACTTATTGATAGCGTATTGATCTTCACCGTTGTTTATCAGGTCTGACACCGCCACTTTATATTCCGTTGCGTTCGGAATGGTCTCGTAATCGTAATCAGTCGGCGATTCTGGCCATTTGTACATCGTTACTAGACTTATGCGGCTCTGATTGATGTCCCAATCGTAATATTCCATATCTGCTATCGATTTCTCAGCTTCCCACGGTTCTACTCTCTGTAAGTAAGATCTCGTGTCACTCGCCAAACTCGTAAATTATGCATAATAATCTGTACATATTTATTTATTAACATTAATTTATTACTCACCCAGGATTCATGGTACACTGCCGTGAGAAGATACCATACATATTCTAAATTCTGCTTTCTAGTAGGGCACCTATCAGCAGTAATCGTTATTAAATCAGTTTCTGGATTGTATTTGTCTCCCAGTAATCGCAGCAGCTTATCCTTGGCGTGAGTATCTAAGTGAAGAGAGGACAGCTTAACTCGCAAGCTCACGATCCTAGAGAGTGGATCTCTTATACTAGGAGACGAGTAGCAGTAATCGGACGTTATAATTTCAATGGGAAAGTGTTTCACGCATTTCTCCTCGGTTTCCAAACCGACTGGCCACTCGGTACAGAATTGCTTCAGCGCTTCGCAATGCCGCTGTATCGCCGGCGGTGTGAGATGTAGAAAGTTTGGTATTTTCATGAGCTCGGCATTGGCGTACTTGCCCGGTGGTACGCCTTTCGTTACATATCCTTGGCGTAAAGGAAGAGGTACGGAACCTGGATGAAAAGTTCGGGCACCAGGCCAGGCCGAAGGCCAGTCTTGGTCGATGGGCATCTGTGTTGCTCTCGCAGGTGGTACTTTAATTTTTTGCATCTTTCGTTTCTCTTGCATGGGCTTTTTATACTTTGAATAAAGTTCCAGCACTCGAAACTCTGATAATAAAAATAATATATCGTCATTTGTTGCGTTAAATAAAATTCAATTAAAATTGATTTATTACTTTTAAAAAAAAAAAAGAAAAGCTTTAAAAGATAAAAAATTTATACAAACTTGTTGTTTCCTGCGACTCCGAGGAATAAGCTGCAAGGGGTCTCGACGCTTTCGGCAAACCTTGCGCGAAGCTCGCATTGAATCCACGTTTCAGGAACAACATTTTCCCCGCACAGAATCGTATTATTTCACAGCTAAAACATAATTGCTATTTCTTTTTTGAAGAAAACAACTTGGTTTAAACTAATTCCGACCTGCTCCGACCTGCCGAATCTTAACCTACTATTTTTTCTGAACCAAGAGTATAGTGGGTAGTACAGTTTTATTTTTTATCGACAATTCTACGGCACTTCTACAAGTTTGAGCGATTTGCCACATAATTTTATGGTGCGCTGTCGTTGCTCTTGCTCCGCATTCTTCGAATATCTCTCGTGTTCGAGGAAAGGAAAGGAACGGTACTTCCTCGTTCCCGAGTTTTCTGTCATCGTGAGAAGACTTGTTCGTACCTCGAAACCGAATGACACGATGACGCGGAACGTCGGTACGCTCGCAATTTAATCATGTACGTGGCGGAGATCTCGCAGTGATAAAAAAGGACTGCAATCATGTGTAACAACATAAGGGGCAACCCGTTCGCCGGACTGTTCTCCACGGACAATGATGCTGTCTCATTCTCCTCGCAGCACAGCGCCGATAACGCAAATTACGCGGAAATCGAGTCGCCGGGCGCGATTAAAGATGTGCCCGAGAACACGACGGTGTCGACGGACCTCGACAGCAAGATTGATCAACTCATGGCACACGTGTTCGGTTTGACGTTGCACCGTGACGACGACTCCTTGGTGTACGTCGAGGCTGATTCGATGGAACACGCCGTTTTCGAGCGTCTGTTGCTGCAGGAGCCGAAGCCCAAGTTGCAAGACGCAATCAACAGCCATATCGTGGAGACGCAAGTAATAACCTATCTTTACGAGTGCTACTGTCGTTTGAAACAGTATCAGATAAACGGTGGTTTGGAGGATACTGTGAGAAACGCATGCCAGATTGTACTGCGAAACGCCAACACAGCCTTACAGGAGCCAGATTTATTTCAATATCAAGAGGTAACAGATTTTAATACACTGATTTTGTGATAAAATAAATTAAAAAAATGTTATTTACAATACAAAGCAAAATAATTAATTAATTTTTATGCATTTTACAGGTTTACAGCCAGTTTGTTGCTTTATTTATGGATAATGCTACATCAAAATCGGAATTATCATCATTTGTTAGTGGCATAGTAGAAGAGGCAAATCAGGAAAGCAATGTAGAAAATATAATTGAGAAGTCATTCTCTCCAATTCTTGATATTGTTCACAAGGAAGTGACTCAAAGCAATCTATTCACTTTTCGCCAACAGTGGTTTGCTCTATTAAATATATTTTGCACTATTGAACCATTGGCAAAATTAATAGTTCACCACAGCACACCAAAGAATAATCAAGGCTGTGCATATTCAGATACTTTGTTGGGAGCACTTTTTAGCATAAGCTGTTTACCAAAAACAGCCAAAGATCCGTATGATCTTTTTGATAAACCTCTACAGCAAGTATGTCAACGTTTTTTTATTAGCAAAATTTTTTTTTAAGTCACACATGATTTTATAAATTATTATATAAAATTTTATAGTCAAATACAGTCATGGAAAGCACCATATGGATAGCCCTGGATAGCTTAAGTGAAGCTTTATACAAGGTTTTTCACTCCTTGTTGAAATGTTCAGTAGAAGTTCGTCATTTGACTTTACAATGGTTGGGTAACTGTCTTCATACAAATGCAAATAGAGGAAAACTTTGGAACTCTCATATGGAAATGGGATTATTAGGTGTACTATGCGTGTCGGATGGTTTTATGCTGAACGTTGGCAATGTATTATTACGTTTTTGTCAACCTTTTTGCGCTAAACTGAACGATACCAAAGTACCGAAAATTGATCCCACATACTGCACAGTGGAGGTAGAATTTTTTAAGAATTAAAAAATCTGATATACGATATTTATTGATAGTTTTATATGAGTAATTGACTGTTTTTTTACGCGTGTATATTTTTAGGCAGAAGATGATCCTGAAAGTCTACGACGTGGTTTGCATATGAAAGGATTAAGCTCAGAGACATGTTTAGTACCGACCCCAGAAGGCGAAAGTCGACCAGTGTCGGATTCATTTGGATTTATAACGGAATGCTTTTTTTTAACACATCGTGCGTTAGATCTTGGTTATAGAGTTGTTTTAGATAAATTTTTAAAGTAAGCTAATAACAATTAATTCTATAATTTTTGGAACAATTTATTTTAATACTTGAGCGTCATTATTTTTTAATTTAACAGAACGAATCAAGATTTGGCTAGGATACAAAGAGCTTACAACGATGCTCAAACTGGTGGCAGTTCAGAGGTTCTAGAGCTCATTACACAACGAATGGAAGCCGAAATGATGAAGTATATAATACACTTTACTTATTCCACTCACACATACATTTACGGGAAATTAATTACTACTGAAAAAAATAATTGCCGTTTTAATTTCATTCTAAAGTACTTTTTTTTTTTTTTTTTAGGTATCTATCTCTTAAAGCGAGCTTGTTGGTGCCGGAAATGTTAAAACACTTGTCCAAATTTCACGCGATGACAGCATTTTGGTTGATACAAGTAAATTTATATAATGTAACCGAAGAAGAAGACAAACAAGATTATGCTCCAAAACAATATATACCTGTTACATTCCCGTTATCAGAAACTGTTCCAATTACGTTAAGGTATGTTAAATCTTATCTAAAATAATTTGTATTAAGAATAAAATCGCTTTTATCGTTACCTTTTTTTCTGCAACGCGTATTCTCTCGCTTCGTGAGTTCGTGCCAAACGAGAGTAAACGTCTAGTATATTTAAAACTGCAATAGAAATAAAATATAAATCAAATTAATTAAAAAATTAATATATAGATGCATTCCGGAGTTCGTAGTGGAGAATACCATTGGATTCTTGTGCTTCTTACGTCGTTTAAGTCCAAACACATTCGAGGAACAGGGTATCGATTTTTTGAATCCGATTTTGACGGAGGTAAGTCAAGATAGAACAAACTGTACTCTTATCGCGATCATTAAGTTATATGCGATTTTCTTCAGATTATAGTTTTGATGGAGTCTCGGCATCGTCTCTACAATCCTCACTTACGCGCGCGTTTAACCGAGAGTCTGGAAGCACTTTTGCCGACTGTAGACGAGAGCGTTGTTCCACCAACACCAAATTTAGGAACATTCCATAGAGAACAACTGTTCCTCACTCACCCACATAGACAGCATGTGAGTAAAATTCTACTTAACGTCTATTATCAAAAAGACGTATAATAAATCGTTTCTGATATGCCGTTTTATTTACGAGCAGATAATTGTTAACTTGCTGCAAGTGTTTGTAAGTATCGAAATGACTGGGCAAAGTGTACAATTCGAGCAAAAATTCAACTATCGTCGTCCAATGTACGTTGTTATGGATTATTTGTGGAAACTTACCGACCATCGTAATAACTTTATGTAAGCATAATTATATACGTAATCACTTTTGCGTAATATATTCTATGTTTAATTTGATAGTATTAAAGTATCTGATATAATTCGCAGTACTTTAGCTCAAGAAGCGGAGAGCAACATGGAAGCGGTTCAACCACCTTTGTTTCTGCGTTTCATTAATTTATTAATGAATGATGCTGTATTTCTTTTAGACGAAGCCTTATCAAATATGGCACAATTAAGGCAAATGCTTCAAGCTAGGTATTTTTAAAAATACGTTAGAGTATAAAATTATTACTTTCTATTTGTGTGTGTGTGTGTGTCATATTAAATAAAATACTTCTGTAACACTTTATAATAAACTTGCATTAATTTTTTTTTTTTTTTTTTATAGGGAAAGTGGAGAATGGAATAAATTGCCACCAAATGAACGCGAGCAACAAGCTGCGTATCTTCAGCATATTGGTATGATTGCTCGTTTTGATAATATTCTAGGTAGAAAAACTATAAAAACGATAAAAATGTTAACTACTGAAATAAAGTCGATTTTCTGCCATCCAACTATGGTGGATCGTATTGCTTCCATGCTCAATTATTTATTATTACAACTAGTAGGACCGAATAAAAAAAATTTTAAGGTAATTTTAAAATCTAGAAATAATACATACGTTAAATAAATGAAAAAACAATACTCTGTAAATTTATATTTTTATATAATTTCAGGTGAACGATCAAAAAGAATATGCATTCAATCCTGCGAATTTGGTGTTAAATATATGCGAAATCTACATTAATTTAAGTAAAAATGAAAGTTTTACACTTGCCGTGTCTCAAGACGGACGATCATATAGTCCAGATTTATTTAAACTTGCGGACAATGTGCTCGGTAAGGAATTTGTTAATATTGTTTTTTATGATAGTTTATGTCGGAAGAAAATAAACATTTTGTGTATCACAGTTCGTATTGGTGGCGTGGGAATCTTGGGTGATTTGGATCAATTTGCAAAAAGCGTGGAAGAAGCTGCCACTCTGAAACGAGAGGAAGAAGAAATTTTGACAGGCGTTCCCGATGAGTTTTTAGATCCAATTATGTCAACTATTATGACGGATCCAGTTATTTTGCCGTCGTCGAAAATAACTATTGATCGTCAAACTATAGCAAGGTATATTATAATATACGAGTTACATTTAATACAAGAATTGTATTAAAAAATTTCACAAATATTTTTTAGACATTTGCTAAGCGATCAAACTGATCCTTTTAATCGATCTCCACTTACTATGGATATGGTAAAATCGAATATTGAACTACAACAAAAGATACAAGAGTGGATTTCACAGAGAAAACTTGAGAAAGCATTAAGGACTAATACATAATTTGTTGTCAATTATATCATGGTGGCTAAAAATAGTTCAGGTTTGTGGCAATCGATATTTTGAACGTATAAATATTTTATTTATTTTGTCACGTTTTATCATAGTTTTCGTCGGGTTTATTGTTTGTTCGATTTACCGATAACGGCAGCAAAAAAGCAATTTTATACACATATTTTGCAATGTAATTATGTATAGGGTTATAAATAATTATAGAATTGTAACAAAGTTATTATATTGTAATAATTATTGATTAAAAAAATGTTATATACCTAGATGACACATGATTTCAAGAACTGTTGCAAAAAGGTAATAGTATATTTCATGTACTGTGTAGAATAAAAAGTTATTTATGAATTGCTCACGATTTTCAAGACAATGCTGATATTAATATCTGAAATTTAATTTTTAGATCAATCTGCACCTTGTAACTATTCTCTTTCTTAAGACAGATTTAATATTTTTTTTTTTTATATATATTTTGACTAACATATATTCATATATAAAATATTTCGACTAAAAAATTAAAACTTTGTCTTTATAACAACATTATATAGCTATAAATATTTTATGAGATCATCGAAATTTGTGACGAACCACTGCGCGCGTGATTTTACATTTTCCCTAATTACGTTTCCACCGAATCCTGTAATAAAAAAATAAAAAAATAGAAAAGTAATAAACAGTTTGATTTGCAATTTAATTATTTTAATATGTGAAATGTTATAACACTAGAAATTATGTCTCCAATATATATACCTATAAATGCATCTGCTGGTGGTGAGGCTTCTAAATCTGTTGAACCATCGCCAATATGTACCACAGTTTTAAAGCCCTTTTCTTTAAGACGTCTTATTACTTCACCTTTGCCACCACTCTTAGAGGTTGGTTGAGTTTCGTCGAATCCGGCATACTCTCCTACGATATTTTCACGAAGTTACAAACATGTAATTCCATATAAAAAGCTATAACAATATCTTTTAAATATATTTACCTGTGAAATAAAACTTTAATCTGTTGGCATAAATATTTTCAGGTGGAATATTAAGCTGCTTAGCGATCGGTGTGATGAGACAACGAAAACCTCCAGATACAAGAAATACTTGTTTCCCACGAGCTTGCAATGTGGACACTAACTCTCTAAAACACAGTTTACCTTTTTAAAATATATTAAAGTAAATTTATTTATTAATTCACAAATATCTTGAGTATCTTACTTGATACCAGTAGTGAACTTTGGTTGATGCGTATTTAGGAACTCTTTAACTTGCTCTAAACTTGGATTTATGATCCCTAGCCTTATAGATAATGATTGCTGAAATGTCATATCACCCTGCATAGCTTGCCTTGTTCTAGAAAAGTGTCAGAGTATTTTTTTTTTTAGATTCACAAAAGCATATTTAAAATTCAACGATTTAAATTCCAAGTAAAAATAATTTAAACGAGATGAACTTACAATTCGGTAATTTCTTTTCCTTTTCCACAGAAATTGGCAAGTTCATCAATTGCCTCTTCTGTTATAACGGTGGAATCCACGTCGAATGTTACTGCGTCCGCTGATCTCCATATGCCTTTTATTCCGTCCACGCTGTTCATCTAGAAAATATATAGCGAAAATTAATAAATAAAACCAAAATTAATCTTTAAACTCTGAATATCAGGAACGGAAATGTACGAACGGAAGCTCCGTTATTATCTTCATACTTTTAATACAGTCTGCATGCAATTTGGGAGAAAGAGACGAGAGGACAGGATGGTACCCTTCATCACGATCGATATAAAATTTCCGCCAGGATGTGTCTCATTCCGCGTGACTACACATCCGGAACAATTTCATAGGCATGTGTGCACGTCAGCTGAAGACTCTCACGTGATGCGACATATGTCATACTGACGTCGAACTCGTTATCGACGACTACATGTGCGAGTTGCGACACGCTCAGCCGACGTGCGACGGCTGCGGGCGCGACAAAATAGCAACGACCGATTATTATTCTTGCGTCATCCGGCGAAAAGTGAAAGATCATGCGCATTTACGCATGAACGAACGGGCATGTACAAAACATGGTCTCCCTCACCGTTTGAGCGTGGACTTCCGTTTCACGTTTCAGAGAAACGCGAGGCGCACGAAACCCGTCAAAACAGAGCAACAAAAGCGGATAAATGGAAAGGAAGAAAATCATCCTCGGCGATTTCGGGAATTCCCAATGTAAACCAACATATCCCTGGACTTGAGGCGCGTTGAATAAAATAAAAAAAAAATGATCGTTTCAATTCGTCTGGTTAGCGTTGCGATCCTCCTCCGATTTCGGTACGAAGACTGGTGGACCCGACGAGAAGAATCCGGGGCCGAGGATTTATATTCAAAGAGCCAGCTACCAGCAAGAATGCGATTCCGTGGCGTGAGAATTTACCTCGTCGGCGCTGCAAGATCGGCAATCACAAACTGGCAGGAACTGCAAACCGACTGCGGTCAGCCCGGGTGACACTGTACTGTTTGCGAGAAGAAAATAGTAGCCGTACGTGGTGGTTTTATCGTGCAATCGTAAACGTTTCGTAAGTCGTGCTCTCGTAATCACACGTAATTGCCTCTGCTGGGGGCCCCCCAGCATGTTCGAGCGCGGTTAGTCTTGTTTTTTTTTCATTCCCCTCGCGATATCGCATTCGCCTCCGCGACAGACCAGCAGATTTGCCATCGTTTCGACGATAAGATTACAAAGGGGCTCCGTCGACTAATTGATCCACCGATAATCCTTCTTATCTGATAACGCGCTGCGCAAACAGTCTTATTTTTACCGGGAGACTCGGGTCGAAGACTGTTTCTCTCAATGCCTCTTGAAATATCTCCTGTAAAAGATAACAAATAAATATCCGTCCGAGCTCTTTACAGTCGAGAGCGTACAATAATAAGAAAACAATAATTCTAAGAGCAGACCAGAGAAAAAAACGACTTCGGAGGCACGAGAATCGGCTGCGTTTTACTTCCTCGTGACTTTGACGCGTTTGTGGCACGCGAGTATTTGCTAATTCATTGCTCAGCTAATTGTATACTCGTGTTTGTCATTACAGATGCACCTTAGTTTACGCCGGCGGTCCAATTAGGCTCCGATGCAAATTAATTGAGAATGGAAAACGCACGTGGCGTAAAACGTGTCGCGGATACGCGGTAACCTAGCAACCGAAGGCCAGAGTATATAATTTTATAACATTATCATCGATAATTTTCGATCGCATCGGTGTTCAACTGATTAAATTGATCGTCGGTGGTCGGTAACGTAAGAACTCACGTTGTAATATTTTATCGACGCTTAGTTGACGCTTGACACGTTTGAGCGTTTCGCGGTGAGGTGGCGGTAGCATGAAATTAATGATGGCAGCGCACGTTCGAATCGCTCGGAGGAAAAGAAGTCCACGCTGATTTTACATTTGAATAACAAATCCACCGTCTTTTTTTTTCTTTCAAGAGGCAAACGGTAATAACAGTAGTATACTAGGATTAGATAATAATTATAGTTTTCTTGTTTCTTCACAGACGAGGAGGCGAAATGTGTGCGTGCATCAAGGAAACCTGTCGGATAATTAACGAGCGCACGTTATATCACCCGATGACTCTCTCGGGGGTTAGATTGTAGAAAGGAAAAACTTTGGAGAGCTCGGAAGACGATTCGAAATGCTTAATTTTCATCGCTTTGAGTCTCAGCCTTGATCCAGTTTTAAAAAATAATCGATAAAATGGTGCGCTTCCGCTGGCCTCGCAGGTATTGTATAATAGAAAATAGAAATGAGCATATTTTATAATTACATATGTAAATGCGGTATTTACGTAATAGAATTTTAGAGTTACATACATAAGCGGAAGTTACATGTACGAATATTACATGTATAAATATTTCTACAGTTGCTTTAATATAAATATTCTTTCTTTAATGTACTATTTATAAATGAAGAATGTGCTTGTTTGCTTTTCGTCAAAGAAGCCTGGCTGGGCACCGGGCTGAGCGCAAGTTTGCAGAAACGAGAATGGCAAAACTACCCAGCCATCGATCCGGATTCAAGCGGCGTTCCCGGCTTATCGACCGTACAGCCGAGATAAGCGGACACGGTCCTTCCATCTAAGAATGTACTTCTCCGAACGTTGGTGAAATCTCGCCGTGGGCGTACGAGCGTGAAGCGTCGCGACGAGCGTCGCGGCGCGCATCCACCGACGCAGATGTGCCGGGCGCCGAACGCCGGGCGCGAAGCGGAGTCACCGTGGATGATCGTCGCGGCGGGTTTCCGAATAGTTTACGCTCTTCGACGCCCTTGTCGCGATGCGCGGCCGCTCCGCAAGTTTTAATTTGGCGGTCCTTCTCGCTACATGCGGCCTTTTAACAGCCAACGACAGCCCGTCGTCTTTGAGGAACGATCCGCGCTGCTCGCCGTCGCTCAGTGTGGTCCTCGATCTTCACAATGGCACTGACAAAACGGCGTCGCGGTCCCCGAAGAACAACGGCAGCATCTTCCACGACGGCGTCGAGTACCCGGCCGAATTACGCTGGACCGACGGCAACGTCACTTACGGCTGCATCTGCAGATTGCGCAATTGCCTTAGGAAATGCTGCCGCAATGACGAGGTCCTCCGGAACAGGGATTTAAAAGAGAATCCGACTTGCCAGAAAATGCTCCAGAACGGCACGTCGTCGGAGGACACGGAAGCCAGAACGCCGGACTTGCGCTTGTTGCGGCACCAAATGAGCGAGGAGATTCAGCACATTAATAAGTTGAATCAGCACTTCCTTTTGGTGCAGGATAATATCTGCCCTGACACCGTGTTCGATCTCAATCCCGACGAGTACGACGAAGATACGATTGTCCTGCAGGCGAACGGTAGTCTCGTCGACGTTGATGGGAAGCTCTATCCATTCTGGAATTATTGCATCGATTGGAAATTGACCGTCGATCGAATTGGCATTTTAGTATGCTACACGGCGGATATCGCGGGATCAAACGAAGATACGTACGCAGCACATTATCGCGTGGGCATCATAGTGTCTATCCCGTTTCTGGTCGCCACTTTCCTGGTGTACGCGATTATTCCCGAGTTGAGGAACCTCTACGGCAAGACTCTCATGTGCTACGTCATCTGCTTAATCGTTGGCTACGTCTTCCTGATTTTGGCAAACTACATTTACATGGTTCCGATACCCTTGTTATGCTTCACCACGGGTAAGCAGCCTCTTTACGTACTCATTATAATCGACACTTTAGTAATTTCAGCCGCGGTTAATCGGCCGCGATCGCAAACTTCGGCACAACTTTCGTATAGCTCAAAATAATTTGCAGCATTCTTATTTTACTGTATAACATGGGAAAGATTTAATAATTGCGCTTTGTGCGTAAAAAAATTAATTAAAACAACAGCTGTAGTCGAGCCGGTATGCCGACTTTCGAAACAAATGTGGATGACTACGTGTTCTACGCTATTTTACTTTCTGCGCAGAATGACAATCTTGGGAATAGTATCGTGAAAAACCATCTACATGCAAATGATAATACGATACTTTAATTAAATAATTACTGTAATGTAACGATTATTCACACTTTGCATGCGATATTTGGATATTTTTAGCAATGAATGAATAGTTCATAAATTCTTTTTGAAATTGTTGCATTATTTCTACGAGAAAGAAGGAACAGTGATTTATTTCATATTAGTATTTCACGCATTTAGATAAACGAGATATTATCAAGAATATTTTATCTTCATACATTTTTTTTTTTCCTTTTATATAAAGATTTTCATTTATACTTGCGTCTTCTTGCTTTTAAAATTAATTCTCATAGATAAAATTATCGGCTAATAAGTCTAAAAAAGATATATGTAAATCATGATTTATATTCATGGTTACGAAGTTGTAGGCTTAGTCATCAATTAGATTAATTCATTCGTAATATATGAAGATAAAACCGCGAGGAAAAAATTAAACATGGGCCATAAAAATATTAGATAAATGAAAACTTATATAATTTAGATAAATACAAATTATAGAAGAATCTTTGATATTAAATTTTTTTACTACATTAAAATTATATAGTATATGTATATACATATAAATAATTTTATGTGTAATATATATAATATATAAATATATTTATGATATAGGGATTATTTGACTTTTTAAATTGCATTATAAATAAGCGCAAATGTGTGTGTTATCATGTGCGAAATGCGTTATCACTATTCCACCCATTAATACGAAGCAGAAATAGATATATCACATGAATCAACACACGAACGTGCCTTTTTCTCCGTACACGCAATTCCGATATCATCGTGATTAGCAATGATACAAGAGCTATACATATCCCATGCTCCCTAACACAACTTAATTTTTAATATTCACGTCTCAACGGTATATTTTGAGGAAAGTACAATCGAGGGATTTTAACAAGGAAAATGTAAGTTTGAACTAAAAAACCTTTCCTGGCGCCTCTCGAGCTATCCTTATCTTCGATTTCCCGTAAAACAAATGGTAATGATTTCCCCCCCAATGGGTTAATGCAAGATACGAACGGCAAGTGTAAACCGGTTTTCACGTATAACATTTTATTCTGTACGTCCGCATTGGTCAAGCGTCATCGAGCGTTTATAGGGTGAGATAAAAGTATGCGCGAGTAACAGCGAAACGTGATACAATTACATTATTCCAATTTCAGCAATCTGTTGATTCTTAAATAATTTTTTTTCTTTTCCTAGTCTCGTTGCGACATGACCGAGAAAGGATAAGCCGTCGAGGGCTGGCGAGAGACTTTTTCTATTCTCACGCATTACCGATGAATAGCTCTTCAAAGATAAATCTTTTGGCCATACACAAAGTAACACCTGGTGCTCTTAAAATTTTGGCCGCTCTCTCATCTGTATCGATCGTTCGCAGAGAGCAGCTCTTAGTTTTCCAAGTCGAAATTGTAATGCTTCTTCACTGCAGAACATGTAAGCCGAGTGTCTAAATTTATATTGCCGCTGGATTGGCTCAGCTACCATTTGTAGGTAGTAGAATTACTGAATGAATCTTTTTTTTCTTCTTTCGAACCGCCCTGTATACGCGGCTTCCCAGCAGGTAGCCTGTTCCTCTAACGTTGCCGGTTCGTTGTCTGGTAGTCTCGTCTCGTTGCTCGTGCGAGTATATGCGTTTCTTGCATGCTCTTCCTTCGTCTGTCATTAGGAATCAGGAAAAATCGCGACGGTGCCAGACGCAGTGTCAGGTTTATCGAATTTAGTGAGAGATAGCTAAAAAGTCACCATCGTCGTTAGTGATAACAGTGTTATATTTGCATCCGGATGGATTTTTCATTTGTTTCAAGAATTTACTTACGAAGACAGAAGAGAACGTGTGGGAGTTTGGCTTCTTCTCACGTATATTCCATTCTCTTTGGTTGGATAAACATCTAATTACGTTACGTCACATACGTTGATAAATTCGATTGACGTAAATCTTTCTGACGTATTAGAATATACGTTCCTCTTTTAATAGCGGGTCGCTGTAATCATTGCTTGTTGAATTATTAGAATAATATTTATGGAATACGTAATAATAGAATATTTTTTTGGAAACGTTATATAGCAGGTAAAAAATATTTTTCACATCAGATTGCTTATTTAACAAAATCGCGCAATATAATTGATTGTCCTCACTGTACATTCATTACCTCCAATAATGAATTGTATGTTTAAATGTTTAATCGTACAAATACGAGTACAGATGCTTTGAGATCATCATTCACACATTTACACGTTTAATTGGGTGCACATTTCATGGTAGTTGTATTAAAACTTGTCTACATTTGTGTACTTAAATTATCAATTAATTAATTTGGTTTCTCAAAACTAAAATATGACAAAAAGGGATCAAATCTTATGTACATAGAATGCATG
This sequence comes from Cardiocondyla obscurior, assembly GCF_019399895.1. Taxonomy (NCBI): domain Eukaryota; kingdom Metazoa; phylum Arthropoda; class Insecta; order Hymenoptera; family Formicidae; genus Cardiocondyla; species Cardiocondyla obscurior. The sequence continues at coordinate 2,020,593 of NC_091884.1, read as the reverse complement.
ATTATACATATTTCATATATTTATGTGCGTAATTAATTTTTTTAATTTGCAAAATCTTTACGATTATTTTCGAAATGTAATCGTTTGCGAATATTGAAATTTAACAGTATAACGTGTATATTTTCAGCTTTTGGTAATGAATATAGTCGGAATATAGTCAAAATTCTTGTATAAACTGCTACGTGATATATATTTCTTTTTTTTTTTTACATACCGATTACAGTTTGTACTCTTTATCACTTTCGTTCGATTGGTCCAACAACAGTACACACGCACGAAACGCAGTGAGACGTAGTAAGATTAACGAGTAATCAGAGATTGGTTGTGTTCTATTATTTTAGGAGGAAAAGCGCGAGAAAAAGATAGAGAGAGTGAGGGACTTACTACATTTGTTTAAAGTCATCGTGTTAATTTGTCTCTCTCCCTTTCTCCTATTTGCCCTTTCTTGTGGTACTGAGTAAGCTTCCGCAGGCCGATAACGTTGAGAGGCGGCGACGATAATTGCTCCGTTTAGTAGCAGCCTTGTTAAATTAGTACATAATGAAACGGCATCTGAGAACAGCCGAGTTCGTCGCGTTTCTTGCGATCTTGATTGCGCCCGCCGCTCTCAAGAGCGTCCAGGTTGAGGAAGAGCCAGAGGAATCATGGAAGGAACACGTTATCACCCCTCGTGTTTATCTAGAGGTAGAGATAATTTCAAGTTCGATTGCACACACTACGTATGTCGTATTTGGAATTTGTCGATGAGACCGATTCGTGTTGCTTTAGTCACAGGTCTCATAATATGCTTACCTTAATGATATTTAATGCCTATAGCGTTTTCTATAATGATTGAATATAGTGAGTTTCTTGAGTATAATGTCAGAATTAATTTACTAATCGTTTGCGTGACATGATTAATAAAGACCTCCGGGAGAATTTTGCATCTTCAAAATTAAGCTTGATTAAATGTAACTGTAATCAAAACGTAACAAAATTAGGTAAAGCAATTAATATATAAATGTACGAAACATAAATTACGTAAATGTTAATCCGCAAAGTACTTGCAATAATTTGTTCATTTGTAATTGACTTAATTCATATGATGTCTTGGGCTCAATTTCTCGTATTAACTGTAATTGGATGTAATATGCGGAAAGGAACCAATGTTAAAATGTTGAGTAATATATTGGATACAGTCATCAGTAAAATTCCATTGCGCAGTATGGACCTAAAAATAAAATAACTTTCTGATAAAAAATATACCACAAGCAAAAAGAGCGTCGATAGTTGATTCTGCTATGCATATGCCTTGTATAAAAGATTATACACGTATTATATACAAGGTGTCCGCGATCAAATAAAGGTAATTTTTTTAAGAGCGAATAAACGATCTTTGAAAATTTAATATTTTATGCGTAAGACGTAAAGACTCATGGCATTTGGTTTCTTTCTGCTCATTTCCGATCGCAAGTTAACAATATTAGTCTCCGTTCCCTCTGGCTCTCTACTCCTAGAAAACAACCAACATCGATGGTGATGGCTCCGGAAAGCCCCGCGTATCGCTATGCTGTCCCGTCGGCACTTTCCTCAAAGAAAACAACTGTGTGGAGATGGCCATGAACGGGACAGAAGCGGTGCAGCTGCCGACGATCTACGAGACGGATCTTGCACCAGCGAACGTCACTGCAACCAATGAATACTTCGATTTAAAAATATGGAATCCGTGTGCCGGCGCGAAGCGATACTCTTTAAATCCGTATATGTACGAAGAAGAAAAATGGTACCTGCTGTCCAATGGTTCTGTATTACAACCGTTGTCTGAAAAGCCGGAAGACCGTATTCTCGACTATCATCAGTACTGCCTAGCACGGGTGGATCATTACCAGTATCCGGAATACCTGGTGTTTTTTTGTGAAGAAGCACCTCCGACCGGAACCGTCTTGGACAATGACGGCGAAGTCATATATTCTTTCGGGATGCTCGCGTCTGTCCCGTTCTTGGTTGCCACATATGTTGTCTACTGGTTGCTGCCCGACCTGAGGAATCTGCACGGCTGGACGTTGCGCGGCTACGTCGGTTGCCTGGCCCTGGCGTACAGCATGCTGGGGGTGTTGCAGCTGACCCCACAGGAACAAATTCCATACGGCATCTGCATCATATCCGGTATATTCATAGAACGATGCGAATTTTATCATCTTCTATTTACTTTGCTGCAAAAAAAAAATTAAAAATTAATATCAAACTTTAAATGAATTTATAAAATTATTCGGCGGAGTTTATCTTTTATTGTGCATCGGATATCTTTGTTGTTGATTTCTGATTCATGATAATTCTTGTGTGATTCGTTTGCACACACATTAAATGTTATATCATAAGTGCATGATGCATTGCATATCTTCTAGAGACTACGTTAAAGCGGATGGAGTGGTTTTAGAAATCCTGTGAAATAATTGAGAGATCTGCTTACGCTAATACGTGACAACTTTCTAAATGCTTTCATAATATCTCTGCTTTTTCTGCAAGTATCTATATGCTTGAGTAATTTATTATAATATATTGAAATTGTTCATTACTCAGTTTGATAAAACAGTCAATGTTCTGTAACGTACAAGAAATTAATTAATTGCATATTAAAGTTATTATTTTTTTTTTTTAGCTTGCTTTTATTCTAGTTTTGCACTCAAGCTCAGCTGCTTCTTTTATCTTTTTATTTTGATAGAAAATAGATATTATTTTAATTTATATAGGACTTAATAAAATTATATATTATATTCGTTTTCACAAAACTCAAAGATCGGTCGTAAATTTATTAGGATTTCTTTTTTTAAATCACATCATTGAAAAGTGAAGTGTAAACCAAAGTTTTCGTAAATCGTAATGACTCATTATGGTTGCTGCGAAGCAAGCCGGAAGCTCGTATATTTTAGACTTGTGGAAGTACTAAAAACCCTTAACACAAATAAATGTAAAACGCGAGTGTTCACGTCATGCCGCATGTTTTCAAAACTACACGCACCGAAGAACGACTTTTAGGATTTACCTTTGAAAGGATTTTCTTGGTTATGCTATTTCTTGCCTGAAAGAGGACCTGCATTAACGAGGTATCTTCTTCTTCACCATTTTTTTTGTACGGCATTTGTTGCGAAACAGGTTCGTCCTTCGAGTAAAAGCGTTGCTGCCGCGGCTGAATCGTCAGGAACTAATGATATCGCGCGGATTCTCGTTTCCGTAGTTTTGCGATATCGTTGTGGTTGTCAGATATCTGACTAGAAAGGAAAAGATTTAAACAGTTCAGTGAAGTCGTGTGAACTATCGGCGATGTATCGGCGAAACCTCGCACTCTGGTGTTGTATACTTTTATTTGCTACTTCCTTCTCCGAATTGCGGGGGAATTCCACGGCAGGCGACGATGAGCGGAGTAATTCTACAATACAATATAAGATTCAACCTGTTACTATTACGAGTCGTAGTAATGATGCAGAAACGATGCGATATAATAAGCGTGAAAACTCTACCGGGAACGACGACGTACAATACGAGCTTCATAATAATTCCACAAGTGACGAGCGCAAAAATAATGGAACAATGCAGTACGATATTCATGTGCAATCTACGGAAAATCACGAAGGCGATAAAATGCTGATGGAGCTTCGTGCGAATTTTACAAAGACCGATGACAATTCCACGTCGCACGAATTTGGCGAGAACTTGATGCAAATCGAAGACGGGAGTAACTTAACGTTGTACGAGCTCAGTGAGCGGTTTTATCACGATGATAAGAAAATCGTTGTTCCTTACGAAACGTGCAAAAATAGTACTTGCATTCTGCTATGCTGTCCTCCCGGCGATCGCTTTATTAACGACAAATGTAGACCTGGGAACAATCACATTCCCTTACCAGAGGTATACACAATGAATGATACGACGGAGAGGACTGGTAAGACGCTGGACCAGGTATTTTTGCTGGCCGTTTACAATCCGTGTAAATTTGATCGATATCTGCTTGACCCTGATTTAAGTCTGTCTGATCAGTACATGTTCCTCGACAATGGTTCTCTGTACAGACCGTACGCAACTGAAAGTGAAATGTTCGTCAAATCATATTGCCTCGTCATCTTAGAAAATAAAAATAAGTACGACATAGCAGTCTGTTTTAAAGAAGACTTACCCATCAATCTGGAGGAGAACGCCGTCGTGTATTATCCAGTCGGTGTATTAATATCTATGCCATGCTTACTGGCGACATTCGTCGTGTATTCCGTACTGCCGGAACTTCGGAACATGCACGGCTACACGCTACGTGGATACGTTGGCTCATTGTTCGTCGCGTACACGTTCCTCGCAGTAATTCAGCTCGACAGATCGACTGCAATATCGCATACCGTCTGCATTACATTTGGTACAGCATATAATAAAACAATAAACGCAACGTATAATTCTTAGACTTGTCGAGTATTAATTATTCTTTTTTTTTTTTTTTTACTTAATTTGAATGTAAAAATTAAAAGAGAAACAACAAAGCGAATGGCGAACAAAATTTAAATTTTTGATATACAATTAACTTGGACATTAACTTCGACGTTCATTTGTATAAATAACTTCTCTCTCTCTTTTTTTTATTTTTTTCTGTGTTGAAATTTTAATTTTGACAAAGTATTTAAACCGAGATATTTTAATTCGGTGTATATTATCGTCAAGGTTTACCGTTTTTGACTATCAATTCCTGATGCAGAGAGGTCGAGTAAACCTGTTCTTTCACGAAAAAATACATGTCTTATTACCAGCATTTTAATGTGCGATTAATACTTGTTTATTCGACTGTTTCAGCCTTCATCATCCATTTCTCGTTTTTGGCAAGTTTCTTTTGGCTGAACGTGATGTGTTTCGACATTTGGTGGACATTCGGGTAAGCCAGTAAAATATTCCATATTACATTTTACTTCAAGTCAAAGTAACGTTTAGAGATGAATCTAATTTTTGAAAAAAAAAAGTCATCTTATTTATATATCTGTAACATATAATTGTAATTATGATTGAAACATTAATTATAATTTACCAAAGATAAAATAAAACGCTTTCAGATCGAATTCTAGGTCAAAATGGGTTAATTGATTCGCCAAATATTTTCACAAGCGCCACTCGATCCGACGCTTGTGGTAAAGAAATTTGATAATTGACAAACACTAGAAGTAATTGATAGCGACAGGACGCGAATTAATATCCGGTACGTGACCGACGCGCGTACGTGGTGCAAACACGGCCGAGTTAATTTTGATCTTCGCGGTCGGACGTCGGTCCAAAGAGTTATTCGAACAATATTCGGTGAACGGAAAATGTCAGAGCGTATCCTCAAACGTCGCCGTTCGCGCTTTACGTATATGCGAAATAAATACGCTCGTTTAAACGAGTTATTTATGCATATACGTACCAAGTACGCTTACATTAATAAATTGTTTCAATTTAATTACATAAAGTTGAGAAGAAGGACCTTAACATAAGTACATAAATGTAATCGTTCACGGTTGCGGCGATCATTTTAACAACTGTTTAATGCCGTCATAAATATAAATCGTACGTATGTACAAATCGTACAAAGTCGGTCCGCAACACGCGATGCTCATCCTTTTGTTATTTCGTTTTCTCTCATCATGTGCGTTCATGTGAAACGCTATAAAGTAATTTATTATCTCTCGCGTGTCAATGAAATTTCATGACGCGATATTGTCGTGCCGCTATTTACCATTCTCGCAGCGGAGATGAACTGACCCCGCTGTCGCCAAGCCCGTTTCACCCTACTATCCTACTACCCCTAAGGGTGTGACGACTGCTGTGTACGCACATTGTCCGGTCTTGTAATCAATTACAAGAGTGTTGGGCGGGCGTGCAGCGGATCGTACTTGGAATCGGATTAATTTCCTCCTTTATTGCGTCCACGCATCATCCGTGCACACATTATTATCACCCACACATACGTGCATACATATACACACAATGTCCTCGTGGATGAGTGAATCATCCGTCGGCTCAACTGGACTTTACATTTGTTTACGTCACGTTAATAATCAGCTTTTAATTCAAATTCTCATATATTTTTTGTTGGCTGTATTCATTTATATCGTGTAGTTATACCATATTCCACTTCTCATTTTCATACTCGTATCAGACATCGATTACTGCAAAAGAAAAGTATATTAATTTAAGAAGAAATAATTATTATGCATATATAAAAATCTTGCAAGAGTAATTATCTATTTTTTACACAAAACTTTTATACTATTTATTTAACTTAATTGCGTTGAGAACTATCCTACCGCTAAGATTGATAAGATTGAAAGAAAGACTTCTTTGAAAATTAAAAGAACAATCTGATACTTTATGTAGCTTTTAAATATTTCTAAAGAATTCTTTGTGTACACATTTCTTAAACCTGTGTGCGTCTATAAAAAATATAGAAAATTATATATGTAATATCATTGAATAGTAATTCTAATAATTTTTAATTATAGTATAATTACATTCTACTTACTTGGAATGGTTGTGGCATTTACACAGAACGTATTAAATAAAATTTAACAGTCGTCTAGTTCCAAGAACCGCGACTGAAGGCGATAAATTTTAATGTGTATTTGCATGACGACCTGTTCTACTTGTTGCTAGCTCAATGTAATATGTAAATCATATTTTGCAGAGGGTTTCGTTCGTTGCAAGGAAGCATTGGGCAACGTGAGAGAAAGAAATTTGTCATGTACTCGATTTACGCATGGGGCTGCGCATCACTTTTCACGACCATTTGTGCTATCATGGATTTCGTTCCCAGCGTGCCAAAGGAATTGATCCGACCGGAGATCGGTCTCACCAAGTGTTGGTTCAATAGTAAGTGAATGTTTACCTATGATTAATCGTAATGACAATTTTATTTAAACCATACGTCCAGACTTGAGAATCAAAATTAGAAGTATACAAAATGCAACGCATAGAAATGTGAAATTAATTTCTTTTTTTTTTTTGTTTCAGCGGATGAGGCGAGGGCGATATATTTTTATGGACCTATGAGTGTCACCGTTATCTGCAACATTTGCTTATTTATCTCTACGGCACTAAAAATTGTGCGCCACAAGCAGGACACGGCTCATCATTTGCGGAGCTCAGAAAGCAGACGTCATGACGACAATAAGCAATGGTTCGTATATAAGGATTTTAGAATTGATAATCATATTAATATGATTATACAAAGATATGTATCCGTTACCAAACGGTTTTGCAGTGTCGATCGGTCCTCGTTCCCAACATGATGATTATTTTTAGACGGCAACTTTCCCATGCCGTGGTTTGCTTTCATAATTACGAAATCTTTTGAAGCAACAAACATATCGCCGCCGCTTCGATCTCGCGCACGCATAAAAGATTCCTCAAAAACGCCTGTGATTCTCGAAAGAATGACAAACGATCGTGCGAATAAAATCTAAGTGGTTGTCCCTATATCATAAAAACGTAAATGGCATTTCTTCAAAATGTTTTAAGAAAAATTGAACAAAATTTTTACCTCGAAACTTTGCTCTTCCGTTTGCTTTTTATTCTTCTAACAGATCTAAATCATAGATGATCCAAAAACAAATGCGTTTGTGCACAGGTTCAATTTATATCTGAAGCTGTTCATCGTGATGGGTATAAACTGGTCTATGGAAATAATATCATGGCTATTCAAGAGTGCGCCGCCGTACGTTTGGTATCTCACCGATCTGACAAATACTCTGCAAGGCCTCATCATCTTCATCATATTCGTATGGAAAGAAAAGATCAAGCGGTTACTCTTAAAACGATTCGGTTGCCAGGATCGTGGCCTGTTTTCTAGAAATTCGACACGCAGTGGGTGTCACAGTTCAGCCTCGCGCACTTGCACTACTACGTCAGGGGTATCTATGCAAGAAAAGGTCAATCCTTACGTGCAAACAAATTGCCGCGCGAAGAGTTCGTCTGACGAGGCTGATTAATATTACCATGTGGAAGAACAATTCCATTATCTGAATCAAAATAATTAATAAACCATTATGCAATGTTACAATTTAATTCTCTGTTAGATAATTAGAGAATTACGTTTATTTTACATTGCTTGAATTGATCTCTTTGCTTGAAACTTCGAAATTAGCAATTTTCATAATTTTCTATTTATTCTTTTAAGATGTACTTGCAGGATTTTATACTATTTTTGCAATCCAAAAAAATTAAAGAAATTAATTGAATTAATCTGCATCTATTGTCGCTCTCATTAAATTAACGAATATCTACTATGCACATTGACTGCCGTATGCCATTATATTATATAAATTTTATTTTAATATTTAGAATTACAATATATCATTGATAATATTTTAGTAAAAAGGCTACGGATAATTTTAATAGTTTTAACATCAATTCTAGCATATTGCCATCGTGCGTTAAACAAATTTATCTTACATTTTTTTTTTTAATATTTATTTTCATTATATTGACATCTGGTCTACATTTCCATCGCGTGCATAAATGTTTAATATTATAAAACAAATTTAAAATGAATATATATATATATATATACATACATTTTTTAAGGCGCATGTTTATATGAATAGGTAATATTTAAGATATTTTATCAAGCGACAAATGTGCGATGCAAATATTGACCTGTGTCATATTAACCGTATATTTTATATCATATACATGTGATAGTATTATGTACCTTAAAAATCCTTGCACTGAAATAGATTTTGAATCGACCACGTCTTCTTATTTAATTTAAGATTTTGTTGATTTAATATAAAGTGTAATTACTGAGGTTTTTTTGGGGGACCTTGCATTTCATTTGTCACATTATTAGAATGTAGAACATTTTCACTTATCGTTAGCTTCTATAGGATCACAGAATACTCCTGTACAAGTGCCATCACAAACATTCGCATAATATTTAGTATTCACATCTGCATTTAATAGTCGCACCTATAAAATCAAAATGTGGATAATCAAGTGGACAACATGACAAAGGAAAATAAAAGTACGGAGTTCACTTGAAGTCTGAAATCGTTAAGTAATAAAGGCTTAATCTGTATTAATTACTATTACATGTATGTGTTTGTAATCGTCTACGTATACGATAATTAGACGAGAAAATGAAAAATAAAGAACATCACAACACGTATATTCACTTACATGTCCTTAATTCCTTTCACTTTCAAAAATCACAAAGAGTCACTTTACGCATACATGTCCTCTCGGTCGGCTCCGACTCCGTCACCGTCTTCCAAGCTTGAGAAATTGAGGAAGTGAGCTGGTCTGTGCACTTCATGATAAAATTCCTTTGGATTCGCCAGTTGTAACTCATACTTCATATTAGGATCGTGCCTCACGCCCATGAAATTATAGTTCCACGAGCCTTGACTGGGTACCATAAAGAAACCAAGGAAGCGATCGGACAGAAGCATTTGCACCTTCTCGTAATGGCTAGGTAAGTAACCCTTCGGATTGTTGCCTTTATCAGTGTTTTGTTTGCCCCACTCAAAACCACTCGGAGTTAATTTATACGCTGTGAGTGAACAAGAGCCGGGCGTGAAACTGCAAGTGATAACGATGGTTTTTTCACCGTCCCAAATGGAATTTTCAGCCATAATTCGAGCGTGAGTGGATATATCCTGTGGTGATAGTTGTGGTAATTCATTTGGTTGCGTGTGTATCCATCCTAATGGTTCCATCTCCTTTAAATACTGATGATTCGGTAACGTATTAGGCAAATGAACTGTCTGGTGAGTTCCCCACTGCGGTGCCATGACAATACATCTTATTTCTTTTACCTAATGCACAAAGAAAACGCAAAATTAAAATAAATTACGATAAATAACTACTAAATTTAATAAATTTATAAATAAATTAATTTAATATAATATTAGTAATATAATAATATAATAATTAATATAATAAATATAAATAAATTTAAAATAAAATTAAATCAAAAATAAATTAAATTTTTAATATATATATACTTATAAATAAAGTATTAAATATTTTAAATAGAAATAATAAAATTTAACAATTACCTGAGGATTATCAGGTGGACTGATGCCGTATAAATATCCAGCTATTTGCGCTCGCAGATCGGAAATAGTGACAAACTTTTTGAGCACATTTTTAGGTAAAATATAAGTATAGCCGGTCTCTTTAATATCGTCGGATGAAACGTAAATATGATTCGTTCTTAAATGAAGATTGGTTGCTGAAATCGCACGTACTCGCCATTCGGTCTTCGAGCTGAAAGTTTGCGTCTCATAATTAGACGTGGTTGCGGTAATGATCTCGTCGCCGTGCTTGTTCACCGTTCGTGTGGTAGTTGCAGTCAACTGGCTCTGCTCTTTAGTTTGTTTCTCAATTTCGGCGATCTGTTGCCGTTGCGCGGACGGCGCGCTTATTTCCATACCCAAAATAATATCACGGATCTCAGATTGCGTGAGCGAGGCGACATTGACGTTGTTCTTTTTGCCGTAATCTGCGAGAATTAAATCTTTAAGTTGCACTTCCACTTTAATCCATTCATCGTCAGTCAACGACGGCCATATGTGATGCGGTTCGGTGATGGTGGTTTTATCAGGTTTAAGAACAACTTTAGTTCTTTCAGTGTTAACGTGCAGAGCGCGTAAAATCAAAATTAATCGCGAGAATGCGGTGTAAGACGAGATGGTCTTTAACCAGTCGTCATAAAGATTAAAAAGCACCATCTGTGGTTCAGTTGCCTTTAAAATGAGATCACCAAATTTCTCTACTTTAAGACATGCTTGGAACGGTAACTGCAACTCAGATCCCTTGATAACTATATTAGGAAAGTCGAGTAAATGCACTTCCAATGGATCTAACATCCCTTTTCTGGTGACGATAATTTGTTTCGGTTGTTCTTCTACTGGCAGAGAACGAATCAACGCAGCAACTTCTTCAGCGGTTTTCCATTTTGCCAATTGACCTAAACGCTTTTGTCCCGCCCAGACAGAAGTGTGAATAATCTTCAAGAAGAGTTGCCCCGTGCGTGGATTAAAGATGAAAATTGCGCCGTTTATCGGCTTCGTTGTTAAATTACCTTCAAATGTTTTATGAATTGTTACGCGATATACATTTGTGTCGTCAACGAACCATATAATTTGATTTGAGAAAAGCTCGCCGTAATTTTGCGAGGAGAGATAAGGCTCTGTCGGTTCTGACGAGTATAATTGCAATGCTTTTCGAATACGTTCACGTAGCACGTACAAAGCTGGATTCGCTTTCATAATCTTTGCCATAGCTTGCTGTATAAGCGGCTTGCAGCCGGGGAACCAATTTCCATAGGCGCTATGTAAATTATATGCCAGATCAATTGCTATTAAAAGACCTGTGGGTGACGGATAAATGGACATGTTATCTGTAGTATAATCAAGGAATTTCGCACGAGCGTACCGCTCGATGTCATGTGAATCGTAGTCGCCCCATCTTAGCTGAACATCAATCCAATATTTTTGCGTGGTCGTATTATCCATTACATCTTTAGAATCGGCGAGAAGAGACGGGCGGGATACATTCCATTTGTAAGCTGAAAATAATAGAATATCCGCGCATGAAGAATTCATTTTATAAGATTTTCGCGGATGTATCGTTTCCTTCTGTACAGTTTCAATTTCTAGCGCGTCTAATTCTTGATCGAACACTTGACAGAGATCCATCACGATAGATTCGTGTACTTTTTGCCACAAGTGAGCGCGGAATATCTGAATCAATGAAATCTTCAGAGTCGGTATTTTTCCGTGCATAAATATTCCTGTCAGATCTAACTGGACCTGAAAACCAACGTATACGTTGGCTCGGTTAATCGTAGGTGACCACCACAAAGTAAATCGACGATTGGGAATCTGATTGAGACCGGAACGTTGAGCGTTAGTCAGCTTTTTATATTTCATCGACTCTTCGAAACCGGAAGCTTTCTCCCAAAACAGACCTTCCCACGTTGGAAAATAAGTGCCTTTAAAGAGAGTGTGTTCCAAAATGCCTTCGACACCGCCAAGCGCTTGAATCATATCGGTACGATAGTTATTTAAATTCCACAATTTGCCATCGTGACGCTGATGAGTCCACCAAAACGGATTCTGCTTCAATACTTGATATTGTTTAAATTCCGTACGAATGCGCCAGCCTTTGTCATAAGCTAACGTGTGCCGATCTTTTTGAAATAGCGTATTTATTCTCGGAATGCCACGATCCCAGCTGTCTTCAAGATCTTCTAAAGTGAGCCTGCGATTCTGAGCATTTGCTTCTTGCCGCTTCAGAGCGTACTCCGCCCAGACGCGTTGAGAATCGATAAATTCCGATTCCCATGGCTGTATGTAACGATACAAGTTTGGAATTAGTTGATCTTCGTCGTGGCTCATACCCGAACGGAAGTGAGTGATGCCTACATCGGTTTGTTTCGACCACCTCAAATCTGATTGCGGTATTAATACGTGGCCCATCGATAACATTCCCAGACCGCCCAGTTCCTTTGGCGTGTAAAAAACAACAGGTGGAAAACGCGAAGGCATTTTAGAATTTAATCCAATTTTGATACGCGTTTGTATTTTATTCTCGCACTTTACTAACAGATCTAACAGCTCTTGCGTATTTACAACTGCCTCTCTGAAATATGTCATTAAACCAATCAATGCAGTATTCCACTTGTTCACGATTTTCGTGAAAGTCGTCGAACCTGAAGCCATCAAGATTTGCCTGACGCGATTATGGAAACGCTGTAAGCTCTCGTCGTCAACGCGCAGAAAACATTGTGCCGTTCTCTCTTTCGTGATTTCGTTCTGAAGATTCCAGACGCCGTCTCGATGCGTGAACTCCTCATGTGTCGTTCTACACTTGGGCAAAATTCTGCATTCAAAGCCACTCATGTTAAATAATAAATTTGGATTATCTTTGCTATAAACACTGACGAAACTGTTTTCCCATTGAATAGTGGTGGTGGAACGCGGTAATCGATTCTTGATATCCCAAAAAACTGCCCGGCCCAGATTCACATCGTGCTTCATTAATCTCATACGAGCATCTCGTGGCCAACATTTTTTATTGTTATATCCGACAATGTTCTCATTATTCGGATCGGGATGCTCAGTGAGATAACGCTGAATAAGATCTCTAGCTTCATCGGCAGAGAAACGTAAGAACAGATGTATTCGATCGACATAGCGACAATATAATCGAATGGGATGCGCCGTTTCAGAGGCGACATCCTGGAACGTCAAAAAATCGTTCGGCATTTGCGGCGGGCCAGCCATTTCACTAGCTCGTTGAAGGCCTAAAACGAGCAAATCTAACACCAATCCATAATATTGAGCGATAAAAGATGCGAATTGCAATCCTCTAATAATGCCATAGCTGTTAGTATGATTCATATCTTTATAATTAATAACTACGTTATTTTTCGCAGTCATATAATCGGCGATATTATGATCGACTATCAGACGCAACAGTCTGTTAAGCAGCGTAAGATCGATCTTCTCATATAATTTCTCAAATTTCGATTCGAGTAAAACATTGCATTCGCCTTCACTGACATCCCATACATCTTGAAGATTATTAATACCTTGACACCATTTGTAAACGAGAAGCGGCGGCGGTTCTGTGTCTGCCGGTTTAACCCATGGTGGAAATAATCGCCTTTTATCTGCCTCATACCACAGATATTGATCGAGATAAGCATCCGTGATTTTCTCAAGAGGCTCTACGTCGTATACGGGAATTAAATGACTGTAAAGATCCATGAATTCAATGCCAACCTCTTTGAAAGCTCGCTGTGTCAGTAAATGTCTCTTAATTCTGGATAGCGCCTCGTGTGGATTATCGTACGCTTGTTCTATCAAACCTAATTCTTCTCGTTGACTTTGATTTAATCTAGATTTAACGCTATAAGCTTCCTTCAAACGTTCCAAAGCTAATATCAGCAACTTTGTATCGTGCTTATAAGACAGAGGCGGAAAAGGTATTGGTGCAAACCTTCGGGACTCCAGCCAATGCACCGAGGTAGTAAATATAGCCACGGCTTCTTCCGGCGATATATACGGACCGTCTTTTAAATAATTATGCTGTCGTTCTTGCTCAGCTTTCAAATAGAGACGCGTCAAGCGGCCAAGATTTTTCTTGCATACGGTTTTATCTACTGTAGCACCACGTCGAATTCTCTCTCGATTGTAATGAGCAGTGTTCGTCCACCAGTCAGCTTTCATCTTGACGTAACGCAATATCATATTCTCGATCGGACTTGGCAAACCTGGCACCTTCCACGGAATATTTGCTTTCCAACAACGCCAAGCCTCGCTCAAATGTTGAAGAATAGTTCGCGCTTTATTTTGCTTTATTCCTTCGGGCATCATGTCCACTATGTCGTGCATGACGGATGCTCGCAATTCAAGATCAAAATGCGATTCAACTCGTTGCTTCGTTACTGTTTTTGCCACACCTTTCGAGTGACGACCTTCGAATTGTCTCGACAATAAATTACCAAGCCATCTCTCTAACAGTGGAGTAATGCCTCTCATGAAAAATAGCCAGACGCGCCAGCCAGGTGCCCAGAATCCACACCCAGGCCCTTTGCCAACCGGGCCGGTATTAAAACGGTAATAAATCAGATGTTTTAAATCCTTGCACATCCTAATCTGTCGCATTAATTTATATTTGTATCGATACATGCCGGTCAATTGACCAACGTGTGCAAAAATATATTGTAATCCATCTGCAAGTTGAAAAGCATCAACATTATTTAGTCGATATTGTACATGAGAATCGATAATAAGTTTAGTCAAACGAAGAATTTCACGACATAAATGAAACGCGTTACCAAAACGCGATTTCTTTCTTTCTTTCGTTGTAAGCGTTTTGACAGGTTTCAAATTAAAATTATAATCTAAATGGAGATAGTTCAGATTTTTCCGATGTATCAATAAATTCAACATGTTATATCCTTGACGACAAACTTGCAGACCAGCTTCCACCCAATCTATTGTCGTCGTCTGGAAGAACTTGGTTGATTTAAACGAACGGAATAAATAACGTTTTTTCTGCGGTTTCGGTGGTCTGTGCTTCAAAGCGTTAAGTACAAAGTACTTAAGCAATTTTTGGTAACTGACTCGCACTTTCACAGGTTGGCCAGGCGGACAATGCTCTCTGTACCACGACTTGACTAATGGGATATCGATGGCTCTTCTCGTTCTACCGGAACGTGTGTTAAATGGCCTTGGTGCCCATAAAAGCGCTATTCCATTCGCTGTGTTATCGGTGTAAAGCGGTATCTCTTGAAGAAACGGTTGCACTTCACCAGATAAAATAAAATCTTCATCATCTTCGATTTGTGGTTCTATCGTCTATAAAAAAAAATTAATAAATTAATAATACAAAAATATGTATATATTCAGATATAAGCTTATAGTTAAAAACTTACTTTTAATGAATTTCTATGAGAGATCGGATTAATTAATGGATCAAAATAGAATGCAGGCAAATCTGGATCTTCAGTTTTTATATATACGACATTCGGTGCGTGATACCTGTTAACATATTAAATTGAGAATATACGGAACGTATAAAATCATATATAATAAATTTATTTAAAACAGTATGTAAATCGTGTAAGTGATGTCAGCGGTTTCTTTTTATGCTCTTAATAAAAGATACGAATAACAATCACTAGATTTTTTCTACCACACCGCTAGTAAGATCTGTACATACTAATTTAAGATCTTTAAACTAGTGTGGAATGTGTAAAAATTCAATAATGATATATAAAAAAAAAAATATATATATATTACTAACCACGAAAGATGGACAAAGTGAGGCATATTGTTGTACAAATATGGAAATGCAATCCTATATTCCGTTCTAATAGGCTGTCTGATAATTATTTTATTTATATCGTTAAATTCGTTCCAATCTTCATCAGCAGCATTTGAATCTTTTACCAATGGTTCGAATTTAGGTCCTCCAGGGATAGCCATATTCAGGGCCTTTGCAGTAAAGAATGATTTAGGATCAAACAGGTAAAAGAAATTTTGATCCACCAAGTCGGTTAACAATTGATTAGCCAAGCGATACAAAGTGGCCATTTGCGGAAGTGTCAAGTTCCATCTTCGATATGTGGATCCATTAACATGCCTGTAATATGTTTTATCGTTAAAATTCTGCATTATTTATGTAGTAAATAAATTCTATCGTTAAGAGTGTCGTCAGCACAGCATTTTTCCAACTGAATAGTTTTTGCATCCAATTTAATGACGCGCAACAATCCAGTTGTCAACTCACATGTCCAGTTGATTTCAGGACCCCTACGCTTTTCATCATTAAAAAATAAATATGTCGATACAACGTATTAAATATAAAAATAATTTTTTTTTTCAGTACACTCAAACGACTTACTTCGTTCCAACTAAAGGCTTATGTTCGTAAAACCATGACGCAACTGATTCGTCTTCCTCCGAATCAAGTTCGATTTGTATAGCTTCTAATGGTTCAACATCCAAAACGTTATCCGCGTAATCTAGAGGAGGTTCCTCGTCGTCGAAAGGTGGAAATCTCATTCTTTTAAAATGCCTACGGTCTCTTTTCTCTCGCCTCATCATAATCCACATGGTGCTGAAAGATATTAAAAATTTTCGTATAAATTTCTAATTTATTTTACGTATTAAATAAAAAAAAAATATTTATCTTACCCCCATTGAGCTATGTACACAGGTTCTATAACCCAAGGAATTTCATTGACGAATGTTATAGCTCCGGTAATATGATACAAAACCTTTACATCTCTTATTTGTTCCCAGGGCATAGGCATATTTTCCAGCAGTTTCATAACAGCATGTGGCATATATTTCAATGCACTAATAAAATTTATTAATAAAAATTATTAATAAAAAACACTATCTATATAGTTTTGTATTATGACAATTAAAAATATATAATTTACCCCAAATAAACACGCTTGTCATGCCGATATTTTCGACTGCTCATATCCCCATGATCTCTAATAATTTTTCGTATATGCTCAGCTGGCATATCTTCCTTCTGAGCGTCCACAAAGCCGAATTTTCTCTTTTCGGCAAATCGTTTTGATTGCAGTTGCTGCCATTTTTGTGCTAAAATAACCAGATATATTGTTATATTTAAAGTTATATATTAAAAAAAAAAAAAAGATTTAAACAGTACAATGTAATTACAATTATTAGTAAGGAATATTACCTTTCTCCTGAAGTTTATCTTCTGACAGGACTTCTGGCTGCTTAGGTATCTGAGGCAGTGGTGGCCCAGCTATAGCCTGCATATGAGCATGATGGGCAGCCTGTGCATGTGCAGCAGCCTGAGCATGTACTTGAGCTGCTATTTGTTGGGCTTGTTGCTGGGCCATCATTGTGGCCCATGGATTTGGGCTCAACAAATACGGTGGGAGAGACATGACTGCAAGTGTTTTCTAGCGAAAATATAAAATTATCAGAGGGATCGACCATTGGTGGGAATTTACCATGCGACAAACGTTATAGAGAATATTTAATTCAATTTCGCGTATAAAATTTTTTTTTTTAATATTAATTTTTTTTACGCGTTTAAATATTCTAGTGCTAAAGTATAGCTTAATTTTGTCTAATTCAGTGATCAGACAGATTATTCACCGCGTCGCAAATGTACGGAAAATAATTAAGAAAAATAATACGTGAGCGATACGATGGTAATACAGCAATAAAATGTACTATATTGCCGCCGAAATTAACCATCAATAATTCTTTTTTCAGGTAAACGTGAATTGACTCGACAAATAAACTCGTATCTCTTGGCGAGCCACGGCGAGGTATCTCGGAGTAAGCTCTCCAACTCCAAAATATGCTGTTATGGGAACAAATTGCAAGCGTGATCTCTACTCCTTAGAAATTTTGGAACATGTCCGACCGCATGAAGAGACCATACACACACGCGTAGAACAGTTCCGGCAAGTAACGTAAAAAACAAAGAGATCGCACGTACCTTTTTCTACGGCGTTAGTTTCTTAATCCCTCTGTAACGCCATACTGCATAAAATCAATTCGCCGTTGAATGAACTGCCTTATACCGAGTCAATCGGCTCTTTCTCGCAAACGACGCAACGGCCGCAACGGCTTCGATTTCCTTGTAGTACCCACGTAAGCTGCGTTCGCAAACGCCGCGGAACCGACCACCTGCTTCTTTCAGCGAGCAGCGACCATTTTTTTTTTCTTTTAAAAGAACCTTGCTATTGGACGTGGACGCCATATTCATTAATATCGCTTCCGTTCCAATAGAGGCGCTTATTTCGACGGATCCGCCAAGAACGCGGAAAGCCGCTCTTCGAGCGAGCGCGTCGAAGGCCATTCGAAACGTCGGCTCCACTTGCTCGCCGCACGACAGTTGTACATACGTTATTTAACGAGACGAGTTTGTTAATCGAGTTGCTGTTTAACCACTGCGTGTCAAGGGGACGACGCCAGTCGACGCCATGATGGTAGGTGGAACCTGTTATCAATCGGCGACCGGTAGTTGCCTCTTCGTTTAACGCGTTCGATCGGGGAGAATCGCCCGCAAAGATTCGCTCCCCCGTCGCCCGCATCTCACGCTCTCTAATATGCAAAAAATGTTGCAGGACGGAATATGTGACACCACCGACATTTTAAATAGCGTGCCCCCCAAGAAGGTATTTATAGCGCTTTTCTTCCCGCTGGGCTCTTCGAAATCTCCCTTTGCGCACTCCCGTCGGTTAATACCTGCATTAGCGCAATTATTCTGCACGCTTCCCCCTCCCATTTGTTATTGCACGCTCGGCGAGAACTCCGGGCTATTTGGAATTATCTGTTAATGGGGCCGCTCTTTCAGACAATCCACGCTGATAACATAGACCTCTCGGATAAGTCCTTGCAAGTGGATATCTCGGATGCTCTCAGTGAGAAGGACAAAGTAAAATTCACTGTACATACGAAAACCACCCTACCTGAATTCCAAAAGCCGGACAATCTGGTTGTGAGGCAGCATGAGGAGTTTGTGTGGCTCCATGATCGATTTGAGGAAAATGAAGAATATGCAGGGTATATTGTAAGTGTGGCATTTTTTATATTGTAATTTTATGTCTGTCATAAATGTTTTACTGCTTGAATGCTGGTGATAATTGCAGAAATATGTATGAGTAGTGCTAAACACATGCTAATAAATTTATTATTGATGCTCTTTGCTTCTGTTACAATTGTTAATATTATGTTAATTATTGTTAAGTTTAAGTATTTTAAAACAATGTTTAGTAACAATGTTAAATAATTATACAAAGCAGAGTGTACTTAATTTTTTGTCCTGAGATAGACACATTATGGAAACTCCATTTTATTATTGTAAAAGATCGATTGTGTTTCTTGACACTTAAATAATTAACTGTTAGTATTTTATTTGAAATGTAAATGTCATTATATTAATACAATAGATTCCACCGTGTCCACCAAGGCCAGACTTTGATGCATCTCGTGAAAAGCTACAAAAACTTGGAGAAGGTGAAGGAAACATGACGCGCGAAGAATTTAATAAGATGAAACAAGAATTAGAAGCGTGAGTATTTTTTTTTTTTTTTTTTTTTTTTTAATAAATACAAATTAATTTTTTATTAAATCTAATTAAATTTTATTTTGATTTGTCGTTTTTGTGACTTTGCAGAGAATACTTAGCCACATTTAAAAAAACTGTTGCTATGCATGAAATGTTCTTAACTAGACTGGCACACCATCCAGTTTTTCGGAACGATCATAATTTGAGGGTGTTTTTAGAATATGATCAAGATCTTTGTGTGCGAGGTAATTAAAATATTTTCACGGTATACAACCTAACAATAAGGAAAAATTAATATGAATACAGAATATTTTTTTTTGTAGGAAAAAACAAGATGGAAATGTTTGGCGGCTTGGTAAAGTCGTTTTCTAAAACAACTGATGAATATTATTTATCAGCTACAGTAAAAGATGTAAATGACTTCTTTGATCAAGAAATGACATTCCTTCAAACTTATCATCATAATTTAAAAGAAGCAACGAGATTAGCTGATCGTCAAACGGCCAAACATAAAGATGTAGCAGATTCATATATTAAGATTTCAACGAATCTTTTACAATTAGCTACAACAGATACTGGAAAACTCGAGAGATTTTTAACTAAAATTGCTGAAACCTTCGAAAAATTACGAGTGAGAATACATTATGATATAATTTCTCAAATTTTACTTTAATTAAATTAATAAATTTATTACAAAAGAATTTTTTTTGCAGAAAGTTGAAGGACGGGTAGCGTCGGACGAAGATTTAAAATTGTCAGATACCCTTCGTTATTATATGAGAGATACAGCTGCTGCTAAAAGGCTCCTCTTCAGAAGATTGAAAGCTTTACATGAATATGAGTCTGCGAATCGTGTTCTTGAAAAAGCCCGTGCCAAAAACAAAGACGTTCATGCTGTAAGTACACATTTTTTACAATTCGTAAATTTATATTTATGTTATATAATATTCCCGATTGATTTATTACAATATCTGCGTATGCCTAAAATAGCATATGGAAATTTAGGATGAGGAAAAATTAAATATAAGTATTTAAAACTAATTTGACAGTAGTTAAACTAAAAATACAGTCACTACTATAAACGGTTAATGGTCATGAAAGTAGTATCTAACCAGAACTTTAATTTTTCTTGCTTTTCAAGGCACTGGAAGTTGCTGAGGTGTGTCACATATTGTTTGTGTACTAAATATATTTTCCGTTGTAGTGCTTGAAAAATATTAGAATGCCAATTTTTTCATTAAAAATGAACGAATCATCGAAATAATTTAGTTAAGATAAAATTTTATTTTTATCCAGATTTAGTTATTTATATATCACACGGAAAAGATTTTTTTTAGAATTTTATATTTGAACTATTATTAAGTTCGTGATATATTTTTATAAAAAAAAATTATTACGATTATTTTTTTTATTTATGTGTATACATAAATATACATAAATGCATTAACGAAGTTAATACGTGAAACATATACATGAAGATTTTTTAAACAAGAAGATTGGCACAAATTAGTTGCTGCAGCACAGAAGTTATGAAAAGTATTGTGCATGAATAATGCATGAAGTATTGAATATTGTCTTGATAATTAAGACTATATGGTAGTATACTAACATTTTTATAGTAGAAAGGATTAACATAAATTGTACTAATAAATATGTAAATATTAGTTACACTGTTGCATAGAAAATTGAATGAAGAAAAGTGTAATTAATATTTCAATATTTATAAAATTAACGTTTTTATTAATCAAGGCGGAACAAGCGCAGACTGAAGCATGTGAAAAATTTGAACAGATGTCAGATAAGGGAAAAGAAGGTGTGTAAAAAATACATATTTATATTTTATTTATTTAAAAATTGCATTAAATACCGTATTGTAGCACAAAAAGAAAAAGAAAAGTTAATAAAGTTATCGTCATGCAATTCATAAAATATTTATTATTAAAAAAATATTTAAAACACTGTTAATAATATTTTTATTATTGATTTTAGAATTATTAGATTTTAAAACCAGGCGAGTAGCTGCATTTAAGAAGAATCTCATTGAATTAACGGAACTCGAAATAAAACATGCTAAAGTGAGTATGGTGCTCTGCTTTATTTTAAGTTGTATTCAAATTTTGTAACATATCAGGAATAGCTATATTTACCTTATGTTATATTTACAGTCGCATGCAGAATTGCTCAAGAAATGTTTATCGGTTCTTCGGGAAGAGTGATCAAGTTTTACCGTTGCCATGGACAAATCTACGTGCATGCATTTTGTATGCAGATAACAGTTTATTTAAGATTAATAATGTAATGTAATGGTATTGTCAAATACTATATATTTTTTGTTATCTAAATTTACTAGATTTATCATGCTTTGAAAATAAAGTATTGTATTAATAGCTGCAAAGCGACTACGAGAAAACTGATAATTACTATCATTTAGCTGTAAAATGCTATGTAAACGATATTATTGGATTCGCTTAATAGATGTTAAGAAACTGCGATTTTATAAGAGTTTAGGTAATACGTGCGTTACGAGGTTGTAACGCACATTTGTATCATAAAAATGAATTAGTCCCGAGTCCCTTTGCAGCTTCGAATTAAGAGCCTGTTATACTTATAACGTAAGGTCTCTATATTAACAAATATATATATATATATAGAAGAGAGATATATATACATATATGTATAAATAAGAATATATCCATATGAACATGTTATTACTATATTGCTTAAGTTTAGGGCAATTTTATGAAGGAGGAATTGCTAATATAAAAGCTCAGGATGATTTAAGTTAATATAAACAATTAGATTTTCATGTATGAACTTTCCAAATTTTTATAACGATACGCTAGTCTGACAAATAATTATTCATAAATGCGTTCGTTTTAGAATTAGGAAACGAAACAATGCAGCAATGATTAAGGGGACCTTAAAACAATTTATAATAAAGTGCAATTATACTTTTCATTATAGCGTTGTAAAGCAGCATCTACAGGGTGTCTCACCCCATGTGTCGAATCCGTTAGGAATAGACAGAACTCGGGTAGACAAATAAGAAAGTCCCACACCATTTTGCAAAATTCTCAATGGTTAGTGAGAAAAAAATTAATTTGTCTAGCGCAAGAGCAACAAGGAAGCTGCGGGCGAGTGAGCGTGACAGGCGAATGGCTAGGAATGGCGCCGTCGCCTGTCGCGCTCACTCACGCGTGGCTTCCTTATCGCTCTTGCTCTAGACAAATTAATTTTTTTCAATAACCATTGAGAATTTTGCAAAATGGTGTGGACTTTCTTATCTACCGAGTTCTGTCTATTCCTAACGGATTCGACACATGGGGTGAGACACCCTGTATATTTTTATATTCTTTTTTATGCACTTCGCAATCCGTTTTAGTTTACCGTACTTTAAAACTGTGTCAAGCAGTTTCAATTATTCCTTTTCTGGATCAAAGAAAAAGGGCGATCTATATGTTGTTATTTCTTTTTTTAAGCTCTAAAGAAATTAATGTTTTCGATAAAGGTCAAGCACTTGCATACCAGTATTTTTGTAAGTTTTTATTGAATCGAATTATTTTCTTTTCTATAATACATGATTGCAGACATATACTGAGAAATTCATTAAGTTGCAAGAGTTTTATCGTTTAATTCTTTAAGAATTAATTCGAAATCCACCGTAATGTACCGTACATTATCGTCTTATCTTTAATGTCAGTAGATCCTATGAGTATCCTATGAGTGTGTGCAGATAAACGCGCTGCGATGCGGACAACGTCGTATCCCGTTTATCGTACGCCGGTCTTAATTTGGTATATATCGTTACACCGTAAAGTTAATAATCTTAACAATAACGAACAGTAAAGACGACGCAATAAAAAATATCTTTGGTACACAAAAGTCACGTTGAAAAACGTCTCGCTTTTTTTATATATATATATTTTTTCTTTCTTTCCATTTCTCGTTTCTGCTTTTCCGCCTGCATCGAACTGCGTATATACATATAATAAATCAGACTTATACCTTCAACAAATATAAAACATGCAATTTTAGTTCGACAATATTGCTCGTTTTATCCGCATGTTTAGATAAATTGTTGTATAAATTCAGAAAACAATTAATAGTCAGTCATATAATGTAGATACATTCGTCACGATATCTTCAATGATATATGTAGGTTACAGATTTTTATTTTATTTACCTGGAGGTAAAACTAAGTTCGGAAAATTTTTTTTTTCCTTTCCGAACATGACAAATTATTCGTTAATTATACACGCAGTCTGTTATTTAATGATATCACCGTCTTCGATTTTTATTTATTTTATCGTGCACTTAATTTGAAATTAAAATTCGGTATTTTTACGACAGAAAGTACGCTTTTCCGAAGACATGCCACTGCAAGCACTTCGTCTTTGCTTACGAAATTATTTCAGTCTTGAGCTTTTCTTCTGACGAATTACACGTCTCGAAGTAAAGTTTCAATAAAGTTTCAAGAACAATTTACATACAAGCGCTCGTGAACGTGCTGCTTATATTCCCACGAATTTGTTAAACGTGGCGATAGTTCCTTTGATTTTGCAAACGATTAATGCGATTTAATTAATATTTCTCTTTTTCTTTTTAATTTGAATTAATTTTGTTCGTGGACATTAGGATCATATTATGCACTGAAGAGGCGTTTATTTGAGAACATTCTGTGGTATTCATGTAGCGCTCAAACACGACTGATTATCTGGAATTTGCGATCGTCACTAATTAGGCGGCAAGTGATTATCGATTCTCACTGATCAACTTTGATGCGCGAAACGTTTGCCGATCGATTACGTCTATTCGTCGTGCACGATGAATTTTTTACGGGTAATATGGGCCAAAATGTGCGTGACAGAAAGGGAGAATGGCTCTTTTATTTTACAATCGTTACTCATGTTTTACGTGGTGAAAAATGTGTGACGATTAAATTCGCAAATCGCGAACAAAAGCACGTCGATGAATGTATCCGGAATTTCCGTGATTTTATTCCATTTATCAATGGTATAAGCGCGAACTCAATTCCGTGTGTATTTATTCGATTATCTCTTTTTACATGTGTATCATAAAAAAAAAATCGTTCTAACTGATATAAAAAATTTATAGGAACTCTTGTGCTATTGCGGGAATCGTTAAAAAAAAAAAAAAGAAAAAAAAAGTTGAACAAACTGTCTCTAAGCGCACGAATATTTTGATTTATGTGTATTGAATAACTATCGTTTAGTATTATTTAAAATAAATAACGCGGTATGGAAACCAATCTTTCTCGATATGGTGATTTGATTAAACTTTGCGAGGGCGCGTTGCTTTAGATTAGCCGGCAAATTGCGATGGAAATTTAAATCCGGCTGTTAAATTCGGGATTTAAGATGCTCCAACAAACGGTGTCCGTCACGTGTCAAGAGACACGAATACCCTCCAAGTACTCGGATACCTGTCAGGTAGTCCAAGACGCCGTTAGTAAACGCCTGGCTCGAGTCGTTTCAAAGTTTCATTAACCGTCACGCCATGGGAACGCGATTCCATTTAATATCCAAGTAATCGAGAACGAAATGGAATTTTACAAATCGTCTATTTGCATCTGCACCGGTATATTTACGCAAGCGGGCGAATTAAAAAAAAAAAAAGAACAAAAAGAAATAAAAGAAAAAAAATTAATGGGAAATAAATTCTCAGATTCGGAATCCTTCGACGTCGTTATTCATGTTTTCGTTCGCTTTTATTCGTGCACGGTTTCGCATCAAAATTTGCTTTTCCAAAGACGAATATTCTGTTACGCGAGATACACTCGCGTATATTTAATCACGCGAGTTCATTATACATTCGACTATCTAACGCGCCGTATTAGGAGTTCCTCTGCATATCCCATTAATATTTCGACCAAGTTTTGTGCTTCCTTTCAAGCGCTATTAGATACGCGGTGCTCAGTTTTATCGTTATCAACGTCAGCCTTGACGTTCTTATCCGATCCTTGCAAGGGCTTAATTTTTTTTTCTTTTTCTTTAATTTTTTTTTTTTTAAGCGACGCGACGTGGTCCCCAATTTAGCTGCCTCAAACGCACAGAGAATTTATTACACGCCCGGCAATATATCGAGCTCGCTCGATTCTTTTTGTACTCGTTGAAATGCGTAGGTCCGACCAAGTCGTACGTTCGTTCTACTTAAATCCCGCGGGGTTCGAATGCGAGCCGCGTGCGTGCCGCTCCGAAACGATAGCACCCGCGTTAATTAATTCCGCGTATCCCGGCGCGATTTCTCTTCGGTTTGCTGCGAAAATACCGTACCGAAGAACGCAGAGAGCTCCCAGACGTGGGGAAGAGGCGGCGAACGGGGAAAGCGGACGCGATGTATATCCGCGCGGTTGCGAGGGATTTCGAGCAGATTTATGATAACGGTATGCATCTGGGTCGGCCAATCAGTCTTCCGCCCGGCGGGCCGCAATCCTGGTCTCTCGTTCGCACCTGCAACTCTCGTCCACATCTCGAATCGGGCTTGATATCCGGCGGGCCGGCCAGCCAGCCCCCGCGTACGCGACGTTTTCGGGCTCGGTAGCTCGAGATCGACTCGGGCCTCGATCGCGGGAATTTTTTTTTTTTACTCGGAATTCCATCGGCGACCGCCGCGATAAGAATTTCTGGTTCGATTGTTTTACGGAGCACTCGGTGGTCGCTTTTGCGACACGTCGCGAGGGCGATTATAGGCCAGCGCGATATCTTTCTTTGCAACGATCGCAAACGATTCCCCGCCGCGGCGTCTATAGACTGATAATTAATAATCACACGTTATTGCATAATACGAGCGTGTCGCCGGGGCTGTTGTTTCCCGACGTTTGCCCATGCCCGCTGCGTCGTTGCAGCCGCGCTACCAATCGCGCGTGCATTTGTCGTCGAATTTTGAACATAATTGTCCGCGGCGCGAGTGCCGCATCGATCGCGAATTCGTTATACGTGATCGGTATCAATAATTTATCGGGCGTTCGCGCCGCGCGAGAGGCGGCCGCTCGAGAACGAATTAAACGCCGGGCAATTGCGACGAACGGTTCGCCGTTCGGGGTAAAGTGCGTCGGAATTTCTCTCGGATACAACGCGATCGAACCTTAGCGCGGCGCGGTGCCGTTGCAAACTTCCTAATGAAGTTTCCCTCCGAGTAATTTGCATCCCGGACCCGTACCGTATCGTAAAACACCTTCGGAAGGCTATCGGGCCGTCCCCTTTCCCTCCGCCGCGCGTTAATGTGACGAGGAAATCTCGGGGTGCGACGCGCCCCCCGGCAAAATAATTTAGGCGCCTTGCTCCACTAAAAGTAACGTTATTAAAAATAGCTGCAGCGCGGTTAACGCACGGATTGTTTTTATTCGGGACGAGTGTGACATTTCTTCCCGCGATAAGCGCTCTTTTTCTTCCCTGCTCTCTTCTCGCCTTTACGTCCCTTTTGCGCAATTTTAATAATTCTGCGAATCCACAAAGTGGCGCGAAACAGTTGCTCGGGATTGAGGGAACTACCGCCGTTCAAGCTCGTCGAATATAATAATGCCCAAACCCGAATTACTTTTTCGGTCAAATACGGTGCAGTTTTCGCGCGAATTAATTCCGATATTCAAATCAAATCAAAATGAGCTTTTTGTCTTCTTTTTTTTTTTTCCTTTCTTTTTTACGTTTAGTTAATTAGGAAGTATTATCGCGGGAGTAGTAATAGGCTATAGAGTTTACCTACTGCTTCCGATTACCAGGTAGTTCCCGCGGTCAAACGTGGCCGTCGAGAACGATTAAGAGAACAAGTATTTCGAGAAGGAGTTACAGACGCGATAAAACGACGGTATCGGGGCAAATAAGAAACAAAAGACACGTAGTGCTGCGGGAGCTTGGAGAACCGTTCTTCTCGATTTAATTCCGTAGGGCTTTTCCGTTTTCTATTGATGTTTTTACAAGACCGCTATTCCGCCGATTTGCGAGATTGAACGGGACAGCAAGGGGAAGGAGGAAGGGGGGTGGGTGGGAGAAAAGGGAGGCGTAGAAGAGATCTTTAAGGAGAGGAGATTCTGCCTCGCGTTTGCCGGGGGCGAAATGAACCCCCGTGTGCCATGACCTTTTCTTACGGCAGCTTTTTTTCCTTTTTTTTCTCCCCCTTTTTTTTTTTTCTTTTTCCTCTCCCGGTTACGTTCCCTTATCGAGCCAGATAACGACGGATACATAATACACGGGTGACTGCGCGCGATTCCACGAAATCCGCGGAAACCATCTTCACGCTCTACCGATCAAACGTTACTTTGCACAATTTTTTTCCTTTTCTCTCGTTCTTTCCTTTCCGAGCTAGCCCCCCCCCCCTCCCCCTCAGAGCGACCCCAAACAGTACGTCCTGCCGCTCGCTGCAAAGGAAACTCATTAAAGGCTCATTGTACGAAGCGAGGCGCGAAACTGGATTCTTCGGAAGAATCCGCAGGTGAAAGCGCCGCGCGAGAGAAACCGGACGTTGAATCATCGATAATTGTTGCGTTTTATTGCGTTTCGCTTTTGCGCGATCGTACGTTGCTGTTCTTCGTCGCAAATATCGCCGACCGTTCGCGTAATCAAAGCCGGCCGCGGGTCACCGCGTGAAATTTTCCGCGCGGGGTAAAACGTTTATTTTAAATAACGAGAGGTCACCGTCGATCCGCGGGGTTCACCGTTTCCGTCGAAGGCTTTACCGGTGGGAGTGTCTTCGCGTTTGCACTTTGTAGTTTTACGCCAACCGTTGCGACGTACGCAGCTCGAATCCGGACGTTTATATGGCTCGTTCCGTCTAATTATGACGGATCTATCTCGCACGAGATTGGCCCGGGGGCTGATGAAGTCGTTTAACGTAGCTTAATTCGCGAGTTTTACAGTCTTTACAAGATAACGTCTTGCCGTTGACGATATACGGCGAGATCGATCGTTCCGCTATCGGATATCTGCATTAGAGTTAACAACCAAATCACCATTTGTTTTACGTTCGGCCGCGCGAAACTCGAAAGCGAACGAGAATTTAACGAGCTTTTTCCCCCGCTTCCTTTCAGATTACGATTACACAAATTTTAATTGTTATACTAATTGCAGGGGAATAAAAATGTTGCTTGTAGAAATCAACGCGAGAATTTTAGTTCGATTAAAAAAATAAATAAAGGAACTGATATCCTCGAAGAAGGTCTTTCCCGACTCTTCGAATAAAATTCCAATCTCGGCGGGCGATAAACGGCGGCGAGATTTCCATCGCCGCTTAAATAGAAATTAATATCGTTGTTTTTATCAATTATTAAGCGAACATCGTAACTCTTCGAGAATAAGGCCGACGTTTCTGCCGGTGAAAAATATTATTGATAAATCGATGAAGCTGCGCAACGCGATTATGCCGCGAGATTGCTCTAGTAATTTTATGATCTTATTTTAACATTAACAAACATGAATATCGCGATTCGAAAACGTCGATAACGGTATGTAACGTCGCGCTCGCGATAATAATTGGTTTAATCCCGATATAATTGCGAGCACGTACGAGCCGCGACTTTTATGAGAGCGAACGAGATTTCACGAGCGCGCTACGGCCGCAGACGCGGACGCGCGAGTGCACCCCGGATGGGCGGGCGGGGAAGGGAAGGGAGGATTATTTCCCATCGGGTATTCATTTTTAATTAAATTAATCGAGGAATCGGCGCGCTAATCCGTGGAATTCGCGTAGTAGTCGCTTTCGGCGTGACGGCTGTGCGCTATTGCAGAATTCCGTGAGGTTGGTAAATATTCGAGGAGCGCCGCATTGTTCTCATTACAGCGTATCGCGCCACGTTATTCCGATAACTTCATCAGCCGGTATTCGACATCGAAATATATCCGTAGACAGGAATTTCGATTCGCGCGTGAATATAAATAAATACACGCGCGTGCACACGTTATCGGCCATTAAGTCCTGGGCTCTCCGGTTTGAATCTTTCCTGAAAACGCATGCCAGCCCTTGCGAAAGGGCTGCGGACGTTATTTCCCGTCTCTCTTTCTCTCTCTTTCTCTGGCGTTTCGACAGAGACGAAAAAAGTTGAGATAAAAAGTTGCTGTTTTATTAACGAAAACTCTGTGATGAATAATTTATCGCTAAGAGGTCTGATTTTTCCTTCGCAACGTCGAAAAACTGACCATATTTTCCTTTGCATTAAAACTTCTAATTTTACGCTGCTTTAAAGCTTCCTGGAATATTTTATATTATTCGAGAATATTTTATTTCTTAGTTGGCCTATTAATTAAATATTATTAGTTTAACGTGATATATTTTTTCTTAGGAATCCGTAGAACAGGCAACATAATTGCGAACGCGTAACGTAGAAAATAATCCAAGGAATACCGCGAGATGGGAATATATTTTGCTAGCGATCAGATATTCTAGAATTAATATTGAATATGTATGTCGATTGAATTGTATTTATCTACCATATCTGGAATAGTGAGCTAGTGATAACTGGTAATAGAAAAGTCTATTATTACGATCAACTATATACACGAAAAACGATACGTACCGTATAATATAATAAATATTAATAATAGCATAATATAATAACTTCAAAATAAATTACGTAAAGATGAATATTAATAAAATCACAAAGGATAATCTAAAAATGCATAAGAAATATTTCCAAAAACTTAATATTAACCGTACATGATTTTATCAGTTCGTATCGGTTTTTTTTAGAACTCACAGAAACTAATACTCGAAACCAAATTATTATTAATAAAATCGCGGCCCGTGTTAAAGTAACCGGGAATATTAAATATAGACGCGAACAATCGCGTACGCGTTTGGCTTACATTGTTACGAGCGCGAATGGTTACTTGGTTCTTGAGGGACGATTCGGGTACACGTGAAAGAGCTATTAACTTACGGTAACGAGGTGATCGTGCGGGATGATTGGGGGAAAACCGTCGGAAAGGGGTCGCGAAATTTGTTGGATTCGGTAACCGCTTTGCTTGAATTTCAAATAACGTGAACGGGGGAGGCGATAAAGTTGTAAACGTAAATTCGTCGCGAGCCAGGCGATTAGGAGTTATCGAAGGAAGCGAGCGATTTGATAATAGTCGACGGGGTCCCTCGCGATATCGCTCCGCGGAATTGACGTCCAGCGTTCCCAGCACATTTCTATTAATAACGTATAATGGATCCGATCGGAGGGAGAAAGAGAGCGATAGGGAGTTATTTCGACGTTCAGAATTGACAGTTTTATAAATATCGCCGAGAGGATTTTCTGTCACGAGAACAAACATTTGACGGTGCGCGCCCGTCTTCGTAACGTATCAGGATAAAATTCTTCGACGATGTATACACATCTAATAACGAATAAAGTATTGCCGTGCATGCGACGTGATATGAGCTTGAATTACACGACGTTCGTAGAGACATTATTCGGAAAAGGATTTTTGCTTTATTTTTTTTTCTCTTTTTTTTTTTTTCATATCTAGAGTAACTTCATTAAAATTTTAGATTTGCGGGAGATGTGGATAGGAATTTTCTCCGAGTTCTACGCACGGTTTGTACGGACTTCCGTGTGTACGGATCTGTGTAACGCGTTTCACGTTGCACCGTGCCGGCTCGCTGAAATTAATACGATATGCGGTGTTATATTTATTTGCGTGCTTATTATTAAATGCAGATAAATTTCGAACGAATTGTTGAACGCAGGCTCGTGAAATATTGCGCTATTGTTTCTATCGCGGGAGGTACACGAGCCATTAGAGTATGATCAATTGCCTCGTAAAACTATTAACCGCCTTTCGAGGTAAGAGATTTAGGTGGCTTCGAAGAAAGTGATGAGTTTATTTATAATAAAGTACCTAATAACAAGAACGGTAAGAGGGTCTTATCAAATGTTTCGCGAATAATGAAATAATTGAGAAGGCTATTTTTGTTCTCCATTTCCACCCAAATCGGCCGGTCTTCTCTCGTTTCGGTAAAGATTTTATAAAAAAAGATCGCTACGTCGGTTAGTTTAAAAATGAAATACGTACCTTATCTAATTGGCTGTGTCTTGAATTAATGTCAGGCACTCGCGCCGACGTCGATGATATCTCAAGACGTTTTACATTTGCGATCGAAAGCGGGTGGTATACGTGCGATTTATCCGATGGGGCATTTTCCATCGATGCTGGCGGCAGCAGATTTTCAGCGTCGTGTTTCGGAGAATGGAGGTCTAGCTGCAGGATTCTTTTTCTTTTTTTTTTTTTTCATCGCATATCGTGTATTTTACTACAATAAATCGCTATATTGTGATACAGATTGCGTCGCATACAGGCCACGCTCGAGGACATAATATCGGTGACATACGTGACTTCCAAAGGGTTGAAGTGGCTCTCGAGTGTTAAATCTCTGAGATTTCTATTAGACGTATTTTTTTTTTCGCGTCTAAGAATCTCCAAGAAAAATAAAAAAAAATAAAAAGAAAAAGAAACCCTCGGACCCGCTCCTCACTATTCGCGCCCGTCATCCCGCACCCTTCGTATCTTTTTACTCGTTTAGTTTCCCGACGTGCCGCCAAGATTTCATCGCGGCTACATGAATCTCACGTATACTGTATTCCTCGAGGATTAAATGGCACGAACGTCGCGCATATGTTCCTGAATTTCCACCTGCGAGCACCCCCTTGACATATCCGTCTTCCGCGCGCGGAAGGAAAGCGAGACGTTTTTCAAAAAATATTTCCCGAGACATGTCGTCTGAATAACGCATAAATATACAAACGAAGATGGAGCAAGGATTCGATTTCCGACAAAATACCGTTTATCCTACTTTACCTAAGTTCTCTTTTTTTTTTTCTGTCTTTTCTTTTCTTTTTTTTCTCCCTTTTCCTTTTCTTTTGGTATCTTCGCGCGCGCGTGTCTCACCTTAAATTAAGATATACAGAAAGAACCGTTGAAACGCCTTAATCGCTACGCGTATCCGATGTGTACAGTGTTTCGGGCGAGAGAAAACGATGCTACGTGGTGATTTGGTGGGCTCCACGAAAGTAACGCCGGTCGGGGAAGCCCGCATAACGCGTTCTCCACCCCCGTCCGCTCGGTGAGCCCACGTATTTTAGGCCTGTCCAACTGCACCGTACTTTTACAACTCGATAACATTACATTGTAATTAATATAACGAGCGCGGGCTCAACGATGCACAGCCTATTTTATAATTTTACTCGCTTGAAGAATTTTACGAAGGAACCGTCCGTATGCAAAACTTTTATCTTCAATCTTAACTGTTATTATAAAATTAATTTTTTACCGCAGCTTTATGAATAAAAAAAATACTCATAAAGCAACGCTTTTAATTAGAGAAAAAAAAAAAGAATAAAAAATAAAAGAAGAAAAAAAAAATAAAAGAGAGAAATAAAAAAAGAAAATATTCTGTAATTACTTACAATACTTTTGACTCTACTCTCGACATTTCCTCGAGTACGGCGGCTAGACAAATCCATTCAGCAAAAGCTGTAACAACGCGACCACGAGGCGCCTTAATGATGGCCCTTAATGATGGTACGACGGGGAGCGACGCTCGATTCACCACTCGGGAATTGCAGCCGCGTACGTACCCGGGCGCTTTGTCCGCGTTTGTTCCGCGTGCAATAAACTTTCGCGACGGCAGTGTCGTGCAATAAACGCGTTTTCGTGCTACGCGACGGTGCGATCTCCATCTCGAAAGCCTCCCGCGCTCGCGCTCGCTGCGTCGCAAAAGCCGACGACTTTTCCTGCGAGAGAGAGCCCCCCGAGCACAGACTCCGCGCGTTCTCGCTTCTAAAGCGAGCACAATTTTTCATAACAGTTTTTATAGAAACGA
Source organism: Cardiocondyla obscurior (assembly GCF_019399895.1). Taxonomy (NCBI): domain Eukaryota; kingdom Metazoa; phylum Arthropoda; class Insecta; order Hymenoptera; family Formicidae; genus Cardiocondyla; species Cardiocondyla obscurior. Next base: position 1,987,203 of record NC_091884.1, on the reverse strand, counting down.
AAAACGTAAGATTGTGGCGCGGAGCGGAGAAAGCGCGCCTCTGCAAACCCTCGCGTTTCAACCGCCGACGTGAGTTTTCGCATTTCGACTGGTATTTTCCAAGTGCATATGGAATCTTTTCGCGTTACTCTTTGCGTGTATATCTCAAGAGAAATTTTCCAGATTTTTCCCTTCGCGTTATTCAAGCAGATTTAAGTAGAAAGAAGTCGTATCGGCGCTCAGATTCGTTCGGGATCTTTGTAGGTAGCTGAATCGTAGACTTGCATCGTTATCGCGCCCGTGCATTCGCTTCTGCAACCGGTTTTGTCGATCGCTTTAGATTCCTGATGAGTATTAATCTTCGACTCGTTAGCACCGCGATCGATTCATTTTTTGCATTTGCCGCGCGAAATTTTCCATCCGACCGGCATGAAATTCGAGCCTACCTAGAACGGACGCGATCACCGGTGACCGGAAGTTGGACAGGCCTCGTCTAACGTAATCCGCCTCGTTCGTGGCGTATTTGACCCGGGCAGTATTTACATAATTCGAGTCGCATGCGCGTCGCGCGTAATGACTTGGAGCAGGCAATCGCGCAATCTTCCACGAAAATCTCGCATATCTAAGTAGTCCAGCCGGCGGCAACCTCGACTAAAGTAAATAAGGTGAGGGGGAGGTGGACGAAGAGCGGAGAGGTGAGGGAAGTCGGAAGATGGAACGGAAGACGGGAACGGATGGCCAAGGGGGAAAGAGGAAAGAAGACCCGAGGGGATGGAGGGGAAGATGCGAGCCTAAGGGCAAGGTGAGAGAAAAAAAAAAAAAGAGGAGAGCGTAAAGGTCCCGAGGGGAGGGGCAGTGGGGGGGGAATATCCTATCTATCACAAACGGAAGTAATGACGTAATAGTTATGGACATTTCGAAGTGAAACGTTTATCGCGCTAAAACGACGCCCGCTACGACGAGTAACGCTGGTACCAGCACGCCCGCCAGATGCCTCTCCGCTCCCGACGTCTTGCGGCGCTGTATCGCTGCCATCTTGTCACCTGAAACGGCAAGAGAGACAGGTGGATCCGTTAGTAAATCGGTCGCCGAAATCGATTGCCGTTATTCGCCGAGGTGCCCCCGTTATCGGGGCAATCGTGTACAACATCGGAGGGTCGCGACGGCGGGACGCCCCCCCCCTGGGTTGGAAACAGTGGCGTGTCTCTTGTAAGTTAAGTCGAGCGTTATTTCCGCCGTGGCGCACCGTGTTGTTGCCCGCTGCAACGCGTTAAAGCCGAGAGGTACAACCGACGGCAAAGCTCCCTCGCTCTTTTATCTTTCTTTCTCGCTTCTCCACCCTCGTTTTATTTTTTTTTTCCTCTCCCTCGCTTTCCTCGCTGCCATTTTGCCTGTTATTCAATAATTGCGTCTTCCGTCACGCGGCCGCTTTTCGCCCGCGCGCACGAGCGGCCGATCGGAAGGCGACTTATACAAATTACGCAGATTAAATCCGCATATGCAAACAGACGCGAATCCGCGGGCCGCACGCTTTCGCGCTAAACGGCCGGTATGATTTGAGAATCCATTATTCATATCGAACACGCTACGCCGCGCCGTTGGTTTATGTTTGGTCGTGTGTGCATGCATTGCATCGCACGGCCGTGACGAAAAGTCAAGACGCATTTCCCGATCAAGGCGCGGTTTCCGTATCCGCAACGCGGCATGTCCGCGCGAAGCAGTTTTACCGCGTGAATAATCCCAAGTTCAATACCCAGGAGGGAGAGCTTTTAAATAGCAGCGCGATTCTTAACGCGCGTTTAATAACACGGGTTTTAATAGATTCTACGGGACTGAGGCTAAAAATTGTCGGGTCTGGCCTTACATGAACTCCCCCTCCCTTCCCCCAGAAATAAATCTGATCGATCTCGCTTTTTATAAATTTCTTAATTTACAATTTAATTACGTACATCGTTATATTTTGATATCGGGATATAAATGAGTTTGAACCTTTTATCGGGTCTCGTCTTTTCATACTACACGAAAGTGGCTTGGCTCTTCAGAAGCTTCCACGAGATACGATAAATGTAAACGTAGATCACCATAAGTATGCTCGGTATTTAATTTTCGCATTTTCTATTTGTTCCAATTTAAATACTCGTAATAGAAATCCACACATTAATTGTATTCTCCTTCTTTTACTTTAATTACAAATTATTGACGAACGTACGTAATGTATCTAGCAATCAAAAAATTATATACATCGTTTAACGCCGCCAGATAATATTCGGCGCGATATTAAGTACGCTTACCTTCGGAAATGGCGTCCGTGACGCTGCGGCGGCGGCTAGCGTACGTGATCTTGGCGTGGTGTGCGTGGAACCCACACAAGCACGCGCGTAGATGTGTCGCGGAGCACCGAGGACTGAGGGGGGAGAACCCCTGCTATCTCTCCCGTATCTCTCGGCGGCCGAGCTCACGTACGCCAGCCGCCGCTCGCCGCAGAAAATGCAATACCTGCCTTTAATTGTACGTCTCAAATTTACAGCGTTATTAACCTGCGTACGGGTGAGATCACGTGAGGCCCGACAGGGGGTGGAAGGGGGGTAATCCGGCTCGGGCGACTCGCACTACCTTCCCCCACTCACATACTTCCGCCGGCAGACGAGTGAGCGAGACGCACGTGCTGCGCGCAGAGATCAGAGCGTCCGCATCGGAAACAGCACGCAATTCTCCGTTAATAAGAACCTAATCCAGCGGGAATCACCTTCACCCGAGTCTCCTATCCAAGCACTGTATGCGAAGGGCATCTACAGCCCACGCACATCCCTGCCGAAAGTTCGAGAAGATCCCACGCAGGTAACGGAGCTCTCAGCACGTGCCGAGAAGTGCGTATGTTCCGCGTAAAGCTATCCGGCGGCGCGAGTTAATTTCCGCGATCGGCGATCCGCACGCGAGAAGCAGTTTCGGAGATTAAAATACTTTGCGAGAGACTATTAACTTTTCTACGTACGTACGATTCACGTCGCGGTAGGTGAATTGTAGCAGTAGTGTGTTGTAGCACGTGTCCGAAGAACGTGTTCGAAGGACGTGTTCGAAGGTGTGTATTTATGTTCGGCGGACGCTTACGAATCAATCGCGATATAAACACGCCTACGATACATACATGACTGACGAAAATTGCGTTCGCTAAGTTCGTTCGGTAAAACGTACATACGCCTTTAACGTAAGCCTTTGTACTTGTTCAGGTAAAAGGTTTAACTTTTCGGGAGGAAAGCTGCCGTGCCCTCACCGCTGATGTTATTAAATATACAAACTGCAGCCGGGTTCGTCGGGTTTACTTCGGGAGTGCCGATATAGGTTAACTCAGCATAAAAAGTTTTGTTATACATGATTCTTATGAACGGGAGTGTCGTGCAACATCGCGCGGATTTTAATAAATAGTTAGCTCACGCGCGATAAATTATCGGTGTTGTTTGTGGGTGTCTTGTAGGAGGAGGAAGGAGGATGCTGCCGAAAGAGGATGCTGCCGAAGGAGGATGCTGCCGAAGGAAAATGCTGCCCGATATTCTGAGAGGAGGAGGAGGCCTAGGAGAGGCAACATGCTTCGGCGGAGCAACCTTTGGGTGAGTATCATTATTTTTACTTCATAAAATAAATAGTTAAAAAATTAGTAGTTTAAAAATAATTAAACAAAAAAATAAAATTGAATAATAAAGAAAAGAATATTACATTTAAAAAGTTTAATTTATTAAAGACCTCGTTTAGATAATAACTTTCCTTTTAAAAGTTGAATTAAAAGATTAATCAGAGACGTGTAAAATTAATTCTTTTTTTTTTTTTAAATTGTGAATATTATTTTGCGTCTACAATATAATTTTTTAATTCTTATGTTACAGTATCGTCGTAGCAACGTAGCTGTATAACTCCGCCGCTGCGCATCGAATCGGTGAGTCACACTAATTAATTAATAATAAATTAATAAACCAACGAATTAAGAAACGAGAACATGGGTGGGTTAGGGTGGGAAATGAAATATCCTCTTAATGCCCGTTTCGAATCTCAAGAAACTAGGTAGACTTTTTGATAAGAGACCCCTTTTACTTTTTCTTTTTTTCCCCTTCGAACGCAAACATCGTTCGCGCTGCGGATCGTTGTTGTAACGCAGATTTCTTTCACTTGGATTAGCGACCCGCGGTGGATCTAAAATAAATTCCGCGCGTAGATTTCCATTATAATTTCCAATTGAAATTGTGGACTCCCACGGACTCGGCCGGCGCGTCTCCCGTTGCATACAAAATTACTTCCCAAGCGCGCCCCGACGCATCGCGTAGCGTTGTGTTCCGTGGAACTGCACAGAATGCGCCGTGGATTACTGAGCTAATTACTGTCGTAGTTACTCACACCGTGCGTCGTAGCGACCCCGCGGAATAATTAATGTTGATAATAGATATATGCCGAGTATTATAAATTGCTTTATACAATATCGCGTGCGTCACGGCGTGTCGATATTAATTCGTCGTTACGGGGATTAAAGATAATCAAGGAGTGACAAGTATGTAATTAGTATTGATACGGGGGGAAAACTACTTTCAATCAGTAACGCCGGCTTGTTAATCTCGTTCTTAATGTGCGATGCAATGAACTGCTCGTTCGAGATATTTGCGAGGGATACAATAATTTTAATTAGCGATATATTATATTAATTATATATATAATATATGTATTATATTATTATTTGACGACGGCACTTTTGTAGGAACTTATAAAATATAATTTAAGCCAAGTTAAAAGTTCCCTAACTAGAGTTTCTAATAAGGCGTTGCATAACTTAATTATATTTAAAATTGTCGATTAATTTTAAATGGGTCAGTTAAATCTAAATCAAACAAGTATTATTTAAGATTTAAATTAGTTGCTAATAGAAATTGGAACAATTAAAATGTCAATTTAGCTTTACTCAATTACGTTTTCTGTTTTTTTTTTTTCCTTTTTTTTCTTTTTATATTTATTTTTAAAGGTTTTTTTTTTTTCGAGTAAATAATCTGAATGTAAAACGTTCTGTACGTTTAATAAATAAAAAATGAGGAAACGCCCGAAATGTAAGAATCCATAATTGAAGCAAAAGTGATTTAACACTTAATCTACATTGTTTTTCGCAAATCTCTCGACGAGAAAATATTTACTTTATCAAAAGCTATTATCCGGGTGAATTAAAATTAGTATGTACATAATTACAAACGGAAAATGCGAGAATTGTTGCATAAATTGCACGCGCACACATACAAAATTATGATATATCAATACAGACTTCCCTTCTGATATTTATTATTTTAAATTAATGGGATAATGATATGCATGGCAATAGCGCGTGTGTAGAGAGCTACGTATTACGTAACATTTTTTTTTTCTTTTTTTCCTTTCAAAGATACGTTATATTTATACTTACGATCTAAACTCAATTTATCGTTAATGAGAATAAAATATATTGCACATTATTAGCCAGAGTAGTACATCAGAGTGCACGAAAGTGGGTTACGGTACGTAAAACACTAATTGTTAGTCACAATATAAAGTATGTCACGGCGTGTTTTATAGCGCGCTAGAATAAAAACTTTTGTTGACACACATCCAAAGAGTAACCAGAACTAGCTGCTTCACAGAATTTTAATTCAAGCCAAAAGATTCAGGTGGTAAAATGCGTTTTAACGCAACGTCGTGTTTCAAAAGTTATAAGAAGCGTGAATTTTTATTGAGATGAAAAGTGCCATTAAGAACGAGGTTCACGCGAGACAAATTATATTATTGCGTCACCGCGTGGTGAATATAAAAATTTAATTTGCGGAAACATTTGGACAGCTTAGACGTGTTTTATTCGATGATACTTGTAACTCCGATGTTTTCTCGCGCGCGCGTTATACACAAATTTCTTTGACCGTATTTTTTTTTTCTTTTCTCGCGTCATCGATCCGTCTTTGCGGCGGCGTTGCAGATGCACGCATTCCCTCATTGCGACTCGCGTGCGTGATTTTTAACGCGGCTTTATAACTCGTTCGCGGTTAATTAACGGTCAATGTTTTGTTTTGTCGGACTTGGCTCTCTGAACTGAAAGACCTATCGGGATTTCTCCTTCTCTCGCGCGAAATCAAAGCGTTGTAAAACGGTGTGCTTTCACTTATCCGCCGGCTTTACAAAAGAGACCCGGGGCTCTTTGTTTTCGAAAATGCATTTGTGCTCTGTATTGTTATTACCGAAGGGGGTTTTGGGCTTACGTGTCGTTTGAATTTACGCTTATCGATTAACGAAGTTTCCTTTACTTTTCTTACGTGCGAGAGAACCGTTTTGTATCAGTTACGCGAGACTCATTTTTCCCCACCGTGCATTTCTTTCGACGTGATTAATGAAATGGAACAGGATTAATTAGTAAATCTTTTTTGATACCTTGCAAAAGAGAGAGAGATATATATATTTTCTCGTAAATCATTGCTTATACGTTAAGATATAATTTTTATTCTTCAAATAAAAAGAAAATAATAACCGAGGTAATATAAATCAAAATTATCATGATTAATTGAATATTTATGAAAGGATGTAAGTTAAGTTTTAACAGTCGTAAATTCATCGTTGATCGGTTAAGAATTAAAATGTTTTTGGCACGGTTCAATTATAAATTCGAAAGCGGCGCCCGACAATCTGCATTTCGGGTCGGTACAGTCGAAAAATAATATTCCGCCGCGAATAGCCTTCCGGTCGCGTCTTTAAACTTTGAAATAGATTTATTTCCCACTATCGGTTGCGTACCGCTATCTTTTATTTCGCGTCCGGAGTTATCGGGTCACTCTCGCTGATTAAACTTCGGCGGTTAATTAACCACAGGCCGATATTTGCTCCGGTTTTGTGCCAATCCTGGGAAGACCTTGATGATGTTTCCTCTCAAATAGAAGCATAGTGACCTACCATTAAACGGAGTTATTCCCCATACTCGTCAAACCGCAAATACGAGCCACTCACCGAGGATGGCTAACGCCGTAAACATCGCCGTGTCTCGCTTGCGGGTGCCCTTTTCCCTTTTTATATTTTCGCCTCTGCACCCGAGTCCCTAACAAGTTTATTTCGACAGCGAGGAGGAAAAAAAAAAAAAAATTGCCGCACGATATTAACACGCCATGACATCAAGGCATTATTTTGCGCTTAACTATCTTCCCTGGAAAGAAACTTTAAATCTCCGAATGCAGTCTTACGGGAAAAGGGTTTTACGATTTCGTTTATGCGCGTCGTTCCTTCGCGAAAAAAAAAGGCTTGATACTGTTTTAGCGCAAAGTACTTTAGTATAGGATAATCTGAATTTTCTGAACATTCCTCTGAAGGACTCACCGGAGGGTTTTTATTTTTTTTCCTTTCTTTCTTTTTTTTTTTTATTTATAATGTAAATGTTTTTATTGATCATTTTTGCGTGAGTCGTAACTTCGCGAGCTGACTGCGTTCTTGACTAACAATGACGGAGAGCTTAACTTATCCACTGGAGCCAATAGTATTGATTGCGGAAACTGAATAGCTCTCGGCTCTGTGAATAAGATTCTGCACAAACTTTGTCAATTAAATCGAAGTGCATTCAAACATTTACAGAATTACGTGCATTGATTGCGGAATTTAATGACTCCCGGCTTAGATATTTATAAGAAGCTTTTAATGCCTCGGCTTGTTTCGAAACATCTGGGCGGAAAACTCCTACAACGTAACGTTACAAAGTATTTGCGCGGCCGAGCAACGCGCGTACCGATATAATAATTAGCTCCGCGCCCATTCGTTGCTTAACACGAATTACCTATGCGCGCGTATGTTTTTACACGGCTTCCCGCCGTGTGATTTTTAATTTCCGTGAGAAAGACCGGCGGGTAAAAATTAACGAGCCGCAAGGAAAACGACGATCAGAGGCGCATATCGAAATAATATTCACCGGGCCGCGGCAGCGTGTTCATAAAAATAACACGATGCTTCGGATGCATGATCCAGAATCTACGTGGAAATCGTGATTTGGGTCAGAGAGTGCATTTCAGCATTTACGGCCTACGTGCATCGGTTGTAAAGACGCTCTCAAAACCTAATGACAAACAGCTGGCACAACCCGCCGAGGATTTAATGCTCCGTTCCCCTTTCGCGGCGAGAACCGTTTAATAAGAATTCTCACCGGCTCATACATTTTTCATGATGAAACGAAACGGCTCTATCAGCTAAAAGGATGAAGATGGATAAATATTATTCGCCTAATGCGGATTATTATCCCTTTTCTTTACTTTATAAATTGCGCCGACGGGAAATACATTCTATTTTGCATCTTGCAAGAAACCCGGATTTATCTTTCGCGCGCCGCCCACCGCGGGAAATATTCGGGGTCCCTCGCATTTATCAAGAATATTTGTACAAAAATTACGTGGCTTTTATTTCTGCCGGAGGAGATATTCCGCGGGTCGAGAAGAAACATACTCGAGCATCGGGCGGAGAATACCGTTTCTGTTTGTAAAAATAGCTTTAAAAATTCAGGGCAACGACGCGAGGTTAATTTTATGTTCGCCGCTACGTACGAAATGAAGTCGTTTCCGACCGAGCCGGGGGAGAGGCCTGGCTTTCCACAAATTTATTTTGCCGATATCTATTTTTCACAGTTTCTCTTTATTATTAATATCACGAATATTCCTTTACAATATATTCTACCTTTGCCCAGTAATATTACGCCGCCTCTTTTTTCCATATATCAATCTACCTCGTTTCAATTCGGTCTTTTACGTTTTTAATTGAGCTTTTTAATAAATTACCAGTTTATTTTCATAGATAATAAATATATGGGTCCGGGTAAAAATTGCGCCCGCGAATAATGTAGCAATTTAAAAGAACAATTAAATTAAAAGCGTATTTCGCACACGTGCGCCGCGAGTATTTATAATACGTTACTTGATTAAAATCCGAGACGGTCATTGTTCGTTTATAAATTAACCGCGTTTACTTTTATCGTTCGGTGGGGCAATTTGTCGGACCAGTCGTCGGTGGAATTTCGACGACGAAGTTAGCCGCTTGCGCGCGGTTTAATTGACGGTGGGGCGGAAATAAGAATAATCCCCGCGGTTAGCCGGGCGAAGACAAAGGTCGCAATATACGCGAGTTAGATGTAAATGCTAGTTTACGAGTTGATGACAACTGATCGGGGGAGGAGAGGCCGAGGGGGAGGATCGCCGCGGGGCTTCGCCGACGCCGAGTTCGGAAGTTGGGTTTAACGCGCGCCTTCCGCGACGCGGGAAAGGTGTGTCCGCCCCGTCTTTAACAAGATTGCGATCTAGTATCGCCGCGTTAAGCCAATTTACCCTCGACGCTGCGCGGCGTTTAGATAATTTATCGCGACACTGAGTCTTCCACCCATTTCTCCTCCCCTTTCCCGCACGGTTAGCCGAGTCGCGCGCGAAAGCTCGCGGAATTTCCTGGATAGAGCGGCTGTCTCAAGTTCTGCAATATTCATTAAGGATTTTACGATGTTTCCCCCGTATGAGCGGGTCAAAATAACGCGCGAGCGGATGGAACAGCGCGTTAACCAGCCCCGGGATAACTTGGCTGGTAGTTATCTATCATTAGCCGCACATCGTAACGTTGAAGCAGCGCTCGTAATCTCGCGAGTATTTAGAAACGGTTTTACAAACACGATACGTAATCTAAGTGCCCGGCCGTTAACCGAATTTATAGTTTACAAGAGTGTTTTATTGTTATTAATTTGTTATCAACGGGACACGTTCGAACCTTCTGCTGACCAGCGGCGTTTCTTTTCAAAATAAAAATGAGGGTGAAAAATGTCGATAAAAAAAAAAAAGCAACGCGTATAGAAGATTTTATTATTACACGTTTTTGATAATTAATTTTATATGTCACGGCGTGAGTAAAAATGAAATGGATATATGTCGCGATTAAGTTTCACTGTAACAAAATATATATATCTATATTGAACGCGAACAAATAACCTAATGACAGAAATTTTCGTGTCAAACGCGAAAAGAATTTTAAATTGTACGTCACGTTGGAACTCCTGCCGTGAGAATTATACAAAGTCTGTCCGGCGCTTAAGCGAGGGAAATAATTTTACTTTTGTTACAATCTAGCTAGAGTAAAATTATTGTCATTTTTCGAGTTTATTTCGTTGCAATTCTTTAAAGGGTTCCTTTGTATCCGCACCGCACGTCGAACTTTCTGTTCGGGCTATTTAATATTTTCGCTATCGCATGCAACATGTAACGCTATTATAAAATATTTCATAAAATCGCGTATTAATGTTTGAATATTATATTTAATATAGTTATAGGGACATATTGTTAAATCATAATAACGTTGTTAAATTTTTACTTAATGATAATGAGCTCGCGCGTGCAAAATTATTAGTTTTGGCAAAGTGGAACCTATGCGTTCGACCTACGCAGCTTGCAAGGGAAAATTACGGAAAAATTAGCCCGACGGGGGGAATATGTTAACTTTCAAGCCGTTTATATATTTAATCCCTCGCAGTCCTATATCGAGCCAGACACAATGCTTTACAGCAGCTTCCCTCACAGTTCTCAAAGCATTCCGAAAGATTGCATCGTGCGCTCTTTGCAATTTTCATAAATTCCTTCAAGTAATAAAAATTCCTTAATTTATATTTACGCTCGCGATCGAGATAAAATTAGAAAGAAAATATTCATTTGCGAGAAATAATTCGGACCGCAAGAAGGAATAAAAATGGCTCTGGGCGGTCAGGCTTTGTTTTATAATTACGACTAGGAGAGACCATTTTATAATATCTCGCGCGAGAATAGACCGGACAAAAATGTGCTTGCCAACTATAAGTTTAAGTACGGGCATCGCACTCGCGAGCAGACTCGACGACCACGACGACGTCGCGGCGCCTAACGTCGACGAGCGCATTTGTTCCGGGGTCGGGGCGTTACGTCACCGATCATCATTAATAATATCGCAGGGGCCGCCTTGACCCGGCCTATCGATATATCATCGTGCCTGAGAGTGCCCGGCGTGATATAATCCCCTCGTAAATTTGCCAAACGAGGCGAACTCACCCCCGGGCTTCCCCCAAAAAAAAAAAAATGAGCGGCAGCGGCTCGCGCGCGGATCCTTCTTCCTGTCCTCCGAATATCAAAATTCATGGTACGCGCCGCTGCGCGTGGACCGCCAGATTTGCAACATTCATCGGCGATACGTGTCTCCTACGAACGCGCGCGGTGCATGCACACTTTTACCGTAATTTACGGCGCGAGGCGTCGCTCCATATGTTCCCCGGGCCGCCGTGAATTACGGGCAACTCCCCGCTACGTACACGCGAACACTCGTCGCGGAACGCGGTGTGCGTCGGTGTCGCGTAATGGAGTCCATATCTTCAAAATTTAACCTGAAAGCTTAGTACTTCGCGGAACAGAAGGGACCGCCCGTAGGGCGGTTTGTCACGCGCGCGATGGACTTCCTCGCTCTCCTCGCGTCAGGTCCACGCGTCCGCTCGCGCTACGAGCTCTAACCGGGAAAACGGGTACCGATCTCTCGCCGCGATCGTCTAGTAACGGAAACCACTCTGTTTCGTCGCGCAAACGTCACGTACGATTCATCTAACGGCGCGTCGTACGTCAGTTTAAAGCCGATCGCGATGCGCTTTACCTCGTTGCCTTCCTTTTCTCTCCTAACGCGAGGCAAATTGTTTTCAAACAGGCGACGTCTTTTATTCGTATATGACTGCGAAAGCGACGCGGCTAATTTTACGCGCGTCTCGCGGGGTCGAGCAATCGTCCGTTATATATCTAACTAATTAGAACGTAATATTCCTTGTTTAATCGCAGCTCGGGATCGCGTGAGATTACAATTTCTTCGCGACTGGCGACATATATCAAAAGTCCGCGAAAATGCGTTTAGTTGAGACGCCCTCTCCGCCCCCTTTTCTCTCTCTCTCTCTCTCTCTCTCTCTCTCTCTCTCTCTCTCTCTCTCTCTCTCTCTGTATATCCGCATAATAAATCTTCCGGCCGACCGAGTTTCTCGTAATCCAATTAAGATTTTCGCGACTCTGTCCTCATCCTTTCACATCAATTACCGCGGCGGACCTAAAATTGCGGGCGCCACTAAAATCGTCGTGCGCGCGAAATTTTCCGGCGACAACACGGAGGACGAGGATCGCTTTTTTTTTTTTTTTTGCCGCAAGAGCCTTGGGCTTCTTCTCCAGTCGCGGCCCTCGTTAGAAAGGGGTTAAATCGCGCTATATATATACATGAGGGTGGCCGGCGAATGATCGATTGAAGGACCGAGGAGACTCGTTCTTTTTCACGCGCACGCACGCCGTCGACGTATATACGCGGCACAAAGCTGCCCGCGCTGATCCACGTACCACTCACGAATAAAACGTGGAAATAACAGAGACGTAAAGGAGGTGGGGAGGGAAAAAAAAAAAAAAAAAAGAGGAAATTGCGTCCCTACGAAACGAAATTACGTACATCCTCGTCAAATAAATACATTTTTATTTGGAAAGAGAATGGTAGGCAATTTTGGAAAAATCCTCCCTTTCTATGTTTCCACGTGCGGACAAATGTGATTTTTACTATCATACCCCGAATAGAAATTTATTCCCATCGATACTTAATAATTAGCTAGCCGATTCGTGGTTCATCTCGTGGCTGTAGCAAAACTGTCCAGCATTGTCAGAAATGTAACACGCTCAAGACGTTTAGGTACTTAGAAAATTATTTTTGACTGATAACGTGCTAGAAAAATTCGATTCTAAATTTTTCTCGCCGCGTACTTTTTTACTGTCGTGTGCTGACTTATCTCAATCCGCCGCGGTAGTGTGAGTACGTGCGTGTGTTGATATCTGGCCGGCACCTTGCGCTCGAAATTCGCAAGGTGGAGGACTCGCGGGCAGGGGCTACTGCAAGAACCGGTTTGTCCTGCGAATTCGGCAGTCGACCGTCGCGGTAGTGTTAGTACGTGCGGGTGTTGACATCTGGCCGGCACCTTGCGCTCGAAATTCGCAAGGTGGAGGACACGCGGGCGGGGGACGGCGAGAACCAGTTTGCCCGGCGATTTCGGCAGTCGAGCGAGAGTTGCGTGAGGTCGGAATATAAACAGTAAACAAGTACGCGGGCAGAAACGTTTAGATGTCTATTTTGATACACGAGTCCACGCTGGTCAGTGACTGAACGATCGATACTAGATAGATTTTGTTCTTTTTTTTTTTAATGACAATTTTATTTGTTGGAGAGTCATTAAATACTTTCTTATAATTTATGGCTGTTACGAAACTAATTATCAGTCAAGAAATGTATTTAATCTGCGCGATCTAATCACCGGCTGCAAAATTAAATTAGCTAAATTTCCACTCGGGTGGATATAAATATTTTTCATACACGGTTCTTCGATTAAAATCACCCAAAATCTGAGTCTTTTTTTTTTTTTCTATTTGAATTATTCTCTCTTATTCTGTATATACATATACGTTTACGTGCGACGTTATGTCATTAGGATTAAAAAAGAAAGAAAAAAAAATGTCGAGCAGGAGGATAAATACTTTTCAGTCAGAACGGCGACATTTCTAATATAAGAATGGATTTTCTTTTCCTCGCGTGACTTAAAGAACTCTGCTAAAAATCGTATCTTCTCCCGAGCGAGGCTTTCTGATTTTATGTCAGCCGATGCGTTCTTGATGAAATCATGATTGATGCGCCTAATATTTCTTCACGGTGTCGGTAAATTTCAGTATTAAATATCTCAATGTAATCCGCGTATCTCAACGGAGAGCCTCAAAAGTCCAAAGTAACACAACTAAGAAAAAAAAAAAAAAAAAAATAGTCTGCTACGAATTACGGGTCTACATCGATTGTCTGTAAAATATCTCTTCGCGGATTAAAGTTTTTCAGTTTTCCTCGGCCGGGGGGAATCGTAACGAGTATCCGGTTCGGAGGAAGTAGTTAAGAAACTACCAGGACGACTCGGCCGGGTTATATATTGATTAAGAAACTTTGTACGTAGCGTTGCTTATACTTGCCTTCGGTGACGAAGACGTAGATCGATGCCGGCTTGGTGTTGGAGGCGCTGCACGTGTAATTGCCCGTGTCCGACTCCATTGCCTGGCGAATCGTCAGCCGGCTCTGAGTTGGTCCTGGATCGGTTTGTACGGTCACGCTGCCGCGCGTGTTGTCGTAGTTTATCATCCGGTTATTGTGATACCAGAACACGTATTGCGGCGGCGACGGGCTCTAGAACAGATAGAAGAAGAATGGCCGGTTGACAAGCATGAGATTTAACGCGCGGATTTTACCTCGGGCACAAAGGCGGCACGACGAGCCGCCCCGGTGACATTCGTTATGAAGAATTCTTTCGCCGAAATAATACGTCTTTGTGCGGGGCGTCATGAACGCCGACGGGATTTCTGCCTCGCGGTTCATAGCTTCGCGAGTAAGGCGCGCTTACTTATTTTACCGTTCGATTAAAGCCCCGAACTTTATCTCGATACGCGTTGCGTTCCGTCGTAGCTTTCGATGCTTTGATAATTTAATTAATACTTGGATTAACGCAGTTGTTAAATCTCAATTGAAAAGCGCGCGCTAAAGAAGAAAAGCAATTTTACGTAATGGCGATTTTGAGATGCAATAAGCACTCAGGCGTATCTCGGAGTAATTAAACGTCAACTCGCGAGAGTTTAATATTCGCTTTTGCCACGGTCTGACAAAACGCGCGAGGGAATTTCGTTGCAAAAAGCGCGCGTTTACATAATAGGTAGGGGTTTTCGTTGAATGAGCGCGCGGAATTCAGCTGTAGCTACGAGCGATGAGGCCCATCAGCCGTTTATTATAACACCGGATACACGTTTACGGCGGCCCTGTCGTGTATAGAATCCAGGAAGGATAGCGTGCGTGAAACGGTGTGCAGTTAAGGTCAAATACTCGCAAACTTCTAGCCGCAACATCGTCAGGAAATTTGCAATGTACGAGCGACGACAAAATCGTGTGAAAGGTGCGGGGAATAAAAAAAATAGTCAGGTACGCTCGCCGCCACTACATTCGCTCGTCAGTATTTCGTCCACTGCGGGAAGATTATTATCTCAAAAATATTTTACATGCAACTTTAAAAAATTCCCATCTATACTATAACAGAATAATCTTTTTTATTAAATAACCTCTTAATTAAACCATCGGATCGCGAGACATTCGCATCGGAAGACGCACGAACTTGCGTCGAACGTTTAGAATGAACAGCCGCAAACGTTTACGTTACTCCAAAGCGCCATATATATAAATCTAAATAACGCAATGATTAGCATTTACGGCCCGCGTGAGCTTGCATTGTCATCTCGTTATGAATCGGATGCATGACGCGCCCCCGCGGGTTCGGCGTGCACGCCTTACAGCGTATAAATTTCCGTCCAATGTAGCCGCGGGATCAGACACGCGGGGGATGCTGCCTCGTCATCCGTTTATTGTAACGTCGGATGCGCGCATATTGTGGCGGCGGCGTCGAACCGCAAAGCGGGCGAAGAATAGACGCGCGAAACCGTAGCCGGGTACCGTGCGCGGGCGAGAGGCTTCGGGGATATCCGAGGATTTTCGGCTTCGTGGGTTTCGTCCGGCAAAGCGAAGTGCTTGCAAGCACGGGGGAGTCGGAGGCCACGCATTCCTCCGCTGTTAAATGCTCGTTCTTTTGTTCCGTCTAATGTTCCCTTCCCCGAGCACGCCGTGCAAGCGAACGCTTCCCGCGGCCGCGCAGTTCACCCAAAGCTCGTACGCCAGGGTGTGTCCATCAGAGAAACGATCAGAGAACGGCTGCCTCTCTCATTACTCCACGCTGCTGCAGCGCCGACAAACTTGGCGCACAAAGGTGGAAAATATATAGTTTTTAACAAGCTGTTTCAGAGAAATACCATCCGCGAACGTACTGCGGGTCGGGAATATATATATAATATTTTCGAATACACTCAAATTATCAAAGCGATAGGTAGGACTGTGTACCGTGCGCCGTATACGATGAACGTACGATCGTCAAGCTGTTTAGTCTACTTAAGTAAAAATGTAACTCACGACGGGAATAATTATTTGAAAAAGTTTCCTCTCATTTATTTATTTTAATACTTTCGTCATTGTCAATTATTTTTTTTTTTCTTTCTTTTTTACTTTAATGGGAACGTAACGGATTTCAAATTATTCTTTCTCCTCGTAAGGAATTTTCAACGAATTATTGTGTAATTAACTCGGTAATGCTGCATGTTGCGAGCTTTTTGAAATATTATCGTCGATTTTATGCCGCTGGAGGCAAATAAATCCCTCCAGAGACGCTGGCTGTATGCAATTCACTTTGTGCTTTTAGGGATTCATATAAATTACACCATTGTTCTCGCGAGACGACAAAGTGGAGTTTCAACGAGGCAATGCGAATTACGCGGCAGAAGAAAGCGAATTGTATCAAACAAGTAGTACAAACTATTAACACCAACGCTAATTACGCCGCTACTTGTCCCGGGTAGCGGTATGCATAAAATCCATGCATAATGTAAGACAAGCGATAGCTCCTGTCATATGAATGAGAATTATAACGTCAATAAAACGAATGCAAACATCTGAGATTGAGCGGGGGGGGGGGCGATTTTGCATAAATTTGCATTACACCGCAATGATATTATAAGTATAATTCGTAAACGTATATAATGATTAATTAATGCCGCAGTGATTATGCACAAGCGTTTGCGTGAAACTCTGCGTGATCGTCGAGATTAATATATGCGTGTAGATAAATCAATAGATTTCACAGTCGAATTTTGTGGGATTTACGAGATATCGTACATAAATTTCAACGATTTCAGTTTAATCGATGCGCGAGTTTATCTTTATCGCTGGAAATAGATGTTGATTATTATTTTCGAACGTCGATTAAGCTTGTACGTCATATCGCCCTGCGGGTAATAATCGTACGGCTTGGATCTGACAATTCGCTAGGGAACGAGAATCTATTGCACGTTTCAATTTCGATCTTTCCACGACTTGCAAAAAAATCTTTAAAATATACCGCGCTTTAAAAAAAAAAAAAATTTAATAAAGACAAGGCGCGATATAAAAATAGAAATAAATAAGCCGCGGCGATCGCGTAAAAATTCAGTAATTACACTTGAATCGAGCCGACGTTGTAAAAAAAATTTCTCTATTCTTTCTTTTTGCGGCCGGCGTCTACGTCATTCGGCAAATTAAACCGACAACGTTGCGTGAATCACGTCGCTCGCAATGTCGGGAGAAAAAACTTAAACGAGCGCGACGACGAGTGCCCGGGCGCGAAGTAGAAACGGACGGTCGCGACAGGCAAGTAGAATGAAGCGCGACAAGTGCGCTCGTTCCTCTCTATCGTCTGCCAAGAAAACGTACGTTTCTATCACTTTCCATGACAGCTTCTGCGAAATGCGGAAGCGTTCGACGCGGTGCGAACAAACGATAATTGTTCGAACCGATGCGAATCTCCCGAGCAAGCAAGCAGTCCGTTAGTCTTTTCTTTTTAATTTCCGATACATTGTAACGGATTTAACTCAGCGCGTTGCTGCGAAAAATCCGGGACAGCTTCGCAAAATTCATCGTCCGCTGTGTCATTTTAGTTTCGTTCGTCACACTTGCGGTAAAAAGGTCGACTTGTCATTCTTTCTAAAAAAAAAAAAATAAATTTTTACAACCTCGTTCTACGTCGAAGCTTTCTTTAACATTTCGTACCGTTCATTTAGTGTCTCGAAGGATCAATTACTATAGTGGAGCTGACTTTAAGAGGAATTCTTTCGTGATTGTCGGATTCCACAATTTCAGCATCGTTCTTATATTAGAAATGGTAGTAAAACGTTTTCTAACTATTGAGGAAATTTTTTTCTTTATTTTTTTTAAGTAGATATTCGTGCTTCAGATCTTAGCGTAGCTTGAAGAGGAATAATAAAAATTGCAAGTTTTAATTATAAGCATATTACTCTTTAAAGCAATTGCTAAATTATTCTGTAAAATAAATGTCTTTGGGAGAACATTTTCCGTTCTTTTGTCGAAGTAATGGGTTAGTACACGCAGCTGCTATTTGACATGATGGAGTATTCAAGAGAGAAATTTTTAATGGCACGTATCTTACGGTTTTTCGCGATATACCGCGAGCTGTTTTCTCGATGTTGAAAACGCGGTGGTATTCATACGCAATCAATCACGGTAATTTTGATATTGAGATAAATGCGAGCGCCGCGATACTTTCCGCGTAACGGCATAATGTTACAACGTGCAATTGTTGCTTCCCGATAAATTCGTAACGTTGATTAAACAAGCGTTAACGTTTGAAAGTCGCGCCCGGAAAATGCTCGAGAGCGCTTTATTATTCCTTTCGTTGCAATCTCCTCGATCGACTCTACTGCATTTGGAAAATTCTATAAACCGATTTTGATACAAATACGAATCTCAAGTAAACCAGCAGAAATGCAAATTGTTCCTTTAACTTTCGTGAAATAAATGCACTATGCGCTAGTTTCGAATATCCAATTATACTTAAGGATTCCGAGCCACCTAGGGAAACTCGTTGACGGGCCAATGCAGAATTTTAATCAAAGGAATATCTCAAACGATGGGATTAAATTAATTTGGTTTAACGGCACTTAGAACTCGCTTTTCCACAGGTCAAATGTTAAATCGCTATTAACCCAGGCCGATCGATGAGGCTACTTAGCAAATTATTTTAAGAACTTCCTCGTCTATTTTTTTTTTTTTCTTTTTCTTCTCTCGATGCATTTTCATAAATACGGGAATCAGTGACGAACGTTTCGCTCGCGTTAATAGCCGCTTAAAGTACACAGTTTCAAATTTCCAAGTACATGGATTCTAAGCAGTTCGCGTGAGTCGGTGCCGGGTTAATTGCTAGGTTGCATGACGCGCATGTCGGCGATGCAATTGACACTGGTGTGTCACGTTGTTACGACCGGACGGCAGCGGACTCTGTTTTCGAGATAAATAGAGCAACACGACACACGCACAGGCTTTATTAATGAAATAGTCGGTCTCTGTCGGTTGGAATTGTTCCGTATCTCGACGCTCAATTAACAATATGCATTTTTGGCAATGCGGTCTACCGTCCGAGCCTCGACGCGTACCTCGACTTTTAACGATTTCCCTTCTAATTTCCGTACCGCTGTTACCCTTTTTTTTTTTTTTTTTTTTACGAATGTAACAAACTCGGTCGATTTCAAGAGTACATTATGAAAACGTAATTTAATAGACACGTCGACGCGGCCAACGTAATTATGTCAATGTGTCCATTAACATTAGAGGGGGCCCCGCCGTGAAGAAATGCGAGATCTTATCTCGCTCCCTCTACTTTCCGTTATATATTATCGATTTTTGCGCCCGCTCGCGATGGAGACAAAAACCGTCATTAGCAGGTGCTCTTCAGCGCTCCGACAGTATTATTATTTATGACCCGTTACAGCGAAATAATGCGTTCATTTCGAGATAATTCACGCCCGGCGTCATTTGGGTGTCAAGTGTATTCGCTCGTGGTGTAATTGTCATTACTGCATCTCGTCTCACGGTTGAATCGAGCCCGTCCGTCGTGGCCGTTTGCAAGGGAAACACCGCCGACGTAACGCGGCATTTGGCATTCATTAGGAAAATAATGCGGCGACGCCCTTTTCAGGACGGGAATGCAAATACGTTTGTCGCGTAATATTCGACGCGGTAACACGGACGTAACTCGGCTTTACCTTTACATCGAAAGGCGGTCGTAAACCTTCTTATTTATTCGTTTCTTCGTTTCATTCAATTTCGGCAACGAACGTTTAGGGAAATAAATTTTAACCAAATACTGCATTCTATTGCCATGCTTGTGTTAATCAAAGAATGAACGTTATTCGATTATGTCATATTGATAAATGAAAGACTTTCAATATATATATATATATTTTTTTTTTATAGTTTGTTCAATTATCGCCTTAATTATGTTACTGATAACATTGACGTAAAATCAATGCTTTCAGCGGCAGCACGTTGTTTTCATCATAAATAGCCGTTTCGATGCAAAAGGATTTCATTATGAAACGTTATGCATTTTCCTATCGTTGTACAAACACTGCACATATTATTCTCTTTTAATTTGATAAAATTTATTTCAATAACATTTATTACAATTTTACACAAGCACGGCAAAAGGGAATACCTCGTCAATAGTATTATAGTTATATGTATATAAATACCACGAAAATAACTAACGTGTCAATATGCCCGACACAATTCTTACACATTTTTACCGAGTTCTTTTTTTTTTATATTTAACGTAGCTTATTTCAAATAGTGCAAAAAACAGTTTTCTGCCAATAATATAATAGTTGCAAACAAAATTTTAACTGCACGTCAATCTGTCGGAGTGTAAATTTTTCATGTTTTTACTGTGGTCTCTCTCCGTTTTTTTTTCGTGTTTTTTTTTGTTTTTAATTTTTTTTTCTCCCTCGTATTAATTACAATTTGTTGCAAATTAGCGTAAGAGACAATTTCTTTACGAATAACGTAATCGCGAATAGCGGGGGAAAAAAAAAAGGAAAAGCAGCCGCGCGTCGATTTACCCGAACGTAATTCTCGCAAATTTTCAGCGGAGTCTTTTCTGCATTATCCAGCGACTCGCTGCGAACGTAAACGCATCCGGAGAGCACTCTACTTTAGCTCGGCGGCCGGGTCCGGATCGTAATTTTTTTTCCCGCGCGACGCAAATTGGCACACTCTGCATTACCTCTCGTTTCCCGTAAGCCCCTCCCGAGAAAGTGAAAAGAGATGTTTGCCCGAGAATGCGGCGCGCGGTCTCTCGGCGCGGCCGTAAAACTCGTCAGCGGACGGTGATCCCCGGCTAAAGATAAACCAAGTTACTTACCTTGGCCTATGTGCGCGAGCCCGGGGTATCCTTTTCGCGATACCGCCGCATCCGCTATGTGCGTCTCTCGCTCCGTGCACATAGGGGCGCCATGGCCGGGGTTTATGTACGTACATTGCACGTCACTACGAATGGCCCTTATGTACTCCGCCGCGCATGCACATCGACGTAAGTTTGTCAAGCTGCACGTGGTTGTTTTGCAAGCTCGAGGGGCTTCCGGATTGAATCCGTGTACGTAGGAGAGAGGCAGCTTTTAACTCCTGACACCACGAAGAACAACCTCGAGCGACGCGCGGAATTAATATACGGTTCAGCTCCCGCCGATATCTCCTCGAGCGTACTCGATAATTTCGACGACGACTCTTCGCCGTCCGCGGCGCGACGCGCGTTTCCGACGGTAATGCGATTATTTGTTTAGAGGAAAGAGAGGATCCTCGGATTTCTCACGGCGATGCCACCCCCGCGGGTTGCACCTGATGCTCGATACGTTTCTCGCCGACTGCCAGCACGCCTGTTTTCTCCGCTTTAGGTCTCCTCTTTCTCGAATTTATTAAGCGACGTTTCCTTTTAAATTTATCGACTACATATATCATTCGAAATGAAGCGGTGATTTATCACAACCTCGCGCGCAAAAAAAAAAAAAATAAAAAAAAACTCATTTTCGTTCCGCGAGTTGAAAATTTGATTAAGCTGTTTCGAATTTGCGTGGGTATCACTCCGCAAACGAATCACAAAGTTATCATTAATTGTTTCCGAATTCATAATAACAATTGACGTGCTTATATTACATTTGCATATTATCTCGGCCGTATGCTAATTTCATCGAGATTCGTTTTTATCAGCGGCTGAGAATAATTCAATGCTGCTGTTGGCACACGCTCGCGCTTTGCATCCGGCGCCTGTTATTTTCGCGAACAAGGAAGAGCAGTTGACATTTCAACTGCTGCATTCACGTGCACTCGCAGACGCGATGCAATTTCGATGAAACACACGCCGAAGTACACGCGTTTTCAGCAAGCCTATAATTTATGCGTTATTTTTTCACGAAGAACGTAAAAAGAAAAGAGGGATTACTAATGCTAATTTCTCCTGCGATTTAATATTTAAATCCACTCGGACGATGTAGAAAAATATCAAACACGTCAGCGACAAGCGCGAGAATATCAAGCGAAACAGAAGGTCTCTTTACGCTTTAATTAACTCGAAGCTATTTTTACTTTGGTAAAGTCTTAATTTAATTCTACGTCGTTAAGATACTTACGATTAAACGTCAACTTATATTTCCGCGTGGTATTCAAACGTCAAGAGAGACATTACCACGAGAGAATGCTCCAAGAATCACCCTCCCCCCTCTCCCTTTCTCTTTATATAAATCTTCTTCTCGCGCGGAAATTATGAGGAACAAGAGAGAGAATGACTCGCGCATTAAAAATTAAATATGACAACACGCACAAGCGCCTGAGAACGGGAACGCTCGCGGGAAGAGAGAATTTGCCGCTCTATCACTCGGCGCGTTGCAAAATGTACCGAGGTACCAAGCGCAGTCTCGCGATGAACCGAGAGCAAGCGGTGGAATGGAGTAATCGTCCATACCAGCTCCATAACGCAACGTGCCAGATCCCCCTTTTTTTTTTCTCTCCCTCCTCCTCTCTCTCTCTCTTTCACCCTTGCTTTTCACCCCTCGCTGTAACTCTGGCAGCAATGTCGCTCGTGTAGCGGTTCGAGGGTAAATCGCCGCGCAATTGCGGGGTAATGTCCTCGCTAATTACCGAAACAGCGTTCGCCGTAGCTCGCTCGCCGCGAGGGGTGGTGTTTTCGCCTCTTTGGTTTTCGCGGGACAGAACTGTAACGCGCGCCGCGACGTTACACGGCGACGGTAGTTTGCTAATTTACCGTTACAAATGGAACCCGCCGGTGGAATTATTCCGCGGTTATTTACGACGGCGCCGTGGCATCGCGGGAGGGGGGGGAGGGGTGGAGGCGGCGTAAGGAGAGAACGGCGCGAAGTTAAGCCCCCCTTTCGCGCTATCGCCTCCGGTGGCGCGGCGCGATAATAAAAAGCGCAGCTTTCCGAGGGCGCGGGATCGATACCGATGGGAGAGGGCGTGCGGGACCGCGTTTGTCTAAACCTCCCCCTTCGGGGAATTACCGCCACTTCAAAGGGATACGGATCCTTTCGCCTTATTTAACCCTTTGCGCGGAGGTGGCCTCGCTCGAAGCTTTCCTCGCGTTTCGAACCCGAAGAGAATCGGTCGTTCTTTTAACTCGCGAGAGGTTACCCTCTCGTGTATCTTCACGGCGAGGATGTCATCCAGAGACTGTGCTAAAAGGTCCGATCGAATCCTCATTCGAAAGGGAATTAAAGTGGTACAATAAGTGGTGTAGTTTACATCGACGAGATTCGAAGTGAGATCTATCTGAGTGACTCTCGGGAAGTACCGCTAACAACTAAATAGCTTTTACTTTGTAGTGATTGCCCGAGAGGAGTCCTTATCCTTTTTATTAATGTTGAAAAATGTATATATATATTTCTCTACGAATTTATAATATTGTAATAAATTACCGACGACTCGTCTGCTCGTTATCAAATAAAAGCTTGCGGAAAAGCTTTAATTTTACTTTTCGAATATCGTTATGAATGGAGTTATGTTTTGGTATTTACCGTAATCGTTAAATGCTATTTTATTTTTTAATAAGATTTGAACAAAGCTATTCGTATATATATATTTTTCTTTTTTTTTTTTTTTTATTGTCGCTACGGACCAACACTTTCTCAAAGCGATTGGCACGCGACGCTATTTGTAAATTCCGAGGAGTCACCTCTGCGCACTTTATTAAATACTCCTTTGGCAACAGTAGAAAACTAGGGCAATGCACTGCTAAAGCGTAGTTCGAGAGCTTGGATATTTTGTACTCTCGATAAACTTCCCATTTTCGGTCTATTGTGAAGTGGCTCCAACTTTTTACTTTTTTTTTTTTCTCCCTAGCTAAATACTTGCTGTACCATGGAATCAATTTTACGAGCATGTTTCTACCGTACCCGGTGTATTTTTCGCGTCATTGTCTTCGCAACAAATATGCCTTTTGAGCGACGTTCGCACTAAAGCTTTCCATAAAAAAAAAAAAAAGAAAAAAAAATAGAAAAATTAAGCGTACATGGCTTTTACAATTTAATCTCCGGATAGTATAAAAATCAATTTAATTGTAGGAAAGAGAGAAAGAAAAAAAACAATGAAAATTATAGAAGCCTTTTTAAAAGTTTATTTACCATTCACGTAAATGGTTGAGTCTACGCCTGCGAGCTTTTCATATTCGAATGAAGTTTACAACGCCATTATCCTTTAGCGTATAAAGCACGGTATGCCTTTGCAAATTTCTATTGCGGGATAAAAACGTATTTACGTAATGCAACACGAAGAAATGCAGCGGAATAGTTTCGTATAATAGCACGTTCCAAGTCATTTCTCTGTTACGCTGTAAGGAATCCCCTCACCGTGCTTTTTATGTCTGCATTTTATTCAATCTAATATTCAGGCGACAATAACGTATTTTCTATTAAATGATTTCCATTTGTATTTAAATAACTCGCAAGTTTCGGCTTTCTCTCTCTCTTTAAGCAACAGGTAAACTTCGGCCATCATATCCGAAAACTTTCCTTAATAATACTACGTGGAACTTCACAGATTTCGTTTAAGTTAAATTTCGCGTTAGTTTTACACAGATAAGATTGTTTCGGGTGGGTAAACGAAACGATCAATTTGTTATTACCGGTAAATAAATTAATTTGCGAGGGGAATATTAATTCCGTGAATTGGAAAACCGATACGTTCCGCCGAGTGTTCCCGTCGTGGCCAATAAGCGGGTAACGTAAGAAAATGCCGTTTGAAAAGTCGATGATTAATGATTTCGGATTTGACATGGCGATATATAAAGCCTTTCGCGACTGAGAAATCGATTTGAAATGCCTTCAATTTTCAGCTATTTATCTTTTATAAAGCACAGACGGTATATTCTCTACAGACAATATCACAGCTGTTTAACTTGAGAATATTCTCAATTCTATGAACTGCCGCGAATATCTTCACGTTTGATATTAAATGTCCCTCGTTCAGACGACGTTGTTATTTTAGAAAATTACATAATATTACGACGGCACCCGTAGAAAATTCCTTCTTCCTCTTCACCTAATGGTATGTTGATTTTTCAAGATAAAACTGATAACGTGTCGAAGGTCTTCTCCTTCCTTCCCGCGTGTGAAATTATACGCGAGGAAATAGTCGTTACAAAGGATACGTTGTTCTTTTCTTTTTTTCCATCGTATAATAAATTATTAAAAAAAAAATGCAAACGTTTACTATTAATAAATAATAAATCTCGGAAGAAGAGGCCCACGCGTTTTTTTTTTCTTTTTCGGAATAAAATTCACGAGGTCGATTTCGCGATAACTTTTCATGGCGCGATTGAAACTTGTCGTTTCGAGGCTCGGGGTAATTAATAGGAGATCGCAGATGGGGATGCAGATTTGAGAAAAAAAAAAAAAAGGGCTGGCTAGCTGGCTGGCTGCTGCGCGACGCGAACAGTATGAACAGAGGCAATCTTTCGGATGATTGGCGTTTATTAGCTGTCCCGCGGACATGCGAACGGTGGACACGCTCGAAACAAGGGACGCCGCTGCGCTCGGCTCGTCTCTTGCACCGTTGCAACTTGATGCAACAGCAGCAACGGTAGCAACAGACGAGGGGGATGAGTGTGACGGCATCGGTACACCCCGGGGGCGGTTGTTAAGCGGCTTGAAAAACGGCCTGGTTTTCCGTCTTCCTCTCTCGTTCACTCTTTTTTTTTTTTTTTTTTTTTTTTTTTTGCTCGCTCTCCACCCTTCCATCTCCCATTTTGCGTCGCTTCTCCATTTCTCTTGCACCCAACGCCTGCCCAACAATTCGCGGGATAGAAAAAGCCCTAGTTAGGGAGCGGGTGAAATCGGCCGTGCACACCGGTCGACACAGTGTCCGTTGGATTCATTTCTACGGCAGGCTTGTCGAATATTGCTGAACGAAACTCCGCGTCACGAGAGATAGCTACAAATACGCGCGCACGCGTCTGTATACTCGTATGTAATTTGAATTTTGTAACTGATATTAAAATAGATAGATGTATTTTTCGACTCGCGCATTTATATCAAACTCTTTTTCTATTTTTTTTTTTTTTATCTATTATCTATTATCGGACGTTTATTTTTACTTATAATAATTTTTAATATAACATCTGTTATATGAATAATAATATTTGTGAAATCCTTTATACATATATACACGTGTACAGAAGGGGTCTAACGTTGAGCACGATTAAAAAAATATTGTCTCCGGGAGGTTTAAAGTGGCACAGTTTTACTCATACATATAACATAAAACAACTTTAAAGGATTACGTTTACGCGTACTGCCGATAAATTTTACCGAATTAGTCCGCGATAATTCCACGATTAATAAAAACGAAACGAGATTTAGATTGCTCATCACGGATTAAGCGACCCTCTTGAGCGAGTTAAGGGCGGAGAAGGGTTAAGCTTCCTGGACGTTCGGTAAACTAGTACTAGGTAGAGCAAGGTGCGGAGAATGACGGGGAGGGGAGGGACTCCTCGCGTCGAGACATATCGGCGGCCCTAGGGGACCGGTGGGCAAAGGGGGGGGGAGGTAAAGGGGACGGAAAGAGGGCAGCGGGATTATCGTAGGTAGGAAGGTAGGTATCGGGTGCCAAACTGTCCCCCAAGTTTTGCCGCGTCCGAAAGGAAATTCGATCTCCACGTGTATGCCGCCCCCGTCGCCGGTCGCGACACCCACTTAACTGGATTTCCGTTCGCTGAGTTTAGCGAAGATTAGCAATTCGACGCCCCGATAAGAGAGGGTTGTCGCCGTCGACGTCGACGTCGCCATCGTCGTCGTCGTCGTCGTCGTCTGCCGGAACGGGACAGAGCCCATCCTCGGTGCCGCACGCGATTACTCGCGCAGACTTCCCTGAGATTACGGCGGAGGAGCGCCTATAGGGTGCTCTCGATCATCGAGGGTGACCCGAGATCAATGTACCCATCGGATCCCTTGTATGTCTGCCCGGTAGTATTATTTATCGAACGTATCGTTGACGTGACAGATTTATGTGTCGACGGATTCGAGATATAATACAATCTCAATACCCCCTTCCCCCCTCCCGCCGATTATATATAGATATAGGAATTCTATATTAAGTCTCCCCGGTGCTGAATATGTTTAACGAATAATTAACGTATGCGCGAAATAACCTACTTACCTCGCATTAAAATTTTTCTTTTTCTTTGACGTCTTAATTAGAAATTCAAAAGAAGCATCGGGGAATTAAGATCGATATGTAAGCGCGCCTGTAGTTCGTATAAAAAGATTACACCGTTCGCGCGAGGAAAAAACGTAAAACAAGCGTACATTTCCACGTATGCGATATTTAAAAGCGCGAGATGAATCGCGTCAAATTAAATTTCTTTTTATCTCGCGAGCAATCTGCGCGTGCACATGCAGGCTTATCTTATCGCTTTATTACCCATCTTTCTTAATGCGAAACGTTGAGGTTTCCGGTAGCGGCTACATTATTCGCGGGCTCCGTCACTTTGCTGACGCGTAAGAAACTTAACGTGATCCTTGAATGGCAATTTCATAGAGTCATCCGATATTATCGTCACGTAAGAAAGCAAAGTGGCTCGGCTGCTAGCGGCAATCCTGGTAATCCACGCATTCGGAATCAATGAAGCAAATGGAGATTTAAAGGCGCGCCCTTCGCCAGGGTGAAACGCCTTCTCCGAGAGTATCGGCAAAAAACTACAAAATTTCCTCGATCGCACGTGATCGATCGTATCGCATCGATTGACGGCGCCCGACGCGGAAGTCCCACCGATTCCTTAATCGCGTGTCGTCGCCAACCTTTCTTCTTCAACGTTGGCCGCCCACGTATACTCGAGGAAGCGCTCTGATAAATTGAGTTACCGTAGAATTGAATTTCCACGTCGAGTTTTCCCGATACTGATCATAATATCAAAGCGACGCGTTAAAAAAAAAAAAAATAAAAATCTTAGTTCGGCACGCGAAGATTCGATTTAATCGATGCCCCGGTCATTTGAAAACCACGCACACGTACGATAATCTCAAGTCGATTCTCGACACGAGCGTTTCGTAGATCACGACGGTGATAGGGCGGTGAAAATGTCATAGTCGGTAAGGCAAACAAGAACAATCGCCTTCGCGAACATCAGATTTATGCATTAACAATTCCCGTTGCGTGCTTATCTCGAATCGGGTTTCTTATTCAATTACCTAAATAACGCGGAGCGTTCCACAAATCGGACGAAAGGCTTATAATCGTTATTATTTCTTTTCGCTTTACGTTTCCACAAGGAATAAATTGTGCGTGTTAAAATTATCGTGCTGCGTAACGATTCGTTGCGCGAACATGTCGATCGGCTGACAACTAAATCCCGCTAGCTTCTTTCATTTTATCGTATTGTTTCACGTACACTTTAATATCCTTAATCATATTTTGCAAGGAAAAATATTGAAATATTCGATCTATAATGTGTGGCTTCCATTAGAACGATTACAAACATACAAACATTGCAGTAAAGAGAGCTAAGATGGATTCGCTCTAGGCTATGTATTTTTCATTGCATTTGATTTATCTCGTAAATATACTATTCCCGCAGAATTTTGTAATCGGAATGTAAACGAAAACTGCCGGCGGTGATAACGAATTTCGCTCGCAGTCTCCATAAATACTATCGTACTAACGATCGTCTAATAAATTATGATTTCCACGTAGAGAGTAGTCGTCCCGACGTTAACACATCCATTGTTAAAATGTTTACAACAATACTCGCTCACATCTATATGTTGGTTTAGTACGAAAAATATATTGCGTTGACAGATTAAAAAAAATAAAAAAAAAATATAAAAAAAATTAAACGTAAAGAATAACGTAATTTAAGATAAGCGAAAACGAAAGAAATTAATTTTAGTGGTATTTGTGGAGTATTGAATTTTATATATGTATTTATACATATTTATATATATCTATTCTTTTTTTTTTTCTTTTTTTTCTTACTCCCTCGTTTACATATCAAATTTTGATACGCCAATCGGGTTAACCAGAGTGCGAAATGGAAATTTTTCAAATTCTTTTTAAAATCCTATTTATATTATACGTAGATTTCACATAAAACGAGATACACCGTTTATTGAGCGCGTATTTCTCGCCGAGTTCATTTGCCATATATATTTGCTATGTATGAAATATTGGGAGAACGACGATATCACGCGCGTACTTTTGAAATTTGATTGGGTAGGTTTTACGACGATTTTAAAGCCGAATAGCTGAAGGAAGCTAGTTTGTTCTTATCGATGTTATTCGAAGCGACGAGGTGAAATCGCCGAAAAATCGTTCGGCTGAAATTACGAGTGATATCCGGAATGCTTTTCGAAATGCGAACAGCTTCAGCAAGGCGACGTATGTGTTACGCACGAAGTTATACAGATATGGGCGAACGAACACTCGCGAATTTAATGTGACAAACAAATTTAGTGTCACAATTTATAATTTATTTTAATTTTGTATTTCCCCGAATTTTCTTTAACCCGCGGAAAAAAAAAACATCGTCAAAATGACGGATTTCAATGGCTGCTTTAAAAAATATTAAATTATTTTCATTGAAATTTCGTTGAACTAAAATATTTAAAAAAGCCGAAGAGACGCTAATTCCGTTTTTCATTAATTATTTCAACACCCGCGGATCTACGTACACCGAAAATAATATCAGTCGCCATTAAAAATAAAGCGAAACAAATAAATTTAGAAAATACGGAAAATAATACATTGAGGGTAGTCTGGTGCTAAAATGTGTTAAATAAAGAAAATGCCTTTGCTTTCTGTCGGAAATTTAGCCCCGGGGACAATTTTCATGCCACAGATTTAGGTTTCGCAGAATCACGGCTATTTTCTCCTGCCGTTTCTGTTTCGGATTGAGCGTCGAAGTGATAATTGCTGTTTGTCGCCGACCCACTTTTAGTTGCGGGTCGAAGAGTTGCGAGAGTCGGTCGTCCCGGGGGAGGCCGCGAAGCTCGAACGATGAAAACGGGGAAGGCGCGAGAACGAAGACGGTATGCGCCGTCCTGTTTACCGTTAAACAGGAAGCACCGTAATTAGCTCCGGTGTCATACGATGAACGTCAGGCGCAACCGGCGCGCCTGGCGCCGCGCGACGTGCAGAAATGTACGTCGTGAGCAGCTCCGGAAATCGCGAGACGCTTCTGCATGCTCTATTATCGTCGAGAAGTCGTTCTCAAGGCACGGCAGAATGCCGTTGAACTGGAAATCCCCCCGGTGACACCGGCTAGATAATATTCTCTAGTCTAATCGATCCTGTCGGATTTCGTTGAATCTGTCACGTCGCACGGAAATGTAATTCTATACGAGAAGGAATTACCTTGCTTGACACATCTGATATTATTTCCATTTTCATATAAAATAATACACGTCACACTTGCTTTACGTTGAATAATTTCGCAATGATAGGTATCAATGCGGAGGAGGAAAGAGGGGGGAAAAAAAATTGTTTCACGTTTGACGTTAACTAGACGTTGCTGAACGCGCGCGTTATTCGCTCTTGCTTTTTTTTCTACGCTAAAGTAAGCCGTTAACATTTAATAATTTTTAATAACTAAATTAGAGATGTACATACTACATATGTATATATATTATATGGTACTTTAAATACTCCTTGTCCCTTTAAATGTAATTTATACGTAAATTCGAACGTGAAATATACTCATTTTCTTACCCTGATTACGTAAAGTACGAGAGATAGATTTAATATACAATTTCCGCGACGTATCTATCGGTAACAGATTCGTAACATATTAAAACTCTCATGTTGAATATAATATTCGATGACAAATCCCATCGTAGCGTGTTAAAATTCGTAGCGGTGAAAATAAAAAACATACCGCCGTCGCGGCCTTGGCTGAGAGCGAGCGCGCTCGGTACGCACCCCCCCTTCCACCCTCGCGCTCGGTATGCATCCCCACCCTCGCGCCCACAGTCGGAAGTCGAGCGCGTGGCGATAAGCAGTGCGTAGATATCGGAGCTGCGTACTTGCCTAAAAATGATTCTTACGCACAAACGTAAGTCGTCGGGACTTTCGCTGTAGAGTAACCGCGTTCGGTTTACGGTGTATAGAAGCCAGACGATGAGGAGATTTTCGCGAGGGAGGGAGGGAGTGGCGTACGTGACTAGAGCACGCGGTGTTCACGTGAACGAGTAGGCGCACGATGGCTGGATACGCAGTAACGCCGTGCTGTACGACCTACGTCAATCTCGCGACCTAGAACAATCTTTGCGGCATATGTGACTTCCTCGCACGGCGATAATGTGCGTAGCGAACGGGCGACAAGGTGAACGGCGTAAGCGCACGTGCTTAGCGCGCGGTCTTCACGTGAACGCATAGACGAGCGATGGCTGGCTCCGCAGTTAGCGCCGTGTACGGTCTACGTTATTAGTTATTAATCTTCCGAACTAGAACAATCTTTGCGGCATATGTGACTTTCTCGCGTGGTGATACGGTGCGTAGGAAACGGACGATAAGGTGAACGGCGTAGACGCACGTGCTTAGCGCGTGCGGTCTTCACATGAACGCATAGGCTCGCGATGGCTGGCTCCGCAGTTAGCGCCGTTTACGACCTACGTTATTAATTATTAATCTCCCGACCTGGAGCAATCTTTGCGGCATTCGCGACTTCCACGCGTGGTGTTAGGATATAATTTCGACTGACCACGCAGCCAAGGCCACTAGCCGGTCTCACGTGCACCGAAAATTAATTCTAGCTGTACTTTTACTCACGTAAGAATTTTTATTCCGTCTATTTTATCTATATATTTTTATTGTGTATCGATATTTAATTTTTTATTAACGAAGCAAAACTCTTTCTGTTTCAGATTGTAAAATGCAGAGAACTGAAATGTGCCCTTGTCGCCGATAATTATTAAATGAACTGTGGACCGATTCGTCGGCTTTTTTTCCGGGAGTGACGTAAATTGTTTCGGGCGATGTTAATTTAAAATCCGCGTTTTTCGCGAGTGGTGTGTGTGGAAGGAGAATCCAACCCGATGTCTGAGAGGAGGAGGAGGCCTCGGATAGGCATCCTGCATCAGCGGAGCAACCCCGGGGTAAGAATCATTTTTTATTTAAATATAAATTTCTCGTTATTTTTTTAAGACTGCCTTGTCGTTTCGATAGAAATTAAAAACGCGTTAAATATTTTTTTTTTTTTTAATATGAGGACATTATTGCAAGCATCTCTACAATTAAATTTTATTCTTGTCTGTTACAGAATCATCGAAGCTGAATAATAACTCCGCTGCTGCGCATCGACCGGTGAGTCCAAATTAATTTTTATATCTAAACGTTTCGGGAGGGAAAATCACATAAAATGTGAAGAAATTTCAACAAAAAAATTCGCGTAAATCCGAGAAACTTCGAATAATCGATAGCTTTCTATCTTCGCACATTTGACTTATATTAGGAAGTAACAACAGTCATGTAAAGGCCTACTGACTAGACGCCCCGCGCCAAAACTGATGCTGGCAAGTTTCTTAAGTGTTTAGGCGCGCGTGTTATCGACGTCAAACGGGCCTCGAGATTAATTAATTAAGTATGTAGTTAATTAACGTGAGGTTTATTAATGGAGCACGTAATCGCGCGGTAGAAATTCGGCGCTGCGCTTATTGGGGCGTGCAACTCGGTTAGCAAATTAATGGCAAAACGCTGACGAATTACAAGGCATGTTAGGTGCCGCCTGACGTAAACTTACCGAGACCATGCGTCGTGTCGTTAAAACGCCTTTAACGAAATATTCCAAAAGATCTCTACGTCTACGATCAAATAAAATAGCCGTGCACGCGAAATATTTTTGTTTAAGATCGTCAAGATTGTCCATAAGACTTTTTTTTCTCTTTTTTTTTTTTCAAGTTTGTCAATGTTCATTCTAGTCGCCGTGCCGAAAGTACCATTTTTTTTTCGTAAGGCTTAGCGTGCTATAGTTCTTTTATTCTCGTCATCTCTCTTGCATCGTAGAAGTCGAGAAACGACAGCATCTTTTGAGATGAGTGCAGATTAGCGGTCGGTTTTTCTCCTTACGGAACTTTCCCCGGTGCTTGCGCGGGATTATTAAGAATGGAAGAATATAGCCTCCCTTCTTTGCCGTCTATATGTGCTCGGTCATCTATCGCGTTCGGAGTAAAGCTTACGTCCGACAAAGAGCTTATATTAGAAGCTTTCTCTCGCCCGGCCTGACTCAGCCGAAAGTTCAACTGCTATCCCCGAGATTTAAAGCTAATACTCGTAGACGGATTAGCCTCTAAAAAACTAACGCGTGCGTTCGTATGTCCTCTGTTTATATAAAAAGTAGACGGCGATTCCGTCGGAATTATCGCTGCCACTCGGCGTAATATTTTAACTCTCTGTATACGCATAAGACCTCGTCGCGACAAATATCGATTGCTGGAAAAAAATAATAATAATAAAAAAGAAAAAATTGTTTAGTTCGGTGCTAAAACTGCTTCGCGAAATGACGAAAGCGTTATTTATCTAAAAGCCGTGAAAGATATTTTCGAAGCTGAAAATTTTTGATACGATTAAATGTCGCGGTTGTATCTGGGATGATTAAATATAATCATAATTTACTGTTGCTGAAGAATTACACGTCAAGATTACAGAGGACCGACGTTGATCCTCTT
Organism: Cardiocondyla obscurior; assembly: GCF_019399895.1. Lineage (NCBI taxonomy): Eukaryota > Metazoa > Arthropoda > Insecta > Hymenoptera > Formicidae > Cardiocondyla > Cardiocondyla obscurior. The sequence continues at coordinate 1,953,535 of NC_091884.1, read as the reverse complement.
GGAGAGACGACAAGGGCGCTTATTGCACAAAACGTTTTACCTCCTCGTTAAAAGTACTGACGCAACGTAAAATTGAATTTGAAACTTACTTCCCCGTCTTGCCATGGCGGTTGTACCAAAGGAATTTTAAGGAAAATTCGTTAAGCGATGTTTTCACAAGTTACTGGCTACAATAATAATTTAGCATAATTGTTGCACGTAGCATAGGAAATCGATGCTTTTATCGCTCCACGTTATCCGTAAAAAATTTATAAATTATTATACAATTATGTCCATTAAAAAAAAAATTATGCATTTAGTCTAAAGAAAAGCATTGACTCGTTTGAAAGAATTAAAAGATCTTAAAAAATATTTTAAAAAATAAAATAAAAAACTTAATTTAATAATTCGGTTAATTATAAATACTCGCGCGTTATTACGTAGACTTTTACGTATAAAAAAAAATTATCTATCTTGCGGCGGCTCTTTGAATTAAAAATATTTTTTACACTATTCCGCATTGATGAAGCAGGGGAGCTGCTGTTCAAATATTATATTACAAAAATGGCGCATGCGGTCGTCAACGCATCGACGCGAAATTATCAGTAACAAACATTTTACTACGGTTTTACACAAATTCCGAAATATTATTTTACAGAGCGTAAATTTTACAAATGTAAATTGTAAGTCTGCTTTGTGAGCGTTCGGTAGTCATATTTCGTTGCTGAATTTGTCCAAGGTGTACATGTAAATTAATGCTGTAAATTGCGACTATACGCGGACGCATGTACATAATGTTTACGGTCGGGGGATTATAATTACGGAGTAGCTGGAGCGCGTATAAAAGACGGGGGATAGACCCTCCCTTTTTCCTTGGGCTTTTGAAGCGTTCCCACTAGAAACTGCGAAAATTAATGCCCGGTTTTACCGCCCTTTCACATGTTCTCTCAATTATTACATATACAATAGCACGGTATCGTGTACGCGTTACGATTGCCGCAAACGGCTGTTCTTCGTCGTCTGCAATCCTAATAACCTGTGATGAAAGACCATGCATGCAGCTAACGATAGAAGTTTACTCTTTGTCCCAAAACCGAGTCGTTAATTAGAAAAAAAAAAAAAAATAACTAAATAAATAAATAAATAAAAAGTTAAAAAAAAAATTTTATTTAACTTATCTGTCGGGCGATTTTCTGCGTTAACAAAGAAGATAAAAAAAATTATTTCGCTATCCCGTCTCGTCTTTCAACAGTACGCGAACACGTTAATCCCGTGCGAGACGAAATTATCAATTTTTCTTTCCGCTAAGCGCTAGTTCGCCGTTAATAGACATTCGCGATACAACAATGTAAATCCCCACAGGAATGCATAACGGTAATATGCAATCCATTTTCATGCGGCTCGCAGGTTCTATCCGAGTTACGCGAAGTATCCCGATAACGAAGTGCAACGCTAAAAATTCACTCGGTCATTTCCTGCTCTTTATACAGGGCAGGATATATAGGGATTGTGCGAAGGTGGGTCGTGTTCGTTTGCATTCGGTACAAAACATTGAATAACGCTATCAGAGGATCATGCATAACCGTATGCTGTCATGTTATTCGGCGGTGCACCACTACGTCATCGTACGTATCCCCGATCTTTCGTCGGCGTTGTAAGTGAGCGCTTTATTTAACCGTTTTACCTGAGCCCATTTTTACGTATGCATCCGCCTTCTCCACGCGCCGTATCGCACGCGAATCTACGAAACGTCACCGCACGAATACGTGGAGCTTTTCGATAGCTTCGCGTGATTTCTATTACTGTTTTATGGCCCCCGCGAAAGAGAAATTCGTTTCGCAGACGATACCCCCCTTCTTCGGTAAGAAACTAGGCCGCGAAAAGGGGGGAGATCGATATTTTTAACGAGAAAACCGACGGCGGCGGCGGGTTTCCGCGAAATGCAATGATTTCAGCCGCTTCCGCGTGGCCGCTAATGAGAATTTTGCCGAAAGTTTAATTGGCTCTATCATAATTTTGTACGGCGCGCTATCAAGTCGCGGTTTAATCAAGTCGCGCTTCATTACCGCAAGATTCATGCCTGTATTAGTCTTTCTGAATTTACCCTCTCGCCTTTCTGATTCATTATCTATAAGGTGACGACGGCACTGTTGCTAATTATCCAGTTTAATTTCACCGGAAACATTTATCTCACGCTGTTACAACTGTCGACTATAAAATTTACGTTCGTTCTATTTTCGCTTCATTATACTTCTTTTTTCTTCTTTTAATTTTTTTTTTTTTTTTTACAACATTCCGTGTATTGTTAACATGTTCTGCAATCTCTTTTTATTCCTCCCGCGCTTTTTGTTTAATGTAAAATAATAATTTGAGGAAATTTGTAATACTTGATATTCGAGCACCGGCCGCTTTATTCTTAGCCCGTTATTATTTCACGTCGATTTCCCCCGCGATTGTCAATAATTTTAAAAAGGACTTATGTATTTGTGATTCCCACCGCTTTTGTGACTCGGGGTTTTAATATAGTTAAGTAAGTGTAAACATCCATTCACACGAACGCTGCCGGAATATAATGCGCCGCGAATCGCGCACGAGTCGAATGCAATCGGCTTGCATCACTGCAATGTCTGGCACTCGTGACGATTAAAAAATTCTATCTATTGGCTTATGGCGGGCATATTGATTTTCGTGCAATCGGCAAATGGAAGTATCGTGTAGGTGCTTATCCGTAAGCGGCTTTCGCGCGCTTCTAAAAACACGCGGGCACGGCGGTGGACCAAAATAAGATAAACTAGTATCTTTATTATGCTCTCTCTCTCTTTCCCTGTATGCGAGAAGGCATTGTTCTTCGGTACCTCTATCGGAAAGTAATTGTGAGAATGGACCGATTACCGTTTACGTTGTTACACACATATACCGCGTGTACGTTACTCTAACGGCTTTCCATTTACGAGAAACGGAAATACGACGCATTCTTATTGATCGCACCCAAGTGACTCGAATAATTTCCTAGTCCGCGTAAAATATAGGTAGCAAAATATTATTTCGATCCTCGTAGCGCTATTACAGCACGGCACTGTACCGCGGCGCACGCAATATACCCAAGTTATTATTATTTATAAGTTTACCTCGTTCGAAATATATTTTATATAGAAAAATTTAATTAAAAAACATAAAAGTCTGCAAAATCAATTTAAGCTTAAAATTATGCCGCGCAATCGGCGGCTCTGTACATATAGTCGGAATTATTTAAATAACGCCGAGTGAAATGTTTATGCAATTATTAATATATTACTAATTAAAAATGTATCAATGCTTTTGTTACCGAAACGTTATTAACCAATGATGCATTTATTCAAAGCGACATACGATTTGAAAAAAAAAAAATAAAAAACTAAACTAAACAATTGTGCAAAGCTGTCAGCTTAAAATTGATCAAGTTTTTATTATACAGTTTTCGGTTAAAATTTATCTTTTGCTTGTTATTGTAACTGCGGTTTGTTTTTCTTTCTTTTTTTTTTCCTCTCTTTTTTTTTCCCCAGCTTTTGTTTAACATAAATGGAAATTTAATCGTGTAAAATTTTTCCAAATGAAAAGCTGATGGTGCATGCACAAAATGTTCGGTCAACAGTGTGTTAATACGTCGCTATCACAGTAACATTTAGTGATTGGAAATTGGAATAAAGGAAATCTCATATCCGCTTACGGGACATTTATCTTTTCATCGTGAAGCACATAATAATAAACGAAATAAACGGCAGTTAATATTTTAGCTCCGAAATAACAACGAATAAATTTATTAAAACCAGAAACCGGGGAACGAAAATGCGCGAGGGGGGAAAGGAGAAAAAGGAGGAGGAAAGGAGGGTGGGAAAGATTAACTTTTTCAAGATTTACATGTTATTCGCGCGGACGAAAGAATACTAGTTACGCATTAAAGAGAGTTTAAAGCGGGACACTTGTCTTCCATTCGGCTGGCGGCAACTTTTATCTGCGCTATACTCGAGTGGCCCAATGAAATCTTTCCCCTAATACGGGGATGAGGGAGAGCTTTATCTCTTACTTTAAAGTTCAAAACTTCATCTGCGGTGGCAATTCCAAAATTTCCTCTTTAAGCTCGGATGGAGCGAATGTAAGCGTTCTCCCGTATCGATCGATAGTCTCTCTCGTGCTTCTTTCTCTGTTGCTTCCTCTCTTCTGTTCTCCTCCTCTCGTCACCATCTCGTCCTTCCCTTCTCTCTCTCTTTCTCTCTAAATGCGGCAATTGTGTACAGCGTAACCAATGACGCAAAGTTATAACGTGCACGCGTGAAATTAAACGGCGACGTGCGACGAATGTTAGGTAGTTTCGCGAGAGAATATCTAATTTTTATGAGCCTAGCGACAGCTTGTCTCCGTGATAACACGATACCGAAATAATATACTATTCTTGTCGCTTCCTCTTTAATTTTTCTCTCATCTCACTCTCTCTCTCTATTTCAACTTTCTTTTTATATACGTTTCAACAGCGAGGCCTCGTATTCCAAATTTTCTGTCTCACCTAAATCGCGCGACGTTTCATTGCGTATTTTCGCAGAAATCTCGCTTCAATAAAATGTTCCGCGCCGAGATACCGCGGTAATTTGTATTCTCAAAAATGTAAGCGACATCCGTGAGATCAGCGAGATTCGAAAATTCCGTAAAAAATAAAAAAGGTAAAAAGAAGAAAAAAGAGAGTTTAAAAAATCCCAATTCGTAGGGAGAACAAACATAGAAGGAGTATTATTTCACCTCCCTTTTTCTCGCGTGGTTTCCGTCGCGTCGGCAGATTCGCCCGGATTTAACGATGAAATTGTTTACCGATCGTGACGCAATTAGTTTCGGGCCCCGGTATTACTTTTATCATTCTCGATAGGCAGCTATAATAATACGTACGTCGCGTCGATATATAAATTACGTTAGCCAATGAAGCGTGAATTTATATTTGCGGTTACGAGACGAAGTAGCGCGCGATATCGCCGATCGATCGGCTCGTTCGACTCTTCCGCGTATCGCGGTTTGCTTAACAAAGATGCTGCGAGAAAGCGAAAGGCTTGAAAGGGTGTTTTCAGTGCGCGCAGCGTCGCGCGGTTTTCTTCACCGAACCGCTGGGAGTTCACCGACCGTTTGGGTGTTACCGTACGATAAACCGGACTCGACGGAAAGGAGAGAAAGAGTCTAACTGCCGCGGTCGCGTGACGCGGTAAGATTAGAGGCGCGGTTGCGTTTTGAAGTTAAGCCGACCCGGTTGCACTCCGCCGTAGCTTAAACCTCGTCCGCGTTTCGTTTTGCTCGCCCTTATTTAGCGGTCGCGCCCCGCGTTCCGGTGCACCTCGCTACCTTTTTACCTTGAGCGGTGGTGTATTTTTGCGGACCCGCGTCTGGCAGGCCACCCCCTTTGCCTCTCCCCCCCCCCTTCCCCGGGGGTGGCTGCAGCGGCATCGGCACGTTTCAACAGACTCTCGCGTGAAGGGATGGAGGAAGCGGTTGCATGCGAGCCATACGTTTACATGTGTACATATTATATATATTTACGCGCGCATATACAATATATGCGCGACACACGTGTCGGTGCGATCAATTTTCAGCCACCGTATACCGTGACACTTTTAATTTATCAGTTTAATTAACGGTATTTATGACCGCGCTCGTCAATTACTGTAGAATCGGCGTCGTGCTGTGCGTTTTCTTTGCGTGCAACGTCCGCCTCCTCGAAAATCGCAGCCCGATAACATTTAAATTTATGTATGTATGAAAAAGCCGATAATTAGCGAGAGAAAATGGCTCTGTACAATGAATGGACGGTCGCAAATGGATTCCGACTGGAATTCTCTAATATTAAGTGGGATTTTTCGCGCGAATCAATGGAATAGTTGAATAATTCCACTAATAGTTTTATATTTACTGTATAATATTTCATTACCCTGAAACCGCCGTTTTTAATTTAACTATCGGGTACTTATCTTAAAAATGCTTTTTCAAAAATTCCTCTACAAACAATTTCTGCGCAATAAATATATGAAGAAACAGAGGTAGAGACAGAGAGAGAGAAAGAAAGAGGGAGTATGGGAAGAATATTTAAATTCACATAAAAGTAGTACGAAGCATTGTGAAATTATGTACGGGATAAAGAACATAAACAAGACTTGTATTTCCATGCCGCGCTGTTCCGTTTTGTTTGCATCTCGAATTTTTGTAATGAATTCAGAATAACAATGCCTTACAAACTGCAATCGCGGAATTAATGATGTTTATCTCGTCGTTCGTACTATAATATAAGGAAAAGACAAATTAAACGAAGAAATAACGTCACCTCGGCCACCCCTCCTGGAGTTAGTGAACTTTTCCGCCGCTGGCGTACACCGCGTGTATTACGAAACCGTATGAAAGAATGAAGCGTCTCGGTGGCGTTCCGTTAAATTGGGAATGGAGTACGGCCAGGTTTGCGCGGCGGCTGGGAAAGGTCGGGGCGGAACACGAATTTAATCAATTTCCGGCCGCACCGCAGCGACGCGGGCGCAAGAGCGGCGATTTTAATTTATCAGTTTAATTAATGGGCATCTGGCGTACGCAGAGCTGCCAATTAAAATCGAATCAATGTCATCGGGGGAGGGTAGGCGCCGCGCGAGTTTCTTCTTTCGCGTTTGCCATCGCGGTGCAAATGTGTATTGAGTAAGGGTCGGTAGTACCGGCGCCGCGTTTGCATATTGCGGAATCCGCATGCAGACAAGCGGCGGAATCCGATAAAGTGACTGAAATATCGCTGGGTGTACCGTATATAGTTCACGCCGAGGGCGAACGTCGAACGGGTCCGCTACCGCCTTGGACGGGAAATGCTTCCGATGTTCGTAAGGGGAGGGAAAGGGGGTGAAAATGCGCGCGCGCGCGCAGTAACGTATAAATTCGCGCACGAATTTCTGGAAACGTTAATAATCTATAGAGATATATAGGTCAAAAGTTACGAGGACGATGAAAGGACGGGCGCGGGGATTGCGCGCCGCTATACGACCTACGTGCGAATTATTCTTGTTAACGTCCTATCGCCGCATATGCGAACGTACGTGAAACGTGGTGAAGCTGGCTACTATTAGCGCGTCTGATGATAATTAATCCCGCGCGCGCGTCCCAAGAGATGTGCCTTGAGTATCGCAATTTTGTTTATGAAACAAAAAAAAAAAAAAAAATTTGCGTTGCTACGCGAGTCTTCGCTCGACGCTATCGCCACTCTGCTCTTTCTCCCGAAATTAAAAATCCACGCGACCGATTTAATATTAAACAGACATAATGCATCGTTATTGCTACAATTACAAAATTAAAGCTTTACATTTGAAGATAATCCTCGCTAGAGATATAAAATCTTTTATTTTTTTTTTTTTTTTTTATACGACATTCGTATTTTATTTTAACTATTTTTATTTTTTTTTTTATGAGCAAGTGTCTGATTCTGATTTCATTGGCGATTTCATAAAAATTTTATATAAAAGAAAATATTCTGTTTCGAAAGAGAGATATGCAGATTTAATTGTTGTCGCTTTTCCGCGCTAATTAGAAACGTCGGTGTAAAAGTAGAAGTGCATACGCGGTGGCTGTTTCATCGCGAGAAATTTCTGATGCCATTTACATTTATTGACAGACTCCCTCGTATCTGTATAAAGTAAACGTCTCACAAAATACGGCATGCAGCGTGTCTTACCTTCTCTATTATGCACACGAGATTTATGATAGATCCTACGTCGACGTGATGCTCGTCGCTCCCTAATATAAACGCCTCTGGTATCACTATATTTAGATTGACGAAATGTGACAGTATCCCTGCACTTCTCGAGACCTGAAACACAAATAAATGCGGCGTTGTAAATTATTTTGCATAAAAGAAAAACAAAAATAAAAAAAACAAGCTGGATATAAGTTAACGTACTTAATGCAAACGAGATATTAAAATGACGAAATCAGTTCGCCAAGTTTTATTTTTCGTTTAATAAAGACAACAGAATTTCATAAAACTTGAAAGCCAACAAGGCAGACGTACAGAATAAATATGAAACCGAAAATAAAATTAAAGAACGGAAAGAGCATGACCTTTTTAATATTCCTCTAATTCATTTTAACTTCGTAGAAGATGATAACGGAAAACGTATATAGTAGTATGTATGCAGCCGGGCCAAAATGAATCAGAGAAATAAAATAATAATGTTACTACTAAAATATCGAACTGGTTTCGGTATAATTGCTAGCCTGAAAACTTCTACAGCAAATACAAGAGACTTCGTATATTGTTGAGATAGATTAATTAATTCTGATCAGTTAATCAGAAAAATTTTATTAAGTTATATTTATGAGTTAATTAAATAATTTTTTTTTCTTCGTTAAAATAGAACTTTTTGTAGGTTTTAGTTTTTGAACAGAGAGCTTTAGGTAATTCGTCTCAATTTTAAGATATTTCACATGTTTTCGTAGATACATGTTTTGAAATACGCAAACGTACAATATGAAAGCTGAGTGAGCATTAATTCAACGGGTTTCGAGTACATGGAAATCGGCTTATCGACAACTTTGTCCAAAAATATGCTGTAACGAAATACCGTGTTTTTCAGTGCAGTCCTTTAAATATTTCAACGTGAAAACTGAGTGCTTCCCTGGCAATTTCGATCTTTTTCAGCAAAAAATCTTAAAATAGATAAACCTCGGATATTACATACATATCATCATATTATTTCAATATTATAAAAGAATAAAAAAAAAAAAAAATTGTATCGATTAAAAAAGAATTTTTTGGAACTTCCATGGGAGAGACAAAAAGACATGATTTATGAAACGCGAACGAAATTATAATAAAAAATATTAATGCCGCGCTGCAAAAAATTTCTTTCGCAAACTTTACTTTTTCTTTTCTCTCTCTTTCTCTTTTCTACTTTCCTTTCTTTCAATTTTACTAAAACAACGCGAATATCGCCGCGACATCGTTTTTCTTTCCGGTTCATCTTTTAACGATATTCGGGAAACAAGGCGACCCTTTTTTTTTCAAGTGCGCTCGCTCGAAAAACCATCCCTCTATCCCGAGCACCGTCGGATGTCGCTCCGGATATACGTATGTCGCTTTAGTGCGCCGGGATGCTGCAGCGTGCAGCTGCATCGCTGCAGCTGCAGCGGCTCCGCGAGTCTCCGAGAAAGTTCGCCGCAGGACAATGGTCTCCGTAGATAGGTAGATACACGTAGGTAGGTACGCCGCGCTCATAAAAAAGCATTATGCGAGTTTGAGAAGTGTATCGTTCCGCTGCCAAGTTGGACGAGCGCCGGTCGCCTCCGTCGCGGCGGAACTTTCTTCTTCTTCTTTTCCTCTGCGCGTTTCGCTGCGACCGGCGCGCCGGGCTCTGTGCATCCTCAAAACACATCTCTGCGTATCGTGCGCGTTGCATGGGCGCCGCGGTAAAAATGTCACCGCGAATAAATATACAGTTGGATGCCGGCTGATGGTATTTTTTTTCCCTTTTTTTCCTTTTTTTTTCCTCCCTTTTTTTTTCAAACGCTATACGCGCGCACCTTCTGGCTGCGTATACATTGCGGTTATGAAACGTCATGAAACGCCTGGCTGCTCTTGCCGTTCTCGGTCGCTTCTTCTTTCTCTATTTTTTTTTTTTTTTTTTTTCGTTTTTTTGTTTTTAGAGAAATATGCAGAGAGAGAGAGAGAGAGAAGAGGGGGAAGGGAGAGAGAGAAATAGTCGACTCGTTGTACACGCGCGTCCGGCATTGTCGCACGCGGGTGTATAATCGCATTAATAAAACGGTATATTCTATGGGCGACGCGTTATAATAGCGGCGCAAAGTCTTGTGTGCTTTTGCATGACAAAGGAGGAAATTGACAAGCGCTGATGCTCTTGTTGTCACGGCAGCGGTGGATGGGTCACTCTCGCTGTACAAAAGAACCGTAGATAGGAGAAGAGAGCCCAGTTAATTAAATCCTCGTACCTACGTTTAACTGTCTTGAAAAAAAAAATCTGTTATCCGGAAAAACGGCGTATCTGTCGCTACGAATGTACGATAATAACGAGTAACGTTAACCACCTGCGGCTAGACGCGACGGTATTTTTTTTTAAGCCGGCTAATATTTTTATTATCGCAACTTTTATTCTTTATTCTCTAACCGAGTACATCTCGAATGTAAAAATAATTCGCGTACGTTCAACTTGAAGAGTTCTCTTTGACCCCGCGAACAAGAATTAAAATTGTTTTCGCATGTAGAAGCAATTATACACGTGACGCCCTTTTGTTTTCGATGATGAGGCGCTAACTTGTCGCTTCGTTCGTTAAAAGTCATCCAAAGTGCAAGGGTACTTTTGTCAGAGCGACCATTGGCGTATTGACGTTTTTCGTAAAAGGGAAGGCCAGTTTTCAGAATGATCGAGGGATCCCACGGCACGTGAAGTATGCACGCGGGGTGCGCGAATTTGCGGCTAACCAATGCGATAGTACATTCGCAGTGATATACTCGCTCACTTCGTTGGCGAACTCCATAAATACGTTGCAGTCGGGCCGGTGCCTTGCTCGCTGGCTTCTCGGCATCGCAAATAAACGGTCGGCGCGGCCGACGTATATGCAAAATCCCGCGGGTTAAAAGTATGTGCGTTCTGATTAATCGGCCGGCACGCGACGCGAGGGTTTTTTTTTTTTTTTTTCCGCCCTTTCGCGATCCCGATCACCAAGAGAGAGTGCGCCGCATTGATCGCGCCGCGAGTGACGTTTATTCTCATCGCGCTTGAATAACGGCAGATAAATTTGCGAAGGAAATATTACCGCGCGCGTGCTTTTCTCACGAAATTTTATCTTGCCGCGGCAGAGGGAACGGTCGGGGCTGAGCGCCGCTATAAATGTTGCGCCATGAATTTCGTCGGCGGACGACGGGCGGGGGAGGTTCTTTTTTTTTTTTGCCAGCTTTTCAAGATAAAATCGCGGACCATCTGGCGCGGATATGCGTTTACAATTACCGCCGCGCTGCGAATTGCCTATGTAAATGTCGCTCGTCGCGTTTCGAATTGAACCGCGAGCTCTATTTTTTTTTTTTCTTTCTTTCTTTTTTTTTCTCTTTTTTTCTTTCCCCTCTCTCGCGATTAATACGCGAGCCGCGTCGCGTGGCAGCACGGGATAACCTTTCCGAGCGAGGATTATCGACCTCGTGTATCGCTCGTGCGTCTTTCTTTCGTCCTCTTCTTTCCATCGGTGCCTTCGCAAACGCGGACCCTCTTATTTGACGCGCGGTGGGGATAAAAAATGACGTCTGTCACGGATCGGGCCGTTCGAAAATCTCCCAATTGTACCGAGAAGAAGAGAGCGGAGTCCTGGATTTTCAGGAGTAAGGCTCGAGCATATATCAGCCGGGGCCTCGTTTCCCCCTTGCGAAACGTTTCACGGAAATACGCTCTTTGCGTCGGCCATTTGACCTCGGCGCAAATATATTAGAGAAGTTCCTTATAAGCACGCGGCTCGACGTGCTCGTGGCAGATGCGATTATCACTTTAACTTTTCCAGGATAATGCGTTCCCTTTTTACCAGGCTTCTTCTTATTTTGTTTACGTGAATCTTGCGATAAAAAAAAAAACTTATAAAAAATAATTTTTTTTTTAATATTTATTTAACGCGCTTCGATGTAATAATTTTTTTTTTTTTTTTTACTTTACTCTAAGTATAATTATTAAATTAATAAAAACTTCACATTTTGTTTTGTCCCTTTTCCCGTTTTCGTTAATTATAGTCGCGTATCGATTAAAAATTCCTGCTATAACCGAAGAATATTTCTTGCACAACAGTTTCGCGGTCGCTAAAAATTACAGGATTCGGAAAAATCTGAAGATACGACTCTTCATTTATCTTCGATCGTTCTCCCTCGCATGCGTTTTGATTAAAAGCTCCCACGTCGGTAGAAACCATCCCACCTTCGTATACTTGTTTGCGTAATTGAAAGTAGAACCGCAAGTATTTTATTTGCAAATATTCTCCGTTGATACTCCTTTGTGAAACTTATCGTATCGCGCTAATACGCAGCGGACGCAGCGCGCAAATTAGATTTAATGGAATTTAGTTTAGCCAGTCGAGTTATTATCTTTACAATACATTAGCTATTTATTTGTTATTCCGAGCGCGGTGGATGTATCGATAAATAATTCTGTATTCATTAACGATCACCTCGCGCATTTATCCGGTGCCACGCGTGTTTCGAAAACTCGCCGTTTTCTTTTAATCCGATTAAATGCGATGATAGTTACGATTATAATACGTATTGAAAATTGGAATGTTTCTCGGGCGGCAAATCACGTTTAACGCACCTTTCTCTGCTTTCCCGCATTACTGCAATTGGTTTTTTTTTTTTTTACTTTTTATTTTTTATTTTTACGTGCATCGAGAGTATCATGCGCCAATTTTTCTGTAAAAGAAGATATGTTCCTTTCATTTTAAAAAAAGGGGAAAAAAAAAACAAAACAAAAAAACACGTGCACTTCTATTATTTTCAAAATGAACCACCGATGCATGGTGTTTCTGTTCTCGTAGCTGAAACTACGGAAATAATAATTTGTGGAAACATATCCTCGTTGCTCATAACCTTTGCCTTTATGGTTTCGCCGGACGTGGCGTACAGCGTATATTTTCACAATAAAACTTGTTCTATCTTACGCGGCGCTTTTTCGCGCTCGTGCTCGTGCATTTAACACGGCTAACGTCACGGGCAAGTGCCTCCTGCGCCAGGGAACGCCTTTCTGTTACATTAAAAGAGTAAAAGGAGCGAAGAGCACAATTTAACAATCACCTTCCGGTAAAGGAAAAGAAGTAATCGAAATTCATGATCCCCCCGCCTTTGACTGCCGATTACAATATTCCTTTCCGCCGGGCGCCTGCAATTTATATTTATTTCTTAGTTAACTCGATTTCCAAATTCCTCGCAAAATAACGGCGACGAGCGCCGGGACGAATGCAATTTTCTCATCGGTCCGACGTTTTTTTATTCGCCGCGATACGAGGATACTTTTTACAATCGCGTTCATATGTCAGTTTCTAGCAGAAAAGCGGGCCAATGAAAAACGTCCGTTTCCCTCTTAGAAACGCGAGCGTAAAATATTCAGTGCATAAATACAACGTCCTCATACGTCGACTTTCCTGAAACGGCCGGTTCCCGCAAAAGAAAAGTGACGTGGGAAAAAGCGCGGGTCTCGGTTGCGAATCGGCGACGTCATCGTCGCCGTCTCTCGTCGTAATCCAAGTTCTTTTCTTCACCGACTTGTCAAACACACGGGCCGAAAAGTGTCACCTGTTCGCCGCGGCACGCGAGATATATATATATATATATATATATATATACGCGGTTTCAAACTGAAATGCTATTTGCACGAGCCGCTTTATCCCGTGCTTATCGTAAACAAGCGCGCGTCAATCCCGCTTAAAGGGGGTTGCCACGCATCTTAACTCTTCGGCTCAGAAATTCCGCCGGCGAAACAGCGATTCGCGTTTACGCGATATATCTATCTATCTCACTAACGTAATTCCGGCGATTTGTCAAAGCCGTCAGTATTATTTAAATACCGTACTGCTAAGGAATCATATAATTCTTAATTAAATACCAACGAGCGGGGGAGGAGGAGTGCGCTTCAAAGGGGAAGGGAAAATATTTTAATGACGCGACGTTTATTTTGCAAAAATATATGTCGGCTCCCGAGTAGCGAAAATCGTGACCGATAAGTTGCGGCGTATGCGTCTCTCTTACCATAATGCCAGATCATCCTCTTATGTATGTTTTACGCCGTACCGCTAAGCACCTGTCTCGATCGTGCTTACGTTGGGGCTTTCCGCAGAGTACGAGGAGGGGCCATAACTCGCGCGGCGGCGTGCCGTGGCACGTTCGTGACCGATGATATACGTAATGACGTTCGACGACGTGTCAAACGGCGCGTGGACGATAGCTCCGTGGACGTAAAGCCGTTTCGGTGAGTCGAGCTGGCATGAATAGCGACAGCCGACATGCATGCATACAACGGCGATGGTAATTTGTATGAGGCTCACGCGAGAGGTTTCGGGTGACTGTGATACGCAGGGGTAAACTTTCGCATGGATATCGCTCCTAATTCCGATACACAGGGCGTTAAATCGTCACCCTTTTCGACTAGCTCTCTCGCTTTCCGCCTGCGAGCTTTGCATACGCGTCAGCGCGACGGCGGTGATTGGGCGGGATGAAACGGAACTAGAGGTCCTAAAGCAAAAAAAAAAAATTTATTGCGTCAGCGAAAGGATAATCAACGTTTGCGTTATCGTTGTAATACTTAGCCATCGTTATCGTTTGCGTCCTTTAGTCGTTATTTAGTCATGCAGATTGGTAAGTCGCGTGATTTTTTTTTTTTTTTTTATAGTTTGTAATTGGCGTCTCTAAAAAAATAGCGCGCGCGTATCGCGTCAAACGAAAGAGTAATTCATCTCCAAATAATATTTTAATAAATAAATAAATAACATTAACGGGAATAGAATTTTCCGTTTATTTTAATACTTTCAGAGATAATATTAAATATTTTCCGTGATCTTTTATGAAATTCGAATAAAAAGCAACAATTATATGTATATTTTATATTTTATGTCATAAATATTTCGCCCCTTACGAGTGCAGGAATAATTGTTATGGAACTGAAATATTTACCGACATAAATAATATATTACGTAAACACAGATATACACGTAAACTTGTGTAGAAAAATAAATGAGAACCTAACGCGATCGTGATAAACGCGAAGTTAACGCGGTGTCGTTGGCCGCTGATAATTTATTCTGCTCACTCGATCTAATATTTATAAAAAAAAAAAAAAGAAAAAAGCGACAGGTCGGTGTCAATTGATACTATCGCGAGGTCTTTCGAAGTGAAGAGCTCAACTAAGATACATTCGAAGCTATTAATTACGGAAATGTCAAGCTCAGGAGGGTCAAGTTGTCCCGAGATAGGTCAGCCGCGAAAGATCCGCGTGAATGCCGCGCACACAGGGAGCAGTTTAATCTTTTTATCTCGAGCCGGCGGTGGCTCTCCCGCGCTATTTATAATCCATAGGTACTTCTGGGAATTGACCCGGGTACCTGTTTCGAGGTGTGACACGTCGGGTCCGAGAAAAAGGCCGCGGCGCGCACTCGCGGCTGGGGCGTTTTCATCTAACGCGACCATCTGTATTACTTGACGTCGTACTTTCTTCTCCGTGTAACGGGGACGCGATACCTCCGTACGTCCAAACGCGTACGTGACAGACGACAGATTGGCCCGGGGGTACTTACGTCGATAAGAGGACCGCGGGGTTGTGCGAGAGCGCGAAACGTACCGCGAGTACACATCACCGGGAGAGCGAGGATGAGAAAAAATTGCCCCACCTACGCGCGGACAGACGTAATATTTTCTTGTTTTCCATCATAACGTCGGCGGGCGCAATGACACCGTCATTCGCGAGCTAAATGTACCCGGGAGCGCGGAAGTTACACGAAACTCCATCCGTATAATCAACGCGCGGCGGTGCTCGCCCCCGTTCGCGTTTCCATTTTGCACGGCGGAGAGAATCTAGACACGCCGCGAGAAGTTTACTTCTCAGCCGTCTTTTCGATATACGTTCTGATATATGGTGGGTGATATCTTCTTACGTGGGCGAATTTTTATACGTACCGTCGGAGAAATGAGAGAAAATTGTCAGCCGCGCCGTGGGAAACCGACGGCATCGGGCTGGAAAATATAACGGCCCTCGCGGTACGTTAATCAATTCTGTCGTAGCGTTAATAAATCCCCCGCGCAACACGGTTGTAACAACGGGCGTTTTGCAGAAAACTGCGAGAAAATTCATTACAAAAATCTCCGTTAGCCATTCAAGACCGGCCATTAATTACAAACGTTCTATTAACACGAATTCAGCTCGGGTAGCGGCGGCGACGGCCGCAAATATTCTGCTTTTTGCCGTCGTTATTTCCGAGTTTCGCGGGAGTTGCGAAGAGACGTGGTGAGGAGAAGGAGGGACCGGGCTCGTTTTGGCTCGCGTAAACGTCCCTCGAATTTTCGCGAGGACCGTCTACAGCCGGGACTGTTCGGGGGCTGTTTGGAACGGTGCAGCTCGTTCGAGAATGAGGGGCCCCGGTATAAAAGCCTCGGTCATAATGAGTTCTTTCCGCCGCCACCGTCTCCGTGCTTTCGCCTCGCTAAAATAGAGAAAGAGAGAGAGAGAAAGAGATGCGATTTCCGCGCGCATAAGCCTCGGCATAAGCCGCGTCGACGCGGAAACATACGGTGGAGTGCCGGTGGGTAGAGAGAACAACGGGAGAAAAAGAATACTAGGGTAGGCTGAGGAAAAGGGTTGCTAGGCTCAACTTATTCGTCACTTTCGTCGGAGGGGGCAACGACCATCGCGGCACCTCCATTGTACGCCGCAATGACGACCGAGAATCGTTTGTCGTTGTCGCGACCCAATGTCGATGACGCGTCTCGCCCACCGCGTGCCGACAAGGGCGTTCGATTAAATCGTGCCGCCGCAGATCCGGGCCCCCTATTTATTTTTAATCGACGTGGGAGAACGCAACGACGCTCCCTTGTGATTAACGCGCTCTAGATTCGCCGGTCAGAGGTATCGCCGCTCGATAACTATGTGCCGATGTACGCTCGATCGAAACGAAAAGTGGAACGTATTCAACGATGTCTTTTAACACACGCAAAAAAAACGGCCACGTGCGCTTTAAACCTTGAGAATTAAACGTTAATCCTATCGGGAGGGATATAAAGAGGGCATTTATTCCATTTCTTTCTATTATCGAGGTAGAGATAAAATAATTAATGGATTAATTAATCCATTGAGATCGCATAACCGTTCATAATACACGTTTAGCCGAATAATGAAAGAAATTAATAACGAGGATTGAATTCAACTTTTTTACGATTCAATGCCAGTTTCGGGTAATAATTGAACCGAAATTTTCAATTATTAAATGTTGTATTAAGTTAA
Source organism: Cardiocondyla obscurior (assembly GCF_019399895.1). Classification (NCBI taxonomy): domain Eukaryota; kingdom Metazoa; phylum Arthropoda; class Insecta; order Hymenoptera; family Formicidae; genus Cardiocondyla; species Cardiocondyla obscurior. The sequence continues at coordinate 1,936,550 of NC_091884.1, read as the reverse complement.
GGTTATATATATTTTTTGATAAACATTACGCCATATGGAGAGCTTACAAATTTTAAAATCTGACCTGCTTTTCTTTCTCAAATACGCTGTAGCCGGAGTTTATTATTAATTAACAAGCGTATAATTGGGCATTTCCCAAAGGTTATTACATTCATTATCGGCAAATATCAGCCAACAATCAATAATGCAAACTCAACAAATAATTAAAGATTTGAAATATCAAAAATGTTAGCCTATATTCCCCACTTCATAAATCTTAAAAAATTATAATCCTTTTATCAGTTATTACAAAAAGTTTATTATTTTCAAAAATATAATTATTATTAAATCTATGATTTTAATTAACGTTTACAAGTTTACACTCGATTTTTATTACCTTTTTTTTTTTTTACCTCCGTGAAAATAAATGCTCCGGCTTTAATTATCGAAAGATAAATACGGTCTCTGGATTATTAATAAAAGTAACATTGAACTTGATATAATATCGCGCAATCATTTAATGATGTAATAAAAAAAAAAGGTCTCTTTATATCCCTCGTGCTTTCTTTTCTTTTTTCTTTTTCTCCTTCTATCCATTTGTCTAGCATTCTTGCTATCGCCCCCCCACGAGTTTTAACGACATTCGCGCGTTATTACTTTCCTCGTATGATAAATTCGAATTAGTTGTTCTCGATAAAATTGTTCGAGCGGCTTTGAAGAGTAATACGTCCCATCAACGGATCTGATCGGTTATTGAATGTTTGACTCGCACAGGACACAGACGATGATCGATAGAACATCATGTTACACGTTATTAAAATACTTTAGCAATAGCTGTACAGTGATTTATCTCAGCCATCCGCTTTTTTTTTTCGCGCGATGGGAAAGGGGGGGGAACGGGGTGGGCGGGGAGAGCGCGTGGTAAAAAATGTCTTTAGCTCTTCCTCTCGTCATTTGCGCGAAAGTCACCGGCGTTGCATGGCTCACTGGTATATAGGGCACGTGTCGATCGTTACAAAGTCCGCCTGTACTCACAGGACGTACCAATGACGAGTTAACGGGAAAGAGGATTGGACTTCCCGCAGTTCGCCGAGGTGATTCGAAGGTGAAACGAGCAGCGAAACATTTTCATTTCCCCGCAGGGTTCAGAACGACGACGCACCGGCGTCCTGAACTCCGCCACTCTCTTGTTAGCCCGGTTAAATCCGAGGTAGAGTTAATTCGGTTTGTTCCACGGTCAGGAATCTCGGAAAGCCATTGGACTTTGCTTTACGTGACTGACCGTTCTGACAGTGGCAATTTCTTGGCGGGGACACGGCACGGCGGGAAAGTCATCGCGATCACTTCAACGCGATCGGGCGCGGGGATTAATCCCGCAAAAATCGACTTGATTATTACTTCGGTAATCATTTTTTTTCGCCCCGATTTCGAGTTTAAAAGCTTCGCGAAAAGGGAAACGTTGTAGAAACAACGAAGAAATTAATTTATTCCAACATTTATTGAACGTAAAACAAATTTTTTTTTTTTTTTTTAGTAATCCGTGAAAGAACTTTTTAGGGAAAATAAACACTAGCTAATTAAAACAACGTTATAATAATTAATACATAACCGCAAAGGAATTCGTGAAATTAAGTTTCATTATCTAATAAATTTAACGATGCGGTCGAATCGTCATTAGAAGCAAAAAGGAATGCGAGTAATCGGCTATGACGTTTGAGATTGCGAACATTAAGGCGATTCCTGGACTGCCGAGAACTTAAACAGGTAGATCGTCCGTGTTGACTTTCCGCTCATTAGTAAACCGATAAGGAGATCTAAGGAGCTGCAAGACATATCGTTGAAAACACGGGGAATTGCGGTACGTACGAGAAATAGACCGGGCTATATCGCCGTGCGCGGAACGGTCGTCAACCCCAGGCTTTTCAGTAAAGGCTTTTAGAAAACGTGTACAAGACGGAGTCATCGGCTTTAAACGGCCAGTATATATATCGACACGGCAGATGCAGCCCCAGCGATATTTAAAGCGCAGTTGTTTATCGCGACGTGTAATTGTGACAGCTACTTTTTCCAACTGCCGTACGAGAACAATGTATTTTAGTACGCGAACGGCGATGCACGTGTACTTTTAGTTATAAATAAAGAATCCTTTTCCAATCGCGGGAGGAAACTTAATTGCGAACGCAAGAAAGTCCAACAGATCTTGATTAAATTTTTATAATCAATCAAAATAAAGCTATTTTCGCTTGGCCCGGATTTGAAATATTTTAATATTAAAACGTTTTTATATATTAGAATATTGCGTTATTGATTAAGATTTAATTTTAACTAAAGACGGTATCTTCTCTAATCAATTTATTTTCATTTTAGTTCAGATTTATTTATTACTTAATATAATGAATTTTATTAATAAATAAATCTGGACTAAAATAAAATATATTTAATATAATTAATTATATATATAATAATTTAAGATTTAAATAACACGAAGAAGTTAATAAATACAAGAAAAAAAGAAAAATTACAAATTACGAAAGAAAAAAGAAATTATTGTTTCAGAAAAAGACTTGCGATTTCTCTTGCGTGTAATCTTTGAAAATTTTTAAATATAAATGTCCCATTTAAATACGTAACATCGCAGTGAAATTGCGCTGTATGATGGAAACCTTGTTTTCGTTAAAGCTAGATATAAAAGTTCATCGCTGTTGCACAATTATAGTCATATCAAATATAAATGACACATTCCATTCATCATGTCGCGTTCTGTTTTAACAAATGGATATATTAGGCGGAATGGTTATTTCCCAATTCTCTCCAGATTAAAATGTGCATTCCGAAAAATGCAGCATATATTTCGCATATTGACTTCGCAAAATTGTGACACGCTAAAGCGACGCCGGCTGAAAACGATGTTGGCCCGCGTTTGAATATGAGACACGCACATCGGCGTTCGACGTATTTTCGAGAACGCTCAACATATTTATATAAAAGTCCATTAGCAGCTTTTACGTTCTTTTATCTCTTACGAGAGTCGCAATTTTCTTTAACCATTGAGAGCGACGGTGAATGGTTTCTCTTCGCGATAGGAAAGCTATTTGTTCGACGGTCAGAAAATACCAATACCTCCGACGACCCCGGCGCGTGATCTACCGCGAGAAAAAAGGACTCACGCCGAGCGGGGGGGAGGGGGGGCGGCGGGAGGGGATTTCTTTTCCGTATATACGTATATATAAAATAATTTCTATTTGCGAGCGCGGGCGGAGTCGCGGGCTCTTTCCTATACGGGTGGGACGTGGATATTATGTGACATACATCTCTTATGGAACGGCGGCGAGAGACTTCGCCGTGAAAAGTGAAGTCCCTTCGAGAATGCGCCGGGCGATATGTGGCGGTGGCCGGTCCAGTGTGGACGGATAAGACGAAAATTCGATTTCAGCCGTCGTCAGCCTGTATCACATATCGGCGGAAATGTTCGTTTTTGCTCGAAATAAATTTCACCGACGTGAAGACGAGGGGCGAACGAGGGGGGATGGAGGGGAGAATACCGCGGGTATCTCCCGGCAACACGCGACCGCAGCTCGCGAGAGTTGGGAGGTGGGGGGGTTTCCGTGCGAGGGTGCACGTGGGCACCTCCCTCTATCCCGTGTCCCCGCGGTATCGGTCGAGCTTCCCCTTTTCTTCAGCTCCTGGGAGACTTTAAAGATTTCAAGTTATAACCGCGCGGACGGTGAGAGAGAAAATCCCTATCCTGAAAATTGCGTTCCCATGACTGGAACGTCTCGCCGCTATAATGTATCACTCTCGTGCCTTTTCTTAACCGGACTTGGAAGATTCCATCTTTGCCTCTATCCGATGACCGTTCTCGCGAGGTATTCAATAGCGAAAAAGCTGAGTAGTTATCGCCGCTGACATTGTTAAATGGTTAGAAAAAAAAAAAAAAAAAAGAAAACTAAACTAAAAGAATGGAATTATCAGTAAGTAAATTATACGCGTGAATAATATATTAACGGAGTATAATTGTGTATGTTACGTGTTTATTACAATAATGTCAACGCGTTATTCGAGAAGTCGCACAACGTGCGACGTGAAATATTAATCAATGCACTTGAAGCATTAAAATCAATTAAACTGACATTAAGAAATGATATTAAGTGGTTCTGCTTCTGATAGATTCTGTTATCTACTTCATTACTTATTTGCATATGAAAATGAGGGGGGGAGGGTGGGATTAGTATTAATATTTATAACGATAAAATGGGTACTGCTTTATATAAGACCTTTAAATTATTATATCCTTTCTATTGACGTTTTCTCTTTCTTTTGAATGCATTATACATACAAATACCTTTCGAAATAATGTATGGCGTAATGTTCGTTCTAGTTTATTCATAATTACTTGAGCGTGATATTGTTCATTAAAAATTACGCAGCTCCTTGTCAAAGTTTTATACGTTTAAATGCAATAAATTAATCGTCTGAAAGATTCGCGGAGATTAATATTTCAATATATTTAAAACAAATAGATTCGTTTGCTATAATAAAATCGTTTAAATTTCTAAATTTAAAAAGTCAGAAAATCGAGTGCATTTTTTTTTCTTTCGTTCCTCCTCCCTCTTTTTTTAACTACCGAAACTCCGCGACGGCATTTTATTTCCATTAAACATGCGATTTCCAATAACAAGGTTCGTACCTTCAGAATACGGAGAGGTTTAGGTTAAAATAAAATCACATGCCTTCTCACTTTTTATGGTATCCAATATTTGATCGCGTTATATATACTCCAAAAATCTGTAGAAATATAAGGAATCGAAATAACATTCCATTCAGGTTTTCATATTGCGCGATAGAAAATGCTATAATCTTTTTATGACGCCGCCGATTCCGCTGGTGCTTTGAACGGGAAACCGCAATTTCCACTCGCGTACCCGGTATTCCCAGTCTCTCGCATCTGCGTGCGCAGGATCCGCACGCCGACCTTATTCCGTACACATGGTACGCAATATCCAATTCCAGCCTTACGCTGATCAGCCCCGCCAGGCCGTACCTTTTTTTTTTTCGCAGGGGAATCCTTACGCGTATGAAAATAAATTGATTCCCCTGTAGTTTTGATCTTATAAAATATTTTAGGACATATTTTCTTTTTTTCTTTCTTTTTTTTTTTTTTTTTCGTTCGGCGAAACTCTCGTCGGCGATGTTATCGATACCCCTCTCGGTCTCTGGATCGTGTACGTATCTCGTGGGAGTGAATAATATAGCAGTTTTCCCGCAGCACATTCAGTTGTGCACTTGTTGATCGAAAAATCTCAATTTGCATTTGCGTCCGACGGATGAAAGATACATATCCGTAGGGCTTGTTATTGGCAAACAATCCTATTAACATCTAAAATACGAAGATGTAAGGCGCCCCTTTTTTTTTTCTTTCTTTTACATTAAATTTAATCGCGTACTCGGCGCGGGTGGGTGTATCGGTGTATGAATCCATATAAATTCGCAAAAATGGTTATTGCTTTATTATCTGTTTATTTCGATGGGTTAATTTTTATTCTCACGCGTATCGCCCGTCCGTTTGTCGAAATCAGTTTATTCGCGCGGAAATTACCGCGGCTGTTTGAAAGTTCCGTGCACGAAGACACGTACATTGCGTATTCGTCGAAAATCCCCCTTCGCACACCCTCCCCCTTTCCCCCCATCTAATCCTAACAAACAAAATGCTACATTTCGAAATCCTCTTTCGTCATGCCGTAACGGCTGCAAACGCAGTAATCATTCCGCAGAGCGTGACGGATTCCAGCGGCTCTTTGAACTGGGAAACCGCAATTTCCATTCGCGCCCGTAGCTCGCAACTGCGTTGGGCACGCACTAATGCATGCACCGCGAAGCACCCGGCGTCCAAGGGAGGACAAAAGAGCGCCCGGTCGCGAGAGCTGACAGAGAAACGCGGAAAACTGATTTCCTCTTTTCCGCCGTTTGGTGCAATTGCCCTTCCGCCAGCGCGCGATGCACGAATGTCTGAAATTGCACGTTGACTTGACTATCTCGACGTAAGCTCCTGAGCGATTCTTTCCACCTTTCCGTCCAGTACCATCTGTCTCGCGTACATCCGCGCCGCTCGTATTACCTTCTCGCTCTCTCTTTCTCTCTCGCGAAATTCGGTGGACAGCTCGCCGTAAATTGGACGCCTATTATTTCACACGTTGCCCGAGTTTAGTCTCTCGGAATTTACTTTCTTTTCTTCCATTTGCCGCGCGAATCAGCCCTTCATTTCCCCCCGGTGTGTATTCGTTTCTCGCTCCCGTTCCGCCCTTTACATCGCGCACTCGTTTACACGCACTTTCCAACTTGCCGTTCCCACCCCATCCGTTTTCATTACCTTTTATCGCCGTCGGATTAGTCGTCTGTTTTAGTTAGCTTAAGTAGAATCCTTTTGGTCGCGTTCCAAACAGCAGCGACGCCGTTTAATTTCCTTATAGACGTCGCCTCTTTCTTTTTCTCTCCTACCGGGGTGCCTTTACGTTTAACCGTTTACACGTCGCTCTCTTCCCCGTTGTTATTTTACTCCGCTATTATCACCAAGTTGTTGTTTACCGCCGTTTCAGCTATCCATTAGTTTATTTCTCGGTGACGAAGGATTGGCGACTTCTTAACAAAAGCGCCCGGGCGCTTACACCCCGTCGAAGGGGGAGGGGGGGGGGAAGGAGTTTCAGTACAAATGCCATTAATAAACCCACGCCATTAATGTACGTTTTCTAATTCCACCTTTTACTTGTTTGAATAAATCTCGGACGCGCGTGACTTAAAAATATACAATGCACTTTTCCTGAACTCCAAGTTTCCCCAGGATTTCTCGGAGCGTCATCAAAGGGGTTTTCTCCTTTGCTCGTTCTGTCTGTCTTTTCGCTCCGTTTCCGTCTGTCTATTTTTCTTTCGAGTTCCGCGCTTGCTTTTCTTCACTTCTCGTCGTTCCGCTCTTCCCTTTCCCTCCTGTCCGCCCAACCAACCCCTCCCCTCCCCATCTCTCCCCCCCCCGTGCCATCTTTCTTTGTATGTCGTCGAACTTTCTTCTTCGTTACGTCTCTATGTCGCGACTTCTTTCGACTTACTTTCCCGTTTTCTTTGTTTAGTTTCGCGCACATATATATTCGCACTCAAAGAGAACGTTATCTGTAAAATAGTCATTTTATACTTGGTTACTTGTTCGAATAGAGTTAGTCATTCCATTTCCAATAGTAGCTAACGTAAATGATAGAATATCCCAGGTACTCGGACTTCGCTATTTTCTGCAAACGATTCGGATTCCTTTTTCCTCGGTGTATCCTTTTCGCTTAGTTTCTTTTTGCAAGAACTATTTTTCGTTATTTCTTTCTTTTATACTGTTTTATATTTGTCTTTCAATAAAAAAAAAAAAATAAAAAGTAATAATAATAATAATAAAATAGTTAAAAAAAAAAAAGAAAAAGAAAGGAAGAAATATCCGTCCCCTCATCTCTTTGATCTCTTTTCTTCCCAAAGGTATAAAAATATATTTTTCGCATATCTCGATAACAACTACGGGATTGATTGTCGTAGAAAAAAAAAAAAAAAAGGTACAGCGTCGTTGACAGATTTATCGCGATAAATAAAATAAAATTTTCTACAGCTGTTTATTACGGCCGATCTCTCATGTTTAGTTAATGAAATACAGCTCTCACTTATTCCGCGAACATGTCCCCGGTCGGAAAATAAGGTACCGTTGCGTATACGTGTATTGAGGTAATATCCTTTCTACAATCCTCTTTGCCTCCGCGAAGTACACACGTTGCGCTACGACGGATTTTTCCGTTCGTAGTTATCGTTTAATACGACTACTTTACCCGATCTGTACGGGCTCGTATATGCTTTTCTACATTTATTCTGTGTCGAGCGTTTAAGGGGATACAGTCCCGGTGCGCCTAATATAAACGTGCGCCTCCTCTTTCCACTCTCCGTTCACTTCTCTCGTGTAAGAGGAAAAGGAGGTTGGCCGGGGGGTCTCGTTTTCCCTTTTTCAATTTCAACTTCGTCCACAAGCTTTGTCTACTCTCTCGCGTACACGCGCGTATTGCGTTTTTCCGCCGTCTCGCCTCTCGCGGGGACTTTTCTCTCTGTCTACGGCGGACGTGTCCGCGTATATAGCCGAGCGGAGACGCATTAACTCGCAAGTACTCTCGGATACTGTTCGAGGATAACGGCCCCCTGTGTTTCTTTCCTATGCGGCGACGACGGGCGCCCGGGCACCGAAGCGGGATAGCGCGCGCGTTTCGAGGAGACTCGAGAACTGAAAAAGAACGGGGCGGGCAGAGCCAAGGGCTGTTTTGCGTCCCCGAGTCTCGCAGTTTAACGACCGTTCGCTCGAACCGAGCCTGTAATATTCGCGGACGCCTGCGCGACGTACTATTCCCGCCAACGGAATAAGGAAGCGTATCCGTCGAGGAACTTATGCAACATTCAAGCGCTTCTTTTAGCTTTTTTTGGAAAAAGAGAGACGCACTTCTGTTTATTCGCCGTCGCGTGTTGGCGCGTCCGATGCCGTTGTATACGTAATGCCCGTAGAAATCTTTTTTCTAGAAAAGGATACTTTAACCTCGTATTTTTAATCGTTACTTGTTAATAATAATTGATGCATTACACGACTGAAAGATATTGAAAAAGATTAAATTTCGAAATAGTTGTAATATATATTTTTTTTCTTTATTTTTTACGCGGCATTAAATTTTGGAAAATAATTCTAAACCTTTGCAATTTCAATTTCAACGATATATTATTGTATATTATATTACGTATTTGGATTGAGCCATTAATAGAGACAGTCTTCAATTAAATTGTTTTGACGTTAATTTGATTCGGTCATGCACGTCATCTGGATTTCAATTAGAAATAATATCTTCCAAGCGTGCTGCAATTGCGGCCGGCAACAATCACATTGATTTGCAACGGCTGTAATGGCGCTAATGCATCGGTTGTCATCGTGGACAAAGACACACGGGCGACGTGCCGGGAACGGCAAAGGACGTCGCGTGATGGTATCGTTTCGAGAACCTTCCACGGGAGGGCTGGTGGTTCTGCTCATCAAAGGGTATCTATATTAATGAGATAGCGTGCAGCGCCAGACTGCCGCGCCGACCGTCCTTATTACGCGCGAGTGGATGATTTTCGGCGCGCCATGCGGGAGTGGTTGACAAGATGCACTACACGAGTATATTATCAAAATTCATGAAGTCTTTTACGAGCGCCGGCTAGACGACGACTACGGTTCAACGGCGAGTTTAATCCGCACGTTACTTTTATCATTTTAGCAATACTTCCGCTACACAAATCACCGTAATTTTTAAAACATCCTCGACGATCCGGCAGTGATGGTCCGAACTACGTTTCGCAGTAACTAATATTCAAGTAATTGCTATTATTGCACAGATAATTTAAAGGCAAAATTTATTAATAAAATTTACAAAGAATTAATAGAAAATTAAAAAAAAAAAGAACAAAAAAAACCTTAACGCGCGTTTGCGAGTTTTGTTCAGGCGAGCGTTTACGGGATAATTTTCGATGCATACGGAACAAGGCGTAAGATATTATCGGCGTTGCTATAACTAGATGCGAAGGGGTACGTTTAACAGATTAATCGCGCGATACAATTGCAAGCCAAGTCGCGCCAGATGCACCTCGTTCGGCACTCGCGCCACGTAGCGCTCAGTAAGCATGCTCCGATGGTCGGGTCGGCTGTCTATAAAACGTGTCCTCACCTCCGACAGTTTTGAACATAATCTGCAGTACTGCCGGCGACCCATTCTCGCAAAAACAAAGCTGTCTCCACCGGTGTCCACGGGCATTCGCGCACGGTACGTCCTGCGAGACTCCACGCTGCTCATTTTATTTGGAATCCGCCTGATAGCTCCGATTGCTCCCTCAAGGCTGCGTCGATTTTCGAAGCTCGTTGGCGCATTGCACGGGGGCGTTGGGTCGCACGGCGAACGAAAGAGGGAACAAGGGAAGGGAACGAGGGAAAATCGTGTGCGGGAAAGGGTCTGCGCGCAATCGATGCACGGGCGCGAGAGAAAGAGCCGGGCGAGAGCTCATCTGTGTAGAAATTCTCAGTTTGAATCACGAGTTAAACTCCGCTCTTAATTCCGCCGAAATCTCTTGCCATTTTGACATCGACGCGGGCGGGTAACGGGGAGGGGGAGTAATGCGCAATTTTCACGGGCCGTTCCCCGAGTTTCTTCCCGCGCCCATCTTTCTATACGAACGATATACTTGAAGTGCAAATGGTATCATTGTAGTTCTCCAACATGCGTGGTTATTGTCACATTAAATCGGATGCATTGCGCCCTGAGCTCGTACAATGCGCGCTTAATAACTCGAATTGTAATGCTCGCACGAAGAAAAGCAGGGCAAAGTGATTTCCAAGATAATGCGAGTTAAATATTCTCGAGATAATTACGTTGGTAAGAGAGCCCGAAGTTCTCGAAACGGGGTTTTAGAACTGCGCTTAGTTTATTGCAAATTAATAATAATAAATTTCGCCGAGCGTGATATATATTTTCGTTTAATTTCGCGCCGATTGTTAACATTCCAAAAAAAAGAAAAAAAAATAGAAGAAAGAAAAAAGAGAGCTCTCTTTAAAATATCGAAGGCACAGGGTACGGTTTAAAAATCGATTTTTCGAAATTAGGAACTTTCTCTCTCGTGGATCTCAAAGATACTCCCCCCAAAAAAAAAAAAAAAAAAAACGTGTAACAAGCTGCCAGGCCTCGTGATTTTGTTAAGTAACTATTCGGCAGCGCATAAGTAACCGAGTTACTTTCGCATCTCAATCTCGCGCGCGCTTGTACAAAGGCGCTCTCGGCAGGAGGAGCTCAAGTGAAGAAGGAGCTGGCGGAGCTATATCCGAGTAACGTCTCCATTTTCTCGCGGCTGAAAATATCCGCGCGAGGCGCGCAAAGTGTCGGACCGCGGTTTTAAGGCAAGCCGTCGCCTATTTCTCGGCGGAAAAAAAAAAAAAAAAAAAAAAAAAGAGAGAAATGGGAGAGGCGGCAAAAAGGTTTAGGGAAAGGCGCGCGGAAGCGTCGAGGCGGAGTTCCGTACTTTACCCTATCGTCTTCTTCGTCGACGTCGCTGTCGCCGCCACCGCCGTCGTCGTCTCGGTCGTTGTCGATGTCGTCGTAGGCGACGTCAACGTCGTACCGTGCGAGAGAGAGAGAGAAATCGATTTTATCAGTGCCCCGGAGAGACGTCGGCGACGTCGCGCGCAGAAAAACAGAAACAACTGTTGAAGTCGTTCCTCGTAGCCGAGAAAACGGCGGAAGAAGCGGCGCGTCGGGACGAGGGATAAAGAATCGACGCGGGATAAAACCCAGATTGCACGCGATTGTACGAATCGCTCCGTGTCGGGAGTGATTCTTATAAGGCGAGAAGACTGATGCGATTTTCCGTGGGATCGCGTTGCGGAATGCCGCGTCGCGAACAACGGGCTCTGCGGCGAAATAATATTACTCGCGTAACAGCGGCGCGATCGGCGATTCTTTCCGAATGAATCGCTGGGCCCCTGGCAGCTCTTCTCTTCTCCGCGATAGAAGTGAGTTTTACTCGCGGCAGCTTTAGAATCGTGATTATCGGAGAACGCAGACACGGCAGTCGGGCGAGCTTTCGCAATTTACGCGAACGGGTATTGATAAATATTTTTTTTTTTTCGGAGGGGTTCTTATCGCTACTAGTTTTTGTCTCTCTTAGTTGTTTTTTAAGCGCGCGGAATCGCTCGACGCAATGAAACATAATGCTTCTGTTCCGCAATCGAAAATCAAAACAAATTCCGTTCCTGCGAGAGAAAAACACGAGGATAACTTTTTCATAAAAGTATAGTTTCGATTTTTTTTTATAGAAAACGTTCTTTTTCGAAAGGATCTTTCTCCCCCTCTCTTTCTCTCTCGAATGTAAAATATTTATCCCTGCTTATTCCGACTAGCTAAACTAATCTCGCGTGTGTATTCCCGGCGCACGCTGCGAGATTATCGGCGAGAACATATCGCTCCTCATAGCGTTTCGAAGGCGACCGGGCGCGCGGTGATTTACGATAAAGAATATGTCGCGCCTGGCGTAACATGAAATATCGTTCCACGTGGCGCAATAAGATCGCTGTAACGAGTACCTCCTTTTCCGATGTTACTACCGAGATCAAGAATCCGACCGTTTGAAAAGTTTCCGTTCGCTTAAAACCTCGGCGGGAGGTATATAAAATTGACCTCGTGACAAGGGGGGAGGAGGAGAAGCTCCCGGGACGGATAAAAGAAAGATCTGTGAGAACTTGTCGATACTAAAGCACGGCGAAGCTCGAGAAGCTCGGAGCGAGCGAGCTCTCCCCCTCCCGCGTTGTCCCGGGATAAAATCCCCGATTGCACGCAACTGTGTGCCGAGATGTATCGCGCCCCCGTCGAGCGTACACGGATATATGGAACGAATGTAGTCTGAAGGTAACCCTTAAGACACGTATCATGGCTGTTGAATCGTGCCAGGAAATAAAGTGTCTTTCAAGTGGCATCCACTTTGACATTCTCGGCTAACGTAACGTTTGCTCTGCCTTTTTCCTCGCATACGTGCAATACGCGGCAGGTCACTTCCCTCTAATATGCAACGATGAAATATGAATCGTATATAAATTATGTACGTTAGCAGTCGCCGAGCTGCGCTCCGCTTTTAACGTTATTTTTCCCCTCCTCCGCCCCTCGACTCGCCTTTTTCTCCCCCTCTCATCGAGAGCTATGTCATCTTCAACGTTTAATCCGATTCAGCACTTTGATAGAAGCGAGACATTTCAAATTATTTCGCGACTGCAATATCGCAGCAAGGCTGCAGGCTACGCCCGACTAAGATGAGAGAGTCGCGTTCAGGAATTCGCTGGTAGAAGCAAAAGAAGCGCGTCGGGAAACGTTACAAAAGGGAGAAGCGTTGGCCCGGGATATAACGTGGATTGTAAAGGATGCGTAGTCCGTACTTGAAAGTGTATTATATGTAGATTGTTACATAGGGTTGATGAGTGTACGCGAGAGAAACGGTAAACGTAAAAGAAAAAAAAAAAAGGGCACATGTTGCTGAATTGTACCTATTGTAGAAGGAATTGTCTTTCGTTTTTAAGTCTTAGCAGAAACTCTTTTGTGCCACACTTTGTATATGGATGTGTTACTCCAAGTTATTTCCCCTCTGACAAACAAACTCGTAGATATTTTGCGCCTCACTCGCCGTGGAAAAATAGCGCACGTTGATACGGCGTACGTAAATTTATTTTTTGAAAATTATAAGCTTATTGGCAAAATTAAAAAAAAAAAAAGTATGATTAATCACAATTAATAATATTATTATAATAAAATTAGTCGTTTAATTGAGAAATTACTTATCGTATGAGATTAAGACAAGCCTCGAGTTAATTTTTTTTTTTTTTTACGATGCTCGAGTTTCGTTAAATTTGGCTTATTAAATAAATGCGCCTTGTAAACAGCGTTACGCCACAAGACATTGTCGCATAACGTGTAATCAACGTGCGCAGATTGTGCCATACACCATTCCACGTGCATCCAAACTCTGAGGAAGTTCCTTCAAAGATTGCTGATGGCAAGTCCGCGGTTGCACCCGGATTTACGGTCGACTAACTTGCTCTGCAGCTTGTGGATCTCACACTGTCTGAATTTCCCGGCGTAGTTCCGTCTTAACTCAGCCATATTACATTCAAATGGCCGGATTGCTACGTTTAATGACGAGACATTATCATTCCGAATGTCTCCGCGAAGAAATTTAACGGGACGAGATTGGCCGCGTTTATCAAGTGTTAGCGCGATTTTGGGTATCATAGTAAACGCACGGCGCGACGGATGTGTGCGAGACACAAGCCTGGGCTCGCGAATTAGGTACGTTTTACCGGAAACAGGTAGCGAATGAGGTAAAATTTTGTTATTGACGAACCAAGAAACTTTGCCAATTAGTATTGCACGGTGAAATTTTTCAAACATTCATTTTTTTGCGCCCGTTGAACAATGTGCACCTATTATTTATCGATCCGCATTAATCAATGCTAAATTCGACAACGTGATGTATAAATATATATATATATTTTTTTTTTTAATCGTTAACGAGCGAGTTTACGTAAAAAAATTAATAAATAAATATATATGTATATATAAAATTAATTTTTTTTTATGAGAAAATTTTTAGTTTTACGTGTTACATATTTCTATAATATTTTTTGGAGGTTTGATAACCTTATCTTGCAATCTAACATTTCTAAATAATAACATTTCTTTACGCCCGTGTGCTTCTCATAAACCATACGTCGTCAAGTATTTCGTTTGACAGTCGTCGCAATCTCTGCCGTGCCTTTATTTCCCATTGTCAGGTGCGCCGAGAGTTTTACGATACGATAAAAGACTAAAATGATTCCCCCCAAAGATCTTTCACTTCGAGGAAAGCGGCTCGCTCGACAAACAGCCAGTTCGTCGACTTCATTAGCTAACAATGGTTTCTTCCTTTGTCGACGGGGGTGTATTATTCTCCTGGGGTGCTGTACCGTGTTATACAATCTATGCAATTTAAGTCGCGGAATAATGTAACGGGGACTCTCGTGTATACTTCACGCGCCCGCTCCGTAACGAGGTGTAAAGGCCGCGCCAGCGGACGAAACTTCCATCATCAGGGTGGCATGGCGAGGTTACACGCTCGCTGCCAACAAAACGAAGACGGAAGCTGCGGGCAGGCGGAAAGACGGAATGGGGTGGAGAGAAGTCGGTCGGGGGGGGGAAGAGGAGAGAGAGAAAGAGAGATAGAGAGAGAGAGGAAACTTGCGTTTGAGCGTCAGATACAGAAGCGCTTCGACCCTTTGAAGTCCCGGAAGTTTCCCCGGAGGCGTCGTGAAATACATACGTATGCATGCACACGTATCCATTCGCTATACGTATTATCATCGACGTCGCGCTGCAGATAGGTCAGAAGAAGCGACGAAGGAAGGACGCAACTTTGTGTCCTGGTAATCAAAGAAATTTTGCCTCGAGCGGGCTTTCCCCGGTTTCCAAGCGACGCCGAAAGTGCCCTCGTAACGGTCGATTTATTGAAAAGCTTGACGTCGACCCCGTTTCATTCCGAGGATCGATATTATCAATTTTGCGCGGCAGAGGTGAACGACGACCAATGGCGTAGATATCCAACCGTGATTTCCACCGATTCAAAATCAGACATTTATTCCCGTATCACCGTAATACGAGTAACAGGGAGGTTTTAATAATTACCGGGCTGTCAACGATACGAATCTTCAACGAAGATTGCGAGATCGTTTCCCACAGGCGAACGAAGCTATAAATTTAATTGATAACGTAATTGAATTGCGATTTTTTTTTATTTTTCAATTGTTGCGTGCAGACCGAGTGAGCACGAGTCTTACGTTAATTGCATTTTCCTACTTAAAAATAATAAAAAATAAAAAAAAAGAGAGAGAATAACAATATTCGTTATGTCAGACGCATAATCAGGTTTTATCAGTTAGACTTTATGAATCGTTGAGTTATTATTAAAAAAAAAAAAAATTGACCCGGGTCAGAACGCAGCGATGTCGCGGGATATTGCATCGCCACTGGTTCAGGCCCTTCACGACGGTCCCAGGCGAGCGTAGAACAGAACATGAAACGATTAAGGACATTTCGCTAGCTCGGAAGATCCTCTCCCGAGACGTAGCAAAATCTCTCGTCGGAGACTTGTTAAGGTTAATTTCGCCGTGCAATTCGTGATGGCGTGCTTTTGCAAAATTGGATCATTCAATATCTTTTAATATCTCAAGTTTTCTCCTCGCGCTTTATTAAATATCTTTTAATGTGCCACCTTACGTTTCTTTTTATGCCTGATAATTAAAGCGCGGCGTAAGCGGGGCGTAAAGCGGGCGTAAACTCGCGATAAAAAAAAAAAAAAAAAAAAAAAAAAGAAAAAAACGGGAGGAAAGCTACTAAGAACGACAATGAATTCATTTTGTCAACGGGTTTAAATGTTAAACGAGTCCCCGCCTTCTGTTTCCCGCGGATGAGATATACCCTGTCGACTCATTACTCTTTCATCGCGGCGTCGCTTCCGACACGCCAGCGTGTACTCACGGAAATTAAAGAAATCTTCCTGGGATCACATACATGCTATTACTAGCGCCAAACTAATCCTATTATTATAATAGGATTTATGAAGCGTAAGTTCCATGATAAAATTTCGTTGTCAGTTGATGTTATTGGATTAAGCCGGAAAACGTTCGTTCCAACGAAATGAAATTACTCGGTGTCTTACGTCGTGTATTTTAATTGCCGCGCGTCGATCGCTATTAATCTAACGGGGTTCTTTCTCTTTTTTTTTTTCCCCCAAAACCGAAGGATTATTTTGCTCTTTTCGAAGACGCTGCATGGGGTTTACCGGGCGAGTGTTTTTGAGAGATAATAACAGTTTACCCGAATTCTCCAAAATGAGTATTACCGTGGAAATTATAATGATTCCGGAGAATAAAAATGCGTCTGCTATTTCCGACGAGAGTTCCTCGTTGAAATTAAAAATAAACTTTCACAAAGTAACGGAACGAAATTACATGGATACCTCAGCGGATTTCTTATGCCGCTCCGATAAAAGCGAACGAACAGTTTTTCCAACAAGTTTACTCCGAACGATCAAATCTACGGAAATAAAACGGTTAATACCAACAATTAGCTAATTGAAATCGCAGGCTGCTGATCCAAATAAATGACAGGCGAAAGTTTTATAGGAAATTAAACCAATCGACGCATGTGATTGACGTGGCTTGGGCAACGGGGTCTTTCATTACCGTCCGGCGTTTCGAAAACTCGAATAATGCACGCGCGCTATTATTAGTCAATCCCTGCTCCAATCATTCGTATCTACTCTCTTTTCTCTCTCTTTTTCTTTCCCTCTCTGTCTCTTTTTTTTTTCTCTCTCTCTTTACGCGCTGTTGAGCAATCGTGCGCCGTGTATTTTTCCGGTAGCCTAAAGCGCGACTCAATTTGCCCAGGAACTACGAAACACAAGATCAAAACCGATAGCGTTAATTAATTTCGGAAAATCGTAATTTCTCATCTGCCATGCATCAACGACTTTAGTGCCTGGCTGTTACCGGTTCCGCAGTACCACAATGGTATTACGCGCAGGCTCGAGTGCGCGTAATTGTTAATACCGTAACGAGGCAGAGAAATGTCTGGGACTGCTTACAGCCCGAACGAGAGAGATTGCTCGTACTTCCCCCGTAGTCTGACGAGGGAGGGATGTTATAAAATTCAAATGATGTAATAACTACCGTAACTCAACCTCAATATCGCGGACCTTTAATGCGGCGGTAATATCGCATTAAACAACCGAAGAAGATCAGGCCATTACCGTCAAAGAGCTCGAAATAAGTAGAAATTAATTATTCATTATTCGTTACAATGTTGAAACTCGGTGTGCACCGTAGCATCCTCGCGATGATAAGCTGCGTCGGAAAATAGATCGTTCGTTTCGAGCCCGAGCGCGGCGTAAGCCGGCGCGGCGACGCGCCCGCGAGTTTTCATTTTGTGGTACCTATGAGTTTTCATTATTTTGCGTTATTTGTTGAAGCAATAAACGTGCCTGCGATAAACGTTTGCTCTATAAATTATCACGTGGCACTTGATGAGTAAAAATTTACAGAAATAATAACTGTCAGCCGCAAAGCGACGGGCAGTTAGTTATCATTACGAATAATATCCATATATAATCGTAGAAGATAAAAACTTCGCATTTGCGTAATAAGTTATAGTATAATACAATTAATACGAGCAATTTTCCGTACGTGCCAGCGGATTCGTTAGCTCCCCGTATGAATTCGGAATTACGTCGTTGATCTCGTGGGCTGACTCTGCACGTGACAACTCGTAGCGTAAAATAATTTTGCGATTAGGAATTGATAATTAATCCAAATAATTTAGATATTAAAATATCGAAATTTAAGACAACTAAAAACTCGCAATAAAACAAAAAAAAAAAAAAAAAAAAAAAAAGAGGAAATGTTAATACATTTGTTAGTATGATAAGTATTCTGTCAAGTTATCTGTACATATGTGCTTATGTTAATAGTCATCGAGATAAATATTAATTCCTTGACAAATCGTCCTTGTTAAAGATGTCGAAATTGTCGTAGTGCATAACAGAGCGATCCAATTGAAAAGTTTAAATTAGCGGTGAGCATGAAAGATTGACGTGCAACCACCCTGTAATTTCAAATTCGTTCACCCTCTCTCGTTCGTGTTCCCTTTATCACTTTTATCGCACGCGTCTCGCAATTGAATCAAAGGCGGATTTAATCAGTAACCTTCCACGCTTTCGCTTTCCGTCATTAAAGTACAATGAATTTGTGAGCGGTCCTCTAATTTTGTTAATTTTCGTTAAATTAGTACGACGGAGCGATATAAATGTAATCGTGTTGTTTTTAATTCCATTATCAGTCAAACGAGAAAACTAATCAGCATCGCGGGGGGAAAAAAAGATGGCAACAATTAAATCTCTACATAGAGTTCGTCTCTTTTTTTTTTTATTATTTTTTTTGAGAGAGGAATCTCTCAATTTTCAATATGATAGTTATTAGTAATTAAATTTTAAATTTGGATGCAATTACATTTTCCATTTTAATAGAACGCGAGCGTTCCACGCTTTGTTAACGAGATAAAAATTTTATGTCATTTATCGACTTTGAAACGTTACATGACATTTTAAACTGCACCATTCTCGATCATATATCCTTCTTTAAACAGACAGTGACAACGGTATCATTATCGATATCGATAACGTTCGCGTGTTGGAAATTTTTCTTCCTTTTTTTTTCCCCCCTTTTTTATATCAAAATTATTAAGCTCGCCCCAATAATACGAAGACCAGAAACGCATCGACGAGAGGGTGTCGAAGTACGAAACCAATGGTGCGTCGACGCCCGAGGGTGTCTGGTTTTCACAAAAGGTCCGCAAACTCGAAGGAAATTGCTTTCTCTCCTCGCTTAACTCAATTATTCGTTACTTTCGCCCCGTTAAAGCGCGTATCGCGAAAGTTACCCTTTCGTCTCGCCCGAAATTGGCGCGCGCAACTGGAAATGCGTTATCGCAAAGCTCAATCTTTAATTCCAATCGAGAAAACTCAACCCTCCCCCTCTCGCCACCCCCCCGATCCGTAGACCCTCTTACCGGCTGAGCTTTCGAGGAAAGCCGAGAAAGCCACCCCCTCATAAACTCTCGTTCCCTTGTCACATTTCGTGGCGTGTTTGCGTAACTTAACTTAGTTGTTCTAGCGGTTGCTTGCGCGGATTAATGCGACAAACAATAAGCGAGTCACGCTGAAAGAACTTCTTGTTCTTTATGCTAATTCGTTACAATTACGCTGGCGTATAAATGGCAGCGCGATGAATAAATAACATTTTACAAAGCGCAATGCAATTACAAAAGTTTTAATAACGATATGCAGTATTTACGCCGCTGTCAGGAGACTTTAATGTGAAATATTGCGCCCGCCCCCGTCAATGTTGTATTTCATCAATTAGCGGAATAATTGTAATGCCCGGGCCTACGTTTTTATTTCGCCGCAGATTAAAATTTCATCACGGATATTACGCGCTCGCGCGTAGCAAATATGAGCCGCAGGCAATTTCTCATTTTAATTCCGATCCGCGAAAGGGACGTAACGTTGAATTTGCTAAATTGATATCGATGCGCGATTATCCGTTCGGCATCTACGTTTGTCTTCGACTCGAATGCTACGTTAATGTAGCGCGTCGTATTGCTTACGCATTACAAACCATTACCGTCTTATTTTCGAAGAGCTGCCTTCGCAGCGGCGCGAGCTTATCCGTTTTCGTATTACCGTATTATTTAGGTTACTCGCTCGCTAAGTTGTTTACTGGCAGATGTAATGAAGATTGAAGCTAAGACGAGGAAAGTTAGATGTTCATTCGTTATTTACGTTAATTCGTTTAGTCTCTGTATTATCCTTGTTTTGCCGTTCTTCCGACACAATTTTTGACCCGCTCCGCTGAAATGTTTTTCGCACGATTTGGTCTCAGTTTCTTTAATCCCAAGAAAAGTAAAAGTTATTTTATCTTATTCTTTTTAAAATTATTTCAGAGGGGCAATTGTTTGTTGATCGTTTCACATTTTACGAACGTTATTTGAGGATATACATCGAACAGCGATGTTCGCGGA
This sequence comes from Cardiocondyla obscurior, assembly GCF_019399895.1. NCBI lineage: Eukaryota > Metazoa > Arthropoda > Insecta > Hymenoptera > Formicidae > Cardiocondyla > Cardiocondyla obscurior. The sequence continues at coordinate 1,916,343 of NC_091884.1, read as the reverse complement.
TTCTTTCACGGCATTTTGATATCAATTCGGGACTTAATCTTCGCGTCGACGTATGTAACGAATGAACAAATTATGTTCGCGAGCAGATTATATCCCATCCGTTAATTTATTTCCGACGGCACGATATTTCCTCGGCTGAACTTCCCCCGTCGTGCGCGAATTTTCGAGACGGCCGTTCCGATTCCGGTCGGGAATCGCGACCCGCGTAACATACTGCACGTAGTTATGTTATTTGTGCTGCAGCTGGCACGTAAGAGGTGCACGACAATTCTCCATCTCGGCGAACTGTAAAAATTGGCGTCTCGCGCTTTCACGTTAATCTCGAAAACCCTCTCGGGATCGGGTGCGCGATCGAGTTCGAGTTTCCTTCTTTTTGTCTCTCGAACGGCGACACGGTCCATCGGTCGTTACACGCCATACGGAGAGATATAGATTTATTTCGCCCGTCGCCGTGTTACACACCTCGAATGCCGATGAAATCTACAAAACTCGAACGCTCTGGTTTTACAACCTGGCCGCGGGTTAGTATCGCTTCGTCGTAAATAAGTAAAGCCGGCTGTGGAAATGGTATTCGCGTTTGATAAAACGTGGTACGGAACGCGAAGGAAATTTCAGCGGAAGAAGTCATTGTTTAAAGAGAATTTAATTTCTCCTTATATAGATTGTATCTCTAATCGATACGATGTTCGTTTCAATAAACATATGTAGGTATGTTAATTAATGCTCGAGACAAGTGTACTCCGCGCGATATAAATTCTCGCGAAAGATAAATTTCACGTGAGCTATTATTAGGTTCACCTATTATTAAAAGCGCCTGAATGCTCAAGTGGCCAAGAAAAATGTATATCCCGCGAGCGAGAGATAAAGAATTGTTGTATTTGTTTATCGCGCGTTAACAAGCCAGAAAATAAATGACGTATCGATATGTTACGCATAAATAAACAAATTGGGATTTTCGCAACTAATGATTTATTCATAAAAATGAGTTATGTAACTCGATAAATTGTTTTACAGGTCAGAACCCGACAATGCTTTTTTGTCTATAAATTGTAAAATCGGGCAAACCATTTCTCTTGAAAAAAAAAAAAAAAAAAAAAATCGATAGAGGGAGGAAAAAAAGAGAGAGAAAGAGGGAATGTTCAATTTTTAAATTTTTTTACCATCACTATGCTTTTTTTATCTATCCATTGAAACGCATGCATTTCGATTATTCTTTTGCAATATTCGCATACGAACGGAATTTATAAGCGTGCTCGGTTTGATTGCATACTTCTATTGACACAGAGATCAGTATTCAAATCCTGTTAAATTTCGCTAACAACTGAGAAGGTTGTGTTTTTAATGTGCTTAATTCTATTTGGATCTTTCGTAACATTTTGAAATATTTATTTTCGTTTTTATAGATTTTTCGACTCTCGACTTAATATCCTTAAAAATTAATTTAATCAAAATTGAACAAAGAATATTATGTAATTTATATGACCATTAAACATATTACAAACCGCGCTCGTTATTCGCTCCTGCTTTTTCCACGCTTCAAAAAAAACTGTTAACATTTAATCATTTTCAATAATTAACTACGGATGTACGTACTATACATTTTACGTGACATTTCAAATACTATTCGTGTCTTTAAATATAATTTATACGTACATTCGAACAGTGAAATATATTAATTTTCTTACCCTGATTACGTAAAGTACAAGAGACAGATTTAATATACAAATACCGCGACGTATCTATCAGTGATAGATTCCTAACATATTAAAACTCTAACGTAGAATATAATATTCCATTGTAGCGTGTTAAAATCCGTCGCGGCCTTAGCTGAGGGCAATAGCGCTCGGTACGTACCCCCCTACCCTCGCGCTCGGTACGCATCCCCACCCTCGCGCCCACAGTCGGAAGTCGACCGCGTGGCGATAAGCATTGCGTAGATAACGGAGCTGCGTACTTGCCTAAAAGTGATCGTACGCACAAACGTAAGTCGTCGGGACTTTCGCTGTAGGGTAACCGCGTTCGGTTTACGGTGTATAGAAGACAGGCGATGAGGAGATTTTCGCGAGGGAGGGAGGGAGTGGCGTACGTGACTAGAGCACGCGGTGTTCACGTGAACGGGTAGGCGCACGATGGCTGGATACGCAGCAACGCCGTGTTGTACGACCTACGTCAATCTCGCGACCTAGAACAATCTTTGCGGCATATGTGACTTCCTCGCGAGGCGATAATGTGCGTAGCGGACGGGCGACAAAAGGTGAACGGCGTAGGCGCACGTGCTTAGCGCACGCGGTGTTCACGTGAACACGTGGGGCGCGATGGCTTGCTCCGCAGTTAGCGCCGTGTACGGTCTACGTTATTAGTTATTAATCTTCCGAACTAGAACAATCTTTCCGGCATACGTAACTTCCTCGCGCGGCGATATTGTGCGTAGCAGACGTGACTAGGTGCGCGTGCACCAAAAATAATTCTAGCCGTACTTTTACTCATGTAAGAATTTTTATTCCGTTTATTTTATCTATACATTTTTATTGTACATTGATATTTAATTTTTTATTAACGAAGCAAAACTCTTTCTGTTTCAGATTGTAAGATGCAGAGAACTGAAATGTGCCGTTGCCGCCGATAATTATTAAATGAACTGTGGACCGATTCGTCGGCTTTTTTTCCGGGAGTGACGTAAATTGTTTCGGGCGATCTTAATTTAAAATCCGCGTTTTTCGCGAGTGGTGTGTGTGGAAGGAGAATCCAACCCGATGTCTGAGAGGAGGAGGAGGCCTCGGATAGGCATCCTGCATCAGCGGAGCAACCCCGGGGTAAGAATCAATTTTTATTTAAATATAAATTTCTCGTTATTTTTTTAAGACTGCCTTGTCGTTTCGATAGCAATTAAAAACGCGTTAAATATTTTTTTTTTTTTTAATATGAGGACATTATTGCAAGCATCTCTACAATTAAATTTTATTCTTGTCTGTTACAGAATCATCGTAGCTGAATAATAACTCCGCTGCTGCGCATCGACCGGTGAGTCCAAAATTATTTTTATATTTAAACATTTCGGGAGGGAAAATCACATGGAATGTGAAGAAATTTCAACAAAAAAATTCGCGTAAGTCCGGGAAACTTCGAATAATCGATAGGTTTCTATGTTTCTTTTTTCGTTGTAGGAAAATCACAGAGAAAAATTCTCTAAACTCGCGTTCTCAATTTTTGAAATATAATTAAAAAATAATTATTGGTAACTAAGAAAACGTTCAATCATTATTTCACGAACAAATTAAATTATTAAAATTAAGTAGAAAATAACACTTCTTATTTTTGCGAAATATCGGTCACCCTTTTTTTTTTTCGTTCAACTCTTTTTGAATACGTAGAGCTTCTTTATGTTCCGCGGCGCTCCTACTTTATTAGCCAAATTATTATGCGTGCACTCGCTCGCTTGAACACGAGAGAGCCCCTGCAGCTATACTCTTCGTATTGTAAATTTCTACCACGTAGCGGTTCGCACACGTGCCCACACGTGTGTTGTCCGTATTCGCCGAAAGTTCCGGCTGCGAAAATATGCAACAGTGGTTCGAGCTCAATTAAACTCGGCACGTTAGTCGAAGCGTTAATTTACGTTTAACGCAAGAAGCACTCGTATCACGGGCTAGATTCACCCTCGTCGAACCAGAGGCGAAACTAGTAGATTAGTTCTTACAGATATAACCATAGAAGATCAGATATACAAGTTACACCGAGTACGCTAGAGTGAATTGCGTTGAAAGCTTAATAACGAACCTTTTAAAGCTTAACGATTTTGCAGAATTATTTTTGCGATCGTCGTCTCTTGAGAAATTTATTCAGTATTATAAGGAGTCGCGATCACGATGGTTTTGCATTAGCGCGCGTTGAAATGACGTAAAATTAAGGACAGCCGGAAATTGAACTGCCTGATTTGACTTCGAAATAGTACATTAACCGAATTACAAGTAATCAATATAATTCTTATAAAAAAAATAAAAAAAATAAAAAATAAAAAAATTAATTTTTATGAGATTTAATTTATAAATTTTATTATTAATATAGATTAATATTTTTGAATAACTATTCTTTCCGTTAGAACGCGCTACTCTTTAACATCGCAACGACACGTTCTGTAATAGCTTGCATAAACAATAATTAAAATTGAAAGGGGCTTCGACGATGAAAAGAGCTTGCGGGACGTCTGAATTATAATGTAATTGATGTAATTTCGCGAGTCAATGAAACGTCGCGCGGGGCGTTCGTGTTTTAATCCGTAATCAAAGTAAGGCCACCCCGTGTGGTGAGTACCGTCGGACATAAATCCTCGGGCTTCGCCCGAGATTAACTGCCAAATTTGACCTCCATCAAGGAATATCAGAATCTCGGTTTAGCCCGGGCGTTTCGCAGCGCGAGCAGAAACTTGGTCCAAAAGCTTAACGAGCCCCACGATCGCGGCTGCGTTTGCTTCGACACGAGCCAAGGCGAGAAAGTACTTATCTTCAGTGCCGAAGGGACCTTCTCGTGCTGTGTCTCTCGCAAGCGACCCACTTTCCGTGTAAGTGTACAACCAATCCCAGCCGTAGCCAGCTGCGGCTACGGAGCTTGCGATAAGCGCGAAACGAGCTTTCCATTACTCCTTCGAAGACGCGTAAAAAGTTAAGCGCCTTGACTTACGTACCGACGTAACAACTCAAGGCTTGCCTTAATTAATATTTTTTCTTTTTGCGGCCGCGGTAGGACTAGATATGTAATTAAATCCAGGACTTAATGCCGCGTCGCTACTTTCGGCCTCTTTTCTCTCCCCCTCCCCTTCCTCCCCGGTTTTCACGTAATTGTTACAAAGACGCTCGAAGCGCGGAACGCAATTTTCTATATTTATCAAAAGCTTCATCCGGCGGTAAGCAAAACGGCTTTTCACGTTACACCCAATCGTTAAACGTAAAAGTGCTTTTGATTTGAAGTTAAAATATCTCGGCGCGTTCTCCGGGTAATTTTTTTTTTTTATCTCGCGGTAAAAATAAAAACGATGAAAGCTACAGAGAGGCATTCAAGTTTACGGGAGCAGTAATTTTCAGACGCTTTAATTACATTTTAAATATTATATGAGATCCATTACGCGGGAATAATACAGCGGCATAAATTACAGATAAAAATGAGTAAAATTAAAATATTTACATATTACATTTCTTTTTTTTTTTGCGTATAATTATTGTGGATGTACGTGATATGTAATAAAAGTTTAATTGTATTTCCGCGACCTATCTCGTTTTCCAAATTAGATAAAGAGTGATATACAGTTCGAGATATTAATATTTCGGCTTGTCAATGGAAAGATTTCAATTAAATAAAAAAACTTTCAGAGGGTAAAATTGAAAAAGGAAAATCTTCATATCCTAAAATGTGAAAATTAAAACGTAAAAATGTATTCGAAAATAAAAATAATTATTGGACTCTTTTTTTTTTTTTTTTAATTTTATTTTAAGAAGATTTTTCTGAAAGGTACTTCGTTCACGCGTGTACGTGTAGTACGTGTGTACAAGACGTTATCCGCTCTCTTATTTTTCCTGCAGACATTGCTGTAGCGAGGTTTCGATTACTTTTAAAGCTTTCCATCGCTCCATCTTCAATTACACTTAATCGCCGCGACGCTCGCAATAAAACGGTCACCACACTATATCTGTCGTTTGCGATAGCTGCGCTTGCTGTCTTTTCGCGCTAAAATGTTTGCTGTGGCAATGGCAAACGTAGAAGAGCTCGCGAAAGCTCCTTTTTTTTCCCCCCTTTTTTCCTTTTTCTTTTTATCGCGATTCTCGCCGTTGTGTCATCGTGACTTATATTATGCAATTTTTCAAAGGAAAAAGAAAAGAAATATTTGATCGTATCCTTAATGCGAATCAAGGGACTTCTTCCGAACTCCGCTAAGTTCACGTTCTACTAAGGACATGATTGCCACCAGCCAAACTATCAAAGTTCCGTAGTCGCGATAAACTTCATATTCCAAGCGTGAACTTCAAAAATCAAATTACCTCGTTATAATTTGCATTTTTTTAAATATTTTTTTCCCCCGTCGCGCATATACATTTTGCACGCGCGATGTTATTTCAATAACGCGGAACCATCGGCGAGAGACGCGACTCGCACGGTTGAATTTTTACAGCGATCTATAACGCAGGGTTGTTATCTGTCGTAAATTTTTACGCGGCTGCTAATTAATCGCTCTTCGCGTGCCACAACAATGCAAGTCCCGATTACGCGACACTGAGAAATGACGAGCTCTATAATTCAATGAACGGGGCATAGCTGATACGCGGCTCGGAGTACAGCATAGTGTTTCACATTAAGATTAACGGGTGATCCGTTATCCGATCGATGCGGTTTGTCATTGCGAAGCGGCCGATCGCTCCGAACGTTTAATCGTATCCCTCCCGCCTCCCCGTGACTTTTAATTAGGCGCCGCGGATGACGGAACGGTAGTTTCGAGTATTGCGCGGACCGATGCTCATCTCGAGCTTTACGATATACTCGCCGGTCGAGGAGACACCCCGCCGTGTTATCGACTTTGCGACACAGCGCTTCGCTCTCGACAAGCTCCCGCTTGATGAGGTGTTGAGAGTTGCGTTGCGGCTGCACGAGAACGCGCGCGTCCGCCCACTTCTTCTCTTCGCGTGGTCAAAATCTAATAGATGAAACACCGCGATGCGCCACTAACAATAGAAACACGGGTCGTTCATTTATTTTCGAGATTAGTTCTTCGCGTGTCTGATTAATCGCTGGAATTGCCGTATCATTTAAGCCATAAATCATAATTTAAAATAGATTTTAGTTGAAAATTGGCTTCGCCTCTTGGGCGAGTCTTGGTGGGGTACGTAAAATGGTAACGCTCCGAAGTAATAATACGCGATGTATTTCTGAATAAAAGTAAGTGTTCCGCACAGCGACCCAAATTACTTTGATTAATTCGTTAAGAGCACTTTATTGCGGGCACAACTAGCATCAATTGTACAACAACCGGCTATGGCTTCATTGCAATAATCGTACTATTGTCTACGGATACAATCTAAATTTGAATGGTATAATCAGCTTTTAATATTACGTTGTACACGTTGAATACTTATTAATTTCCATTATTGTATATCGTTTAATTATATATAACGTATTCGTTATTTCGTAATAAATGGATTTTGTCGTTAATCATTTTATGTACCATTTTATTTCTTCCGATGTATTAAATACAATATCTGATTCTATTACGGGTATTTTATTCTGTTTTACATGCTTAAACGAATTCCGATTTTACGATTTCTATACGTATAATTGGAAATTCAATTATCGATTCCGTAATTTTTGATATCGCACGTTTTTTTCGCGGGGGAGGAAGGGGAAGAAAAAAAAGAAAGAAAGATAACAGAGTTCATAGGTCGTCTGTTTCGCCTTTAATGGTCGATGATTAAAGTAAAAAAAAAAAGGTTTGTCGGGTTACGGCAACAAAGACCGAAGGTGTCTCTCGAAGCCGAATAAGCGGAGCAATGCGGAAAACGGAAGTTCCCTAAGTTCATCGGAAAAAGTTTCGCGGCTAAACTGTATTCGCGCGCCGAAATTAACATAAGAGGGCCTCCTTTTTTTTTTCGCGCGAGCCCGAACTTGGGAGAGCCGTCGCCGGGGCTCTGCGAAACTTCGAGGGAAAGGTCAGAGACTCCGCCGCTCGCTTTTCGGAGTTTACCCGACGGGCGTGCGTAAGCAAGCAGGCATCGCGTCTCGTTATTCACGCTGTCCGATTTCTTTCGCGTTCGCGCGCACTACCGGCCGCCCCGTGAGTTCGTTTTCCCCGTTCCATTAGACGGGAAAAATGTATGAATATGCAGGAAGAACAGTTTATCCGCGCCGTGTCCCCCGTGTCGCTTGGATTTACGCTCTAGCGTTCTCGACGTCGTATTTAATTATATTACCTCGCGGCGAAAAAAAAAAAAAGTTTTCCCCCCAGCGTCTCGGATTAGTTCTGTAACTACGGCGCTATTAACGGAACATCGAAATCGCTTTCTATCCACGGTGATTTTTACGGCGTCTTCGTGAAGCTTCTCTCTCTTCCCCGGTCCCGACATATTTTCGCTTTAAAGTCTGATATAAAGCGCACTTTATATCTCGTGCATTAAAGAAATTTTTCTAATTTGCAAACGTTATATCCCTCGCCCTCATCCATCTTTTAATAACTCATTAATATTAAATGCCAATCGCTGAAAGAAAAGAGTCGCGTGGGGAAAGATCGTGTTTTCGCATCGATGAATGTTTTATAATAATTTATAATATTACGGATATATAGAATGCATTTACACCGTTCGATGCCAAATTGATGGCGAATACGTTGCGGCGTATATAATTAGTAATGTTTGAAATTATTAATCGAAGGATTGATTACCTCCGCTGTACCCGGCAAATATCGCTCGATGATACGCGCATCATCGCGCCCGTGTATCTTTCACGTGTAGCGTGCGGTCGCGATACGTTCGATTTGTAGAAATATATTTTAAAAAGATAGCAACGCGCCTGTTGTATTTAAAGAAACGTGTCTCGGACACGAAATCAACGGTATGTTGACAAAATCTGTCTAGCTATCGGTCGTCTCGCCGCTGTCCAGCGCGGAACGCGTATCTAAATAGATCTCTGAATGTTTTCCGCCGCGCACTTGTTTGCTGTTTATGTTCCGACCTTACGCAACGCTCGCTCGACTGCCGAATTCGCCTGGCAAACCGGTTCTTGCCGTCCGCCGCCCGCGCGTCCTCCACTTTGCGAACTTGGAACGCGAAGATTGCCGGCCGATGTCAACACACGCACGTACTCACACTACCGCGACGGTCGACTGCCGAATCTGTCGAGGCAAACCGGTTCCTGTTTGTTTTGCTGGACAGCCACGAGATGAACCGCGAATTGGGTAGATAATTATTACGTAACGGGTGGGAATCAATTTCGAACTCGGGTAGATATCGGAGAGTTACGGAATAACGCATGGATTAGCGTCTTCAGTTCTTTCTTTCTCAGGGAAAACGGATTAATAATAATAAAATGATAGGAAGAGCAAATAAAAACGACGCGGCGTATACATATACGAAGAAAAAAAAAATGAATTGAAAAACCAAACGCTTGTTAAATTCACGTTCATTGAATTAAGTAACTCGTAATAAGATTGTACAAGTAGGTTACATTACCTGACACTCGTACGTCCCATTGTCTCTTTCTTGGACGTATTTTATTTGAAGGGTCCAATCATCCGAGCCCTCGGGATGCAGCACTTGAAATCGCTCGTCGTTCGTGTACGTGAACATGGAGCTTGTTAAAACGTGAAAGTCACGCCGCCGGATCCACGATATCTGAAATATCAAAATTAATTAATAGTCGGTAATAAGAAATATTTGGACGACTATATTTTTACTCGTTTTCACAAGAAATTAATAGAAAAAAAAAGAAACAAGTAAACAAGCTCTGCGAAAAAATATGAGAAACTTTGTGTCTCTCGTGTAAATTAATTTTGTTTTAATACGGAACATACTTTAATTTAGCAAATTAAAACGTCAAATGAATAATCTATTTAATTTGATGGACATATTCATAGCGGGACATGAGAGACATATATTGAATTTTAATTGAAATAAATATTGTTAAAAAAAAAAAAAAAAAGTAAAGCCACCAGCAAGCGCGCGCGCATAAATTTCTGTTTACGTAAATTGAATTAACATTACCGATCCGATTTGTAGATCTGAAAATAATGCGCCTGGCGTTTTTAATGGCTTTTGACGGACACGCGAAATGATTCTTTCTATAGATATAAAAAGAAAAAGAGTCATAATAAAATGATGGCGTTACAAAAATGTAGCTTTTATGTAAATAATACGAATCTATATATTACGCGAAGCAGGAAAGAGATTTGGTACAATCATGAATGTGTCGTGTTAAAATAATCCCTGTTTGATACATTGGCGTTTTGTGCAAATAAAGCGAAAAAGATGAACGACCGTTTACATTATACTACGTAGAATGAAAACGTGTTTAGTTTTATATAACGATTGTTAAAAAGTTTTAAAGCCAAATATTTTTTATATCAATTTCACGCGAAATACGGTAATTTGATCAGACAACTCGTTTTAATTAAATGTATTAGACTATCACAAAAAAAAAAATGCAATCATATGTTACGTAAATATTTTATGAAATTTAATTTTCAACTCGCTGTAATTAATGACACGCTCTTGTTTTTAATATGACGCCATCAAGGATGGAGATTTGTCTTTTTTAACCGAGCTCAAAATCGGCTTCTTCTGTTTCAACCGCACTGATATTCTGCCCGCAAA